>NC_088394.1:56088125-56755000 GCF_037993035.2 Macaca fascicularis
TGAACAAAACAAATACGTTTAGAAAGTGGAAACAGTAGGAAGCACAGGAATGTGGTATTTGAGAAAAGGGAGTATAGGGTGAATTCTACAGTCACTCCAGCTTTCTTCCTGGAAGCACTTATGGACCTTGCTGAGGGGAGGGAAGACATAATAAAAGCACAGTGGTCTTTCTGAGTTGAAGTGACAGAGATAGGAGGTCAGTAAGGCTCAGACAGCTGGAATATATAAAGCAGAGTAGACAGAAGGAGATTACACCAAGAAAAAGTTTCAGAATCTGTCCAGGGGGTTCTTCTTGATTCTCTTGCTGAATAATAAGTCAAGTTGGGTGAACCTCCATGAGGATAGCCCAAAAAAAACCCCAAAACAAACAAACAAAACATGCCAAAACAAAACAGAGATCTATAAACTGAATTTCACTTTCACGCACAGGTGGACTAACATTCACATTTGCTCTAGACAGTGTGAAACAAGGAATTAATTTAGTAGAGATGCCAGAGGATTATGCCTCAATGGCAGGATGAAAGTTGCTCGAGAGAAAGTATACTCTAGATCTTCCTTAATAAAGCTTCAAAAAAAAAGAACCCTTTAATGAATCAAATTCATCCAAATCATCCAAAGATAACTGCCTGCTAATGAAGATTCATTATACTTTAAAAGAAAACGATAAAATCTAACATCTCACAATATAAAGTTACCTTGTCCAGCATTTTATTAAAATTTACCTTGGGCCAGGTGCAGTGGCTTATGCCTGTAATCCCAGCACTATGGGAGGCCGAAGTAAATGGATCATGAGGTCAGGAGATCAAGACCATCCAGGTTAACATGGTGAAACCCTGTCTCTAATAAAAACACAAAACTTTAGCCAGGCGTGGTGGCACACGCCTGTAGTCCCAGCTACTTGGAAGGCTGAGGCAGGAGAATTGTTGAACCCAGGAGGCAGAGGTTGCAGTGGGCCGAGATTGAGCCACTGCACTCTAGCCTGGGCAACAGAGTGAGACTCTGTCTCAAAAAAAAAAAAATTACCATATACCACATTCTGTCAAAATGTAAAAACTATGGTAATATGTGACCTATATCCAGAAAAATCCATTTTAAATATGCTCAAGAATTTAATGGAAAACATGAACTTTAAAAAATTCAAAGAAAGTAAAAGAATCAGAAGAAATTCCTAGGATGAAAACTATAATGTCTGAAATTTGTCATTCAAAAGATTATCAGCAATTGAGACATTGCTGAAGGAAAAAAAAAAAAAGCAGTGAGCATGATAACATAGATATATAACCTATTTAAACTGAAGCACAGATTTAAAAAAATTATATTGGGCAATATCAAACAAACTAAAATAAGTGTAATTAGGGTCCCAGAAAAAAAAAAGGGAAGAAGGTTTATTGGAAGTTAATTATTTGATAAAAATTATAAATCCACAGATCCAAGGAAATCCACAAGATTAACAGAAAAATCCATCAAGGTACATCATAATGAAGTTGCAGAAAACCAATGGTAAAAACAGCATCTTAAAAACAGATTGAGTTAAAAGTACACAGTACATAAGAAGAGCAGAAATAAGAATGCCCTCAGATTTCTCAACAGAGGAAAAAAAGCAGAAAAAATACAGAATGACATTTTAAAGTCCCCCAAAAATGAAAAAGGAATTCTATAATCAGGAAAAATGTCCTTCAAAAGTGAAGATTAAAAAAGACTTTTTGAAACAAATAAAAACAGAGAAAATTTGGTGTCAGCAGACTGACATTATAAAAAAGACTAAAGGAAGTTTTTTAAGAAAAAAATGAAAACAAATTAAAACTTGTATTTACACAAATGATTAAACAATACCTACTGTGGGGATTAGAAGGCTAATTAAGTGAGATTTCTTTCATTAAAAAAAAAAAATCCCTGGATTTGAAGAAGGGCCAAGATGGCCAAAAAGAAACAGCTCCTGTCTACAGCTCCCGTCTACAGCTCCCAGCGAGAGCAATGTGAAAGGCAGGTGATTTTCTGCATCCCCAACTGAGATACCAAGCTCATATTATTGGGACTGACTAGGCGGTTGCAACAACCACGGAGAGTGAGAAGAAGCAGGGTAGGGTGTCACTTCACCGGGAGCTGCATGGAGGCAGGGGAACCTCCCTCTCCCAGCAACGGGAAGGGGTGAGAGGTGCCTGCCAGGGGTACTATGCTTCTCCCACGAATTTTTGTAATCTGGGGATCAGGAGATTCCCTCGTGAGCGCACACCTCCAGGGCCCTGAGTCTCAAGCACAAAACTGGGCAAACCAATGACAGCCGCTCCTGTCAGCGGCTGTTTGGGCAGACACTGAGCTGCGGGAGTTTTTACCTAGTCCAGCGGTGCCTGGAACTTCAGTGAAGCAGGAGAACGGTGCACTCCCATGGAAAAGTGGCTGAAGCCAGGGAGCAAGTGGTCTTCATCAGGGGGTCCCACTCCCATGGGGCCCGGCAAGCTAAGACCCACTGTGTTGAGATCCCCACAGCCAGCACAGCAGTCAGGAGTCGGCCTGGGACAACGGAGTTCCTGGGGGGCTTGCAGACAGAACTCTCATCTCCCTGGGACACAACTTCGTCTTTCCTGCCTGCTGGTTCTAAAGAGACTGACTGATCCCAGCGAGGGAGATTCTCCTAGCACAGTACACCAGATCCGCTAAGGGACAGACTGCTTCCTTAAACGGGTCCTTGATCCGGTGCCTACTGACTAGGTGAGACCTTCCAGCGGGGGTTGCCAGACACCTCATACAGGAGAGTTCCAGCTGACATTAGGTTGTTGACCCTCTAGGATGAAGCTTCAGAGGAAGGAGCAGGCAGCAATCTTTGTTGTTCTGCAGCCTCCACTGGTGATACCTAGGTGAACAGAGTTTGGAGTGGATCCCCAGCAAACTGCAGCAGACCTGCAGAAGAAGGACCCGACTGTTAGAAGAAAAATAAAGTAACAGAAAGTAACAACAACAACAATATTAACAAAAAAGACCCAACAAAAACACCATCCAAAATTCATCAGCCTCAAAGATTAAAGGTAGATACATCATGAAGATGAGGAAAAGCCAACCCAAAAATGCTGAAAATATCAAAGGCTAGAATGTCTATTCTCCTCCAGACAATGGCAACACTTCTCCAGCAAGGGCACAGAATGGGGCTGAGGCTGAGATGGGTGAACTGACAGAAGTAGGCTTCAGAAAGTGAGTAATAACAAATTTCGGGAAACTAAAGGATTATGTTATAACCCAATGCAAAGAAGCTAAGATCCATGATCAAAGATTATAGGAGCTATTAAGTAGAATAACCAGTTTAGAGAGGAACATAAATGACCTGATGGAGCTGAAAAACAGCATGAGAACTTCATGATGCAAATATAAGTATCAATAGCTTAATTGACCAAGCGTAAGAGAGAGTATCAGAATATCTTGCTAAAATAAGGCAGGCAGATAAGATTAGAGAAAAAAGAATGAAAAGTATGAACAAAACCTCTGAGAAATATGGGACTATGTAAAAAGACTAAACCTACAACTAATTGGAATATCTGAAAGAGATGTCCTTTGCAGGGACATGGATGAAGCTAGAAGTCATTATCCTTAGCAAATTAATGCAGGAACAGAAAACATAACACTGCAAATTCTTATTTTTAAGTGGGAGCTGAACAATGAGAACACATTGTCTCATGAACACATGAGGACACAGGGCAAAAAACAACACATGCTGGGGCCTCTCAAGGGGTAGTTGGGGAGGGAGAACACCATAAAAAATAGCTAATGCACCATTAAGCCTATGTGATGGTTTGACAGGTGCAGCACACCACCATGGCACATGTTTACCTATGCAACAAACCTGCACGTCCCATACCTGTACCCAAGAACTAAAAAGAAAAATTTTAAAAAGCAAATGCTAAGAAAGTAATCATAAGAATTGTCCAAACATTCAAATTAAAAAGCAGAAACTAAGTAGTCAGAATATAAAGAACAAACTATATGCTTTCTATAAAAACTCATTTAAATAGAAAAATATAGATAGCTAAATGTAAATGTTTTTAAAAAGTAAACTATACAAATGCTAATGCTTCAAATGCTTCAAAGGAAAGCTATAGTGGCCTTGTTAATATGAAAGTAGACACTAGAAAAAGGAATATTATTGGGAATAAAAGGTTACATTTTGTAATGATAAAGGGGTTAATTCTTCATGAAGACTTATAAAACTGAAATGTGTGTGTTCATAAGAGATTCAAAATGCGTAGAACATATACCAATAGAAGAAAAAGGAGAAACAGATAACTCTACATTTATAATGGTATATTTCATATATGTCTCTCAGAAAATGATAGAAAGTAAACAAGCAGTAGGGATATAGGAGATGTGAACACTGTAAATACATGTAGAATAATTGAAATTTATAGGATACAGAACTATGAACATCATTAAATAGAAGTGTCATCTTTAGAAATGCCATATGACAAAAAAAAATCACATATTTTTCAAATGCCTCTGTAAGTTTATCAAGGTAGAGTACATTCTGGGTCATAAAATAAGTCCCAACAAAATTAAAAGCATAAAAATCATACAGAGCATATTCTTTTATCACAACATAATTAAAATAGAAATCAATAACAGAAAGATATCTGAAACACTTTTATATATTTGAAAATTAAACAATGGATTTTTTAATAACCCATAGGTCAAAGAATAAATCAGAATGAAAATTAGAAAATATTTTGAAACTGAAAGAAAATGGAAATAGGGCAAATCAAAATTTGTGATCTACAGTTAAGCAGTACTGTACTAGTCTATTGTCATATCGCTATAAAGCACTGCCTGAGACTGTATAATTTTAAAAGGAAAGATGTTTACTTGACTCACAGTTCCACATGGCTGGGGAGGCCTCAAGAAACTTTTAATCATGGCAGAAGATGAAGGGAAAGCAGGCATCTTCTTCACAAGGAGGCAGGAGAGAGAGTGTGTGAGAGTGAGAGAGCGAGAGAGTGAAAGAGAGAGAGAGAGAGAGAGAGACACAGAGAGAGAGAGGTATGTAGGGGAAACTGCCACTTGCAAATCATCAGATATTGTGAGAACTCCCTCACTCTCATGAGAACAGTATGGGGAAACCCCCCCAACAACATGATCCAATCACCTCCCACCAGGTCCCTTCATCTACACATGGGGACTACAATTTGAGATGAGATTTGGGTTGGGACACAGCCAAGTCATATAATTCCACCCCAACCCCTCCCGAATCTCATGTCATTTTCACATTTCAAAACCAATCATGCCTTCCCAACAGTCCCCCAAAGTCCTAATTCATTTAAGCATTAACTGATAAGTCCAAGTCCAAAGTCTCATCAAGACAAGGCAAGTCCCTTCTGCCTATGAGCCTGTAAAATCAAAAGCAAGTTAGTTATTTCCAAGATACAATGGAGGTATAGGCATTGGGTAAATGTTCCCGTTCCAAATGGGAGAAATTGGCACAAAGAGACCAAAGTCTCCATGCAAGTCTGAAACCCGGCAAGACTTAAATCTTAAAGCTCTCAAATCTTCTTTGATTCCATGAATCACATCCATGGCATGCTGATGCAAGGGGTGGGCGCCCATTACCTTGAGCAGCTTCACCCCTGTTGCTCTGCAGGGTATGACCCTTGTGGCTGCTCTCACAGGCTGGAATTGAGTGCCTGTGGCTTTTCCATGTACACAATGAAAACTGTCAGTGGATCTACTTTTCTGGGATCTGGAGGACCATGGCCATCTTCCCAGAGCTCCACTAGGCAGTGACACAAGGGGACTCTACGTGGGGGTACCAATCCCACATTTCCCTTCCACACTGCCCTAGCAGAGGTTCTCCATGAGGACTCCACACCTGCAGCAGACTTCTGCCTGGACATTCAGGCATTTCCATACATCCTCTGAAATCTAGGTGAAAGTTCCCAAAGCTTAACTCTTCTGCACACCTGAGGGCCCAACACCATGTGGAAGCCACCGAGGTTTGGGACTTGAACCCTCTGAAACCATGGCCAGAGTTGTACCTTGGCCCCTTTTAGCCAAGGCTAAAGTTGGAGTGACTAGGACACAGGGCACCAAGTCTCAAGGCTGCACAAAGCAGCAGGTCCCTGAGCCTGGCCCAGGAAACCATGTTTCCCTTCTGGACCTCCAGGCCTGTGATGGGAGGGGCTGCTATGAGCATCCCTAAAATGCCCTAAAGAAATTTTTCCAATTTTCCTAGCTGCTAACATTCAGCTCCTTGTTACTTACGCACAATTCTGCAGTCAACTTGAATTTCTCCCTAGAAAATGGGTTTTTCTTTTCTACCACATGGTCAGGCTGCAAACTTTCCAAATTTTTTATGCTCTGCTTCCCTTTTAAACGTAAGCTCCAATTTCATATCATCTCTTTGTGAATACATATGACTGTATTCTTTTAGAAAAAGCCAGGTCACATCTTGAATGCTTTGCAGGTTAAAAATTTCTTCTGCCACCTACCCTAAATCATCTCTCTCAAGTTCAAAGTTCTACAGATCTCTAGAGCAGGGGCAAAATGCCACCAGTATCTTTGCTAAGGCATAGTAAGAGTGACCTTTACTCCAGTTCCCAATAAGTTCTTCATCTCATCTGAGACCACCTCAGCCCAGACTTTATTGTCCCTATCACTATGAACATTTGATCAAAACCATTCAACAAGTCTCTTGTAGGTTCCAAACATTCTCAAATCTTTTTGTCATCTTCTGAGGCCTCCAAACTGTTCCAACTTCTGCCTGTAACCCAGTTCCAAAGTTGCTTCCACATTTTTAGGTATCTTTACAGCAGTGCCCCACTTTGCTGATATCAATTTACTGTATTAGTCCATTTTCACACTACTATGAAGAACTGCCTGACACTGGGTAATTTATAAAGGAAAGAGTTTAATTGACTCACAGTTCAGCATGGCTGAAGAAGCCTCAGGAAACTTACTATCATGGGGAAAAGCAAAGGAACCTTCTTCACAAGGCAGCAGAAGAGAGAGAGCACACAGGGGAAACTTCCACTTGTAAACCATCAGATCTCATGAGAACTCCCTCACTATCGCAACAACAGCATAAAGGAACTGCCCCCATGATCCAATCATCTCCCACCAGATCCCTCCCTCAACACATGGGGATTACAAATGGAGATGAGATTTGGGTGGGGACACAGAGCCAAACTATATCAAGTACTTAGAGAATAATTTGAAGGCTTCTTTTTTATTTATTTTATTTGTATTAACTTATGGAGTGTAAGTGCAGTTTTATTATATACAGATATTGCGTAGTGGCAAAGTCTGGGCCTTTAGTGTAATCATCACTTGTATAATGTACATCATACCCATTCAGTAATTTTGAATCATCCACCCCTTCCTCCCCTCTCACCTTTCTAAGTCTCCATTATCTATCAATCTACTCTCTACATCCATGTATACATATTTATTAGCACCCACTAACAAGTGAGAACATGCCATATTTGACTTTCTATGCCTGGCTTGTTGCACTTAAGATAATGACCTCCAGATGCATCCAAGTTGCTGCAAAAGACATAACTGCAATAATTTTTATGACCAAATAATAATCCATTGTGTATGTAGCCCACATTTTCTTTATCCAATCATACATTGAGGAACACTTGGGTTGATTCCATATCTTTGTTATTGTGAATAGTGCTGCATTAAACATCCACATGCAGGTATCTTTTTAATGTGTTGATTTCTTTATTTTTTCCTCTGGGTAAATACCCAGTAGTGAGATTGCTAGATCAAATGGTAGTTCTATTTTTAGTTTTTTGAGAAATCTCCATACTCTTTTCCATAGGGTTTGTACTAATTTACATTCTCACCAACAGTGTATGTCAGTTTCCTTTTATCCACATCCTCACCAACAGCTGTTATTTTTTATCTATTAACATCCATTCTCACTGGGGTAAAATAATATGCCATTGCTTTTTTAATGTGCAATTCTTTCATGATCAGTGATGTTGAGCACTTTTTCATATATCTGTTGGCCATTTGAATGTCTTTTTTTTGAAAAATGTCTAATGACCTTTGACCACTTTTTTAATGAGATTTTTCTTATTGTTGTTGAGTTTTTTTTGAGTTCCTTTTGTATTCTGGATACTAGTCCTCTGTCAGATGAGTAGTTTACAAACATTTGCATCCATTCATCCTATTGTCTCTTCATTCAGTTGTTTCATTTGTTGTGCAGAAGATTTTTAGTTTAACTAAGTCTCATTTGTTTTGGTTGCCTGTGTTTATAAGGTCTTAGTCATACATTTTTACTTACACAAATGTTCAGAAGAAATTTCCATAGATTTTCTTTTAGTATTTTTATAGCTTTGGGTTTTATGTTTATGTCTTTAATCCATCTTTATTTTTGTATATGGGGAGTGATAGGGCTCCAGTTTTATTTTTCCATATGTGACAATCCAATTTTCCCAGCAGCATTTATTAAAGTGACTGTTCTTTCCTCAATGTGTGTTCTGATCTGCTTTGTCAGAGTTCAGTTAGCTAGAAATATGACTTTATTTCTGATTTTTCTATTTTGTTCCATTGATCTATATGTCTATTTTTATACCAGTACAGTGTTGTTTTGGTTCCTATAACTATAGTAGAATTTGAAGTCAGTTTACTTTTTGTGCTTAGAATTGCTTTGGCTCTTTAGACACTTTTTTTGATTCTACACAAATTTTAGAATTATTTTTTCTATTTCTGTGAAAACTGACGTTGGTATTTTGATAGGGATTACATTGAATCTGTAGTTTGCCTTGGGCAGTACAGTTATTTTAATTTTAATGATGTTAAGTCTTCTGACCGATAAACATGAGATGTTTTTCCAATTGTTTATGTCCCTTTCAATTTCTGACATTTGTGTAGAGATATTTTCCTTGTAGAACTATTTCATTTCCTTGTTTAAATTCATTCATAGATATCCTATTTTATTTGTTTGTAGCTATTGTAAATGAGATTGCCCTCTTGATTTTTTCTCAGATTGTTATTGGTTAATACAAATTAACCTTGTCTTGTTTCAGTACTTAGAGGACATGCTTTCAACTCTTCCCCATTCAGTATAATGTTGGCTGTGGGTTTGTCATATGTGGCTTTCATTATTTTGAAATATGTTCCCTCTATATCTAGTTTGTTGAGGTTTATTATCATAAAGCAATGCTGAATTGTATTGAATGTTTTTTCTACATCTATTGAGGTAATCATATGGTTTTTGTTTTTGGTTCTGTTCATGTGATGTATGAAATTTATTGATTTGTGTATGCTGAACCATCCTTGCATCCCTGGTGTAAAATCCACTTGATCATGGTGTATTATCTTTTCTAGTCCTGTTGGATGTGATTTGCTAGTATTTTACTGAGGATTTTTGTATCTAAGTTGGGGATACTAGTGTGTCATTTTCTTTTTTCATTGTGTCATTGTCTGGTTTTGGTATCAGGGTGATACTGGCCTCATAGAACAAATGACAGAGAATTACCTCCTCCTCAATTTCCTGAAACAGTTTTAGGAGAATTGTTATTCATTCTTCTATGTATTTTTGGTAGAATTCAGCTATGAATCCATCTGATCTTGGGCATTTTTTGTTGGGAGATTTTTAAGTTACTTATTCAATTTCATCTCACTACTTTTGATTTTCTGTTCTGGATTTCAATTTCTTCCTGGCTTAAGCTTGAAAGGATGAATGTTTCCATGAATTTATTCATTTCCTCTATGTTTTCTAATTTGTGAACATAGATTTTCATAGTGGTCTCTGATCACAAACCCATAGTTTAACATTACACCAAATAGTAAATATTTGAAAGCTTTTTCTCTTAGATCTGGAAAAAGACACAGCTGTTTGCTTTTACCACCCTTATTTAACATAGAATTGGATGTCTTAACCAGAACACTCAGGCAAGGGAAAAGAATCAAAAGATCCAAATTTGAAAAAAGAAGTCAAATTGTTCCTCTTTGCAGATGACATAATCTTATACACAGAAAACCCTAAGGATTCTACCAAAAAACTGTTCAAACTAATAAAAAAAAATTCAATAAATTTAGAGAATACAAAATTAACATACAAAAATTTTGTAGAAACCATAACATTCATTTATCGATCAATAAAATAAAGCTGGAGGCATCATACTATCTGCATGCATTTGGCAAGGGGTTAATAACCAGAAAATAAAAGAAACTTAAACAACTCAACAAAATGCCCTTTTTAAAAAATGGACAAAATATCTGAAAAGACATTTCTTAGAGGAAGATATACAAATGGCCAACAAGTATTTGAAAACATGCTTAACATCACTAATCATAAAGGAAATGCAAATCAATACCACTAATAGTGACTGATAAAAGAATGTTACAATAGCTACAAAAAAAGAGATACCTAGGTATAAACTTAAAGAAGATAAAAGATCTCTACACTGAAAATTATAATACATTGATGAAAGACATAGAAAATCTTACAAATAAAATGAAAGACATCCTGTGTTCTTGGACTGGAAAAACTAATATTGTTAAAATGGTCATATTACCCAAAGCAATCCAGAAATGTAATGTAATCCCTCTAAAAATACCTAAAATTCACAGAAATTTTTTTAAAATCCTAAAATTCACATGGAATCACAAAAGACCCCAAATGGCCAAGGTAAGTCTGATCAAAAAGTACAAAGCTAGAGGCATCTCATGGTAATGACATAAAAACAGACACATAGAACAATGGAATAGAATAGAGTACACAGAAATAAAATCATGTACCTATAGCCAACTGATTTTGCCAAAGGCACCAAAAACACACATTGGGAAAATGCAGCCTTTTCTATAAATGGTGCTTAGAAAATTAGATATCCACATATAGCAGATATGGAAGAAAGTAGGTTTCTACCTCTCACCATAAACACGTATCAACTGAAAGTGAATTAAAGACTTAAATGTAAACTCAAAATTATGAAACTACTACAAAAAAATAGAAAATGTTTCACAAAATTGGACTGGGCAAATTTTTTTATTATGAGATCTCAAAAGCACAGGCATTAAAGCAAAAATAGACAAATGGGATCAAATGAAAATGCTTGTGACACCAGAGAAAACAATTAACAGAATGAAAAGACAACCTACAAAATGGGAGAAAATAATTGCAAATCATGCATCTGACAGGGGCTTAATAGCCAGAAAATAAAAGAAACTTTAACCGGATGGCAAAAACAAAATAACCCAATTTTAAAATGGGCAAAATATCTGAAAAGAAACTTCTCAGAAGACATAAAAACGGCCAATAAGAATATGAAAACATGCTTAACATTACTAATCATAAAGGAAATGCAAATCAATACCACAATGAGATACCACCTCACTCCATTAGAATTGCTATTATAAAGAAGATAAAAGAAAGTAAGTGTGGATGAAGATATTAAAAAAGGGAACACTTATATACTGTGTACAACATACCGAGATTGTAAATTAGTAGATTTATTATGAAAAGCAGTGTGGAGGCTTCTCAAAACATCAGAAATAGAATTACCATATGATCCAGGAATCCTACTACTGGGTATATACTGAAAGGAAATAAAATACGTGAAAGAGCTATCAGCACTTTCACGTTTATTGTAGCACTGTGCACAATAACCAAGATATGGAAGCAACCTCACTGCACAACAAAGGACGAACGAAGAAAGACAATGTGATCTATATGCACAATGGAACACTATTCCACCATAAAATGAGTGAAATTTTGTCATTTTTAGCAACATGTTTGAACCTGGAAAACGTCATGAAATAAACCAAAAATAGGAAGATAAATACTGTATGATCTCACTCATATGTGGAATCTAAAACAAATGAAACAAACAAAAAAGCCAAAAAAGGTTGATGTCATAGAAGCGGAGAGTAGAATAGTGGTTACCAGAAAAGAGAGGCTTTTTAATATTCTTAACACAAAAGAAATGATAAATGAATGGGGTGATGGATATTCTAACTATCCTAATTTGATTATTATATATTTGTGTTAAAACCTCAAATTCTACCCCACACATATGTACAATTACAATGTGTCAATGAAAAAGCTATATGTATATTGTATATAATCAGACACATCTCGTTTTCTTTTTGATAGGTCTCATTTTTTTAATAAATAATATCAGGATGTTAAATCTTGATATATTAAAATATCCTGATACAGTAAAAGATTCTGATATATTAAAATCTTAAAATATCCTGATACATTATAACAGGAGATTTTAAAAAAATAAAAAGACCCATTGTCTTTGTCCATTTTGTGTTGCTGTAAGAGACTACCTGCTGAGATTGAGTGATTTATGAAGAAAAGAGGTTTATTTAGCTCATGATTCTGCTGGCTGGAAAGAATGAGAAACATGCCACAGGCATCTGCTGGGCTTCTGGTGAGGGCCACATGCTAGATCAAAACATGGCAGAGAGGGTCAAA
The DNA here is from genome assembly GCF_037993035.2 of Macaca fascicularis. NCBI lineage: Eukaryota > Metazoa > Chordata > Mammalia > Primates > Cercopithecidae > Macaca > Macaca fascicularis. The sequence continues at coordinate 56,100,541 of NC_088394.1, forward strand.
AAGAAAGTATCCATGTGGGAGGAGAGACCAAACAGAAGGAGGAAACTCCCTTTATAATAACCTACTCTCATTGGAGTTAATTCATTTTCAGAGAACTAATCCAGTCTTGCCAGAGTGAGAACCCAATACCATAGGAGCAGCACCAAGACATTTGTGAGGGCTCAACACCTATGACTTAAACACCTTCCACTAGGCCTTACTTCCCATTGCTGCCAATTGAAGATCAAATTTCAACAACTTTTGGTGGGGACAAAAATATCATATCCAAACCACAGCACACAAATTGTCCTTTTGATTTTGGTTTCTAGGAACTACAAAATAAACAATTATTAATGTAATAAATACTATATTTCTGGCCCCAAGACAATTATCCTCCTCTTATTTGGCCTAATTCCCTTTTTTAATAGCATAAGTCATGTCAAATCATTTTTAGGTATAGATAGAGTATGATGTGTTAATCACTCCCACACACAAATTAATTGTGCTGTTATAATCCAACTCAGTGAGTTCATATGACTGAGAAAAGGTTTAAAAAGTGAAGATAGGATGGTTGACATGAGCTAAATTAAAATTTAGTATCAACTTTAACCATCTGGAAAGTGTACATTTATAGAGTCCATTATTTTAATTTACAACTTAATAGAACATGTATATTGCTGGCTGCATAAATTTCAGGTGTCCTACATATTAAATGATAAAACAAACACATTCCCCATTTCAACACTTCCATAAAAGAAACTAAAGTCATGCTCTGCCTATGACAAATATTGATTTGCTTTGCTGTTTCAAAACACTTTTAAAAATTATGTCTGTGACGGACAGCTTACGTTCCTTTCTTTGCTGCATGTGTCCCAGAGTTACTACTCAAATGATTGAGTTTTTTTTTTAATACAAAGAAAATTTTATTTGTATATCAAAGACTCTAAGAAATGATGACATAAGGTTAACAGAGTTGATGTCAGACACAAATAGGTTTGAAGTTATAGATGATAAATCACTTTGTTTTAATGAACCTTCCCCTTGTTTAGGTTAGAGAGCATCCTTGGTACGCTCCCAGTTGAATCTTAAGCATGATGCGTCCGGGTGATATAATTGTAATTCCTTTCTGTTAGTTCTCATTATCTCTCTTTTTTTTTCTTTTTGTTCTTTTTCTCTGGACTAGGAATTGTTTTGCTGGTACATGGTTCTTCCTCAGAAAGTGGTTCTTCCTTAATGTCTTTCTTTTTACCCTTTTTCTTCTTCTTCACAGATGTTCCTTCTTCTGCCACTTTTTCTTCTTCCTCTTCTTCAACTTTAACTTTAATCTTGGCTTTTTTGGCTTTCTTTTCAGTAATTTCATCCTCTTTATCTACTTGTTCTATTTTGCGTTTTTTAGAACAGGTTGGAGGTGTGGAGTCACCAGAAGGATCATAAGTCTTCACTTCAATAAGCATGCACTGTTTTTCCATTTTAGTGGCTTTGGGGTAGTTTATGAAGACTAATAGTTTCCAAAAGGTAAAGGCATTAATATTTTTCAACTAGGTCAGTCACATTCAAGAGAAGTGGTGAACTAAATGAATTATTTTGTGTTCATATTTTTCTGTTTTCACTAATGCCTTTCCTGTTCCACTTATTTTTCTTATCCCTCTATCTTCCAAAGTTCTCAACCTGGCCTCTAATTTAAAACATCATTCAAAAGAGTATAAGAAAATTATCTGTATTCCTTTTTCTGTGGCAGGAAATGTTTAAATGGCCTTCTTGTTGCTAGCAAAGTGTATCTACTGGCTATGCACCCCTTTCATTTTGAATTCAGAAGCATATTTTTCTGACTTCTAGATACTTCTAAATTATTGAAATTCATGAATTCATTATTCTTCATGATTTTCCTTTCAACTCGCCAACAGGAGAAAGGACAAGCAATGTTCCCCCAAAGGGCATTTCCCTACTTGGTCCTAAACATGATATTAATTAAGAATCATGGTAAATAATAATGATAAAATAAAAGTAATGAAATTAATAAGAATAATAATAATATTAATAAAATCTCTCTTTTTAATAAAAAGGAGAGATATTTTTTAAAAATAAAAATCTAATCGATTAGTGTTGGGAAAAGTGAGGGTAAAAGGGAAGGAAGGAAAGAGCAATCAAAATTGCATCCCTGACAAGATGACACTTTGCATCACTTAAAAATCTATTCTTTTAATTTTAGTTACCTATGAAATAGATTGACAGATGATATTATTAGATTTGTGAACAAACATGTATATATGAGGATACTTATTACAGTATTATTTTAATAGTTCATAACTTAAAAAAACTAAAATCCAATTGAAGTATGATTGAATAGACTATAGTACACACATTACTTTAATGATTCCATGTTCTCTATATTTTCAAGCAACTTTAAATGTATGAGGTTGCATACTTTTTCTCATACCATATAAACAAGCATAAGTATATATTTTAAAAATACACACGTATTCACAGAAAAAAATGTGAATGTCACCTCCTGGAGGTGGAATTGAAGTTTGAATCTTTTATTTGATACTCAAGAGAATACTAAATGGTATCAAAAAGTGTAATAAAATCATAAATGATGATGAATAGATATTTAAATCTTGAAGTTATAAACACACAGGGTATTTATCAGAGTTCTCCACAGAAACAGCAACCAAATAAAAACTAATTTATTACAAGAAATTGGCTCATGTGATTACAGAAACTGACAAGTCCCAATATCTGCAGTCAACAAGTTGGAGACACAGGAGAACCACTGGTGTTGTTCCAGTTCTAATAGGATGGCTTGAGAACCAGGGGAGCTGATGGTGTGGTTTTAGTTTGAAGGCTAGCAGGCTCAAGACCCAGAAAGAGCCAATGTTTCACTTCAAATCCAAACATAGGAAAACACATGTTTCAGCTCAAGACAGTCATACAGGAGGAGGAAATGATTTCTTATTTAGGAAAAAGCTCAGCCTTATGTTCTACCTAGGCCTTCAACTGATTGAATGATTCCCATCCACATTAGGAAAGGTGACTGGCTTTCTCAGCCTGTCAATTTAAATGTCAAATCATCCTGAAACCTCCAGAATAATGTTTGCCTAAATATGTTGACACTCCATGACGCAGGCACATTGACACATATAATCCTCCATCGAACACAGTTTGCATTTGAAAAATGAGTAGCTCCATATTAATTGTTAAGGATTATTGGCATAAAGCTATGGGTTGGTATACCGAATCACAGGAAGCCAAGGGTTTTGTGAATACCTTTCTTAGAAATAAAAGACAGTGATGCATATTCTAAAAATGATAGAATTTCCAATTTTGTATGAGTCCTGTCCCTCTTCTTTTGAGATTCTATTACTCATTCAATGCTCATTGAATGTCTTTCATTTAAGGTTTGTGAGGCCAAGTTATCTCTTGGTTCTAATATTATCAATCTTATCTCCAGATTACCCCTTTTAAACTACAAAGACAAATTTTCAAAGATTTGGAAGTGGGCAAAGGTGATTACTGGGTGTTCATTTGGAAGAATGCTGGATATTATCTGATGATTTATGGGATTATCTGATTCTACAGGGGTGTTTTTAATTCTCTGATTGATTAGGCTATATTACAACTATTTAGAGATAGAAGTTAACTTGAAGAAAACTCATAGTAATGTAAATACTTTCTGTTTAGAGCAATGCAAATTATTACTATTCATAGTAATGGAATAAATTTTATCAGGAAGATGCCATAAATCTCTCTAAATTAAATTATCATTTGAATCAATTTCAATATATTTCTGATTCCCTTATAATGAAAAAATGTAAAATTTTAACATAATTTTATATTATATAAAATATTTATATTTGCATTATGCCTTTAACTTTTTGGTTAACTTCACTGTTCTTTTAATTACTTTCTCAAAAATCTGTTTTAGTCAGTGGATTACAAGCTCAGTGAAGGCAAGGACCATATTTGTCTTGTTTATTGCTGTATCCTGAGGGCTCACTATTAGGAATTTAGAAAGGGCTTAGAAAATGTCCTCATGGTTTCCTGAATTAGTAAATGCAAATGAATCAAAGATACTTCTGAGCAATCAAATGAGTCCTGAGGGATAAAATTTCAGTGGTATTAAGAAAGCATTGAATGGCCTCATTAAATCAGAACATGCAAAGTGTTTACATGCAAAATTCATAATGAAAAACCACTATTTAGAGAGTATCTTTAAATATCACTGCTGGGGAACTGCAGTGTTTTTGGAGAGGAGTCCTATAGTGTCAAAAAGGTATGGACTGTTACTATTTTAACTTGGGATATAAACATATCAGAGAACAGTGCAAAATAATCTATTATATGCCCTGTACCTAGACATTAAAAACACACATATTTCTTATTCATTTTTATATGTTTAAATGTTTATCTTTAAAGATGATTTTGATTTTTTGTAATTAAAAATTATTATTCTGATAAAAATATTTTGCAGTAATCAAGAAAGTCAGGCCAATAAAATATTTGAGTCTTTTACACATCTAGATTTAGATCTATTATAAGCTGATGCAATTCGCTTAGTACTATATAGGTGACTGAAGGAAACCAAAATATACTACCTGAAAATATACTTCTTTAGCATATTTTGGGATGGCTATTCAGAGGGCTGCAGATACTGGAATAGCTCTGAAAAGCTGTCCTTTTAGGGTAGATTCACATCTATAGAGGAAATCTGTATTAGTGAAGTAAAAAAAGAATGCAAACAGGTTTACTCTGGGTCCCTTTTATCTACCGTATTCAGATCTAGGAAAGATTAACTCACAGAGCATGGAGAATAAAAGTCTAATGCTTTTAAAGGTCTAACAGAGACACTTTCATAGGCTACCAGCTATTCTTTCAGAGGCCCACTACCTGTGAGGCTTTGCTCACCATGTCTTTCCTCCCCTCTCACTCCTATGACCTTTCACCATGCTTCAAGCATGTATTTCTTTCTCTGCAAAAGAAAAATTTTAGTCATGTGGGTCTTCCTCAAGTCTCACATTTTGTGTTTTTGCTGTGCTTATGTATGTTAATAAATTTGTATGCCTTTTTTTCTGTTAATCTATTTGTTGTCAAATTACTTTACTAGGATGACTCAATTATTGAACCTTCAGAGGGAAAGTTTAAACTTCCTTCTATGATCTTATAAAGGCTAATGGAAACTGATTTTGTATATAAATATTTCCTAATAAATGCAGTACTCTTGCTAATATTCACATCTAAATTTTTGACACATATGTTCTCAATGAACATTGAAATTTTAAAATCTAACATTTCTTTGCTCTATAACATTTGTAATAAAATTCCTTATTCTGTGACTGTCTGTGGTATTTGTATGTTATAGAAACAGGGAGATGAGATGATAAAGGAAAACAAAAGCATTGCTATGGAAGTAGTAAATCTCTTCTGTAAATACACAAAAACATACACCAAAAAATTTTTAAAGTAATTTGTGATTCTAATTAGGCATTAGAAAACCCAACACCCACAGACCTTCCAACTTACATTAAGATGTTAAAATATCCAAAGATCTTTCTAGTGTTATCTTTTTACTAAGAATACCTGCTTTAGAGCTGCAAGCAAGATACCTACAGGAAGGCTGTTTTGCCTTGCATCCATATATTTAGTAACCATAGAACCTCAACTGCTTTTTTTAGCATAACTCCTGAGTACTTTTTTTTTTAACAACTGCAGAACATTCCTGATGCGTTAATTATAATTTCCAACTGACAAATCTCTCCCTCCAATAATTGATATTGGGTAAATTAAATCACTGTGATTATCATCTTAATTTCTCTAATTAGTAATTAATATGTTTAAAATTTTAATAAGATGAAAATGGTCAGAGTGGAGATAACCCAATTTACCATCCTTGTTTTCCTTATCCATTTATGAATTCATAGCTAACCTGCAAAGGCCTACAAAAGAGGAAGCTTGCTAAAGCATACTTTTTCCATGGGAAATCATGAAATACTATTTGTGTCACCACAGAATATGCTTACTGGTGTATTAAGACCTGGTTTCATTTCTGACCCGCTACTTAAGTAACTAGACCAAGGTCATGTAATTTTTACTTGTCTGAACTTCAGCTTCCTTACCTGTCAGCATGGAGCTGGGGGTTCAAATGAGATAATACTTGTAACACACATTGCACAGTACCTGACCCTAGCCAAAATTTAATGTGTTAGGATCAACTAAATGTGTTAATACTTTTGAAAATTGAAAGTAATTGCTGTGGCTTGTCTTTTTGATGGAGATCGTTATTTCATCCAAAACTAGTACACAATTTTTTTAAAGAAGTTTTTAAATAAATGAAAGAGATATCCAGGAAGAGAACCAGACAGATAAACAAAGGAAATCAAAACATAAAATGAAAAATTGACAGACAATGACAAACTAGGTAAAAATCAGGCAATGAAGAAAGAAAACAAAATGCTGAGCACTATTTTGTGTCTGAATTGGGGCAGCTATCCATTTGTTATATCGTATTTTCTCACTTATACTCAGATTAAATGAGCAGTTAAGAAAAATGGATAGTTTTCATAATAACAGGACTGGTGGTCTAGAAAGTTGAGGTAAATTTGCTATTTATGGATTTTGTATCTTCAGGCAAGGCACTGATCACTCCATGTTGCTTTGTTCATCTGAGGATCTTAAAGCAATTATATACTAAACTTCCTTCAAGCTTGACAATTTCTGTGTCTATGATTCTTTGAATTCTAATACCCCAGTTTAACCTACCAAGCTTAATTCTATTTGAGTCCAAATTGAGGACCAGCTAAAACAGAAACAAAGTAGAAGCACCTTTCTATAAAACACACCCACCAGTGTGCCATGTCAGTTTACCGTTGCCATGGCAATCCAGAAGTTACTGCCCCTTTCCATGGCAATGATCTGGCAACCCGAAGTTACAATCCTTTTTCTAGAAATTTCTGCATAATCTGCTCTTTAATTTTCATATAATTAAAAGTGAGTATAAATATGACTGCAGAACTGCCTTTGAGCTGCTACTCTGGGCACATTCTCTCTGGGCGTAGCCCTGCTCCTCTAAGATCAGTACCTCTGTTGCTGCTGTACACTGCCGCTTCAGTAAAAGTTGCTGTCTAACACCACTGTCTCGTGCTTGAATTCTTTCCAGGGAGAAGCCAAGAATCCTCCCAGGGTAAGCCCCAGTTCTGGGGCTTGTCTGCCCTGCATCAAAATAGTCCAAACTTTTAATCTTTAAACCACTGTTTCCCCCCAATTTTTGTAACTTTGTCAGCATCCCCTTTACCTTGTTCTTTAAAGAAAAGACCCTTGACTGGTTTGTGAAAAAGAGACAGTGCATGCTTAAAGAATACCTGCAAAGTACAATAGCTGGCTAGTCATGAAATTCTTCCATTACCAATTAGTCAACTTGGATAAACAATGTTATAATTAGCTATACCCATAATTATAAGGAAGATAAATATCATAGCTAATGTTGGAATAAGTCCATGAAATAATTATCTGTGTAGTATCTTAACTGCCCCTTCTCCTATTGTTCTATAGAGTAAAATTTGGTGGCTGGTGTTTGTGAATTTCCAAGTTCTTACAAGAAAAAAACAGCAATTGAACTACATTTTGTGGGTTAGTTTATATTTTTGAGGTAGGCTAAATCATGAAAATCACATAAAGTGGTTACGGTTTCCTAAAACTGTTCTTCTTGGATGATAATATGCAGACAGATTAACATGAAGAATTATTAAAATAATGAAGATTTCCATTCAGTAAGTCTTGGGTCAGAATTGAGTACCGGAATTTTTAACAAGGTCACACATAATGCCAATGCTGCTGGTCTGATGCCTAGCTGTAGAATGGTGAAGGTATAGATTGAACAGTCCCAGCCCCTTCTGCCCTATCCTTAAATGTAGTTTAAGATGAAGTAATTACAACTGCTCTGCCGTCTTGCTTGAATGATCAATAGGCTAGTTGTTGTGCATCTCAGTTTTCTTCTCTGAAAGAGAAAGCAGAAAGGAATTTTACTGGTTCTGGCAGACAAGTAACATATCCAGTGGAAAGTATCCAAAGGAATAATATACTTTGAATAAAGTTGTGGAATCCTTTCAGGATGAAGTCATTTATCAGAAGACTAAATGTATGAGCTGTTTTGCTTCATTCACTCTGATCCTCAGACTAGAAATTTCAGTGGACTCCAAAATGTATAATTATAGTTGATATTTATTTCTGACATTCTGCTGATAATCCCTGTCTCAAGTTCTAGCTAGAGGTACCAATATAAATTCCATGAATTTCTATTCTAAACCAAGAACAGTTTTGTGGTTTAAATGGTAGCTTTTTCTTGCATTTTTTAAAATATGAAGTTTAAAATCGCATGGGGCTTTTAATTTTAAAAAGTTCAAGTTTGGATTATTTTTGAGTGGCTATGTGTGAGGCACTCTGCCAAATGCTTTATTTATGTTTTTATTTGATTTCCAGTAGAATCCAGCCAGGTAGATGTTTTTAATCTTATTCTACAGAGAGGGAAACAAAAAAATCTATTATTGTAATCAAAATCCAGGACTGTCTGGTACAAAAATAAATTGTTATTCTGAATTTTCCTACAGCCGAGTATAATTGGAATAATTGGAAATGCAATTCAGAGCAGCAACATTAAAAATAAAATTAGAGCATTTCCACTTCCAGAAAAATGGTGTAGATGTATTTGTCCCTACTTGTCTTGCTAAGTACAAATTAAAATCCTGGATACTATACAGAAAACAAACACAAGACTCTGAAAAATTGGATAGAAGAAAGCATGCTGACTAGGAAACTCAGGACCCAAAAAATGGTAGAGTAGTGAATTCTCTAGGTTTTCTTCCTGTCTTACATGCCTCAGACTTGGAGTTGAAGAAACCAGCAATCCAGAAATACAAACAGGCACAGACAAAAACAAACAACAAGAGTCTGCTTTTTGTAGCTCAAAAACAAGGGAAAGGGGAGCTTAGCAAGATAAAAACTTTTAAACAATAATCATTCTATTTTAGCCACATGCTCTAGAAAAAGCTGTAGCCTCATGCTTACCCCAATATTAAAGGCTGAATGGAGAGGCTAGTCTTCAACTCTTACCTGGTTGTAATAAGGAAATTAAACAATTTTTAGAAAGAGTTTTGAAACATAAGAATAAAAAAGAAAGAATAATGGAAGGAGTAAAAATGTGGTAAACATAAGGCATTTTGTTCCCCTTTGAGTTTCCTAAATTATGTTTGACATTTGAAACAAAAATTATAGCACTGTCTGATGTGGTTCTAAATACTTATATAAAAATATTCAAGACAATTACATTATTAAAGATAATGGTAAAATGATAAAATGGGAAGCAAGTTTCATGCAGTACTTCAGTCTGTAAATTAATGACATCAGCAACTGACATTGTGGCATATTGTGATGACTCATGAACTTGTAAAATAATACCTACAACAGTTTAAAAGCTATAAAGAGACACACTCAAAATCACTTTAAATATAACAAATGAATTTCCAAAAATTGTTTAAGTAACTCATGAGTAGGCAGAGAAGAAAAAAAAAAATACAAACAATGAGAATAGTCACAATCTAAACATAAAATAGCAAACTTATGCTTTGTTGTATCAATAATTACATTAAATATAAATGGTCAAGTTTTCTGGTTCCAAAATAGCAGCATAAAAGCAAGCTGGTTTCACTCTCCCCTCACCCCTACAAAACCATAACAACACAAAACAAATATGCAGCACTACAATTATTACCAGCAATATCCCAGAACTTTAATAGTTAATTCTCAAGAACACAGAAGAGTGGAAAACTCTGAGCAGAAGGTGAGAGAACTAGACATCCATATCCATGTTGTCTTTGAGATTGAGGTGGGCAACCAATTTTTCTACCATCTTGAATTCACTGGCCGGAGGCTTGTCCTTGCGTCAATCTAAGGAAAACATAATGAGCACTGAAAGGAGAAGTACCTTTCAGAAGTACCTGTAAGGACAGCCAGAGACAAAGGGGAAAGTGAGACTATCATCCTCAGTGGTGGAAACTACCCTATAACTTGGGGGAAGGCAATGCTAAAATTAGAGTTGCTATTCAGCAGCATCACACTGTACATGGCAGGTTCCATAATTTCCCTGGGTAGAAACCTTTAGCAAGCCTTACCACTCTGCTGGGATATTCCCTTTGGGACCTCCTCTCATTTGGCATGGGAAGTGCTCTGATAGTTACTACAGTTGAAGCAAACCTGGGCTTAAGGCACCATCTAGCACCAAAAAGGAGGGGAAAAATGGATAAATCTAAATGGAAAATTAAGAATCTCTAAGCAAACATATACAACAGAAAGTAAAATAGGCCAAACAGAAAACACTGGAATAAATAATACTTCAATACAAAAACATGGATGCATATCCACAAGAAGCAACAGCAAACAGGGAACCGTGACCTCTCCAAAAGGACAAAGCCAAGAACCACTGACTGACAGTAAAGAGATGGAGACATGTGAGCAATCTGACCAGGAATTCAAAATAGCAGCTTAAGGAAACTCAGTGATCACCAAGATAACACAGACAAGCAATTCTGAAATGTATCAGAAAAAAATAACAAAAAGATTGAAATAATCATGAAAGTAAATAGAAATCTTAGAAGTGAGAAATATATTTGATGAACTGAAAAATTTATGTGAGTCTCTAAATAGAATGGATCCAGCAGAGGAAAGAATAACTGAACCTAAAGATAGGCAATTTAAAAATACACAGAGGAGAAAAAAGAAAAAAAGACTGAGAAGTAATGAAGATTCCCTAGAAGATATAGAAAATCACCTCAAAAGATTAAATTAAATATTGGTTTTTAGCAGGAAGTTGAGAATGAGCAAGGGGTAGGAAGCCTATTAAAAGAATAATTGCAGGAAACTTTTCAAAACTTGAGAAAGATAGGAATATCCAGAAAAAAGAAGGTTAGAGAACACAAAATAGATTTGACCCAGTTAAGACTACCCAAAGGGTTATAATAATCAAAATCTTAAAGGTCAAAAACAAAAAAAGAATTATAAAAGCAATAAGATAAAAGAAACAAATAACATATACAAGAGCTTCAATTTGTCTGGCAACAGACTTCTCAATGGAAACCATACAGGCAAGGAAGAAGTATGTCAGCATTTTCAAAGTCTTGGGGAAAAAACTGCCGTCTAGTAACTCTGTATCCCACAAAGTTATCCTTTAAATATGAAGAAGACATAAAGTCTTTCTCAGACAAACAAAAGCTGAGAGAATTCACCACCATCAAACTCATCTTATAAGAAATGCTAAACAGAATTCTTTAGTCTGAAAAAAAATTAATGTGCACAAAGAAAACAATTGAAACTATAAAACCCACTGATAAAATTAAGTATCAGACAAATATGCTGTAATCTAATACTGTAATTGTGGTGTGCAATCAACCCATAACTATAGTAAAAAGTCCAAGAGACAAATCTATTAAAAATAATAAATAGCAATATCTATAGCAGCCTATGAAAAGGAATAAGCAATATAAAATATAAAACTATGTACATTGAGATTTTTAAAAATTCAAAATGTTGGGAGGAATAGAGTTAAAGTGTAAGACTTTCTTTAGTTCTTTAAAATTTGTTTATTTCTATTCTTTGTGATCTCAGATAGGTTGTCATTTCTTTAAAATAGCTAGTGATGTCTATAAGATGTTTTTGTAAGCCTCATGATAAGCACAATGTAAAAATTCACAATAGATTCACTAGAATTAAAATGCAATGAATTTAAATGTACTACCATAGAAAGTCACTTAACCACAAAGGAAGACTGTAAGAAGGGAAGAAATAAAGAATTTACAAAACCGGAAAACAAGTAACAATATGGCAGTAGTAACTCCTTATTACCAACAGTAACACTGAATGTAGCTGAATTCAATTTTCCAACTGAAAGAATGTATGAATGGATAAAGAAACAACTCTATGCTGCTTACAAGAAACCTACTTCACCTGCGAAAACACACATAGACTGAAAGTGAAGGGATGAAAAAAGTTATTTCATGTAACTGAAAACCAAAAGAAAAAAAAAAAGCAGAAGTAACCATACTTAGATAAAACAGATTTTAAATCAACAACAGTAAAAAGAAAAAAAGAAAAGATTAAAAAGATCATTATATAATGATAAAAAATTAATTCAACAATAAAATATAAAAATTCTAAATATATATACACCTAACACCAAAGCACCTTTATTTAAAAGCAAATACTACTGGACCTATGAAAAAAGATGGACAGCAATACAATAATAATGAAGAAATTTAATACTACACTCACAACACTAGACATCATCAAGACAAAAGAAAAGTAAATAAAGGAACACTGAACTTAAATTGGACTGTAGACCAAATGAAACTAATAGACATGTATAGAAAATTCTACCCAGCAACTACAGAATATATGTTCTTCTCACCAGTGCATAGAACCTTTTGCAAGATAAATTATATGTTAGGCCACAGAACAAGTCTCCATACAATTTTAAAAATCAATACTTGCGCATAAACTGGAAAACATAGAGGAAATGGAAAAATTCCTGGAAACATACAACCTCCCAATACTGATTCAGGAGGATACAGGTATCCAGAGCAGACCAGTAATGGGTAGTGAGACTGAATGAGTAATTTTAAAACTCCCCCCGCAAAAAAAAAAAAAAACCAAGACCAGATGATTTTACTAGACATACAAAGAAGAACTGGTACTAATCTTCCTGAAACTGTTCCAAAAAACTGAGGAGTGGGGAACCTTTCTAACTCATTCTATGAAGCCAATATCACCCTGATACCAAGGCAGGTAAGGACACAACAAAAAAGATAACTACAGACCAATATCTTTGATGAATATAGATGCAAAAATCCTCAGCGAAATACTGGCAAACCGAATCTAACAACACATCAAAAAGATAATGCACCACAACCAAGTTGGTTTTATCCCAGACATGCAAGGATGGTTCAACATACACAAATTAATAAATGATACTTACCTTGTAAGCAAAATTAAAAACAAAAACTATAAAATTATCTCAATAAATGTAGACAAAGCATTAGATAAAATTCGGTATAACTTCATGATAGAAACTACCAAAAACTAGGCATAGTAATACTATACTGAATGGCGAAATGTTGGAAGCATTCCCCTAAAAACCAGAACAAGACAAGGATTCCTACTTTCACCATAACTATTCAACACAGCGCTGAAAATTCTGGCCACAGTAATCAGGCAAGAGAAAGAAATTAAAAAAAAAAAAAATTTGAATTTGAAAGAGGAAATATAATTTTCTGTTTGCTGATGATATGATCTTATGTCTGGAAAACATTAAAAACACTAACAACTCCAAAACTCTTCTAGATTTAATGAATGAATGAATTCAATACAGTTTCAGGATACAAAGTCAATGTATAAAAATCAGTAACATTTCTATACACCAATAAGGATCAAGTTGAGAACCACATCAAGAACTAATTCTCATTTACAACAACTATAGAAGAATGAAATACCTAGGAATACATTTAACCAAGGAGGTGAAAGGTACATCAGTATCCAATATAAAACACTGATGAATGAAATTGTTGAGGACACAAACAAATGAAAAAAATCCCATGCTTATGAATTGGAGGAATCAATATCATTAAAAAATGACCATACTGCCCAAAGCAAACTACAGATCTATTGAAATATCCAAATTATTTTTCACAGAATTAGAAAAAAAACTATTGTAAAATTCATATACAACCTAAAAAGAGCCTGAAGAGCCTAAACAGTCCTAAACATAAATAACAAAGCTGGGGTCATCACATTAACTTACTTCAAATTACACTGCAAGGATATAGTAACCAAAGCAACACAGTACTGGTATAAAAATAGACACATAAATCAATGGAATAGAAGAGAGATTTCAGAAATAAAGCTACATACATACAACCAAACTGATCCTCAACAAATCTGACAGAAACATACACTAGGGAAAGGATACTCTATACAATCAATACTGGTGGTAAAATTGAATAGCCGTATTCAGAATAAAGCTTGATCCCCATCTTTCACCATACAAAAATTCAATCAAGATGGATTAAAGACAAATGTAAGATGTAAAAATATAAAAATTATGTAAGAAAACCTTGGAAAAACTCTCAGCAAATGGCTTAGGCAAAAGTAAATGCAACAAAAACAAAAGTGGGCAAGTGGGACTTAAACTAAAAAACTTCTGCACAGCAAAAGAAATAATAAACAGAGTGTAAAGATTCTGTCAAATGGGAGAAAATAATTGTAAATTGTATATCCAGTGAATCTACAGGAAACTGAAACAACTCAACCAGAAAAAAAAACAAATAACCTAATTAAAAAGTGGGCAAAGGAACAGAAAATTTTCAAAATTACAGATATAAATGGCCAACAAGTACATGAAAAAATGTTCAACATCACTAATATCAGAGAAATGCACATTAAAACCACAGTGATATACCATATTACAGTAGTTAAGATGGTTACTATTAAAAAGTCAAAAAGTAACCCACACTGGTGAGGGTGGAGAAAAGAGAATGTTTATACACTGTTGAAGGGAATGTGAATTGTACAACTTCTATTGGAAAACAGTATAGAGATTTCTCAAAGAGCAAAAATAGAACTACCATGTTATCCATCAGTTGAACTACTGGGTATCTACCCAAAGGAAAAAAATCATTTACCAAAAAGTTGCTTGTCCTGGTAATCACAGCACTATTCACAGTAGCAAATACGGAATCAACCTACGTGTCTATCAATGGATGACTAGATACAAAATGTGGTGTGTATATATGTCATGGAATAGTACTCAGGCATAAAAAATAAAATCATGTCTTTGGCAACAACATGGATGAAACTGTAGGCCATTATCTTGAGTGAAATAACTCAGCAACAGAAAGTCAAAACTGCATGTTCTCACTTATAAGGAGGAGCTAATTAATGTGTACACTATAGATATAGTCTATATAACAAAACTTGTTAGCTTGCATTTATTAGCTATAAAAAACGATGAGTGGATACTAAATCCTCATCACAAAAATACCATGTGAGGTAATAAATGTATTTGTTAATTTAACCATTCCACAATGTGTAAAAGTTTGAAAACATTATGTTGTACATGAAAAATACATACAATTTTATATACCCATTTAAAAATAATTAACTTAATTTGGAACAAAAAGAAATGAATGGCAAATCTAAATAAATGAAAAGACATACCACACATATGAGTGGATTGGAAGGCTCAACAGTAAAGATGTCAGTTCTTACCAAACTGATTTACAAATTTAAAGCAATTGCTTTTAAAATCCTGCAGGGTTTTTTGTAGACATAGGCAAGATTATTCTAAAATTGGCATGGAAAGACAGAGGAATTAAAACAATTAATACAATTTTGAAAAAAAAGTAGGAGGAATCAGTCAATTCAACTTCATAACTTATACAGTTCCAGTAATCAAGATTGTATGGTATTTGTGAAGGAATGGACATAGAGACCCATGGAGAACAACAGATAACTCAGAAATGACCTATGCAAATATACCCAACTAATATTTTGCAATAGTGCAAAGCAGTTTAATGGAGTAAAGGTAGTCTAATCAAAATTGATGTTGGAGCAACTGGACTACAAGGAGGTGGTAAATGAACCTCAACCTAATCTCACACCCTTACAAACTTACAAGTAAAACTATGAATCTTTTAGAAAAAAAAGTAAGAGAAAATCTTTGAGATACACAGCTAAGCCAGTTCTTAGACTGCATACTAAAAGCACAATACATGAAAGGAAAAATGGGTAAATTCAATTCCATAAAATTTCAGACCTTTGCTGTGCAAAAGACCCTGTTAAATAGTTAAAAAAGGAAAGCACAAAATGGAAGAAAATATTGTAAACCACATATCCAACAACAGAGTAGAATCTAGAAAATACAAAGAGCTCTCAAAACTCAACAGTACAAAAATAATCTAATTAGAAAATAGGCAGAAAACATGAAGAGACAGTTCACCTGAGAGTATGTACAGATGGCAAATAAGCACATAAAAATGTTCAAATGATGAGTCATTAAGGAAATGTATGTTAACAGGATAATGAGATATCTCTATATACTAATCAGAATGACTCAGACAAAAAACACTGATAACGCCAAATGTTTTACAGGATGAAGAGAAATTAGATTATTAATACACTGCTTGTGAGAGTACAAAATGGCATAGCCATTCTGAAAAAGTTTGGCCATTTCTTTTTTCATTATAAATCTTATTTTAGGTTTAGGAGTACATGTGCATGTTTGTTATATAGGTAAACTGCATGTCACAGGGGGTCAATGTATAGATTGTTTTGTCACTCAGTAAGCATAGCCATTCTGAAAAATTTTGGCAGTTTCTTAAAAACTGAGCATAAAATTAACCATACAACCTAACAACCGAACTCTTGTATATTTATTCTAGAGAGGTGAGAACTTATGTTTACATAAAGTCTATATGTACATTTATGGTAGCTTTTTCATAACCCAAATTGAGAAGAACCTAGGTATTCTTCAATGTATACATGAACTGTGGTGCATTTCTGCCATGAAACACTACTCAATAGTAACACATTAAAAACTATAGATACAGGCAGTAACTTGGATGAATAGCCCGAGAATTATTCTGAGTGAAAAAAGAAAGCTAATCCTCAAATGTTACTTAATATCAGATTTTTGAAATAACCAAAATTATAGAAATTGAAAAGAAATTTGTGGTTGTCAGTGATGAGAGAGTAGGAGTGAGATGGAAGTGATTATTGCTATCAAAGGGTTAAGGATCCTTGTATTGATGGCAATGTTCTGTGTCTCAATTGCATCAATGTCAATATCCAGGTTGTGAAATTATTCTACAGATTTCTAAGATATTACCATTGGGTGAAACTGAATATACAGAAGATCTCTCTATTATTTGGTACAACTGCGTGTGGCATTCATCCCTCAAGGTAAACATTTCTTTACAAAATGAAGCAACAAAAAACTAAGGAGCTTTGAAGTGAGTATGAACTTTAGTAAATTATCATTTATCAATACTGGCCAATTCATTTTGAAGTTGTTAACAAACATGGGAGACCATGCATAGGATGTAAGAGAACTCTCATATTCTACCGACTTTTCTATAGATCTAAAACTTGTGAAGCAAAAACTATATACATAAATAAAATGAGAAAATATGAAGATAAACTTATGTGTTGTGCCATTTAGAAAGTGGCATTATTAGCTTCAAAGAGAATAAAATACCTAGGAATCCAACGTACAAGAGATGTAAAGGACCTCTTCAAGGAGAACTACAAACCACTGCTCAGTGAAATAAAGAGGACACAAACAAATGGAATAACATTCCATGCTCATGGAGAGGAAGAATCAATATCGTGAAAATGGCCATACTGCCCAAAGTAATTTATAGATTCAACGCCATCCCCATAAAGCTACCAATGACTTTCTTCACAGAATTGGAAAAAACTGCTTTAAAGTTCGTATGCAACCAAAAAAGACCCTGCATTGCCAAGATAATCCTAAGCCAAAAGAACAAAGCTGGAGGCATCATGCTACCTGACTTCAAACTATACTACAAGGCTACAGTAACCAAAACAGCATGGTACTGGTACCAAAACAGAGATATAGACCAATGGAACAGAACAGAGTCCTCAGAAATAATACCACACATCTACAGCCATCTGATCTTTGACAAACCTGACAAAAACAAGAAATGGGGAAAAGATTCCCTATTTAATAAATGGTGCTGGGAAAATTGGCTAGCCATAAGTAGAAAGCTGAAACTGGATCCTTTCCTTACTCCTTATACAAAAATTAATTCAAGATGGATTAGAGACTTAAATGTTAGACCTAAAACCATAAAAACCCTAGAAGAAAACCTAGGTAATACCATTCAGGACATAGGCATGGGCAAAGACTTCATGTCTAAAACACCAAAAGCAATGGCAGCAAAAGCCAAAATTGACAAACGGGATCTAATTAAACTAAAGAGCTTCTGCACAGCGAAAGAAACTACCATCAGAGTGAACAGGCAACCTAAAGAATGGGAGAAAATTTTTGCAATCTACTCATCTGACAAAGGGCTAATATCCAGAACCTATAAAGAACTCAGTCAAATTTACAAGAAAAAAACAAACAACCCCATCAAAAAGTGGGCAAAGGATATGAACAGACACTTCTCAAAAGAAGACATTCATACAGCCAACAGACACATGAAAAAATGCTCATCATCACTGACCATCAGAGAAATGCAAATCAAAACCACAATGAGATACCATCTCACACCAGTTAGAATGGCAATCATTAAAAAATCAGGAAACAACAGGTGCTGGAGAGGATGTGGAGAAACAGAAACACTTTTACACTGTTGGTGGGACTATAAACTAGTTCAACCATTTTGGAAAACAGTGTGGCAATTCCTCAAGGATCTAGAACTAGAAATACCATTTGACCCAGCCATCCCATTACTGAGTATATACCCATAGGATTATAAATCATGCTGCTATAAAGACACATGCACACGAATGTTTACTGCGGCACTATTCACAATAGCAAAGACTTGGAATCAACCCAAATGTCCATCAGTGACAGACTGGATTAAGAAAATATGGTACATATACACCATGAAATACTATGCAGCCATAAAAAAGGATGCGTTCATGTCCTTTGTAGGGACATGGATGCAGCTGGAAACCATCATTCTCAGCGAACTATCGTAAGAACAGAAAACCAAACACCGCATGTTCTCACTCGTAGGTGGGAATTGAGCAATGAGATCACTTGGACACAGGAAGGGGAACATCACACACCGGGGCCTACTGTGGGGAGGGGCTGGGGGGAGGAATAGCATTAGGAGATATACCTAATGTAAATGATGAGTTAATGGGTGCAGCACACCAACATGGCACATGTATACATATGTAACAAACCTGCACATTCTGCACATGTACCCTAGAACTTAAAGTATAATAATAAAAAATAAAAAAAGAAAAAAAGAAAGTGGCATTGTTTTTATAATAAAAATAGTTTTTATAGTTTTCATTATTGTTTTTATGGTAAAAAATGTAAAAATCTGTGAAATAAATCACATTATAAATATACATTGGTAACTATATCTGTGTATGTTATATATGTTTACATACATTAGATTAATAATAATATTAGCTAAATTTTTTAAAAAGGCAAAGATATTGGTGATAATAAATCATATTGTGTGTCAATATGTGAAACCTGGTATCACTCAATATTTTTATGTACGAAGAGAAGTATATATAATCCCACATGTGTCTATGGCTGTTTTTAAAATATTTCATCCAATGTTCATAATAATTGGGTCTTTTAGCTCCTCTCAAAATCAGGTGTAATTATCATACTTAATCTTTGGATCACTAAATATACAAAAACACTTGACTCAAAGAAGACATACAACTACTGTTTGTTCAACCAAGATTTGTGTTGTCCAGGATATCACAATTATTGAAGGGAAGAGGGAAGGACACCACAAACATATCCTCCTTCTAAAAGTGGAGTTCATTTCACCACAGTTTAATTTCTGCTACGGCTAAAAAGGAGAGCTTTCTTCTGTGTTTTTTCTTTGTTTTCCCCATCATCTTTGGCAGATGTCACATACATAGTAAGTGCTCATTAAGTATAAGTTGAAGAGGATGAAGTCATTTCTCCCTGTAAGACAACTCTCTTGCTTCTCATGGTCTTGCCATTTCATAGTTGAGACAGTAAAACTTGGCAATTTTCATTCACAGTTTTGAATGATTTAGAATTCTGTTTTGCATTTCAGTTTTGTCTGAACCCATATGGTAAAGTCAAAACTCCAAAAAAATCTGATAAATTCCATCTTGCGCTAGCCATTCCCTGTGACTTGGTACAGCACTACAAGCTTTTGCACTGCTTAATTTTTTCCTTGTTCCATTACCATCTGTATCTGCATCTTTAGACTTGAATAGGTCTTGCAATTGTCTGAAACACAGTATCAAAGAGCTCCGATAAGTTCTTTTGTTAAGGATGAGTCTCTAAGAGGCTAAGAGAGTAAATAAACCAATCTGAGAACACAGAGTTTGCAGTACTAGAGTAACATCATACCTCAGCACAAGTATGCTCACCTGTAAAGGATAACTCTTGGAGTTAGAGAGCCCAGATTTAGAGTTAATAAATTGTCACTTGTTGGTATGAATACTTACCAAGTAATTAATATGTATTCAATACTAAGGACAAAATGTATTAGATACTTTTTAAATTCTCCAAGCAAACCTTTGAACTAAACACTAACATTAGCCCCACTAAATTGTCAGTTTCATTTTATTATGTATCAAAATGCTAGGCACCATAAATTTAGTTTTTTTCCAGGGTACAAATTGCATCTAGGAAGATGCCGACAAGAACATGTAGGTAGCCTTCACAGTGAATTTTACGTTTGAGCTGTATCTTGGGGAATGAGTGGGCTTTGAGCAGGCAGAGTATGATGGAAAGGATATTCTGTTCTAAAGGATCATCCTGTACCAAAGATCCAAAAGAACTTGTAATTGAATGAAATATTCAGATAAAAATGTGGCAAAATGCATGACTGAAAGTAATATGAGATATCTGATAAGCAGGAAGGTAATTTTAGATCTAATTATGGATGGCCTTGAATGCTAGATGAAACATTCTGGACTTCATTCACTAGGTTACAGTGAACTGAAATGTGGAATGCTGTGACCCTCTGGCAGCACCGTGAATCATGCATTGAGGGGGAATCAGAGATAGGGACACCAGGTAGGTCTTCTCGGACTAATTGGTTGAGGGTGAACAAGAGCTTTGAGCTCATTAATATGCTTTGCTCTCTATTAGACTTTATGTCCTGTGGCTCATTAATTCCCTGTTGATATAGCCTCAGGCCGTGTTTCTTTCTCAGTGAGTTCATGGGGTAAAGATTTTCCTCTCCCTCTTAAAAGTATATCAACATCCAGCCTTGCTGGGCTGTGCAGCATTTGCCTATTCCTTTGTGAGCACTTCTGACCCATAAGAGAGTTCAGTTTGAAATGTTAACTTAAAAGCTGGGGGAAAAAAAATAATTAGCTATCATCGGCTCTGGCTTAGGTATTCACAACATCTATTTCTGAGACTTTCCACAACAGACACGTGGTTTCTTTGTTATGCCATTGGTCTTATTTCTCCAGAGGATGCAATTTAATAATTTGGGGGGTTACTTTTATTATTCAGCTTGCTTGTTTGATGAGAAGAGATGAAATAGGCCAAGGCAAAGGTTTAGATAATAGTTTTCTTTTTTCAATACATTGAAAATATTTACTAATTGTGTGTCTCCTGTTACATATAAACACCTAAGATAAAAACAAAATCTAAAAGAAGAGAGTGAAGAAATTAGAACAAATGGAAAATGAGACTCAGAATGAGATAATAAAAATGAGAATGACGCTACTACCCACAATTATTATCCTGAAAACCTGCACCCTTTTCAGCGATGGGCCATCAATTGGGCTCTAAACTTTCTCATAATTAACCCTGGGACTCTAAGCCTTTTCAAATGTCTCTAGAGGGAAGAAAGGGAAAAGTAAACAAAACACACATGCCAAAAAAAAATGTATTCATCATTTCTGTTTGTTCAATTTCTCTAACATCTAATGGTACTCAGGAGGATATTATAGGTTGTAATGAAAACAGTTCTTCAAAAATATCCTTGTAGTACAGATGCCACTTTGAAGAATTTTTCTCAATTTGCCCATTAGTATAAGGTTGAAACACATTTCAATAACATAAATGGAATGAAGTTGGGTGAAAGAAGGAAGAATACAGTAATGCTGTCTAAATATGGAGTTTTCTATTCATCCCATGTAATCCAAGACTAGGTCTTAAAACAGGCATTCTAAATCTCCAGTGGTGTTGGTGTCCAGAGAATTTTCTCCAGTGCATAGTTGAGGCCACCATCAGATCTGTTAGAACATTCCATCTTGGACCAAGTTTCTTTCTGGTATATCATTAAGACAAACTGGATGCAAAACATACAGCTAAAGAAGCAAATACATTAATTTGTGATGTGATAATAAATATGTCAGTTTAATATTGAAAAACTTCACTAAAATTATTGACTTAGGATTTACAATAGTTAATTATAATTTTTGACTTGTTAATTACGGTTGCTTGACTTCTTGAGTAAATACCTAATTTATTTGTTTTTCTTTAAAGCTAAACACAAGGCATTTCTTAGAAAAGAAGACAAGGCAATGGAATAGATTCGGTCCCCAAGCAACCTGGCTGGTTGATATTGGGAGCTAAGGAGGTGGTGGGGAAGAAGGGGAGCATAGGATGCATTAAACACAAACTTCTGTTTCATAGCCTTGCAAGTAGCTATTTCAACTTAAGAAACATTCAAATTGGATCCCATCCAGAAGTAGGTTAAAAATGAGAGTTTTATTTCTTGCTTTCTCTATTGAGCATTTTCAGCATCTTTGCTGCAGAACCTCCCAAAGTTATTTACCACAGGTGTGTTCATAATTATGATATATTATAAACATTTACACTGTATAATGGTCCTCAACATCTTGCATCCGTGACCTGGTACCTGTGTACCAAGCAGTCATGCAAAGCAGGTAGAAATACAGGCTGCCAACTTCTGGTAAAAGGGCTTTGTTTTGTATTTTCTTTTCTCAGATGTGCCATTCTCTTAGGACATTAATATTTGTGTAGCAATTTTTCTCTCAGTTTTCTACATTGCTTCAGTTAAATGCACCTTTTTAACTTAAAATATTAACAATGTTTAACAGAAACCTTTCTAAATGACATGCATGCTTCATTGTCTTCTTAAACCAAGTTAAGATAAATTTATATTTATTTTCTAAATGACCCAGAGTTTATTGCATCAATAATTGGATCATGATGAAATGAGTCCCATTGGTGAGTATTAATGACGCGTGAGCAGATTTTGCTTGGTCACATATGTCCTTGTCTTATGAGCCCTTGACTTTATTATATAATAATAATACTGATTCATCTTCTATATTATGAGTCCAACTGTCAGTTATTATGCTTACTGGTATCTATATTCCTACATGTATTATCATTTCCCTAGGTCCACCCCCTTTAATGGACATCACTCTTTCTTTTTTTTTTTTTTTTTTTTTGAGATCGAGTCTCGCTCTTGTTGCCCAGTCTGGAGTGCAGTGGTGCGATCTTGGCTCACTGCAATCTCCGCCTCCTGGGTTCAAGCTATTCTTCTGCCTCAGCCTCCCGAGAAGCCGGGATTACAGGCACCCGCCACCACACCTGGCTAATTTTTTGTATTTTTAGTAGAGACGGAATTTCACCATGTTGGCCAGGCTGGTCTCAACATCACTCTTGCTTAAAGCATACCTACCATAATAGCAACAGCATTGGTGACATTCACCAACCACAGCACTTATCTAGCACCTAATGTACCTCAAAGACCCTATTAGGAGCTCTACACCCATTTACCTTCACAATTGCTTATGCAGTAGCTAATTGACTTAGGTGAGGAGAAAAATACACAAATTTCAAGAGGGATGAAAATGTGCTTTTCACACAGAAACAATACACATACATACAACTAAGAGAGGCACAACAAAATATTTTTGGAAGGAAATCTGTAAGAACATCTGTTATACAGGTAAATAAATTAAAACGAATACGTCTAAACAAGAGAATTCAAATCCCACACAGGAAATTCCCCAGATATAAGAAATTTACATCTAAGGGAAAAATAATAGGAACTTTCAGATTTTATTTTATTTCTCAGTATAACCCTTATCTTTAATGCTGTTCTGTTTATGCTATTGTTATTAAAATTCAAGAATAGGAATAGAAGAGGACCACAGATGGAGTGAGCAAGAAAGATGAAGGAGCCGAAAAGTGATCAGGAGAATACTATCCTGGGTGCTAAAGATGCTATAAAATGGCTTCAGAAATCAAGAAAAGAAGTTGGTGTGGAGATAAAGAAAATGAGCATCTGAGGCCAGGCCCAGTGGCTCTCATCTATAATCCCAGCACTTTGGGAGGCTGAGGTGGGTGGATCACGCGGTCAGGAGTTCGAGACCAGCCTGGCCTACCTGGTGAAACCCCGTCTCTACTAAAAGTACAAAAATTAGGCGGGCATGGTGGCACATGCCTGTAATCCCAGCTACTAGGGAGGCTGAGGCAGGAGAATTGCTTGAACCCAGGAGGCGGAGGTGGCAGTGAGCTGAGATCACTTCACTGTTTCACTGCTTCACTGCATGCCAGCCTGGGTGACAGAGTGAGACTCCATCTCGCAAAACAAACAAACAAACAACAACAACAAAAAATGAGCCATTGGTATATTGATTGTGAGATGCCACAAGTGCACCTAGAAGGCCACATAACAGCTGGCTGTACTCTTCTTGAGATCCTCAATATGGGAGGTCTGAGGAAAAGATGAGCCGCTAGAAGAGAGGAGACAAGGAACAAGGCTAATGCATTATCTCAGAAGCAGAGGAAGCAGAGGACTTCAGAAGGATGGGGGTGGTGGTCAGGAAGGCCCAATTATATTTTGCAATAACTAAAATAGCAACATAATTTTAGTGATTCTTTTATGTGACTATGTGGGTTGAACCCAAATGGGCTGGGAAAACATCAAATTTTTTGGAAATTCTGGTCTCTCTTGAAATTAACAGTCTTCCTTGACTGTTCTTTGAAAACAGTTCATAAAAACTAATTTGCTTTCCATCTATATTCCCCAGTATTTAACCTAGATGTTTATCATTCATTCTTCCTGCATTTTTTCATCCTTTGTAATTGCAACTAGAGTTCTCTGTCTAAATTTCCACTTTGACTTCTCTCCACCATATTTCTGGTTTACTCGTCACCTTGACTGGGCTGTTTCACCAGCCTCATATAAGGACTTCACAGTTAAAAATGTCCTCTCTGCCTATCTAATCCTGTACCATCCTCATGGGCACATATAGACTGTGTATCAAAGAAGCCGGCTATACCAGGAGCGCATACAAGCAACTGTTAAAATCCAAATAACTATTTTGTTACTGAAGCTTTTAAGCATCAGAGCTTAAAATGAAGCATCTTTTGTAGTTTTGTTTTAAGTTGTTATATGTAAACTAAGTTATTCTTCCATTTCACAGTTGGTAACACCTAGAAAACCTGATTTAAAAAAACACATCCTAACCTTGTTCTGTAGATAAAAACCAAATTGCTTGGGAGAAAGAGGACGCAGATAGCATCTGGAAGGGAAAAAATTGGTGTTAACAAATATATAATGTGCTCACAATGGAAAGCCCCCACTTCTCACTTTCCCTCTTCCTTCCAGCTGACATGGGTTTGGGTTTGTTTTGTTGTTATTTTATAAGCTGTCACAGTGGTAGATGCAGATTGAAGCTCCAGGCAATTGCAATTAAATCAGGAAAAAGATATGCATTCACCAAGGTTAACACAAGCTGCAGCTTAATCTGGGTGAAACAAACACACACATCCAAGGACCTTAAAATAAATTCAGCCATTTCAATCACCTTCTTTTAATATCTGCCCCCACCCCACAACCCCTGCAATAACTTAAAAAAATGCACAATGAAAAGCTAAATAAATAAGTTCCCAAGTCAATATACATGTCATGAAAATTTTCAGCTACCAATGTAACATGTTATTTCAATTTATTGGCTATTGATCTCAAAACAAGTCATTACAGTATTAAAGACAAATTTTGATACAATTGAGGCTTCCCATATGTAAGCCATAGACACATGTATAAACTTAATATTGATTGACTTAACAGATAAATATTCCTAATGAGCTCATTGTTCTAATTTGTGTTTGAATACATGTCTCTTTTTAAATTTGGTTTGAGGATATAAATTTTGGTAAATGGCTTATCAGCATTACATCTAAATAGATGTGCATGTTACAAATACATTGAGGATGGTGGTTCAAATGTAGTAGGCCATATGAACTTTATATGATTGGGTTTTTGTGATGGCATTACATTTGTCGTCATCTCTTGTCATTATCATTTTTTAAATGACCTATTTAATTTGGATACTTTCAATCTCTATAGGTAACTCTCCATATTACTGCCAGACCTATTATCCTTAAAAAAAATAACTTCTATTTTTCTCAAAATGTTGTATGCCTCTCTGTTTCCTACAGATATAAATTCTAAACTCTTTAGCTTAATTGTTAAAGTTATCTATTTTTCTCTATGCCCTTGTTTTTTCTGATTAAATTACTTTATAGGAATGTACTTATACAAAGCTTAGACCTAACAGTCTTCATTAACTCATCTTTAACCAAGCTTCTGAGCCTTTGTTGGTGCTGCTCCTACAGCTTGGGACGGTATTTTCACTGCCCCCACAATTATCAGTCTCCTAGTATTTCTTAAAGACTGAAGCCCCGGTGTGTGATGTTCCCCTCCCTGTGTCCATGTGTTCTTATTGTTCAACTCCCACTTATGAGTGAGAACAAGCAGTGTTTGGTTTTCTGTTCCTGTGTTAATTTGCTGAGAATGATGGTTTCCAGCTTCATCCATGTCCCTGCAAAGGACATGAACTCCTCCTTTTTTTAGACTGAAGGCATCCTTTTGTGATGCCTTATCTAATGCTCCCAGTTAGACTCACTCCTTCCTTTGCACTGCCAGCAGTACTTTACTTATACTTTTTGAAATAACGTGTGTTTTATTCTATTGCCTTGATTTTAGTCATTAACACTTGCATCTCTTGATAGACATTTTTATCATCTTAAGGTAAGGGGCCACATCCAATATAATTCTATATTTCACTCCCATATTATCTAGATTACTATTGGTACCTGGTAGGTTTAGACTTATTAATTTATATTTTAATCCACAAATCTAGCCATCTGTTTATTCAATAATTTATCAGCTCTCACATAAATACTGAGCTCTTTATATGATACTCAATGGTAACTAAGATACAGTGAATGAACCGTAACGAAGACACAGTGAATGAACAGACAGTAGTACCTATCCTGGCTTCACTGACATTCTTGTCTGAAAGACAAGCTTTAACAAGTGGTTACAAGGAAATGTGCAATGAGTGTTTGGTCTAGTTTGAACACTAGGAAAAGAAGAATGCCATAGTGTAGGTATCATTAAAGTCCACCTTGAGAAAGTGTTCTTTAATTTGAAGTTTGAGTGA
This sequence comes from Macaca fascicularis, assembly GCF_037993035.2. Classification (NCBI taxonomy): domain Eukaryota; kingdom Metazoa; phylum Chordata; class Mammalia; order Primates; family Cercopithecidae; genus Macaca; species Macaca fascicularis. Next base: position 56,127,709 of record NC_088394.1, read on the forward strand.
TTAGAAAATGTTTACCAATTTAAAAAGGGGAAGAAGGCAGAACGGGGTGTTTCACTCTAAAGAAGAAAGAGAATGTGGAAATCTGGAAAGATGAAAGAAATTCTTTATAGTTATTTTCTGAAAGAGAAAGTGGGAGAAAAGAATGAAGGAGAATGACAGAAAGATACTAAAACAAGGGTTCTATGGAATAAGACCTCAAAATGATGTAGAAAAGCCATTTAAATTTATAGTCTTGAGCAATAGCAAAATAAGTAAGATAATTTTGAAAAGATTCTATTACATTCTGACTTCTCCAAAGAGAACTTAAGGTCTTAAACAATAGTCAAATGATAAGTGAATAGGGAAGGTGGGAATTGATTCTAGCATCTACAGATAAGACCAAATATATTTGTCATTACCAAACAATGGTATGACTATGTGCTTAATTGGCTATCTATAGTCAACTCTGAATATCTATCCCATATTTAATTCATCATTTCAACTATAAGACCCAAAACCTAGTTGGTATCCAATAAATCATTGTTGTGTGATAGAAAATATTTTAAACATTGCATATCTTCCCAGATGTGTGCAAATTGTTACATTGCCCACATGTTATAGAGACATATATATGACAGCTTTCACTTTTATTTCTCACATCTCTCAGATGCACATTTTTTGCTTTATTGGCTTCAAACTCATATTAATACCATAAAATCAGCCCTGGGGGCACTATTAGGCTATAAGTATTTCTCTGCTTCAAATGTTGTGTATCCATACTCCTACATCATTATTTCCCAGTGTCTGTTATTCTCAGAATTTTCTGAAGGCAAGATTCTTGCCCTCCTCTGTCATTTAGACTTAATTTATTCTCTTAAAAATTGCATTCAAGTCAGAACCAGTTATTACTAAATTTTACAGTTTGTTCCTTTTCTAATGTTTTTCTTTTGTTTTGTTTCTTTTCTACACTTCTTTTTAGAAGGAGCTCCAAAGACCTGCCACTTTATTTTCCTCTCTCACTCTTAAATCCTTTCTGCAGTAATGGCAACTAGTGGTCCTTTTGTTCTGTTTAAGCAATTTATGGAACAGCTGGTTCCCAACATCCCAATAATTTTGTACATGATTAATTGTCAAAATAGGCTTTATTTTAATGAACTCAACTTAGCCTCTTTGTAACCTTTGTAAAAAAAAATCTACGTTATGCTTTCTAGAGACATGAAGAAAAAAATAAATAAAATTACTCTCTTTCTTGCATGGTAGAATTCCACTATTTTAAGACAATGCTTACAGTATACTTTTTTCCTTCTAAACACAATATGGTCCAGATGACAGGTATGTGTTCCTGATCTCTTGAGAGTTACATATCCCTGTTTCAACCCCTGTCCTGTGTTCCACAGAAGTTTAAATCAACCACCAATATTTCTGGAATTTAATGGGTTAACTGCATTCTCAAGGCTCTCTATGTTTGTGGTTTGTGTTTCTATATACAGTCATTCTTACCCCAACCTAATTAGTCAGGATAGGGAATTTTGCAATTTCTCAGTTTCTTGATTCCATTTAACACAAATGATTTGCAGAATATTGAAGATTCTGGGAACACAGTAGTGTAGAGGAATGGTTCATTTCTATTTTCCAATAATGTATACCCTTGAAACAGAACACTTAACATTCCTGTTCTTATACTGCCTTTTACTGTCTTATACTCTCTTTTTCACCGATCAACTTTATTCTATGCCCTTCCAGTCTCTTTGTCTTCTCATTGGCTTATCTTCTCACTGCACTATCTTCTCTGTCTTTTCCCTTCTCATTGAAATTGTGGGTAGATCCTCTCTCCCCACTCTCTCTGTAACTCTGTCCCTCTGCTTTACCCTTTCCTTTCTTCCTCTCTCTCTTCTCCTGTCTTTCCAATCTCTTAACCATCTCTCTGCTACCTCACTATTAGTTCTAGTTTCTACATTTAGAAAATGAGTCTCAGAGAAGTTAAGTGACTTGTGCAAGTTCACCTGGTTAGCAAGATTAGGATTCATACTCTGCTCTGTCAGCCATCTATTTTTGTTTAGTTTGACCTTCTTAAAATTAATGTTGTTAAATCTGACCTGTGATGACTCCTTGTTAGACAGTAAAAGCTTATTGAATTACATATTTTATGCTCTTTGGAAATGTGGCCAATGTGTAATGGATACTGTTAACAACAAATTGAATAAAAGGTATACGCTTAATACCAGAGTGAATTAGGGCAAGCTACAAACCATGTGATATATTACTGGAGTCATTGTTATTGAATTAAAGCTTTCCTAGTATTTTATATATGGATTACTAATCAAACATATATATGTATTTTAATATGTTCCATCTCTGAATGATGAAACATGAAAAGAAAACATTGCATCCATCACTGTTACATTGTTTTTAATTTTGAAAGTAACTAATGTATTTATCTAGAAATAAAATCATATTAACCCATACAAGCTTATACATAGCACAAAACATTATATAATACACATTAAATGAATAGATATTTTTACATGTGTCAAGATTGAAAGTGAAGTGTGGGGTGTAGTAATCCCAGAAATAAGGAAGCTATGAGTGGGGGAATCATAAAAATATGAAAAGAAACTCCTTCCAAATTATTGAATGATTCTTAAGCTGTGCATATGCAGAGTAAAATTTCAAACAAAAGCAATAGCTATAATTGAACAGTTTCAGCAACTGCCTTTTGAATTTGTGCTTTTAAATTTTATACTTTTACATTTTGATATAACTGGAAGCTTACAGGAAAACTGTAAACTGTGTATCCAGATTCACCAAGTGCTTTTATTGCTCTCTGTGTGTATGAGTATATATGTAAAATAAATGTTACACATATAAAACTAAGCTGCATGATCCATGATCTAATTTTACACACACACAATTTTTTAAGTATTTGAGAAGTTGTAAATATCATATCCCTTTTTCTCTAAATACTTCCTAGTGTAATTTTTAGGAATAAAGATAGTATCTTACATATGCACAGTACTGTGATCAGAATTAGAAAAATTTACGTGGATACAATGCTGTTATGTACTCTACAGTCCATATTTAAAATCTGTGTGTTATCCCAGTAATGTTTTGCATACTATTTTATTCTTAGACCAGGATCCAACGCAGGATTACATAGCATATTTAGTGTTCATGGTTCTTTAGTCTGTAATCTGGAATGGCCTTTCAGCCCTCCTTCAAGTTTGTTGACTATGAATTTTGAAGAGTACTGGACAGTTATTATGAAGAGTGTCCTAAATTTGAGTTTATCTGATTTTGTTTAATAATTAGATTCCTATATGCTCTCCTGGAAGGAATACTACAGAGATAGTGCTGTATCCTTCTCAGTGTATTTTATCATAAGCACATGATATCCATTAGTCCCAATGTTGGTGATATTGACTTTGAGAACCTGGTGTTATAGTCTAAATGTGTGTGTCCTTCCAAAATGCATATGTTGAAACTGAATCCCTAATGCAGCGGTATTAAGACGAGGGGCTTTGGGGAGGACGCTAGGTCATGGGAGTTCTGCCCTCATAAATGGGATGAATGCACTTATAAAGAGATTACAGAGAGCTGCCTTGCCTGTTTGGCCCCTTTTACCATGTGAGGATGCAGCAATAGGGTGCCTTCTATGGAGCAGAAATGAGCCCTCACCAGACAGTGAATCTACTACCTTCTTGGTCTTGAACTTTCCAGCCATTTTAACCGTGAGAAATGAATTTCTATTATTTATAAATTAGTTGGTCTAAGGTATTTTGTTACGGCAGTGAGAACACATTAAGACACTTGAAGTGTCTGAGTTATATCTACCACGAAGTTACTATTTTCTCCTTGTAATTAATGAGTCGCTTGTGGACAGGTATCCTAAAAATACTCAACTCTTCTCTTTCTTGACAAAGTATCACTCAATAGCTTAGTTCCATTGATGGTTTTCCAAAGCTACCGTTCGTTCTGCATTTATTAGTTAAACTTCAACTGTAAGGAAGAATTTTCTTTTTCATTTCTTTATTCAGTTAATTATCTATATAATTTTGAACTCACAAATCCTTTTGTTACGCAATGAGTCATAGCCCATTACTCTTATTATTATTTTGATGTCCAAATTGTTTTTAGTTTTTGGCCAGTCAAGTCCCTTTAAGGTGGCTTCTGTGTCACTTGGATATGTACTTTCTTTATATATTCCTCACTTCAAGGCATATCAAAAAGAAAAAAAAAAAGAAAACAAAATAGCATATGACAAAGCAAGTGAGAAATTTAATTGGAAGCAGATCGACCACTGTTTGTGTTTCTCTAATTCAAATTTAGGGGACTTGCATTATGATTATTTAGGTAATCCTCAACCAGTGAATCCAATGAAAGAATTTCTTAATAATAAATGCGTGAAAAAAACATTAAAAAAAAAAGAGAGAGTATCAAGTTTATTGTTTACTTTCCCTGACCCAGCCCTGAAGTCAATCTTTCCTCCAAGCCACCTTAACTTAGTTTAAAGAAGGGTTGCACTTAGAAAACTGAACCTGAATGCTATGCATCTTTTTTGCTAAGGGTGTGCCATTACTTTTAAAACCTTTAAGATGGAAGAAAATGACAAACTGTGTGTGTGTGTGTGTGTTTATATCTATATTTTAAAATTATTCTTTCATGTATTTTTCTATTCCATTCTCCCTCACCTCTCCCTCTCCTCTCTCTCTCTCTTGTCTTTCTGTCTCTCCACTCTAGCCCTATGGTTTGATATTATTCCACAGGTCACTAAAAACTAAAACTTCTTTCATCTCTCTTTTATCTTTCTTTTTTGTCTTTATAAAATTGATAAATATCTTCCCATTTCTCTTCAAATTTACTGACCCTTTTCTCTGCTGCCTCTACTTCTCCACTTTGCTGTTAAGACTTTCAAATGAATTATTCACTTCAAATGTTATACTTTTCCATTTTATTATATTTTTATTATTTCCATTTACTGTTAAAAGTCTCCATATTTTCACTCATTACGATTATCTTTGTTAAAAGTTATTAATATACTTATTATAGCTGCTTTAAAACCCTGTCTGAAATTTAAAATATCTATGTAATTTGGGGCAGCTTCTAGTTACCTCTTTTTTTCTTAATTTTAGGTTATACATGTATCTATATTTATATAAAGATAAATATATCTTTATTTTTGTATATATCTTTTTTTATCTCATACTAAACATTGTGAATAATACATTTTAGAGGCACTCTATTCTGTTATTTTCCTTTGCAGAGTATTTAATTGATTAACCAGCTAAACTGTCTAGAGTCAAATCCTAAATTTTATGGTGACAGTTGCTGAAACTGTTCAATTATAGCTATTGCTTTTGTTTGAAATTTCACTCTGCATATGCACAGTTTAGGAATCATTCAATAATTTGGAAGGAGTTTCTTTTCACATTTTTATGATTTCCCCCTCTCATAGCTTCCTCATTTCTGGGATAACTATACCCCACACTTCACTTTCTATCTTGACTTGAAACAATAAACTACAAAAACCCTCAAACATTTTCAGCTAAAGTCAGCATTCTCCCACACATGGAAATCCCCTTTGATCTTTTAAAAACAAAAGCCAGCGAAATATAATTTAGGCAAAGCAGAACAAAAATATCACAAATGAAATCAAAAGGGAGATGAAATATTTCAGAGATTCATCTGTTGTAATGCTAGAGCCCTGGACAGGTACCTCTTCAAAGAGAACGAAATTCAACAATTACCATTGTATTTATACATGTAATATTCTAATTGGACTCCAAAATCTTTTGGTTGACAACAGTACATGTTACTGGGAATCCGTCTAGTAACAATGTGGACTAGTACATCTTTTTATAGGTTTAGCCATATTCATAATAGAAAAATTAAATAACATTAGACTGATGAGGTTTCTAGAAGACTTTTTTTCTTTTTTTCTTTTTTTAGATGGAGTCTCACTCTGTTGTCCAGGTTGGAGTGCAATGGTGTGATCTCCGCTCATTGCAACCCCTGCCTCTGAGGTTCAAATGATTCTCCTGCCTCAGTGTCCTCAGTAGTTGGGATTACAGGCGCTCACCACCACACCCAGTTAAATTTTGTGTTTTTAGTGGAAACAGGGTTTCACCATGTTGGCCAGGCTAGTCTTGAGCTCCTGATCTCAAGTGATCCACTGGCCTTAGCCTTCCAAAGTGCTGGGATTACAGACGTGAGCCACCACGCCTGGCCAAAGACATTTTAAACAAAACGAATTTAAGAATGCATTTAGGAATACTGGAGCACTTTGGGAGGCCGAGACGGGCGGATCACGAGGTCAGGAGATCGAGACCATCCTGGCTAACACGGTGAAACCCCATCTCTACTAAAAAATACAAAAAACTAGCGGGGCAAGGTGGCGGGTGCCTGTAGTCCCAGCTACTCGGGAGGCTGAGGCAGGAGAATGGCGTAAACCCGGGAGGCGGAGCTTGCAGTGAGCTGAGATCCGGCCATTGCACTCCAGCCTGGGCGACAGAGCGAGACTCCGTATCAAAAAAAAAAAAAAAAGGAATACTGGAACATGTAATCTTTTATTTAAAAATGTTCCCCTGCTCATGGAAACTGATACAGGATGTATGCGTAATGTTTTCGACTCTCAATTTTCTTTTGCTATTTTCCCTTTTACTCCTTTCCTTTTGCCGTTATAAATATATACTCCATTCCTTCAACACTCCTCACTTCATCCTGGTGATATAAAATAAAGACTGGAAGTTCCAGAAGTTTTCTGGAAGTTCCAGAAGACTTGAGGTTTCCAGAAGTTTCTAATCATTCTATGATTAAACTACACACTTATTATTTAGGAAATCATAGTATACAGAGAGCTAGTACTTCCTAAGAGCTCCCACCTAGCACATGGCTGTGTCTGGACTGGAGCTTAGCTCTCCTAACTTTAAGTTATGTGCAATTCCTACTACAACTGTCTCTTATATTACCTTCTTTTCTGGGTAAATGATACAAATCCTTCCTCAACAAAATGTTTCAGGCAAGAACCCCAGGACAGAACACCAGCAAATAATCTCTAGTTTTATCCATGAAAATGACTTAATTTCCATTACATCTTTGAGATATGAAGGAGGGAAGTATTCAGTATGCTGTTGGCTCAGTGGGTCTTTTATTCAATATTCATTAATTACTATAGCCTGGTGTTCTGCTGGGCACTGGAGAGAAGGTGATAAAAAAGATTCAGAGCCTATCTTCATAAAGCCCATAGCCTAGTGAGGCTTGTGACAAATACTGTTCTAGAGGCATACAATATATAGTAGACCAATGATGTAAGGATAACTGTAGATGAGTGATTACAGATGGATTCACAAAGGCAATGGTGTTTGCCCCATATTTGTCTTGTTTAAAGAGCCTAGAATGGCTTTACAGGCTAAGGGGGACACTGTGGTATTTTACTCAGACTCATCTTTTAGACCAAGGAAGTTATGCTTCCATCTGTCTGGAGTTTTGGCTGTTGATGGCTTATAGCTGAATCTCTTTCTGTTGCTTACGTTCAGCCAAAGAAAGATGCCTTGTTCAAGACTACACCTCCATACCCCCCAGAGAGATACCACATTTAATGACAGGTCAGTTTTGACTACAAAGTCCTGGCTTCTTTGCTTTAATTCAGAAAAGTGGCAAATAAGATTTTCTAAGGTCTTGGTTTCAATGGTTTCACAGTTTAATTTCTCCTGCTACCCAATTCTACTTCTCTTACTCCTTTCAGCTTTTTTCCCATAGACCATGCTCCAGTAAACTTCCTGTGGTCCAAATATCCATCTTATAATATGTTTCCTGGAGAACTTTACCTAAGATATAGAGAAAAGGAATTATTTGTTTAAAATACCAAGAAAAGGCAAGAGGCAAGAGACAATGGTTAAGTAGGCATAATGCATGGATTTGGTGAGGTTGGAGGGAAGGACTGAATACGTGGCTAATAGAGAAGAAGAGAGCATAAAGACCTTGGCTGGGGAATTCAGAGCTATCTTGTGGACACTGGGAAGTCACTAAGAGTTTTCATTTGTTGTTTTCTTGTTGTTGTTTGTTTTTTATGGTACATGACTGAAAGAGAAAGATCAGTCAAATGGCCATAGGAAAAAACACAGATAGTGATTTATCCTAGCTCTGTTTCCTCTTCTATTATTAGAAATTTTATGCTAAATTTTGTCTCTCGTTTAAAAAATACTTACAAGGCCGGGCGCGGTGGCTCAAGCCTGTAATCCCAGCACTTTGGGAGGCCGAGGCGGGCGGATCACGAGGTCAGGAGATCGAGACCATCCTGGCTAACACGGTGAAACCCCGTCTCTACTAAAAATACAAAAAGAAATTAGCCGGGCGTGGTGGCGGTCGCCTGTAGTCCCAGCTACTCCGGAGGCTGAGGCAGGAGAATGGCGTGAACCCGGGAGGCGGAGCTTGCAGTGAGCCGAGATCGTGCCACTGCACTCCAGTCTGGGCGACAGAGCTAGACTCCGTCTCAAAAAAAAAAAAAAAAAAAAAAAAAACAAAAAAAAAAACTTACAAAAGATGTTGTTGCAGTATGTGGTAAAAATAATGAGATCATGGCTTCTGCTATCAAACTTTAAAAAATTACCTCTGACTCAAATTATAAGGAAAAAAAGTATTTTAAGGTTCTTGTAACAGAGAGAACACCCACATGGTGTGCCTTCCAATCATGGGGAATGAGAAAGGTTTTATAGGTGCAATGAGGTAGGTTTTGGTCAGGAAGATGTTGCAATCTTGCAGAAAGGAATTGTTTTCCTTTGCAATTTGGCCCATCTCAGTGCATGATATCCTGTTTTAGGAACTGTGAAACTGAAGAAGGAATTTAGAGGGAGAGGATTATTCTGTTTTCTTGGGAGCAAGGGGGTCAGTGTAACCATGGAGCAATAAGTTTTTCAGGTCTTCATATTTAAGATGACTGAGCAAGAATTGGAAGGATTAATTCAGGGCTCTTAAGAGTTGAAAGTGTAAGGATTCTTGGCAACTAGATGAGGAGGATGATTAAAGATGAGTTTTGGATAACTGGGGGCCAAAAATGAGTTGGGTTTAGATGATTGGTTGACAAGGAAGTGATGATTCTTAACCCTGATGTGTAGTGCTGCTGAGGAAGCGGATTTGTGAAAAACTAATGGATTAAGCTAATGTATTGAGTTTGAATCTTCTGTATAGCAGAGTGCAGTGAAAAAGGTATGGCCACACTGTTTACTAGTTCTTTGATCTTAGGAGTGTGACTTACCCTCTGGTGTCCTGAGCTGAAAAATGAAGACATGAAAGAATACTAACTTCATAATGATGTTAAAATTGAAATGGAATCATGCACATGAAGCACTTAATACACTGAGGGTTAGAGAAAGTGATTACATCATACATATATATGATCATTACATTCTGATAATGAGTCTTTGACAAGAAGTGAAAAGTAATTTGAATTGTAATAGCAAGAGTCAAGGGAGGTGCCTATCATGGTAGCAGTACAACTGACTTGTAGTTTCGAGTAAAGTTCACATAAATGCAAAAAGCTAAGTTTCACCCATCTGTTAAATGAAGTTTTATAGACCACCTCAGTAATGACATCAGATAAATATTTCTCCCTATTAAAAAGTAATATAATAAAATGTCAGAAAAAAATTTACAGTATCTCTTTTATGTGCCTTATCTTGTGTAGGTGGTAGAAATACTGGCGCAAAGAGTACAGTCATAGTCACTGCCTTCATAGACAGACTCATGCCACAGTGCTTCTACCTTCTAAATGCAATCGTTAAGTACACGGATAATTACATTGAGGAGCCAACTCTGGAGTCTCACACTCCTCCTCCTGCCTGGATTTCAGCTGGAGAATATGAGTATAAATTAATACATTTATTGCCAAATACTTAATGAGCACCTTTTGTATTCAGGGCACAGTACAAGGTACTTGGGAAGCTCGTGAGACAAATTAATCAAATATTCTCAAGGAGTTTCTGATGTACCCTGAGTAAAATATATACATATAAATAATGAAATTATAAAGTAGAAAATGTTCTACACTATAAAAGAGAAAAATTCTGCAGGGATGTTGAGAAATATGGAATTGTTTTTATTTGAAAGGGAAAAGGTCTTCGATGATATTTTTCCTGGGACTTAATGAGTGAGACATAGTTGGATATGATCGGAAAGCCTTTCCATATACTATTTTCATACACTATTTCTCTTCCTCCTCCCTAGAGTTTGTAATTCGTGGTGCTGCCATGGGAAGATTTCTGGATGCAGGGTCAAAAAGATCTGAATTCTAGTCCCGTTTTTTGTTTTTCCACTTACATGTATCTAATACGTAGAATGATTATCTTTATGCAAATTTTACATTTTACTAAGCACATCTCTGCATTTTCTGTCTCTTGACTTTGGGAGGAACCACTTAGAATTCTGAGCTTCAGTTTTCTCAATAGAAAAATGGGAAAATTAGCCCTTCTTTGCGGACATCTGAGGAGCAAGGATGTTAGGAATACGACAGTCTTGTATGAACTGTAAAACATCATATGGCCGTGTAGAGTTGTAATCAGAACATTAAGTCCTGGACAAATCAAGCAACTCATTTCACAAAGTGTGGGATGACTGAGTTTTAAAGCTTCAAGCTCTTAATATACTATTCAACACCCTGAAAAGATAAAGTTGAGAAAGGGGGAAAAAAGAAGGAAAGGACAGTGGCTTCTTTTCAGAGGACCTGAATGCCCATTAAAATGCATCTAGCAGGGGTCATAAAACCAATGAGAAGGAGCAATTTACTTTTACTGCTGGGGCAGGAGCGATGCAACTATTTTTACTAACTACAACTGTTCCCAAGTCTATTAGAGTACCTAAAATATTTATGATCGCTGTGTCTGTGTGAAACACTGTCTGTCGCAAGCAGAAACGCTAACCTGTGTTGGAATGTGTTTGCTGTCATTTTCTTGTCTGATAATTAATGCAGTGGAAATAGAGAGGGGCTGAGCAAAATCCTCATATAGCACACGAAGAAAAGAAAAATGAAACCGTGGCACCATGCCAGGGGCAAGAGCTTTGCCAATTTGGCACTTTGCCTACCTAGATTGGGGGATTACCCTGTAGTATATTAAAGTATCAGCTTTTTAATTTACCAAATTATTTTCCAGATGTTTTTGGTAGAAAGGGACTTCTTGGCAAACACTTGAGTACTTGTCAGAGAATTACACACTTAATATTACACTACTCATTATTTTAATTAACGACAGGAAGAAGTTTGCTTGAAGACCATTCTTAACCACACAAAAAAAGAATGTTAATATTTTATGAGGTGAGGAAATTATCTTTAATACTGATGAATTGAAATGTTCAGGAATTATAACAGAAGGAATATTACTAGGAAAAAAATGAGCTGGTTGTAGTGACATTTACTGTTAGACAGCAATTCTGACAGAAAGAGATCATAAGGAAAACTGATAGGCAGCATGCTGTAAGATTAGCAAGACATATGTGAAATTAATATGTACCATGCGTAAAAGGTCAATAAATAATAGTTCAATTAGAATTTGAGAATAGATGTAAAAATAGCGTTGGATGCAAGTGACATCAATCCTCATCTCTGGTCTGTTAGCACCTTTGTGTACTAATGTTCCTGTTATCGTTTCTTGAATGCTCTCTGTGTGTCAGGCATTCTGTTAAGCACTTTACACAAATGTTAGAACTTGGAACAACCACTTGTTATGCTCGGGAGAGTGAGTTTCATAGAATTTAAATCATTTGCTCAACCGCATTGAGCAAATAAGTGGTTGAGCCATTCCACAGTCTAAGTTTTAAACTGTGTTATCATTACCTCTCTAAATCATTCGGGAAAAAAAGAAGCTGAGTTTCTCTAGCTTTCAAAAGAATCGGCTGCCATAGGAATTCTAGTGGGTGTCATCCATTTTTGAGGACTCATATTCTACATGTATTTAGTTCCTTCCCTCTGCCAGACCCTCCGCCAATCAATGATCAGTTTCACTTCAATGTACTTACTAAATCCATGACTAAAGATACCTGCTGAATGCTCTCCCTTTCGCCCCTTTCAACATTTCTAGCTACTTAGAAAGCCATTCTGCCACCTCAGCCTCCTGAGTAGCTATGACCACGGGCCATAGCCTTATTGGTTCCAACCAGAAACATCTGAAAAATAATATAGTAGCATTTCGAGATACTCCTTCAATCCAACCTCAATCCAACCAGGGTGAAAAAAAATGAAACATACATAGCTTGAGACATAGAAAATTCTTTAAAACAGTTTAACCTCACAATATGTTAAGTTGCCTATTGACACCCTTCTGATTTTTATCACAATGGTCAGTTGCTGGGATCCTCTTTTTGTTCCTTTTTAACTGGCCACCACTTTGATAGCCTTCTGAACAAACTTGTGTTTTTGTTTTGTTTTGTTCTGTATTTTGAAGGTTTACAACCTTGGTTTTTACTAATGATGTGGGTATTTTTTTAAATAGATGAAGTGTCATTTTTTTTTGCCCAAGCTGGAGTACAGTGGCTTGATCATAGCTCACTGCAGCCTTGACCTCCTGGACTCAAGCAATCCTCCCACCTCAGCCTCCTGGGTAGCTATGACTACAGGTGCACTGACTCTACTATATATACATATATAGTAATATATAAGATCTCACTATGCTGATGCTGGTCTCACACTCCTGGCCTCAAGGAATCCTCCTGCTTCTGCCTCCCAAAGTGCTGCAATTACAGGCGTGAGCCATCATGCCAGGCCAATGATGTGGATCTTGAGAAATGTCACCATTGGTGATAACAGTATCCATGTTAGAGGACTATTCCTTTTTTGTAATAAATTAGTACAAAAGCAAGCGAGACAGCTAATGTCATGCTCACACAGTTATATTCCTATAATAATTTCTTGAGTAACAGAGAAAAATGATAGAGTTATAGCTAGCATGCACAACGATGACACATTAATATAATTTATTTTTCACGGATATAAAAATCAATGATTATTTGTTTTATAGTAGAAAAAAATTAAGAATGGTGGCTATATCTAAGTGTGAAGATCAATGACTTCTTTCTCAGTCTTTTAATGTTGAACTCGTCCAATAATGACTGCCAGTGTCAGCTTTCCTTAGAGCAGTATCATGGACTATAAAATTAGTAATAACCCAGACTCCACTCAATCTGAACCAACATTATTGGTGTACATTGAGATTCACCTCTGTGCTCTACTTCCACATTCAAAGTCACAGCCTCAGCCAGTCCTGGAGTTCTGCTTACACTCCTAGCTCTCCCTTCCCCTGCACACTTAGCTCATCTTGTCACCAACCCCAACACCCACTTTTATATTACTTTTCTTATCTTAATTACTCTGTCCCTTAGAATGAACTTTTATTCTTTTAAAAATAATTATTTCCGCATTTGGAAAGAACAGCACAGAATATGCTTTATGATTCAAGGGATTTATAAGCAAAATTTTACTTTTAAAACTCAGTGCATGAACTGAGCATTCAGTTGCCTTGTTTTCTCAGCTGTGTAGAGAAGGCAAAGATAAATGCTGTTTTCATTATTTAATGTGAGTGCTCACATATGATTTAAATACAGGATCTGAAATATTAGTTATATATTAAGGGATATTTGATATGCAATTTCAGGACGTGAGAACCAATGTCTAGCTATTGTAATAACTTGACTTGTCATTTGGTGTTAACATGCCTAAAATATGTGTTGTCAAGTTCCATAATAACAATTTTTTTTGGTCAGGATTCCACTTCCATGCAGGTCCATGAAAGGCGATTTCTATCAATACCATAAAAGAATTAAACCCCTCAAAAGAGATTCAAGTACATTCCCAGGATAACATTTCATATTCAGTCAGAAACATACAGGTATACTGAATATAACAGCAGCCACTCTCAGCTAATGAATAAGTCTACCAGAAAAGACTGGACTATTTCTCTATCAAATTCACCTCTGTGAATAAAGACAGACCTTTAAGCTTCTAAAGAGAGCTGGTTGCAGAGAATAAATTGCCTTAAAAAGATTTCCAGTTGGAAGCTGTTCTGTTTGTCCATTTTTCTTTTCCCCAAACCTGCCTTGCCCGTCGTTCAAGCCATAGCACCTAGTATTACGTTTTTACCATTAACAAAAGATGAGGCATTTCAAAGAGGTGAGGATGGCATTTTAATTGCCTATTGCTTCCTAACAAATGTCCTCCAAACTTAGCAGCTTAAAACACTAAGCATTTATTATCATGCACTTTCTATGGTTTGGAAAACCAGGGATGACTTAACTTGGTGGTTATGACTCAGGGTCTCTCATGAAGTTTCAGTTAAGCTATTGCTCAAGGTTTCAGTCATCCCATAGCTCAACTGGGGATGGGGATTCTGCATCCAAGATCACCTACACTCATATTGGCAGGCCTTCGTTCCTAGCTGGCTGTTGACTGGAAGTCTCCATTCCTCACTATGTGCTCATGATGGGGCTACTTGGCAGGGCAGTTGGCTTCCTAAGAACAAGGAATCTAAGAGTGAGAAACATGAGAACAAGAAAACACCAAAGACAGAAGAAACTGAAGTCTTTTATAACCTAATCTCAGAAGTGAGATACTACCGTATGCTTCGAATCACACAGAACCAAACTCTAACATCATGGAGGGATGACACAAGGCTGGGAGTACCAAGAAGCAGGGATAATTGTGGGTCCTTGCAGTGGTCACCTTGCAGACAGGTGACCACAATCTCCTCTTTGACCCCTAATCATTCCTTTCCTTCACACATGCAATGTATATGCATCCTTTCTCCAGGCACCTCAAGTTATCATTCTATCAAGCATCAGCTCAAATTCTAGAATCTCATCTTCTATGTCAGACCCGTATGTTGGAGGAGATAGATAAGGCTCAGAACTCTCAGTAATTCTTCCTGTATCATGAAAGGCACCACATGTTTGCAGCTAAGTCATTTTCTCATTCTGCTTCTTGTCAGTAGAAATTGGAGTGTCTAAAAGTTTTTCCTTTTTGCACTCTATCAACCCAGTTCAAACTGACTGTTTCTGCATTTATAGAGCTTGTAAAAGCTTTGTAGATCTTCTGTGAATCTCTTTGGGGTCCATTTCATCAGCAAAAACAAAAACAGAAACACAAAACCCACACTCACAAGTATCTGTGATAATCCTTTACCTTTAGCTTCTGCTGAGATTGCTGAGGACAATACTTTTAAACATCCTAGAAGCTCTGTTGTTTCATACAGAATATATGTGTATACCTTCAATTCCTTTAAAAGATTTTTTGTCTGACATAATCCTACTCTGTGATACCATGTTTGATCTTTCTGAGGTCTTAAAAAAAGATTTTAGAGTCATACTTTTAGTTTTATCTTTAGATTGCATTTTGCTCTCTGTAGAGGCTGAGAATTTTCAAACCCAAGTTTTAGATATTTTTTGTTTCACTGCCCTTCTTTTATTTATCTGTCTCTTCTTACATTTTACTATAAGCACGAATAAACCAGATGGCAGGTTCAGTATTCTGTTTGGAGATCTCTTTAGTTAGATTATCTTATTCATTAGATACCTTTATCATATCCCACATAATTGCAGGCAACAGTCTTGCTAAAATGTCTGTGACTACTTAGAAAGGATCCGTTTCTTCAGTTTCCAATAGCACTTATCTCACTTTCTAAAGCCCTCACTTTCAGCTTTATCAGAGACCACGAGGCTTCTAGTAACGTCTTCACCAACAAACAGGGCTTTTACTAACGCTCCTCTCAAATTCCACCTCCAAGTTCCAAGCCCATCCCACATTTTTAGATTTTTGCCACAGCAGTACTCCACATTCAGGTACTCAAATCTGTTTGGGTATAAAAGTTTGCTACTGCTGCATAACAAATTACGTCAGAACTTGACAGCTTAAAAATTATATATATATTTATATATATAAATTATATATATATATATATATTTCACAGTTCTGTTTATCCTGAATCTGAATATGAACACTTTGGCTCTGTGGTTCTGGATCATCATCTCCATTGAGTTTGCATTTAAGTTGTTGGCTCCGTTGGGCATGGAGAAGCAGTTTCTAAGCTTACACACATGGTTGTTGGTAGACCTTGGTTCCTTGATGACTGTTGTTTAGAGGCCTCTGTTCCTCACCACATAGGCCTCTCCTTAGGGCTATACAACACTGCAAATTAAGCAAGTACTGGAGAGAGACTGTGTAAAGGAGAGAGTGTTCACAACAGAAGCTGTAGTCTTAGAAGTGACATAGCTTCACTTATGCCATGTGCTATTGATCACACAGACCAATTGCGGTGTGATTTAGGAGGAAAATTCACAGCATGTCAATGCCAAGAAGGAGTAAAATTTGGGGACCATCTTGGAGGCTTGCTACCACAAGGTTTCAGCCATAGGCAGAGCTCAGGAAATGAGAGAGATGATATAGAATGATAACATCTCTTTATTAAGAGAGTGTTTTGAGTAAGTTAGCCAAAGCTTTACTAGGAAGACACCCAGGAAAGCATCACGAGAGAGCCATTCTCCACCACGACAATACTCCTGCTAATTCCTCTCATCAAGTAAGGGCAATATGGGGATGGTTGCAGTAGGAAATAATGAGGTATCCATCTTACGGCCCTGACTTGGCTCCTCCTGATTTTTTTTTTCTTTCCTAATTCAAAGAATCTTTAAAGAATGCCCATTTTGCTTCCATTAATAATGTATAAAAGACTTCATTGACATAGTTAAATTCCCAGCACCCTCAGTTCTTCAGAAATAGACTAAACGGCTGGTATCATCACTTAAAAACTATCTTGATTTTGATTGAGTTTCTGTTGAGAAATAAAGTTTATATTTTTTATTTTTATCTTTTAATTCTCTGTTTCCATAAAATATACTTGAAGTCACGTTATATGTACTCAGCATTAAGAAATGATCTGGAGTAGTCAAGTCAATCAATAGTGTTTTAAAGATAGATTGGTGGATGGGTAAGTGGAGGTTAAGAGTGGCTAACGGATTCCTGGAAACTTGCCCTAAGTATACTAATTCAGAGAATTCCTTTTTCTTCCATAATCCCCTAGAGCATATTTATATATACTAGTTCTATTTCTCCCCTTTATGTACTATATTATGTCTCTCTATTCACTGATATACACTTACCTAGGACCTACAACTAAAATCTATACCGAGAAAGTGATAAAGATATATTAATAATGTGGCTTAATTAAAAAATTAAATAAATGTATTGAAGTGTGCTTGTTGAAACAGTATTCTAAACAACCGTTTTGATATCCAGTTTATCCACAGTACCATTTATGCACGCATAAAACATTGACTCTCCAATTGATGGACCTGATATAGGACAGCAATTAAAATAGAAAATGACTATTTAAGAACTCGCATATTAATAGGTTTTATGTTTTCAAATAACTCTCTCATCAACTCTCTTGTATCAAAATTTCAACTTTGCTTTTGAAGTTATGGAAGTCTAGTTTTCCAGTTCACTTTACTACTGGAGATTTCTGAGAGTACTTCAGTTCTGAACAAGCCTAAGACACTTTCAGACTCCCAGTTGAATTTAACTATTTGAAGAAGGTATGAAAATAAAATTAATAAATGAAGGAAGGCAGCATGAATATGCTCTATAGCTTTATTCAAGAGAGCAAAGGCTCTCTGAGAGTGGCTAAAGAATTATTTGATATCCAGTTTGGTTTGATGTCACAGTGAGCAGTTCAGACAAATCTAAACATAAGTACTTTCCTTATGTCAAAATTATTAAGAACCATATATACTTTGGAAGTTATTTTTCTGAGATTATCAGTATCTTATTTAATGTGTGTCTCTTTTGTCATTTCTTAAATGTAGAGTAAGGACTCTTTTCAAAATAATTCTGATGCCTTGATACCAGAACTCATACTGAATAAAGCTCATATTGTCTCATTCTCGGGGACATTATAATTATCTGTCATATAAGCATGTACATTTTAGTATCACTGAAGAAGTTTCACTGGACATAATTAACACAAAAACGATTCCACTTTAGTAAGATTTTTTTTTTCTTTTTTCAATTGAGCACTTTTTTTCTGGTTAATGATTTTCTCTGAAAAAGAAAATTATATAATCACAGTTCTTTTCTTCTTCTTCTTTTAATCCCAGACAACTAAGATACAGTGATTATGTTGACTGGATTTCAGGATCTGTTATAATTATATATTTAACTCCTGTGAATGACAATATAAACCCTTCCTCTTGCAGTATTGAGGAGTTATTTTCAGTCTTGATAAAATATTGCTCATCTTAACATACTCGATGTTTTACATTTGCGAACTGCCATAGTCCTCATTTTTCTGCAGGTGTTGTTGTTGTTGCACAATGAGTATGGAGATTCTCTTTGTCACTTGCTTGATTAAAATAATGGAAAACATAAAGTGAAAAAATATTCCAATACAATTCATTCATTAACATAGCTTTCTTTTATGAGTACTGTTCTTCCAGTAGCTTCACAAAGAATATTAGTCTGTGTGTTCTCAGAGGTGATTTACAAAACTCATTAAAGATATGAAAATTATTTTAGAAACTATGTAAATTGATTTTAGGAAGGATGGTAAATCCTATATATGATTTTAAATAGTACACATCTCATGTGAAGCAAAGCTCTTCAATAAATACAGAAATATGAAATTGAATTTTCCAAGACAGATAAAATTTCTTCTGTTTTTCATGCTGTTTTCTAAATTTGAATTCAGAAAATAGTATCATCCTATTTAGAAAAGAGAGTTTGGAAAAGCATATGAAGTTTTTGTTTAGTAGACCAGTTGTGCCATTCATTGGTTCTGGAATTCTACATATTTCAGGGCAAAGCTAATCCAGTCCTTTTTTTTCTGTTTGCACCCAATGGCTAGCTCCACTCTGAAAAAGAAAATTATCTAAGTGGTTCACTAAGTTATGTTTCTGTCTATGCCTTTTCTATTCCTCTGTCCATTGTTACATTCCTGATGGCAACTGTCATGTTGAACTAAAATTCCTCAATACTATGATCTCTGTGGTTTTGAGTTGTCCCATGAGTTGTCTCTGTACTCGAACAGTCACATTTCTTGATCTCACTTGGGCAAGTCCCAATTATAACTCTTAATTGATCAGAAATTTCACACGGTAAGTGGCCTCTAAACAGAATAGCTCTTGTCTGCTTGCTCTCATAGTCCCCTACCCTTCCATGGACCATATCACATTATATCGTATTTTCCTTTTTCTTGATAAAACTTTGTTACTGTACTGGAGGCAATGTAAAAGCAAGTACAATACCTACAGTATCTACCATGGCACTAGACATTGCTTTCTTTATACCTCAGAAAAAAAAATCAATAATATTGTTAGTTGCCCCAAAGAACGAGTGAGCAACAAAAAGATGAGTGAGTTTGAAAATTTAATCTCGGTTTTCTCTTCTTAGATACTTGGATAAGCTCACAAGTTTGTTGGGGATGGTGTCAGCTAGTTGTCTGTCTCCAAGTCTTTTGTTTCATTCTGTTCCTCCTCCTTGGGAATACAACTGTGATATTATTCAGGAGTGAAATGTGCCTGTTTTCCAAGTCTGGTCAAGAGATTGTGTTCTGGCTACTGTGATGTTAGCAGAAATGTTGCATGAGATTTCTGTGCAGGTTCAAGTTTAAAGGTGCTATCTCACGTAGAGGACCCCTCTTTGCCCCTCTGCTTTTTCTCCACTTCTGTTCTGTGAAGAAGGAAGTTGACATTAATGACTGGAATTTCAGCATCCATCTTGATCCATGTAGTGGTCTTGAAAATATATGATGTACTGGATGGCAGAACAGAAAGATGGCACAGCTCGAGTCCCGGGTATCACTATGAAGTCACCAAGTCACCTCTGGACTATGTTCAAACTTACTTTATATGTGTGAAAATAGACTTTAATTCTCTTTCAGCTAATGTTACTTTGCAGTGTTCAATTATGTAATGGGAAACTGAACTTAAACTATTGGTGTGAAATTTTACTGAAATAACCCATATGAAAAGTACTAGTGCGACTTTATACAGAGAGAAGAGAAGAGAGAAGGAAAAAGGAAGACAAAGAGACAAAGTCACTGTTCTTTCTTTTGTTATTCTCCAGGAAACAATCAACTAACTTAATGAAGAAGGAAAAGAAATCTTATATAACAAAGTGTGTAGAACATGAAGTTAGTCTTTGAGAAAATTCAAATTGTTGCTTATTCTAAACTTACCAAGATGTTAAGAGAAGCTAAACAAGTTTTCTTTTGCCTAAAAAGATAACAGAGTACTGTGATCTTTGTAGAGCTATATCCTACAAGTAACTTAGCGTCATGATATGTAGACCAGGCTTCTTTGGGTGCAATCATCATAAGCCCAGTGGATGAAGATGGATAAAATCTGAAGGCCTGATACATAAACTATCTAAGTTTCCTGTACCTAGATGTTTAAGGAAGTTTTCAAACAAAGTCTTCTCTGTCTCTGTATATTAAACAGTTAATAAATGCTAAAAGCCCAAAGTTTAGAAGGGAAGCTGTTTTCCCTCATCCAATGGAACTAGATAGCAAGACACCTGTTTTTTACTTTCTGTCATCTTTATACTCACCAGCAAAATCATGGGCTAATATCAGAATCCCTGCCATTTGCAAGTTTTAGAGGTCCCAGGTGAGTGTGAACTCAGTCTAAGCTTCCACCTTCAAAATTTGTTCCCTTAGTGGAGTGAAACGAACAATGTTTATCTCTTGAACACTTATACTATGACAATCAACAAGAACTATTGGAAATGTACAAGACAGGCTTAATAATGGAGGCTTACCATGTTTTGATTGCTGTAGTACTAGCTAATAAATTATTGTTCTGAATACACATAATGCATTTTTTTGTTAATTCCTTGAAATGCTTATTGATAAACATTTGATTGTTTGTATTAACATCTTATCCTTGAATTCAAAGGCACTATTTTTATCATGTCCTCTTATTCTTCTTCAATATGTTAAAATATAAAAAAAAATCCCAGAAAATGTCACTAGACTGCTCCCAGTGTTTCTCCAGAGCAGAATGTGTGCCTTAATGACATTTACATTACATTACAACAAACACAGTGTCCAAATCACCGTGGTACTCAAAAATATGCTGACATGATTGTGGCGTACTTAAAACATTTTTGTATAAATTTGTTACAACAGATTAAACTCTAAATTGATATCTTGTTTCTGATGGTTCAGGCTTTTCCAAAGAAATCCACATAGATTTTCCTTCACCTCTCAAATTATCATCCGTAGTCAGTATTGATTAAGCATCTTTCTGAGCTCTGTTACTGTGTACACACTGTGCAAAGCAAGTTCAATCAGCGCAGTTTCTTCTCTTAAAGAGCCGTACACCTAAGAGACAGTCAGTTCTTGAGGGACCTGAGGCTGCACATGAGTGTTCCGTTTTCCATCCCAGAGAAAGGGTATTTGTGAAACTGAAGAAGGAGGATGGCACAGAATTGAATGGGAGAAGGAGGGGTCGGCGTTTACCTGGCTTTAGGTCTTTATGCAATTCCAAAATGGGAAAAGACTGCAAAAGTAAATGTTTATATAAAGTGTTAGAGAACATAGTATTGTTTTCTTTGAAAAAAAGTTTAGCTGTGTCTAACTTGGAGGTTTACTATACTGCTTTGGAAATGGCTGAGCACACAGAGAACATTAGCTGAAGATGCAGTATCACTTTGTCTCTTCATACCCTAGTTTATTATTATAATTACACTTCGTTAAAGTCTTGTACTTAGGAATCTCTTCCCCTATATCAACTTCAGTTAAAACATGTGTGGATAAGAGTAAAAAGCTGTGGATAGAAGAGATAAATTCAAATACTTTTATAGCACTTCTTTCACGAAATGGAACTCTGTAAATATCTAAACATTTCAAAACATTTTAAAGATTGTAATGGTGATAATAATTATGTTAATAATGATGGTGATAATACTGTTTTCAGCCCGCATTTTGGGCATGTACTATTTTAAGCACTTTGTAACAATAATCTTATGTAATCTCACAATAATTCTACAAAATGTTTCCAAGTCTCCAAGCTAACTTGACTAGCCATTTTTCTTGAGACATATATTTTTTTCTTCACTGTAAACCCTCAATTAGGCAAAAAGGGTTTTGTGATGGTGTCAGTTATAATGATTTCTTGAATTTCCCTTTTCTGTTTGCAGACAATTTATATGACCCTTTCAGAAGTTTGTTGTGTTGTTTGCTGATGATTTGATCTCAGAGGAAAAAATGAAATAACAAACAAAAATTTGTCATACATTTTGTAGAATTGCATCTCATGGTAGTGAACCATGAAAATTCAATATCAAAATTTAAAGTTTTCACAAGCCTACTTAAAGAAAAAAATGACTAAAATACAGAAATAGTAATTAAGTTTTAAAATATTTGTTTAAACAATTATTTCATTGTTTTTCTTATAATAAATTAACTTCTTGTGTCTCCTCTTGTAGATTATTGAAACCTTAGTTAGGATTATTATCATTTCTCATCTTTACATAGTTTGCTTAGTGCTGAATACATATTTGAAATTGTAGTATTCCTTCTTTCTTTTTTTTTTTTTTTTTTTTTTTTTTTTTTTTACCTACTAATATAATAGCATAGTTTCTATTTGAAAACAATCTTCCTCTAAGGAACAAATTGACAGAAAATAATGAAGCTACATAAATAAGAATAAAAAATAGTTAAATTACAAAATGCCAGGTTGTTATAGTCAGTAGAGCATGAAAATATTTACTGTTGAAAAATAAATATCACAAGTGCATAACAGTGATATATGTATGCTGTTCATAGAATTTGTTCAAAAATATATGCTAGCCTTTAAAAAACGAATATTATGCTAAGTTCTAGAATAAAAATAGCACCATTTGTTGAGTGATGAATATGAGATACGCTAGCAGTGCTTTACATACATTATTTTATTTAACCCTTGTATAAACCAAATTGTTCTAAACATATTTTTGCTTATATTAACTTTGCTAAATTCCTTGATGTTAATTGTATTCTTTTAAACATTCCGTTTATGAAATTGCTATAAATTTCTGAGTATAACATGCTCCTTTGGGCTTTCTAAAGGCAAATCAAAATGACTGGATGGTGACCAAAGTGAACAGATATGATATTTATTTTTGTGTTATATAATGTATGAACACTTCACTCTTTATACCAAAGAATATGTCATTTGAAATAAAATATACATTGTTGTTTCTTTCAGATACAGCTTACTTAAGATTCTAAATTCCTAATGCTAATGTTTATGCAATTAAAAATGTTTTATATGAATTTGAAATGGTGTCACCAAAGCAGAAATTGATATTATAGAGTTCATACCTATAATGTTGCTTTCCACTTAACAGATATCCAAAAATTAAAACAAAGCCACTAGTGGAATTTCAAAAAAATATAACAATGTATAAAAGAAATAATTATATTGAACTGGTTGTACAAAATAAAGCAAATTATGGGTAATACTTTTTTAAATTTATGCAAATATATTTCTTATTATATGACTATTTGGGCGCTACTGGTTTTACCATAAGTTGACTACAAAATTGATTATATTTTTTTCCTTTTCCTATATTCAGAACCCATGGAATGCAATTTTGAATCTCCTCCCATCAAGAGGTAGCATGTATTTCACCATCCCTTGTATTTATACTGTCTTTGTGATTTATTCTGGCCAACAGAATGTGTCAGACGCAGTGTTGTGGTTTGTGCTTTCTTAGAGTGTGTTGGGTTCTGCCATTGCCATGTAAATAAGCTGAAGCTTGTCTGTGGGAAGATGGGACGTAAGTAGCCCAGTCACCTCATTGTGGAAACTGACTGCCATCCCATCTCCAGGCATGCGACTGAAGCCACACTAGAGCAATCAGTTCCTGCCAGTGTGGAAACAACACTGAGCCACACCAAATCATCCCTGAGGACCTGTGGACTCAGGAGCAATAATGAATACTTCTTTTTAAAAGCTAGAGATTTTGGGGGTGACATTTTTTACAGCAAGAGCTGAGTAATACAGAATTTATATAAGAAAATGTCTTAACTCATTTAGAGGATAGCAAAAACTGACTTACGAAGAAGCTCTATAGCAATCAAAAAATGATGTCTCCATTATTAAGCCTGTCTTGTGCATTTCCAACAGTTGCTTTTGATTGTCTTACTATAAGTGTTCAAGAAATAAATATTGCTTGTCTCACTCCATTAAGGGAACAAACCACTGAAGGTGGAAGCTCAGACTGAGTTCACGCTCACCTGGGACCTGTTAAACTTGCTAAGAATGGCAGGGATTCAGATATTAGCTCATGATTTTGCTGGTGAATATAAAGATGACAGAAAGTAAAAAACAGGTGTCTTACTTGTTCCATTGGA
This sequence comes from Macaca fascicularis, assembly GCF_037993035.2. Taxonomy (NCBI): domain Eukaryota; kingdom Metazoa; phylum Chordata; class Mammalia; order Primates; family Cercopithecidae; genus Macaca; species Macaca fascicularis. Next base: position 56,152,056 of record NC_088394.1, read on the forward strand.
TGAGGGAAAACAGCTACCTTTCTAAACGTTGGGCTCTCTCTTGGTGTTTATTGATTAACTGGTTAATTAATACCAGAGACAGAGAAGACATTGTTTGAAAACTGCCTTAAACATCTAGGTGTTGCAGTGAATTCAACAGGAGGCTGTCACAGGACAATAGGGCTTCTGCTTGGAGGAAAAGAACATCAAGGTGAAGGAACATCATTTATCAATATAGAAGTGTGAAGGCAAAGATGGGAAGTTTCAAGGGAAGGTATTTATCATGAGATATTGTTCTATTAAGCTGGCTTTATTTTGGTTATGTCAAGTGATTGATGTGCAGTAGATGTAATCATTTTGTCAAAAAGATGTTAGCCCGGCAATGTGTCAACTGTTCAGTGTACCATTATTAAACGGTGGCATTCTGATTGACTTCCGAGCCAGAGACTTTCAACCTTCTGTTAATCAGAAATAGGCAATCCAAAAGCAAAAACCAAGGCAAAAGGAGAGACAAAAGTACTCAATAGATCTTTAAACTGTCAAAGAAAAGAACCCGATTACATTAAATACATCTTATTGTTAAAGAAAAGGTAAAAAAAAAACAAAAACCACACGTACTAAGCAATAATTGAAAATAATAAATTCTTTGTTTTGCCACTTTGGGTTATAATTGCCTTCTATTGTTATCTCCCTAAAGAAAGATAATTAATCTTGAAATATTTGATGGTTTTAAAATGTAAATTTCTTTGAGTAAATTGAATAGTAGAGTCCATATTTTTTAAAAAGCTATTCTGACCTTGGACCTTAATGTAACTGAATTTCCTTAATTTGCTGACATTTAGAGAAAAAAAACAATTTTTCACTTTGACGTGAATGAGTCTTGAGGAAGAAGTCATTTGTTTTTTGTGTGTTTGTTTGGGGTTTTGAATTTTTTTTTCTCTTGGAAATGCAAACTATGACTTGGCTGAATAATGGAAAATATGAAAGGTAGTGAGACTCATTTCATGGTATATAACCGTATAAAAGCAGAATGTAGGCATGGAAGGATCCATAACTGATTTAAAAAAAAAAATACACTAGAGGAAATTATCTCTGTGACTTTGACTCAGTCATCTAGCATCCTTTGGCTTTTATTCTCTCTGTGGTGAGCATAGGGCCTGGTCTAAGGTAAAAAGCAAGTGAGAGACTTGCCTTGAACACAAAATTTAAGGGACACCAAATATCCAGCATTCAAAACAAATAACATTATAATGCAATACATTTTTTTTCTTTTTTTTTAAATCATACTTTAAGTTCTAGGGTACATGTGCACAATGTGCAGGTTTGTTACTTAGGTATCATGTGCCACGTTGGTTTGCTGGACCCATCAACTCGTCATTTACATTAGGTATTTCTCCTAACTCTATCCCTCACCCAGCTTCCCAACCCCCAATAGGCCCCAGTGTGTGATGGTCCCCTCCCTGTGTCCATGTGTTCTCATTGTTCAACTCTCACTTATGAGTGAGAACATGAGGTGTTTGGTATTCTGGCCTTGTGATATTTTGCTGAGAATGATGGTTTCCAGCTTCATCCATGTTCCTACAAAGGACAAGAACTCATCCGTTTTCATGGCTGCATAGTATTCCATGGTGTATACGTGCCACATTGTCTTTATCCAGTCTATCATTGATGGACATTTGGGTTGGTTCCCAGCCTTTGCTATTGTGAATAATGCCACAATAAACATACTTGTGCATGTGTCTTTATAGTAGCGTGATTTATAATCCTTTGAGTATATACCCAGTAATGGGATCGCTGGGTCAAATAGTATTTCTTGTTCTAGATCCTTGAGGAATCACCACACTGTCTTCCACAATGGTTGAACTAGTTTACACTCCCACCAACAGTGTAAAAATGTTCCTATTTCTCCACATCCTCTCCATCATCTGTTGTTTCCTGACTTTTTAGTGATTGCCATTTTAACTGGGATGAGATGGTATCTCTTTGCGGTTTTGATTTGCATTTCTCTGATGACCAGTGATGATGAGCATTTTTTCATACGTCTGTTGGCTGCATAAATGTCTTCTTTTGAGAAGTATCTGTTCATAACCTTTGCCCAGTTTTTGATGTGGTTGTTTGTCTCTTTCTTGTAAATTTGTTTAAGTTCTTTGTAGATTCTGGATATTAGCCCTTTGTCAGATGGGTAGATTGCAAAAATTTTCTCCCGTTTTGTAGGTTGCCTGTTCACTCTGATGGTAGTTTCTTTTGCTGTGCAGAAGCTCTTTAGTTTAATTAGATCCCATTTGTCTATTTTGGCTTTTGTTACCATTGCTTTTGGTATTTTAGTCATGAAGTCTTTGCCCATGCCTATGTCCTGAATGGTATTGCCTAAGTTTTCTTCTAGGGTTTTTATGGTGTTGAGTCTTCTATTTAAATCTTTAATACATCTCGAGTTAATTTTTGTATATGGTGTAAGGAAGGGATCCAATTTCAGCTTTCTTTAGTTTGGTTAGATCCCATTTGTCAATTTTGGCTTTTGTTGCCATTGCTTTTGGTGTTTTAGACATGAAGTCCCTGCCCATGCCTATATCCTGAATGGTATTGCCTAGGCTTTCTTCTAGGGTTTTTATGGGTTTTAGGTCTAATATTTAAGTCTCTAATCTATCTTGAATTAATTTTTGTATAAGGAGTAAGGAAGGGATCCAGTTTCAACTTTCTACTTATGGCTAGCCAGTTTTCCCAGCAGCATTTATTAAGTAGGGAATCCTTTCCCCATTGCTTGTTTTTGTCAGGTTTGTCTAATGGATCAAAGTCCATGATTAACACAATATCAAAATTTGTTTGTTTGTTTCAGACAGGGTTTCACTCTGTCACCCAGGCTGGAGTACAGTGGCACAATGTCAACTCACTGCAACCTCTGCCTCCCAAGCTCTAGCAATCCTCCCACTTCAGCCTGTCAGGTATCTGGAAGTACAGGTGCACACCACTATGCCTGGCTTATTATTATTATTATTATTTTGTAGAGATGGCATCTCACTAGGTTACCCAGGCTGGTCTTAAACTCCTGAGCTCAAGCAATCCTCCTACCTCAGTAAAGGTGTGAGCCACTGTGCCCAGCTATGAAATATTTTATTTTATTTTATTTTATTTATTTTATTTTTATTTATTTATTTTTTTTGAGACGGACTCTCACTCTGTCGCCTAGGCTGGAGTGCAGTGGTGCGATCTTGGCTCACTGCAAGCTCCGCCTCCTGGGTTCACTCCATTCTCCTGCCTCAGCCTCCCAAGTAGCTGGAAGTACAGGCACCCACCACCGTGCCCGGCTAATTTTTTGTATTTTTAGCAGAGACGGGGTTTCATCGTGGTCTCGATCTCCTGACCTCATGATCCGCCCGCCTTGGCCTCCCAAAGCACTGGGATTACAGGCATGAGCCACTGCACCCGGCAAAAAATTTTTAAAAGACAGGATTAGTATTACTGAATTTTCCTTTTGCTTCAGGCAATGTCCACACCAAATTGTGTGGATAACTTTGCAGCTCAACATATTTTCACCAAAAAAGCACAGTCCTTGAAATGAGCACTCAGATCAAGAAACAGAGCATAACCAATATGTCCAGAACCTCCTGATGTGTTTTTTCAGTCACTCCTACTCTTTCCTCAAGAGTTACCAAAATCTTGCCTTTTAACATTATCAGTTTCACCTATTTTTGCAATTTAAATAATTAAAATCATACAGGACATTCTCCTTTTGTCTAGCTTCTTTTGTTCAATATTATGTTTCTGAGATTAATCCATATTTGTGGACATTTATAGAAGGCATAGTCTCCTTACTGTATAATGTTCCATTGTGTGCATATTTCAGACCTTATTCCCTTTATGACTGATGGACATTTGAGTAGCAAAAAAAAAAAAGAAAAACAAACAAACAAACCAAATCAAAACGATATTTATGAGCATTCTTTTCCTTTGTCTCCTTTTTTGTAACAACACCTCAGTTGTCATTTGCGAATCTTCCACTCCTACATTCTATACTGTACTAGTGAGTCTCCTATAATAATTCCCTTCCTCCATCTCACAACTATGGTGAGTTCAAGACCTAAACTAAAACAATCCCTACAATTAATTCTTAACATAATGATACACAGCAGATGTCAATGCTATAAAGATATTGTGCATTAGTACTTGTTACAGATATATTTCAACGTGTGATTAGATTTCTCTTCCCAGGTATTCAGGTGTTGTATTAGTCCATTTTCACACTGTTATAAACAACTACCTGAGACTGGGTAATTTACAAATAAAAAAGGTTTGATTGACTCACAGTTCCACAGGTTTAACAGGAAGCATGGTTGGAAGGCCTCAGGAAACTTACAATCATGGCAGAAAAGGAAGAGGAAGCAGGCACTTCTTTACCATGATGGAGAAGGAGAGAGTGAGTTCACTAGGGAGGAATTGCCACACACTTTCAAACAATCATATCTTATGAGAACCCACTCACTATCAAGAGATTAACAAGGGGGAAGTCCACCCCCATGATTCAATCATCTCTCACCAGCCCCCTCCCCTGACACGTGGGGATTATAATTTGAGATGAGATTTGAGTGAGGACAAAGAGCCAAACCACAAGTGTTCAGCTTTACATTTGATTCTGTGAGTTACCCAGTGTCCCTTCAACCAATTGCTTGAAAAGATTAAGCTAGCCAAATTATGTTTTTGTTTCTTGCGTCAAAAAGAATCTTGACAAAGAGAGAGAAGTTAAAGCAATTCACATGGGCGGAAAGAGACAGTAACCTGAATAATCATACAAAGTAGAAAATGTAAACCTGCGTTACCTTGTACATTACTTCGTTTCCACACTGCTGATAAAGATATACCTGAGACTAAGCAATTTACAAAAGAAAGAGGTTTAATTGGACTTACAGTTCCATGTGGCTTAGGTGCCCTCACAATCATGGTGGAAGGCAAGGAGGAGCAAGTCACATCCTACGCAAATGGCGGCAGGCAAAGAGGGAGCTTGCGCAGGGGAACTCCTCTTTATAAAATCATCAGATCTCATGAGACTTATTCACTATCATGAGAACAGCAGAGAAAAGACATACACGCCCCCATGATTCAGTTACCTCCCATTGGGTCCCTCCCACAACACAAGAGGGGAATTCAAGAATAAGATTAGGATGGAGACACAGCCAAGCCATAACATTCTTCCCTGGCCCCTCCCAAATCTGATGGCCTCACATTTCAAAACCAATCATGCCTTCCCAACAGTCCCCCAAAAGCCTTATTTCAGCATTAACTCAAAAGTATACAGTCCAAAGTCTCATCTGAGAGAAGGCAAGTCCCTTCTGCCTATGAGCCTGTAAAATCAAAAGCAAGTTAGTTACTTCCTAGACACGATGGGGGTACAAGCATTGGGTAAATACAGTCATTCCAAATGTGAGAAATTGACCAAAACAAAGGGGCTACAGGCCTTATGTAAGGCCGAAATCCAGTGAGGCAGTCAATCTTAAAGCTCCAAAATGATATCCTTTGACTCCACGTCTCATATCCATTTCACGCTGATGCAAGAGGTGGGTTCCCATAGTCTTGGGCAGCTCCACCCCTGTGGCTTTGCAGGGTACAGCCTCCCTCCCGGCTGCCTTCATAGGCTCATGTTGAGTGACTGAGGCTTTTCCAGGAGCATGGTGCAAGGTGTCAGTGGATCTACCATTCTGGGGTCTGGAGGACTGTGACCCTCTTCTCACAGCTTCACTAGGTGATACCCCAGTAGGGGCTCTGTGTGTGGGCACCACCCCACATTTCGCTCCTGCACTGCCCTAGCAGGGGTTCTCCATGAGGACACTGTCCCTAGAGCAGATTTCTGCCTGAGCATCTAGGCATTTCCATACATCTCCTGAAATTCAGGTGGAGGTTCCCAAACCTCATTTCTTGACTTATGTGCACTCTGAGGCTCAACACCATGTGGAAGCTGCCAAGGCTTGGGGCTTCCCTGCTCTGAAGCCATGTCTTGAGCTGTACCTTGGCCCCTTTTAGTCAAGGCTGGAGTGGCTGGAATGCAGAACACCAAGTCTCTAGACTGCACGCAGCACCGGGACCTTGGACTCGACCCACAAAACCATTTTTCTTCCTAGGCCTCCGGGTGTCTGATGGGAGGGGCTGCTGTGAAGACCTCTGACCTGCCCTGAAGACATTTTCCCCATTGTCTTGGGGATTAACATTGGCTTCCTCGTTACTTATGCGAATTTCTGCAGTCAGCTTGAATTTCTTCTCAGAAAATAGAATTTTCTTCTCTATTGTATCGTGAGACTACAAATTTTCCAAACTTTTATGCTCTGTGTTCCTTTTAAAACTGAATGACGACAGGGTGCTGTGGTTCACGCCTGTAATCCCAGCACTTTGGGAGGCCGAGACCACCCTGGCTAACATGGTGAAAACCCGTCTCTACTAAAAAATACAAAAAATTAGCCGGGCGTGGTGGCGGGCGCCTGTAGTCTCAGCTACTCGGGAGGCTGAGGAAGGAGAATGGCGTGAACTTGGGAGGTGAAGCTTGCAGTGAGCCGAGATCGCACCACTGCACTCCAGCCTGGGCAACAGAGAGAGACTCCATCTCAAAAATAATAATAATAATAATAATTAATCCCTTTAATAGCACCCAAGTCACCTCTTGAATGCTTTGCTGCTTAGAAATTTCTTCTGCCAGATACCCTAAATCATCTCTCTCAAGTTCAAAGTCCCACAAATCTCTAGGGCATGGGCAAAATGCCACCAGTCTCTTTGCTAAAACATAGCAAGAGGCACCTTTGCTCCAGTTCCCAACAAGTTCCTCATCTCCACCTTATCCTGGAATTCTTTGTCATATCATTTTCAGCATTTTGGTCAAAGCCACTCAACAAGTCTCTAGGGAGTTCCAAACATTCCCAAATTTCTCTATCTTCCTCTGAGCCCTCCAAACTGTTTCAACCTCTGCCTGTGACCCAGTTCCAAAGTCACTTTCAGATTTTTGGGTATCTCTTCAACAGTGCCCCACTCCACTGGTACCAATTTACTGTATTAGTTTGTTTTCATGCTGCTGATAAAGACATACTCGAGACTCGAGACTGGCCATTTACAAAAGAAAAAGTTTTAATTGGACTCACAGTTCCACATGCTTGGGGAGGCCTCACCATCACAGTGGAAGGCAAGGAGGAGCAAGTCACATCCCACATGGATGTCAGCAGGTAAAGAGAGAGAGCTTGTGCCAGGGAACTCCTCTTTGTAAAACCATCATATCTGGTGAGACTCACTATCAGGATAACAACATGGAAAAAACTTGCCCTCGGTCCCTCTCACAACACGTGAGAATTCAAAATGAGATGAGGGTGAGGACATGGCCAAACCATATCACCTTGTATGTAGAAAGTTTTAAAAATCCCCTTAGCATCTGCCACACTATGAATTAAAAGTATTTTAAAAATCCAACAAAAATTTATGATTTAAATGGAATTTTAATCATCATGGCTGACATCTTATCTTTGGAGACTTTGGAAAATGATGACCATGACTTTTTCAAAAGTCTACCCAGATGTTTTATAATATGTATTTCAGCCTTACACAAACAATGCAATATGTAGTGTCCTGCCACTGGCCTCTCCTTAGGGACCACAGTATCTGATAATAGAGCTAGGCTTTAGTGTGGTTTTCCCAGAAAACTGTCTAAAACATGATTGGGCATGACTTTAAGGGAGCACAAAGCATGAAATGTTTGTTGGTAGCAGCATGGAAAACAATCTATGTCATATGTAGTTTTCTGTTCCTGAAAATTTGGAAACATTTTTTTCAGTATTTAAAGAAAAACACGATAGCTGACCATGAAATGTTGCAAAATAAGTTGTCAATCTAATGAGACTCAAAGTCACTCATCTCTTCTGAATACATGGAAAAAAAGGAATCTATTATTTTGATAGGCAAATATTCCTGTATTTTTTTTCTGCCTACATATTTTTAAGCTCTTAGATAAATCATATAGGCCTGATAACTGAAACCTTTCCTATGGCATAATATTATCTGAGAAGCTGTCAAGCATAAGAACATAAATAAAAATCATGAAGATTGTCACTGTGAATCTAGTCCACTTCATCTCTGTTCTTTTCGGTAGGAGAAAAGGCCACTTGCTATAAACCATATGTGCTAGTATGGCATTTTGCAATAAATAGCTCTATATTCAAAGGTAGATATTTTGTAGTCAATTTTAGAATGAGTTTTAAACATTTAAATGTAGGAGTGAAAAAAATAGAATGTGATATCTATTTTTCTCTACTTAAAACAGGTTGGATAATCTTGAAGCATCTGTCAGCCTTCTTAAATAATTTCAAAGTTAGTCTGTGCTTGCAAGGAAAGTGTAGGATGCTGGCTAATTTTAATGCCATCACTTAATATTCATTCTACCAATAAATAATAAGCCAAAACTATTTATACATTAATTTGGAATTTGCAGATACAGAATCGATTGATCTAGATGCTTAAAGTGTATCAATTTATCTAATTTTCACGTCAAACTGCCCAAGGAAGCTCTTATTATAGTTTGCTAATAAACTCTGCATTTTAATTGAGATTGAGTTTGCTTTGGATCAGAAATGTGAGATCTGAGTTCAAATATGAGTTCAGTGGCTCTGAGACCTTGGGAAAGTCAGTCATTCTGACTAAGCACTTGTCTTCATTTTTGACCCTAGGGAATACAACAGTACCTATTTCATAGGGTAGATGTGAAGATTAAATGAGATAATGTATGTGCAGTGACTGGAAGATGAATGAGGCTTTACATGTTTTTGTGTTATGCTCCGTCCAATCTCAAAACCTTTGCATTTACTGTTTCCTCAGTCTAAAATGCCCCCTGTTCCTCCTTACTTTTCCTATAGAGAACCTCTTTTTATTCTAATTGCTTCTGAAATGCCCTGAGCTTCCAGACCACATCTGGTTCTCATACCATGCACATTCATATCTGCTTCGATTTCTCATAGGCATTGATCAGATAATCACATGCCTGTTTCTCACAGGCACTGATGAGACAATCACACGTAATTTGTTTAACTTATGTCAACTATAAACTCTCGGATGATAGGACCTACATCTGTTTATTTTGTTTCCCATTAGATCACAGAATTGAATTCAGCAAATGGCACATGGCGAAAGTATAGCCTCTTCCTTAAGAGGCTTCTCCTGCCCCAAAGACCAAAATCCCCTCTGCTAGTCCTACTTTTTATTAACAGAATGGTAGCAGTGATCTAGACAGCAAAGGATTCAGAACTCCTAAACAGTACCTGGGTAGAGATAGTTTGTCCAGATCATAGGTAGCTCTACAAAGTTAACCTCTTGGTCCTCAGCTTTAGACTTTGGTATGTTGGGTGCATTTTCTTCTGTTCTTTTGGGAAAGTGGTCAAGTAACCCTTGTTTTTTTAATTCACTGCAATTAGGTGTTAACTACGAATTAAAGCAATCAGTCATTTTTTAAGGTTTCCTCATTTTGTAATTCCAGCCATATCAATGATTGCTATCCACAATCTAGGCTTTTTACATTTAACCTTATGAGCTATCTTGTTGGAGACAAGGGAGCAAGAGAAATTCTTATCTATCAAATGATCGTATTATTAAGGCATGTATTCCTAACCATTTCCAAATAATTGAAAAATTCTCAAAGCATCTAAATAGATGTTTCTAATAAGATGATATTAATAGTTACAGAGTTAACAGAGTGACAGGTGTAATGTTACACCCAGAGTCTGGATGAACTACCAACCAATCTCAAACCTATCTAATTCCAAAAGCTCCTCACAAGCTCCACAACAGATGACAGTATTGGTTGAAGTTAGTACTTTTACATTTTCCATTTGTCTTTTAGCACAGAAAGGATTACTGAGAGAAAGCTTCATATTTCTCAGTCTATGATTATGATTGTGCTACTAGTATGGCATCTGATAATTAGCTTTCTAATCAGTGTTAGGAATTGAATATCATTGCTGACTGTAACCAGAAAAATAGACAGTCTCTGCTTTTCATCCTGGAGTTTACTTTATATTGGGGGAGCATATTTTTGTATTTGTTATTTTAATTATAATTTTTTTTTTTTTTGAGATGGAGTTTCACTCTGTTACCAGGCTAGAGCACCATCTCAGCTCACTACAACCTCCCAGGTTCAAGTGATTCTCCAGCCTCAACCTCCCCAGTAGCTGGGAATACAGGTGTGCACCACCACACCCAGCTAATTTCTGTATTTTTAGTAGAGACGGGGTTTCACCATGTTGGCCAGGATGGTCTTGATCTCTTGACCTTGTGATTCGCCCGCCTCGGCCTCCCAAGGCACTGGGATTACAGGTGTGAGCCACCATGCCTGGCCTATGATATTATTTTTAAAAGAAAAAGTAAGTATCCATAAGAGCACATAGAAGGAATCTAACCTGGTCTGAGAGAAGGAATGATTTTGTGGTGATGGCGTATTTAAGATGAGCCTCATGCCACTCTCTAGAGAGGGAGCTTAGGGAAACTTTTCTCTCCCTCTTCCCTCTTTCATAAATTACACAGATCTAGGGTGGGAAGGAGTTTGGCCTATATGAAATGATCAGATAGTCGATGCCAACAGGATGAAAAAAAGAATATCACATGAGAAATAGTCATGGGCTAAACCAAACAGTGCCTCTAAGCCTTAATATTCTTACCTGTAATCTGAGAATAATTTTCTCATCTGGAGCTAATGATGGTTCCCTACATATCTGACAAAATTGCCAGAAACCAGTGGCACTCTCCATTAAAAGGTATGCATAAAATTTAATTTCATATATAAAATGCTAAACAGCTATATTATGTAATATCATATACATATACATGAGTTATATAATGTGAGAACAATGTATAATACAACTATGCAAATAGAAAATACATCTCTCTGAAGCCCATGCTCTAGATACATGGAATGAAACTCAAATTTTTCACTGGGAGAGACCCTGATAAAAGGAAACTTAACATTCATACCACAACTCACAAGCTGGTACTATAACAAGATTTTGAGCAGGGTTTATTTCAGACCAATTTGAACTATTGAGTACATACCAATAAGAATGCCAGCATTCATTACATTTGGAGAGACAGATGGTCTGGACTGAGACAACCAATTAATGTAAAATGTGTTCTTTGTTGGCACTTACCACAAAGGAGGATCTTTTTTTGAAATACCTTCTTAAAGTTTATTCTATTTTCAGACAAATGCGTCTTTATGTAGAAAGTCAGAGTAGTTAAGGCATCTATGGGCAACATTTTACCTACTTTTTATGACATCTATGGAAAAAGCTAATTTATATTAGTTATTGCTTTTTTTAATTTTAAAGAATGTAAAATAAGCTATTCACTTGAAATATTCTGATGTTCCATTAATCACATTTTTCATCTGGTAGAAAAGTATAAAGAAATTGCTTTTCCAAAGATTGCTCAATGAGGTCATTTCCTGCCTTCCTAAGAAACTTTCGTTAAATTGTGTGGTGTCAGTGGATGTAAAAATTAACTCTGAATTGTTTGCAGAAAAAAGAAAACAAGTATACCCTTTATTTATGACACATATCCTTTAGGTCCTGGCTGTTTAGTCAAAGCACAGGAAACATTTTTATGCTTAAAAATGTGCCAAGAGATATTTGCCAAATGTTCTATTACTCAAGAGTTATTGATGCTCAAGTTCACCCAGACCGTGTCACTTTACTCCCTTTCCCAGGTCAAAGCCCATGCAAAGAAAAACATGTCTGCCTGGAATGATAAATGATGAATAGGAGGTAGAGTTAGAGCATTATTTTGGTATCATTATTGTACATTAGACCATGAAAGCTAGAGTTCAGAGATTATACATTATGTTCTGAGCCAAAGTGAAATGAGAAATAAATTTTTTGAAATGTGGAAAGCAAATGTGACAACTTATTTTCCTATAGCTTATCAACTTTTAAATGTTTTATTTTCTGTATATTTGATAATATACAGAATATATTAGTGCAGAAGTCCTTGTATATTATTTGCAAATAAAAATGCATGAACTGGGGATACATGCTTACATATTTTACTGATAAGTGCATGCTAAAAAATGTTTAGATTGTTACTCATCTAGGCAATGGTAAACCAATCAAGTACATTAAACCTGAGATATTGCTTTTAGAAAATTAAAAAAAAAAAAAGAGGCGGGAGAAGAGGAAAGGAAAGAAGAGGAGGAAGGAATAATCATAATGCACATCACAGAAAAACACATGTACATAGATTAATAAAATATTGTCATGTATCCAGAAATAATTCAATCAATGGAGTTTTAGCATATCAATTTCATAAACTGGAACAAAGATACTCTTTAAAGCAAGACCAAGTCAGCTTGGTTTTACCCCTAGAAGTGACATAAGGTACTTGTGAAAAGTCATCTATGCCTCTGGTTTCACTGTTTTGTGATCTATTATGTGTTTTGTTTCTGCAGGTTTTTGTTGTTGTTGGTGTGCAATACTAGAATATTATGTCTCAAAAATACGAGAGGCAAGAATGTAAAAAGTGCAAATAAGAGTAGCATCGAATTGTTACAGAAATAAAGGTAGAAATGTAGATGGTTAATGCAATAATTAACTCAAAATAGTGTGATTAATTTTATCTATGATTATGGCACAAATTTCTTAAGAGAAAAACAATTGATGGAGAAAAAGAAATTTGTACAAAATATGAATAGTCCTATGCTTAAGTTGTGAAAAATAGTATTTCTGGGGAGTAGCAATTTTTTCTCTTCATTTTCTGATTTCAGAAACTATCAATGTACACATACTTTTGGACAACATAAAAGAACAGGGTGCATTCAGGGCACGCAGTTTTTAAGAAAATATAAATGTCATGGCCAGCACATGAAATTATAATTCAAATGAAAACCAGTCTGTCTGATTCCAAAGTCTGCCACTAACAAGCTGTTAGACATGAAGAAACTACTTAAACTCTCTGGTCTCTAGGTCCATTATCCACTATATGAGAATATTAAAACCCAGTTAAGAGCACTTCAAACGATTAATATAGAGTCCCTAGCTTGTGGTGTAAGGGAGTCTTCAACAAATGACAACTATTATTGAAAACTGTCTTCTAATCTCTAATCATAACAATCAATCACTATAATAAAAATATTAGGCAGAGAAATATTTCCAACATCTCACACTTAGTAAGGCACAGAATTATGGTTACCTTTTTTGCCTCCTTTTTACTTAATTCCATTAATTTTAATAGGAAATGCAGAAGAAACGTTTTTATAAGGGAAAAAAGAGCAGTTATTATACATTTGTTTATTCTTTTAATTTTTAAAATATTGTAGGTATATAGTAGGTGTATATATTTATGGGGTACATGACATATTTTGATACAGGCATACCATGCTTAATAATCACAACAGGGTAAATGGGGTATACTTTGCCTCAAGCACTTATGCTTTCTTTGGGTTACAAACAATCCAATTATATTATTTTGATTATTTTTAAATGTACAATAAATTTTTGTTCCCTGTAGTCATCCTGTTGTGCAATGAAACACTAGATCATATTCATTCTATGTAACTATATTTTTGTACCATTAACCATTCCTGCTTCCCCTCACCCAACCCAATACCCTCCTCAGCAGTGAGAAAAAAATCTTTGCCCAGTCTAATGTCCTGGAGAGATTGATTCCCCAATTTTTTAAAAAAGTAATTTCATAGTTTTCCTTCTTAGATTTGAGTTTTTAATCAATTTTAATTTAATAATTTCTTTTTTTTTTTTTTTTTTTTTTTTTGAGACACAGTCTCGCTTTGCCACCCAGCCTGGAGTGCAGTGGCAGGATCTCGGCTCACTACAAACTCCACCTCCCAGGTTCAAGCGATTCTCCTGCTTCAGCCTCCGAGTAACTGTGACTACAGGCCCCCACCACCACGCCCAGCTAATTTTTGTATTTTTAGTAGAGATGGTGTTTTGCCGTGGTAGTCAGACTGATCTCAAACTCCTGACCTCAGGTGATGCACCCGCCTTGGCCACCCGAAGTGCTGGGATTACAGGCGTGAGCCACCGCACCAGACTGATTTGATTTCTTTTATGGCTAGAGATAGGAGTCCAATTTCATTCTTCTGCATATTAATATCCAGTTTTCTCAGCACCATTTATTGAAGAGACTGTGCTTTCTCCCGTGAATGTTCTTGGCACATGATACGATTTGGCTGTGTCCCCACTCAAATCTGATCTTGAGTTGTAGTTCCCATAATCTCCACGTGTGGTGAGAGGGACCCGGTGTGAGGTAATTGAATGGTGGGGATGGTTTCCCCCGTGCTATTCTTGTGATAGTAAGTTCTCAAGAGATCTAATGGTAAAAATAAGGGGCTTACCCTTCACTTGGCTCTCATTCTTCTCCTTCCTGCTACCGTGTAAAGACTGATGTGTTTGCTTGCCCTTCCACCATGATTGTAATTTCTTGAGGCCTTCCCAGACCTGGGGAGCTGTGAGTCAATTAAACCTCTTTCCTTTATAATATACCCAGTCTTGGGCAGTTCTTTATAGCAGTCTGAGAACGGACTAAATAGCACCTTTGTAAAAAATGAGTTCACTGTAAATGTATGGATTGGTTTCTGGGTTGCTTGTTGTGTTCCGTTGGCCGTGTGTCTGTTTGTATGCCAGTAATATACTGTTTTGGTTAATATAGCTCCGTAGTGTGATTTGAAGTTAGGTAACATGATTCCTGCAGTTTTATTCTTTTCTTCTTAGGACAGTTTTGACTATTCTGGGTCTTTTCTCATTCCAGAATATAAACTTAAAGGGTTAGTCTGTGAAGAATGTCATTGCTTTGGGTAGTATGGACATTTTAATAATATTGACTCTTTCAATCCATAAACATAGAATATCATTCCATTTTTTGGTGTCTAGCTCAATTTCTTTCACCAGTGTTTTACAGTTTTCATTGCAGAGTTCTTTCATTTCTTTGGTTAAGTTTTTTCCTAGGTATTTAATTTTATTTGTAACTATTATAAATGGAATTACTTTCCTGGTTTCTTTTTCAGATTGTTTGCTGTGGGCATACAGAAATGCTACCAATTTCTGTATGTTGATTTTGTATCCTGCAACTTTACTGAATTTATCAGTTCTAATAATTTTTTGGTGGAGTCTTTAGGTTTTTCCAAATATAAGATCATATCATCTGCAAACAAGGAAAATTTGACTTTTTCTTTTTCAATTTGGATGCCTTTTTTTTCTTTCTCTTGTCTGATTGTTCTGGTTAGGACTTCCAGTACTATGTTAAATCACAGTGATGAAAGTGGGAATCTTTGTCATATTCCAGATCTTAGAGAAAAGGCTTTCAGTTTTTCCCCATTCAGTATGATACCAGCTGTGGGTCTGCTCTGCATAGCTTTTATGTGTTGAGGTATGTTCCTTTTGTACCCAGTTTTTCAAGGTTTTATTTTCACTGTGAAGAGATGTTTAATTTTATCAAAGGCTTTTTTTATATCGTCAATTGATATGATCATATGGTTTTTGTCCTCCATTCTGTCTATATGTATCATGTTGATTGTATATGTTGAACCATCCTTGCATCCTTGAGATAAATCCCACGTGGTTATGATGAATGACCTTTTTAGTGTGTTGTTGAATTTGTTTTGCTAGTATTTTGTTGAGGATTTTTGCATCAATGTTTATTCAGGGATATTGACCTGATAGGTTTTTTTGTTTTGTTTTTGATGTGTCTTTGTCTAATTTTGGTACCAAGATAATACTGGCCTCACAGAATGAGTTTAGAAGCATTCCTTTCTCCTCCATTTTTTGAAATAGTTTGGGTAGGAATGGTATTTGTTTTCCTTTAAATGTTTGGTAAAATTCAGCAGTGAAACCATCAGGTCCCAGCCTTTTCTTTATTGGAGGCTTTTTCTTACAGCTCTGATCTTGTTAATTGTTCACTTGTTCAGTTTTTATTATTTCTTTATGACTCAATCTTGGTTGGTTGTATGTGTCTAAAATGCACTCATTTATTCTAGTTTTCCAAATTATTGGCATATAGTTGCTCACAGTAGACTCTAATGATTCTTTGAATTTCTGCAGTATTGATTGTAATGTCTCCTTTTTCATATCCAATTTTACTCATTTGATCTTCTCTTTTTTTGTCTTAGCTGGTCTGGCTAAGAGTTTGTCAGTTTCATCTTTTAAGAAAACAATTTTTAATTTTGTTGATCTTTTGTATTATTTTCTTCATTTCAATTTCATTTATTTCTGCTGTGATCTTTACAATCACTTTTTTCCTACAAATTTTGGGTTTGATTTGGTCTTGTTTTTCTATTTCTTTAAGATTCATTTTTAGGTTATTTGAAGTTTTTCTACCTATTTGATATAGGTGCTTAAAGCTATAAACTTCCCTCTTAGCTTTCACTGTATCCCATAGGTTTTGTTTCCAATGTTGTGTTTCCATTATCATTTGTTTCAAGAAAATTTTCAACTTCATTGTTAATTTCTTCATTTACCCACTGGTCATTCATGAGCATATTGTTTAATTTCCATATATTTGTATAGTTTCAAAAATTCCTTTCATTATTGATTTCTAGTATTATTCCATCATGATCAGTGAAGATACTTAATTTCAATTTACTAAAAATTTTTAAGACTTGTTTTGTGCCTAACATATGTTCTATCCTTGAGAATGATCCATGTGCTGAAAAGAGTATTCTGCAGCCACTGGATGAAATGTTCTTTAAATATCTACTATATTCATTTGGTCTATGGTGCAGATTAAGTCCAATGTTCCTTTTTTGACTTTCCGTCTGGAAGATCTGTCTAATGCTTAGAGTGGGGTATTGAAGTTTCTAGCTATCATTTTATTGGGTCCGTATTAGTCAGGATTCTCTTAGAGGGACAGAACTAATAAGATATATATGTATATAAAGGGGAATTTATTAAGTATTGACTTATACCATCACAAGGTCCCATACTAGGGTGTCTGCAAGCCGAGGAGCAAGGAGAGCCAGTCAGAGTCCCAAAACTGAAGAACGTAGAGTCTGAGGATAGAGGGAAGGAAGTATCCAGCATGGGAGAAAGATGTAGGCTGAGAGACTAGGCGCGTCTCTCATCCCTTTATTTTCCATCCCTTTATTTTCAATCTATACATGTCTTTATAAGTGAAGTGTGTTTTTTGTAGGCAACAGATCCTAGGTCTTGTTTTTTGGTTTTGTTTGGTTGGTTGTTTGTTTAATCCATTTAGTCACTCTGTTTTTTGATTGGAGAGTTTAGTCCATTTATATTCAATATTATTATTGATAAGTAAAGACTCCCTCCTGCCATTTTATTCTTTGTTTTCTCACTGCTTTGTTGTCTTCTCTCCCTTCTTTCCTTCCTTCCTGTCTTCCTGTTAGTGAAGGTGATTTTCTCTGATGGTCTGTTTTAATTTCTTGTTGTATGTTTTTTAATCTGTGGTTACATGAGGCTTGTAAATGATGTATTATAACCCATGTTAAACTGATCACAACTTAACACTGATTGCTTAAACAAACTAACCAGCAAAGAGAAAACTCATAAAATTTCCACACTTTGGCTTTTTCCCCCTTCCTTTTTAACATTTTGTTGTTTCTGTTTATATCTTATTTTACTGTCTATATCTTTAAAAGTAACTGTAGTTATTATTTTTGTTTGGTTCACCTTTTAGTCTTTCTACTCAAGATATGAGTAGTTTATACACGACAGTGACAGTGTTACAATATTCTGTGTTTTTCTATATACTTACTATCACCAGTGAGTTTTGTACCTTCAGAACATTCATTATTGCTCATTAACATCCTTTTATTTCAGACTGAAAAATTCCCCTGAGTATTTCTTGTAGGACTGGTCTGGTGTTGGTGAAATTTGTCAGCTTGTGTTTGTCTGGGAAAGTGTTTATTCCTCTTTAAGTTTGAAAGATATTTTCACTAATATACTATTCTAGTATAAAAGTTTTTTTCCCTTCAGTACTTTAAATATGTCAAGCCTCTCTCCTGGCTGGCTTGTAAAATTTCCATTGAGAAGTCTACTGCCAAATGTATTGGTGCTCCATTGTATGTTATTTGTTTCTTTTCTCTTGATGCTTTTAGGATTTTTTCTTTATCCTTGATCTTTGGGAGTTTTATTATTAAATGCCTTGAGGTACTCTTCTTTATGTTAAATCTGTTTGGAGTTTTATAACCTTCTTGTACTTGAGTGTTGATATCATTCTCTGTGTTTGGGAAGTTCTTTGATATCCCTTTGAAGATTTGCCTTCTTGAGGTTATTTTTAAATGTTCTAGGCATGCTCATTCTTTTTTATTTTATTTCCTGTTGTTTCCTCTGACTGTGTATTTTCAAATAACCTGTCTTCAACTTCACTAATTCTTTCTTTGGCTTGGTCAATTCTCTTGTTAAGGGACTCTAATGCATTCTTCAGTATGTCCATTGCATTTTTCAACTCCAGAATTTCTTGATTTTTTAAAGTATTTCAATCTCTTTGGTAAATTTGCATGATAGGATTCTGAATTCCTTTTCTGTGTTATCTTGAATTTTGTTGAGTTTTCTTAAAACTGCTATTTCAAATTCTTTGTCTGAAAAGTCACATACCTCTGTCTCTCCATGATTGGTCACTGGTGCTCTATTTAGTTAAGTTGGTGAGGTCATGTTTTCCTGGATGGTCTTGATGTTTGTGGATGTTCATCAGTATTTATTACAGTCTTTACAAGTTGGGCTTGTTTGTATATATCCTTTTTAAGAAGGCTTTCCAGGTATTTGAAGGGACTTGAGTATTATAAACTAGATTTTTGGTCACTGCAGCTATATCTGCCTGAGGGGTACCCCAAGCCCAGTAAAGATGTGGCTCCTGCAGACTTGTAGATATACTGCCTTAATGGTCATAGATAAGATCCTGAAGAATTCGCTGGCTTACCAGGTGGAGACTCTTGTTCTCTTGCTTGACTTTCTCTCAAATTTTGAAGTCTCCTTCTCTGTGCTGAGCTGCCTGGATCTGGGGGAGGGGTGAAGCAAGCACCCCTCTGGACACCACCATTGGAATCCACATTAGACCTGAAGCCAGCACAGCACTGGGTCTCACCCAAGACCCGTAGTAACCACTGCCTGGCTACTGCCTGAGTTTTCTCAAGGCTGTAGGATTTTACAATAAGCAGGTTGTGAAGCCAGCCTTACCTTCAGAGCAGTGAGTTTCCCTAGGTCTTAGTTGAGTCCAGAGATACCATCTAGAAACCAGGACATAGAGTTGGAAATCTTAGGCTTCTACTATTCTACTACAGCTGAGCTGACACCCAAACCACAAGACAAAGTTTTTCCCATTCTTCCCTCTCCTTTTCACAAGTAGAGGAGTCTCTCCCTATGGCCACCGCTGCCCCAGACTCACAGTGAGTACTGTCTGGCTGCCACCAATGTTCACTCAAGGCTCAAAAGATCTTCAGTCAACTTTCAGTGAATTCTGCCAGGTCTAAGACTCTCCCTTTAGACCAATGGGATCCCTTCTGGCCCACAGAATGTCCAGAAATGCCATCCAAGAACCAAATCCTAGAATTTGTGACTTCAAGCCTGTTTGGTGCCCTACTCCACTGTGGCCAAGCTTGTACCTAAGCTGCAAAAGTCCCCTTTACTCCTTCCTCCTTTATTTTCAAACTGGAGTTCCACCTTATAGCCACCACAGCTGGGAATGTGTTGGGTCACACCTGAAGCCAGCATGTCTGTGAACCTCACTCAAAGCCCACGGTGAGTACTGCATGGGTACCACTGCTCGCTATTCAGGACTCAAGGGCTCTTTAGTCAGCAGGTGTTGAATCTTGCCAAGACTATGTCCTTCCCTTCATGGCAACGGATTCCCCTTTGGCCCAGAGCATGTCTAGAAATGTCATTCTGAAGCAAGGTCCTGGAATGTGGGCCTTATGACTCTGCTCAATACCCTATTCTATCATTTCTGAGCTGGTATCTAAGTTGCAAGACAAAGTCCTCTTTACTTTTCCCTCTCCTCTCCCCAAGCTGTAGGAAGGAATCTCTCCTGGAGCTGTAAGCTGCACTGCCTGGGGATAGGGGAGAAGTGGTACAAGCACTCTCTTGACTAACCCAACTGGTGTCTTATTGTCATGTGCCCCCCAAAGTCCACTGGCTCTGAGCCCCGCACAACAACAGTAATTGCCCAGGAATTGCATGACTTGTGGCCTAGACTATTTTGGGGGTTTATTTAGAACCTCAGAGCACTTTAGCTCACAGTGGTGAGGCCTGCCAGAACTCAGGTTCTGACTGCTGAGATGGGTGATTCCCCTCTGGCTAGGGGTGGTCTATATGCTCTCTTCATGGGCGCTGGCTGATTTCTGTCTGGTGTTGCTTTCCACTATGACAAGGCAGCACTGAGTTCAAGTGCAAAGTCCATAGTCACTGTGCTCTCTCTCTCCCAAATGCACAGATTCTCTCTCCATGCCATGTAGCTGCTGTGCAGGGATGGGCAAGCGGTGGCATATGCAATTTAAGACTTTTTTCAGTGCTTCTTTCAGTGATATGAAGTCAAAACAAAGTACTGTAATGACTCACTTGATTTTTGGTTTTTGTAAAGATGCTTTTTAGTTGTTCAATTTGATGTTCCTACAGGGAGGATGATCAGTGGAGGCTTCTATTCAATTATCTTGTCCTGTCACCAATCTCTATTTGTTTATTCTTACATCAGGATTGACTGAATTCTAATCATTTAATCTGGCTTTTAAGTGATAGTGTTTTGCCACATCACATTGGACTTGTAGGGAAGCACTGATATGATCTTTTTTTCATTTTTATTAGAATGACTTTTGTAATGGTCAATCAAAAATGTGGATACATATTAGAAGTGTATATGAACTGTTAGTTATGGCTGTTATAGATGAGCAAGGATGTCCAGAAAACACAGTGAATGAAAAATAGACTTTTCAGTCATCACCAGATTCCATGAACGTGCCTAAGTTAAGAAAAACAGGGAGTACCTAATTTTAAAGTGTACAGAATAAGGTATATTTGGGAGCATTTTAAGCATTTTGAGTATAGTTTGACAAAGATGTTTGGGGAGCAGGCCAGATCAATAACCTATCTCAGTTCTGGCAGTAAACTGGAACTAGAATGAGGGTGGTACCTCAGAT
This sequence comes from Macaca fascicularis, assembly GCF_037993035.2. NCBI lineage: Eukaryota > Metazoa > Chordata > Mammalia > Primates > Cercopithecidae > Macaca > Macaca fascicularis. The sequence goes on from NC_088394.1 coordinate 56,173,126, forward strand.
AATTCTTTAAAATTCCTTAATCTGATTGTTTCAACTCTCATATTATCATGATTCTCTTTATTTTGATTTGTTTGGAATAAAAATATTTTTATTCCTTTTTTCATACAATGAAATAAATATTTGCTGAACAAGAAAGTTAATAAATGTCCTGGCATTGACTCTATGTACTGAATGTGGGGAGTTTTATGTGAGCATGTGTAGGTGTGTGTTTCTCCTTTCTGAAAACAATATGGATATGTCAAAGAGTATACCTGCTTTGTTGATTAAGGGTGTCAAGATGTATTTACTGGCTAGGGGTGAGAGCACCATATAAAGATAACTCTATAAACATTTATTCATTTCTCCAATGGTCTCAAATGCATGGTTTTGTAAGAGATATAAAGGTTATCTGCATGTGATGTCTCTAAACAAAGAGGTAACTAATTGGCAGCCCCTTAATCCACACTGATAAGTAGTCTGTTCCAATCCCTACCTCTCCAATTTTCCTATATGCTTCTTCTCTTCCCAAGATAAGGGACTGACGAAAGCAGGGTAGTGTCAAAAGATTCTTTTCATAAGAGAAGAAGAGCTGATATTGTTGAAGCATTTTTCTAGTGCAGAGGACACCATTGGTTTTGAAATCTCAGAACCGATCTTGAAGATAATGGATGAAATTTACTTTCTCCAAACAAAAGAAGGGGAATTCTGATACAAAGAGTAAGGTCATTACCATCTAGAGGAAAGGATCAGAGAAACAAGCAAAAATATAAAAGTCTTTTAGGAAGAAGATTCAGAACAACCCATAGTCATGACATGCATTATAAACCATTCTATTCCTGTAGCAATTTGGGGATATATAATACATTATTATTATCTATGGTCAGCATGCCTGATAAGTTAGTGAGGTGAAGAATATGTTAATTAGATTAAAATTTTCCACGGTGTTTTCTAAATAGGTCAAAACATCACGTTGTACTCACAGATATACACAATTAATAGTTTTCAATTAAAAATAAATTAATTTAAAAAGTTATTTCAAGAGCTTTTCTCCAGAGCTGGCTAACAGAAGCCTTCCTAAGATTCCTATTTATCATCAGTAGCCAATGCTTTGTTAACTAGTTTACTGAATACTAACATGGAGTTTCACTGGGGGAATCTAGCAGCATCTTGTAAAGTAGGGTGATGAAATGAGCTCTCAATGGCAACATTAGGGATAAACAAGATTTGTGACTTGACTAAAATAATTTAGAGAAGCGCTATTCAATGTGGAGTTCATACACTAGCAGCATTGACATGACCTGGAAGCTTGTTAGAAATGGAGAATCTCAGGCCCTACCACAATATTCCTGAATTAGAATCTGTACTTTAACAAAATGCCTAGGTGATTCATTCACACATTCATTTTTTTCTTTTTAATTTAATTATATTTTGTTTCAAAATTTGGGATACATGTGCAGGACGTACAGGTTCGTTACATAAATAAACGTGTGCCAAGGTGGTTTGCTGCACCTATCAACCCCTCACATCGGTATTAAGACCCACTTGCATTAGCTATTTATCCCGATGCTCTCTCTCCTCCTGCCTCCCCGACAGGTCCCAGTATGTGTTGTTCCCCTCCCTGGGTCTATGCATATGCCCGTTAATTTTAAGAGTAGTAGTTTAGAGAAATCTTTCACCCTTACAAGAACAAGTTATGACACTCTAGCAAATCTTAGGGATGATGGCTTGGGCTAAATACTGAATCAGTTCAGCATCTAGTCACACCTTTTGGTTCTGATAGTTAAAGATCCTGCTTCTGGAATATTGATGTTTGCTTCGTCTAAACCTTCTACTGAAAATGATGATAATGATTGCATCCCAAATGAAAACTTATATTCAAGGTAACAAAATCAGCGTGATTAAATTCCCATGTTAATTCCAGTTTGTTTTTGCTGTCCTGCTCTCATTGTTAATAGAGCCCTATTTTACTCTCACATAAATCTAGATTTTGGAGATGGATTACATAAGTACCCTAAAAGGTAATAAATATACATATGCTTATTAAAGATAAATAAATAAATAAAGACACACCAAATGAGCCCTTTCCTGATTTTCATGTAAATCACACACACACAAACATCTTCTTGGTAGCCGTGGGTAATGGAAGACAGTTGAGGTTGATGGCGATAAGGGCTCCCCTCATGGGTGCTGGCTGCCTTCACATTTGTGCACCTAAAATTGTTTGCCAGGAAGAAGTGACAGCTCACCCCAGAGGAATATTCAAGCCTCTGACTCCTGCAAGACAGATGCTTGCTTCCGAGTTTAAAATGGCATTTCATTCCAGATTCTTCTCAATTTGACCACTAGGGTTTTAAGGCTGTTGGGCCAGGTTTTATTCGGAGTTCAAACTGGAGGTGTTGTGTTTTCCTTTCTCAGCATTCTCTGTGGGAAGAAATATTTGCTAGCTGCTTGGCCAAGCAGCTCCGTCTTTGATAATAGTAGGTGAGGTTTTATTTCTAACCTCCTTTTCTTAGTGTATAGAATTACTGCAGTGACTCCTATGACCGCCCTCTTTTTTTTTATAGGTAGTCTCACTTGCTTTTAAAAAACATCTCTACTTGCTTAAGCATAAGTAGTATTGCCTTTATTTCCTCCTACCCTCTCATATATCTAACAAACTCTTTAAAAATATTCTTTCTTTTTCTACCCCCAACAAATATTAAAAAAAAAAAACTACTCAGAAGTAAAACAACAATTAAATAGAAGAAAACTCCAGTATCAGTCATCTAAAATAAAAAAAAATCAAAGGAGAGTATTTTGTAAATCAAAATAAATCTTTCCAACTCAATGGGCTTTCTTTGAAGTATTAGATATTTATTTTACACCAACTTCAAAATATTGTCTAGGGAGACAGATAGCTACACAAATGATACGCATATTTTTGTAATACATTTAAAAATTTGATTTCCCCCTGACAATGCCAGAAAAATAATAACAAAGCTTTAACAGAAAAACTGTGCAATGATAATCAATACAACGGCAATCAGTACAATGTGTTGTTACTCATGTGTTTGCCCGAAAACATTGTCAGCAAGGATTCTGAACACAACACAGCACATTCTCATTGTTGGCACCACCTCATTGTATATTAAAGTCAGCAAAGAGAATTAAAAAAAGCAAAAGGAAAAGAATCAGATCACCGTCCTGCTGTATTCTTTGAAATTTATTCAAAATTAATTACAAATGCTGGTATCTCTTTCATGTTTGCTTTGAATTAGCAATCTGCTTCTCTAAAAGGTACTTGAAATTGTTCATAATAAAACCAGTTGTGTAACACTGTAAATGGTATGCAAGGATATAGAAAAATTAGAAAAACAGGTATCATTAATAAGAAAGTGATAAGTTTGCTCCAAGGCAGGGCTGAGCTATTTGCTCAGTATATCACACTCTGTGCTCCCTGGTAGCCAGTGCAAAGAGGGAGAGAGAAGCAGAAAAAAACAGAAAGGAAGGAAGGAGATAAGTTACATAGTTACTATTTCATGACACAAGACAACTCTGCAACTCTTCAGAAAGTACTACACAAGCACTAATGTATAAACAAAGTGGTGCTGGTGATTGCTTAATCAATGTCTCTATGTAGCCTCATCCTACACTTTAGTATCCTTATACATAAGTAAAATTTATATAGAACATATGTATTGCCAGAAATATTTCCCTGCCTTACATATTTCACTTTACGGTTCATTACTCACATTTGTTCTTAAATACTGTAGTTTTAACAGCTGTCTCTAGTTTCTATCAAAGTACCCTAAAAATCCTATAATAATATTTTCCACCTCATTTCCTCCTTTCTTTTGACTGCATTGTGATAAAGCACTGTGTCCGATAAGGGAAAGTGACAGCCTTGTCAAACTCTAGACCAAGCATTTGCATGCTGTTATTTTATTCACAGGATTAGAGCAGCCACCAGAAGCTGAAGGAATTTGCTTTCCCTAAATCATACATTTTCACTGATGATGGTGTTTTATCCTACAATCTGTCACTCATAAGCTATCTCTTTCATAGTTCTGGGGTTGTTTTTTGGAGAAAATGCGTCCTTTATTTTCTGCTAAAAATTTATTGTTGTGGAAACAAAATTAATACAGGAACACTGGACACCATCTTATTTTTGATGAGCAATTGAATACCAGTCATTAACATTAATACGATGATAAACTCACCAAATGCTTTAGTGTCTTTAATCCCAGAAGACAAAAGTGCTTTATAAACCTTAAGTAAATATTGCAAATGTCAGTAGTGCTTCGTCAGAAGACTTTAATAACTGCTTCAGAAAAATATTTTCATTTCTTGTCTACAAGTCGCCTAATAATCACTTGTAGGAAAAAATAAATAAATCTCTTATTCAAAGATTCCAATATTAGTTCCTCTGAAAAGGGTAGAATATCTTTGCACGTTGAGCTTCTTATTTCTCCAGTTCATTCATTCAGTGGTAAAATTTATGGTTTGAACTATTTTTCTCATCAGGTTTTGTTCTGGTCAACCTTGAAGGGAAGACTATCAACAAACAAGCTCTGGCAGAAATTATTCTCAGAGCTAGATTTCTCCCCTATTAATTATATAAGTGTTAAAATGCTTACTCAAGGAAAGAATAATTTCCACAGCAAGAGGTAGAGATATTCTATAACAGTTACTTATAATAATTGCTTCAATTCATTTGCAACTTAGTTCCTGCTCTTTTGTCTAGCTGCATGTAAAAAGGCACAGCAAAGAGCATTGTGTCTGAGATGGGACATAATATGTGTTTGAATTCTTGCTCTTTGTACTAATTCTGTTACCCGGATCTTGCAAAACCATAGAAGACTTCCATTATTATCAAGTACCGGTCATCTTTCAGTATCCTTCTTCCTAACATGCATTAGTTCTAGTGGCTAATTCATGTTTGGGAAAGTCACCTAAGTATCGTCTTTGTTTTTGCCTCAGTTTGTTTTTGGCAAAAGTTTCCTAATATTAATTTCCTGTTTGTTCCTGTAAGAGTGTGTGTCTTGGATGCTGGAGGCTGGAAAAGCTTTGCAGATCCTCTGCCGTAAGTGTAGAGATGCATGTTCCTTCACCTATGTAGAATAAAGAAAACCATAGCAACTTTTGTTTGTTTGTTTCCTCTGTCCCAACGCACAGAGATATTTGTCTTTAGCTATGTGGATGATGACTTCATGCAGAGCAACTCACATTCGCCAGTGATTTCCCACCATTTCTCTATCAGTAGTCCCTGTCCATGGTTTTCTTCTTACAATGTTACCAGTGGTGGATCTTGACCCTCCGTAAATAGAAGTAAAACAAGAGGCTGGGCGCGATGGCTCACGCCTGTAATCCCAGCAGTTTGGGAGGCAGAGGCAGATGGATCACCTGAGTTCAGGAGTTTGAGACCAGCCTGGTCAACATGGTGAAACCGCGTCTCTACTACAAATACAAAAACAGTAGCTGGGCGTGGTGGTGTGTGCCCTTAGTCCCAGCTACATGGGAGGCCAAGGCAGGAGAATAGCTTGAGCCCGGGAGGCAGAGGTTGCAGTGAGCCGGGATCACGCTATAGCACTCCAGCCTGGGCGACAGAGTGAGACTCCGTCTCAGAAAAAAAAAAAAAAAAGTAAACCAAGAGTCTGAAATGGGCTTGAACAAGGCAGTTTATTGGGGCTTTCACCTTAAGCAGAAAGGGAGACAACATCAGGAAGGAACCTGCTGCTGGCTTCCCCAAATCAGGTAATTTAGGCTTTTCTTTTCCTTTGAGCCTCCTCCAGGTGACATTCTTGGGGTGGTTCAGCGGTTGTGTCTGCACAGTCTCATGTCATACCTTAACATGCGTGGTATGTCTCATTTGCATCTTAAATCTCCACCCAGAAATGTGACTTTTACTATTAAAATGAAGCAAAGTTCAAGTTAGGACAAACTAAGATGTTACTTAGCGATGGGGAAGATCTCTTAGAAAGTCTCTACACTTGGCAACCAAGATGTTTGCGGTTAAAGTGCTTTGTTTCTTTCAGGCCTAATCGGTCGATTTTGTGAGAGGAAGCGTCTGTGGTGGCGCAGCTTCCAGGCTGAGTGTAGCTAGTCCATTAGGAGTTAGCAAGGAAAAACCGGGAGGGATCCCTGTTCTGTTCTCGCTGTCTCAATTGCATACTAGGGATATTGTTCCCAGGCTGTTACCGGCGGAGGGTCTTGTTGACTTCATGAGTTGTCCAGGTTCTTGGCGTTTTGAACAAATAATTGAACAAAACACACAAACAAAGCAACAAAAGAATGAAGCAAAGAAAGCACAGAGTTATTGAAAGGAAAGTAAATGCCACAGAGTGGGAGTGAGCTCAAGCAAGCAGCTCAAGAGTGCTGGTTACAGGATTTTGTGGCGTTTAAAAATACCCTCTAGAGGTTTCACATTGGTTACTTGGTTACACCTTATGTAAATGAAGGAGTGGCCCATGACCAGTCTGATTGGTCGCGGGAGGCAACCAATCAGAGGCTGAAGAGAAGTTACGAAGTTGCACATAAAGGCTTGGCCCCTGACCAATCTGACTGATTGCAGGAGGGGGCCAATCAGAGGTACTTTCCATTTTTCACAGGGAAAATGGAAAATAGGGGTGAGAGGGCAGGGGCGCTTCCAAAAGAAGTAGGCTCTAATCCTTTTGTTACTTGAGCATGAAGAAGTGGGGTTTTCCTTTTGATTCAGTTCTAGGAAATCCGACTGAATTGGCCCTAGGTTTTCTGCCTCCAGACCCTATTCTCCTGCCTCAAGGCTAAGCGTCTCCCCCACAACTGCTCCCACCCCGGCACCCCTGCCAAACTGCCTCTCTGAAGGCCAACTTGTGAAATTCTCTATTCTTGCATGAAGATAAAGAGGTGTATGTCTAAATACAGCTGTACCTGCCAGTGGATCCTGGTCCAGCCCCTTACTGGAGGTATGACATTCAATACGTAACTTAACCATCCTGAATCTTCTTTTTCTTAACTGTGAAATTGGGCTTATAAGAGTATCTACGATAGAGAGTAGTTGTGAGGATTAATTAAATTTAGAAACTAATATTTATAAAATACAAAATATGACCTTGCCAGAGTAAAGACTAGCGCTCTGTAAGATATCATAAACTTTACCAGTAGTGACCTTGTACAGCACTCCATTCAGTCCTGAAATCCTTTAAGGGTGCTTTAAAAAAAATTTGAAATTCTTTAAGGGTGGTGTTATGTGACCCTTACTCCCTAGGGTCACCTATCAGTTTATCATTCATAAATTGCCAACTGAACCTTTACTCTCTTCATCTCTTCACCCTACCCCGACTTCCCTCCTTTCCCAGGACACATTCTTTTTTCACTGTCTGTAGCTTAGGCAATTAGTCATTCCTATTTATAAGAACTTCCCTTTGATGAAGCTGGAAATAATTTCAGGGTGACATGAAGGGAGAGAAATACCTTAGTTCCCCTTTGCCTGTACTATCTTTTGTGAAAACATAACAGCAATTTAGTTAACAAAAAGAGTTGAGGTATGAAAAATCCTTCTTAGACTTTCATGATTATTAAGAGCTAGTGATTTTTCAGTATCTCTCTGCCTAACATTAATCAGCTCTAGTGTGTGGTTTTTGCCAAAAGTCTCTGATTCTTTTTTGTTTTTTGGGTCTTTTTTTAAGAAACAGGATATTTCATTGTCACCCCGGCTGGAGTGCAGTGGTGCTATCACAGCTCACTGTGGCCTCAAACTCCTGGGCTCGAGTGATCCTCCTGCCTCAGCCCCCTGAGTAGCTGGGACTATAGGTGCATGATACCACTCCGAGTTAATTTTGAAAAATTATTTGTAGTGGTCTTGCTTTGTTTCCCAGGCTAGTCTCGATCTCCTGGCTTCAAGCAATCCTTCCTGTTTGGCTTCCCAAAGTGCTGGGATTACAGGCGTGAAACACTATACACAGGCCTAGTCCCTGATTCCTATCTCTGGCATATGGAGTAGGAGGCTGAGATTGCCTTTTTTATTGTTCACTTAAACTACAGCACAATCTATGTCCCACCAAGAGGGAAGAATAAGCGTCCTTGAAGATGATGAACAGATGAGAGGATCCATTCTGTCCAAATTTATATTTCCTAATTGTTATGAATATTTAAATAAGAGAATTTTGTGCACAGATTAGAACAGTGCTAACATGCTTGGTGGTTGACCCATTTCCGTTAACCTTGTGCAACGTTCTAGGTTGAGGCAATAGGGCAGTTATATGTACGCTTATGCCTTCATATTCAGTTTACTAAACCTCACATCCAGAATTGGTGTTTTATAATGATGAAAGCTTAAGAAAGATTTTAGCATCTTAAATTTGGGGGAGGCTAAACCATTGTCATTTTTGTATTGCTGCTTTTATTCATCATATTAGAATGTTAACAAAAATGGTTGGCAAGATATTTTTGTGAAATGATGCCACATCAAAATGAAATGAACTGGAAACTTAAAACTTATATAAAAACTAGGGGAAAAGGCTGCTACATTTCTTTAAAATTGTCCTTTACAAAAAATAAAATTTCTGATTTTATAAAATAAAAACACTAACATTTTACACTTATTTGTAATTATTGCATTTTTTACACATGTGTATTTCATTTCTGTTACAATTAAATAAATAATCAAAATGCAGATATTTTTCTCTCTGCTTTTAGAGCTCTATTACATTACAGATAGACTTCAGAAATAGCCTTGTTTCTCTAGAGAAGAAAACTTATTCCATTCAAGAATGCAACTATTATTGTAACACATGCACATTTTTAGCTGATTGGAAATATAAATATGTAAGCCTGACCTTAAAGTCAATTGTATTTACTTTATAATCACCAAAACCATTAGAAAAGAAATTGATTTACAATAAATTCACACTCTGTATTATTTTTAAAGAGGGAAACATAGATAGATAGTTAATCCTTCCAGATTCCGATGTGATATTGAACATCCTCTGTTCTAGATGTTTTATGTATGTATGTATATGTTATTTATCTTTCCTTGGCCTCCCTTGACTATTTGTCTCAACATTACATGCCAGCGGCTTTTTCTCTTGCTTGAGGGCAAACAGCATATTGTTCATGTTGATCATGGTGAATGCTTGTTTTCTCATTATAAAATAATTTCCTAGTCATCAGCATCCCCACAGACTCTGTAGAACTGTCCTTGTTTTACACAGCAATGACATAGGGCTGCACTTCCTTGAAAACTTGGGTAAGGCTAACTAGAACAAAATCACTTGCAAAGAAATTAAATGGTAGAAATTTAAACCAACTGTCAGTCACTTTCCTAACTCATATGAATGGGTAAGAAGGGTGCAGATAAAATAAATGTGACAAGGTCAATCTTGTTTCTAAATCCAACGAGTTCTCCCAATCAAATTTGAGGTTACAGAGCAAGAACTGAAATGAAACAGCAGAGGAGCAGAATACCAACAAATTGCAAATCCTAGGTCTCTAGGCAAGATGTTGAATGAAGCCAACTGGTAGGAGAAGGCCTGATATCAGAGAACAAGCTTGAGCTTTGAAGTCAGATATATTGCACTTACATTTGAATTCTAGCTCTACTGTTTCTTAGCTTCAACTGAAGTATATTACTTAAATTCTCCAAAGCCTTGGTTTCTTTACATGCATAAAGATAGTAATACCTGTCTCCAAAGCATTTGAATAATTGAACTGGAAAATGTGGATAAAATACCCAGCACACTATCTCTGGTACGCTGTAGCTATTCCAGTATTTGTTCTTTTCTGTACTTCTCCTCTCAGGAAGTGGCATTAATTCCTGCAACCTGTTTTTTCCAGAAATACCAGAACTCTTACTATCAGAATTCAGCTAGTGCTGAATTAATGTTAGGTCCTGCCATAAAGCGTTTTTATCATTTCCCAAATTTCCTTTAAGTATGTATGTGAGGGAGTATTATCTTGCCTCCATTTACTCTATTTTCAGAGATTCCTCGTGTAAGGCTATGGGGGAAACACATAAAATAGCGAAATTTCAATTTGCAGGAAACAAAATGACAGAAAATATTTATTTGAGACTCTTCAATGTTATCCATCAAAAAGTCACTGGTTTGTTTTCAAAGGAAATTGCCTTTTTTTTCCTTTGTGGAATAAGTTATGAAAGTGTTCCTTGATAACTGCCAGTAATACAGAACTTTTTCCATCATTAGAAAATCCACAGAATTATTAGACGACTTCAATTGTTATACAAATAAACAAAAATCTTTAGAGTGGGCTAAGATGGCCACCTTAGAAAAAGAATTATAGCACTTATTAAGAAGCAGTAATAAGACAAGTATTTGAAGAACTATCAGTTTGCAGCTGCATTAAAAAAGACAGCTCTGTACTTACCTTTATAGGAATGAACAGAGATTTTCATTTATTTTTAAATTGAGTGTAGATTTGGATAACACATTTGTATTCTACTCATGACTTTGCCAGTAGTAGGACCTTAGAAATGTTTACTGATTTTCTGGTTGATTCTGTTTCTACTTATATGGACAGTAAGATAATCAAGTTCCTTCTAGCTCATGGAAGATGCCCAATAAATGGTAATATGTATATATGTATACCAATAGAACTAAGGTCATTATCTTCTTCAATTCTGACAAAAGGCTACAGATTATTCTTTTGTGTGCAAATGTATGGGATACATGAGAAAATTTGTTATATGTATATAATATGTTGTGGTCACATCAGGGTCTTCAGGGTGTCCATCACCTGAATACAATACATTTTTGTTATGTATAGTCATCCTACTCTGCAACAATCATTGAATTTATCTGTCTTACTGTATGTTTGTACCCTTTAACCCACTTCTCTTCATTCCTATCCCCCCTGCTCACCCTTCCCAGTCATGTTATCTATTTTTCCACTCTCTACCTCTGTGTTTCATTTTTCTAGCTCCCACATCATGAGTGAGAGCATACAATATTTGTCTTTCTGTTCCTGGCTTATTTCATTAAGACATTGACCTCCAGGTCCACTCGTGGTGCTGCGAATGATATGATTTTATTTTATTTTTAACTGCTGAATAGTTTGATTAAGTAGTAATAGTGGATCCAAGATTTGAAATCAGGACAACTACCTTCTTTTATTCTATGAAATTGTGAGTAAATTGCAGAACAAGCAAGATGATAGGCACAGATATTATCAGAATGTTCTAGCTTGGTTTGTAGCCCCACCAGGGGCAAGTGTGGAGTTAGCGAGAGTTCTAGACTTCATGCAAAGCAATGTTGTCAGGTAGCCATTTCACATGATGGTCATGTACAGTGATAAGGAGGGATATTACACATAAAAGCAAGACAACATTCAGCTGTCAAATTTATTCCTGCTGATTTTTGTTCTTCACTACAGCTTGTTGAGGTTATTTTGGATGTTGGCCCTGGTTTTGATTTAAATTCAAACTGCATGTGGCTTTCATATCTTTATCCAGTTTTTGATCAAGACAAAGCCAAACATGCCTCCTGAAGAGAGGTCCCATCGTGAAATCTATTACAAAACACTTAGTGGATATGGTTCACAATGAGCTGTAAAGTGTGCTATTCATATTTATAGTGTACTTAGAAGTCCATTTAAAAAATCTAGTTCACAAAGTTGCAATAATTTTTTTCTAGTTGAAATAATTCGTGTTATAATACATAGTATCATTCACTTGTTTGGAATCTGAAAAAGAAAGGAAGATGGTAACCACGCTTCAGAAACAACACATTTCAGAAGAATGTCTGCCTTATTTGTCAATGTTATCCTTGGTTTCCAGCGTAGTATCTCACACACACAGTTGCTCAAATAATACTTATGAAATAATTATTGTTTAAAACCACAAAATTAGTTGTTCTGGTCATTACACATAGATTTGTTCTTTTATATATGATTTTCATCAAATATGCCATGCCATATTTGATGAAACTAACTAGTTCATAGCAGAAATTCCTATAAAAACAATTTTGTGAAGGAAATCTAGTCTGGACCACACTATGCACTTACCTATTTTTTTTTTTTTTCTCGGTAGAGACAGGGTTTCACCATGTTGGCCAGGCTGGTCTTGAACTCCTGAGCTCAAGTGATCCACCCGCCTCGGCCTCCCAAAGTGTTAGGATTACAGACTTGAGCCACCGCGCCCAGATTGCACTTAACTGTCTTTTGTTCCCACAAAACTACATCTGAGTTATGAGTCCTGGACTCACAGACCTTCATTATGCTTCAAAACAATTTACTTGTAGAAGTAACCATTAGCATGCCAGTTGTTTTACACATATTCTGTCAACCAGTCATCTAGATTTTCCACTAAGGTAGATACTATTCTGATCGTGTTACACACATAAGTAAAATGAAGCTCAAATAGTTTGTTTTTGCCAATTCTAATAGAGCCAAGTGTTATTTCTCACGATTTTTTCTTACCTCTAGGTGTTGCAGTTTTCAGAGATTTTGAAGGCTGAAGATGAAAATAAGTAGGTAAAAATAAATTCTTCATTAGTCAAGTTTTTCCAAGCTTAGAAACGTTTATATAGTGGGGATTGAAAAGGGGGAATCCCAGGTAAAATAGGAATTTGGAAAATAAAATTTAGTTCATTAGTAAATCTAGTATCTCTGCCTCAAAGAATGAGATTATCATGACAAAAAATGTAGGAAATTCTTAGCAATTATTACCAAATTCATAAGATAAATTTCATCTTGCAATCAGTATCCAAATAATTCAAATTTAAAAGAAAAGAAAAACTAATATGTAAATAATTTCCCCAGTGTCTCTTTTGTCTTTACAAAATGAAATTGGTTCCCATACATGTATTCATTTTCCTATTATTAGGAATAATCACTTAGAATGATGTTTTTACTATTATAAGAATGATCACATATTGTGATATGTGTGAGTTTTGAAAACAACATCCCTAGAGGAATCATCTTAATGGAGTGTTTCAAAGTGTTTAACATAGTGCTTGCTATATGTGTGCATGTAAATAGATGCACTTTTTTGTAGAGAAGTCACAATTGGAGAAGTGAATGCTGGAGAAATACCAGTAAAATTACAAGAAAATTAGCATGCATGTCTCTCAGTTAAATGAGCATGCAATGTGGAAAAGGGGTCACATTACTTAATTCATTGACTCTTTCAAATCACTCACTGATTAGGTACTCTGAATTCAATAAAAGTTTGATTTGAAAATATTTTAATTGAGTGTTACTGGTTGGCTAGAATTGGCTACATAACACAGATGATTCTCACTATTAGATAACAGGATATTGTTAAAAAAATGATCACACCTTTATTATCTGTGACATTTTGTGATGCAGATGTTGCATTCTTATGCAAAATGCAATAGATAATTGTTATAAAATACTATAATGAAATTAGGCTGATTATTCTATTTGATTTAAAATGTCATATAGTAAAGGTTATTTTCACTCATGAAGATTAAATGTGTGTGGCCATATGTTAGAACAATCTTTTGAATTGAAAATATACTCAGCTGAAAATTGTCAACAAACTCAGAAATATCCAAAGAAAAATAGCTTTCTTTTTTATTTGCCAAAGCATCTTCTTTCAATTAAAATGTCATTATGTTACACTCATGGATGACACTCCATTATGACACATCTCGTATAGGAAACAGTAAATTATTCTATATATAAATTTGATGGCATTTTGATATGAAAATGTGTAAAATCTGTCAATACCCCAGAAATAGAACATCAACAAAGAGGATTATTGGTCCACCCAAATAATAATGTAACCATTCAGAGGATAATGTTTTCCAATTGCAATTACATGCTCTAATTTTAAAGGGGCTATCATTTACAATAATTTGGCAGATTTGGCTCATATTTCTTTCAGAAATTCATTTCTTCATTATGCTTCAAAACAATTTATGGTGCATTTATGTTGGGGAAGATAATTTGCTTATTTTATTGTGAGTGGAAATCAGTAATTACATACAATCCCATTTTCTCCAGACATAAAGTTAATTCATGATAGTAATTTTATACAGAATATTAGCTGGCATTAGTTATGATGAAAATGTAACTGTGGTAAATGCCTCTATTATAACTGAATTTCCTTGGACTTGATGGAAAAAAAAATGTTGACTTAGTAATAACAATTCCATGATGTTGTGGCAAGCCTATGGATCATTTGTCCTGCTAGCAGTATGTGGGAAATTATTACTGCCAACACTCTGGCTTTGGATATGACTGAGTTTGAATCCAGACTTCTCTATTTCTGTGTTATGCAACTTTGAGCCAGTAGCATAGCTTGTGCAAGCCTTAATTTTGTCACCTGCAACATGGAAAGAATTACAATACCTGTGTCATAGTGTTCTTAGGGTTAAGTGAAAAGATACATGAGCAATTTTAGTTAGTTTCCCAAATTTATGGATATAGCAGTAGTGTTTTGAAAAGTACTTGACAAATATGCATCAAAATATGTATTTATCTTCACCCAACTCTGACTAGAAGACCCTCATACTGGAGGAAAGCAGACAATCAAAATGAAGGAAGAATTTTTAATTTCTGTAGCAATTTTTGTTGGGATTTTGTTAGGAACTGGACTGGCACGTTAATAATATTATGCCTTCCAATTCATTAACATGGAGTATCTCTCCAACATTTTAAGTTTTTATAAAATTTCTTTATAAAATTTCTCCAGTCTTGCAGTTTTTTGTAGAGTGGCCTTGTACATTTTTAATTAAAAGTAATACTACATGGTTTATAATTTGTTATGCTGTTGTATATGCCAATTTTATTTGATTTGCCAATTGTTCATTGCTAGTGCATATAAATAACACTGATATATCATCATTGTAGTCTGCGGTGTTCATGAATTCACTTGTTAGCTCTAGTAATTACTTTAGAATTTCTTTAAGATTTCTACATGTGCAGAAAAGAACATTTTATGTTGCCTTTTTTTACCTTTATACTTTTAATGTTTATGTTCTTTATTTTTCTTGTTATTATTGCACTGGGTAGGACATCCAGAACAATGCTAAGTAGCACTGGTCAGGGCAGCCCATCTTACCTCACTCCTGATGTTAGAAAGAAATTATTTGTCTTTCAATATTATGATATTAGTAGGATTTTCACGAAGGGCCTTATCTAACTAAGGAAGTTCTTTTGTTTCGCCCTAGTTTGTTGGGAAATTTTATCATGAATGTAGGTAAAATTTTGTCAATGCTTTTCCTGCATTTATTGACATAATCATATGTTTTTCTCCTTTATTTTGTTAATGTGGTGAATTACATTAATTGATTCTCAAATGTTAAACCAGTCTTCCATTTAGGGATAAACACAACTTTATCATCTTATATTTTCTTCTTTCCTTCTCATATATTGTTACAAATATTTTGTTATTTGTGTCTGAGGATACTGGTTTGGGTTTTTATTTTCGTGTTAGGTCCTTGTCTAGTTTACTTATCAAGGTTATGTAGACCTTATAAAATGAATTAGAAAGAGTTCCATCCTCCAGTATTTTCCAAAAGACTTCAAGATTGATGCTATTTCTTCCATTAATGTTTTCTAGAATTCAACAGTGAAGCCATCTGTCCCTGAAGGCTTCTTTGTGGGAAGAGTGTTAATTACAAAAATATAATAGATTTAGCAAATATAGAGTTATTTTAATTATCTGTTTCTTCTTGTGCCTATTGTGTTTTTCAAAGAATGGTCTTTTTATATGAGTTGTCAAATTTATAACCATCAACTTGTTTATAATGGTAGTACACGTACTGATGCTACCTCTTTCTTTTCTGATAACTGTGCTTCTTTTAAATCTTTTTTACCCTTGGTCATTATAGTTATGGGCTACTTAATTTTATTTTATATTAATCTATTTTATATTTTGGAGAAGGAGACAATATTTCTATACCACTAATAATTAGTTTCATTGCTTTTCCTCTATGTTTGACTGTTTCTGTTTCTTCAATTTTCCCTCTAATCATTATTATTTGCTTTTATTTGTTTTGAGTGAATTAGATCATGTTTATGGGTTTTTTTATGATAGACATTTGTATAATTGGTTATATGCCTTTCTTCTCTCCTAATATAAGCAAGTGATGCTATAATTTTTTCTCTGTACACTATGAGAGTGGTACCCTACATATTTTTATATGCTATGTTTTAATTGTCATTAAATTCTAAGTATTTTCTAATTATTTTTAGCTCTTGTTTTAACCACAAGTTATTTATGAGCATGCTGCTTGATTTCCCAATTTTTTTAAAATTTCTAATTTAATTCTATCTTAGAATACATACTATATGATGTCAAACTTTTGAAATTCAATGAGACTAGTATTATGCTTCAAAATATGGTCTATCATTGTGAATGTTCCATGTGCTCTTGTGAAATGTATGTTCATATTGGTTGTACATAGTATTCTATAAATATCAACTGGATTCTTAGTTATATTTGAATGGCTAAATCCTTATTGAACTTTAGTCTACATTTTCTATCAATTACTGAGGGTGGAGTGTCTGTCTTCTTGATGAATTGACCTTTATCATTACAAAATGCCTTCTTGTCTCTGATAATAAGCCTTTCCTCTGGAGGTCTACTTTGTTTGATACGCACATAAGTGTACCTGCTTTTCCTTACTATTTCCATTGCTTTCCTTTAACTATTTACTAGTAGAATAAAGGGCACCTCTTGTGAACAGTATATAGTTGGGTCTCCCTTTTTTACTTAATCTGAGAATCTCTGTCTTTCATTAGACTTGCATTGAATTTTCATATAATTAATGATATGCTTTTGTTTATGTTTACCATTATGTGATTTTAAATTTAGTATTTTTGCCCCATCTGTCCTTATTTTATCCTTCTTCTGAATTTTTTTGGGGTTAACTAAGTACTTTGTTTTCCTTGACCTTCATCTTTTTGTTTAACCTTTATTTTAAGGGGTACAAGTGCAGGTTTGTTACATAGGTATACCTGTGTCATAGGGGTTCGTTTTATAGATTATTTCACTGTCCAGGTATTGAACTTAGTACCCATTAGCTGTTTTTCCTGATCTTCTCCCTCCTCCCACCTTCCCCCTTCTAAAAGGCCCCTGACTTTTTCAGTTTTATTTAGCTTTCAGCTGCACATCTAGGGATTATAATATTCAGTGTTAATATCTACAGTGTACTATGTTGTGAATTTACCACTTCACATGTAAGAATTTTAAAATAATAAGCTTCAATTTCCAATTATCTTCCTTTCTGTTTCAGTTGTTTTCTACTCTATTACACTTATTATACATCCCAAATACTTCGCTGTTATTTTGTTTTAAACAATTACCTTGTAAATATTCTTTTAAATGGGAAGAGAGTAGTCCACAGTACTTGCACACAAATTCTCAGTTTGCTTTCTCTTCTTTCAATTATGTGAATATGATAATACCAGTTATTAGTTTCCTTTAGGCTGAAAAACTTACTTTAGCATATTTTTTTAACTTCCTTTTTATTGGTGCCAAATTATGTCAGTTTTTTTTTGTTGTTGTTGTTGTTGTTGACAGAGTTTCACTCTTTTGCCCAGGCTGGAGTGCAGTGGTGCGATTGGCTCACTGCAACGTCCAACCCTGGGGTTCAAGCGATTGTCCTGTCTCAGCCTCCCAAGTAGCTGGAATTATAAGCGCCTGCCACCATGCCTGGCTAATTTTTATATTTTTAGTAGAGACGTGGTTTTGCCATGTTGTCCAGGCTGGTCTCGAACTCCTGACCTCAGGTGATCCACCCACCTCAGCCTCCCAAAGTGTTAGGATTACAGGCATGAGCCACCATACCCGGCCTCTGTTAGCTCTTAAACTAAAAATGTTTTTATTTTGCTTACATGGTTAATGCCATTTTCTCTGACCAAATAACTAAAGAATAATTTTTTATTTTTAGCAATTTAAAATTTGTTAGCTCCTTGTTGCATTGTTCTGATGAAACATTATCACCCATTCTTATCGATGGACCCTAAGGTGTTTTTGTCTTCCTTCATTGAGTTGTTTTATGATTTCATCTCTTTGGTTTTCGGCAATGTAAGCAGTAATGTGCTTAGGTTTGTCCTTTTTTATATGTTTATTTATACTGGTTGGGGCTTGTTTTGTTTCTTAAATCTGTAGGTTAATATTTCTATAAAGTTTGGAGACTCTTTTATTTCCACCTGCCTTTACTTCGACTTGAGTTTATGGATATCTTTTTATACATTATTATATCCATCTTTTCTGTTGAATCTTTGAACATATTCACATAGCTGCTTTAAGTCACTACTCTGCTAATTCCTACAATAGCATAATGACTCAGTATGTTTCTATTCACTGTTTTCTCCTGGGTATGTGTTACAAATTTTTAAACTGCACTGTGTGTATCTGGATTTCTTTTTCAAGAACCTTCACTTTTGTTCTGTCAAGCATTTCACTTACTGTTTGATTAGCTTAATTATACTCAAGCTAGTTTTAAGTCTTAGCAGGAATCATCTAGAGTTACTCTTATTCTAAGGCTACATCAGCTCTATTTATAAAGAAAGGCTTTTCTGGAATTTTACTTGAATGACTTGGTGTTCAGTGATGTCTCTTTATATGGTTGATTATAAATTCCAATTATTCCCAGTGATACAGAGGAGGGTGAAGCAGGGAAGTGCTGGGAAGAGGAAGGTATGGTACCTGGCTGGGGCTCCACCCCTGGGCCTGTGCCCACAGACCTAGGTGAGGGCAGGCCCTCCTGACTTCTCTCCCAAATGTTGCATTTCCCAGGACCACCCTGGCCCACCACGCCTCCATCCTCTGCCTATAAAAACCCCGAGACCCTAGCAGGCAGACACATAGGTGGCTGGACTTCAAGAGAAGCACATTAGCAGAGGAACACAGGGGCAGCTGGATGTCAAGAGGAACACACCCATATAGGAACACATGGGCATGGCGGCAGGCCATCAACTGGTGTCACGAAGCGGAGTTTAGCCAGGGCTGTTGGGGAAGAGTCAGGTAATGGAGTGTGGTGAAACTGTGTCCGGAATTGGTTCCTTCTGGTGGGTTCTTGGTCTCGCTGACTTCAAGAATGAAGCTGCGGACCCTTGTGGTGAGTGTTAATGTTCTTAAAGATGGTGTGTCTGGAGTTTGTTCCTTCAGACGTTCAGATGTGTCTGGAGTTTCTTCCTTCTGGTGGCTTTGTGGTCTTGCTGACTTCAGGAGTGAAGCCACAGACCTTCACAGTCAGTGTTACAGCTCTCAAAGGCAGCACGTCTGGAGTTGTTCATTCCTCCCAGTGGGTTCGTGGTCTTGATGGCTTCAGGAGTGAAGGTCTATGGTCTTGATGGCTTCAGGAGTGAAGCTACAGACCTTCACAGTGAGTGTTACAGCTCATAAAAGCAGTATGGACTCAAAGAGTGAGCAGTGGCAAGATTTGTTGGGAACAGCTAAAGAGCAAAGCTTCTTCAGTGTTGAAAGGGACCCCACTGGGTTGCTGCTCCTGGCTTGGATGGGCTGTTTTTATTCCCTTATTTGGCCCCACCCACATCCTGCTGATTGGTCTAATTTACAGAGAGCTGATTGGTCCATTTTACAGAGTGCTGATTGGTCCATTTTCACAGAGTGCTGATTGGTGCGTTTACAAACCTTTAGCTAGACACAGAACGCTGATTGGTGCATTTACAATCCTTTAGCTAGACAGAAAAGTTCTCCAAGTCCCCACCTGACCAGAAGCCCTGCTGGCTTCACCTCTCAAAACAAACTCCTTCTGGCTCCCTGATCTGCTGAGAGCTACTTCCACTCAATAAAATCTTGCACTCATTCTCCAAGCCCACATGTGATCAGATTCTTTCAGTATACCAAGGGAAGAACCCCAGGTTACAGAAAGCCTTCTGTCCTTGCGATAAGGCAAGGGTCTAATTGAGCTGACTTTAACACAAGACACCTATGGATGGCTAAACTAAAAGAGCATCCTGTAACACACACCCACTGGGGCTTCAGCTGTAAACATTCACCCCTAGACACTGCGGTGGGTTTGGAGCTCCACAACCTGCCTGTCTTATGCTACCCTAGAGATTTGAGCAGGGGGGCACCGAAGAAGTGAGCCACTCCCCCATCACACGCCCTGCGAGGGGGACAAGGGAACTTTTCCCATTTCACCTGCACTATTTGACCTTCATTTAAAAAGTTCTTTTCTGCCAGTCTTCCCAGAGTCTCACCTCGAAAGTACACATTTGTATTCAGCAAAGCCTGAAGAAAAGCACTATGCTGCTTCCGGTCCCCATAAATTTCTGTTTAACAGCTTCAAATTCTGATCTCTTTTTTTCCTGCCCAGTGAGACTATTGTTCTCTGCTTGACCACTACTCCCCTATGACAAAGTTTGGAAAAAGCCTTCAGCCGGACAGAATATAAGGTAGATGTTGAGCTTTTATCACGTACAGAATTTCCCTTCTTTCTGTTGTCCAATGACTACAAATAGCTGCTTCATATAATTTATCCATCAGTATAGTAGTTTTATGGTTGGAGTATATGTAGGCTATCCGTAACTGTGTCTTCACCAGAATTGGAAATCCATTTTAGTTGTATTTACTTCCCATAAAATTTTGTGGAACCTATTCACCATGTCCGAAGTAATAGCCTTCCTAAGGAAGTCTCCCTGTGTTTATAGAAGCAGAGGAAATAGATTACTTGGCCAACATGGATACATTTTCTTATAAGCATCAGTACAGCAGGTATGAGATATTTGTGTAGCTTAAAAGTACAAAGAATCTTTAAACTTGGTAAAATGAAGCCTCTGTATTGCTAAATGATGTGTCAGGACATTTTTAGTGGGTGAGAGACAGATCTGAGATAATAACTTTGGGCGGGGCGCGGTGGCTCATGCCTGTAATCCCAGCACTTTGGGAGGCCAAGGCCGTTGCATCACCTTAGGTCAGGAGTTCGAGACCAGCCTGACTAACATGATGAAACCCCGTCTCTACTAAAAATACAAAAATTAACCGGACGTAGGGGCGGGTGCCTATAATCCCAGCTACTTGGGAGGCTGAGGCAGGAGAATCGCTTGAACCCAGGAGGTGGAGGTTGCAGTGAGCCGAGATCCCGCCATTGCACTCCAGCCTGGGCGACAGAGCAAGACTCTGTCTAAAAAAAAAAAAAAGAGGGGAACCTTAATCTTCTGGTCTATATTTAGGGTGGAAGAATAGTAGGAAATAGCATGGGGTGAAGTTTTTAAAGAATGGTAGTGTCTCAGAGGATTTTGTTTAAATGTATCTCATTTAACACAATGCACTGTCTCTCTTAGAGATGGTTAAGATAATGTTATACCATTTAAATGTCTGATCACAAAAGAAAGAAAAAACTACTGAAGTTTTTCTAGACTATCTGTTGCCCAAAAGCCTTTTTCTAGGGGACATTTTGTTGTTGTTAAATGTATCCATCATCACATGTATTTACCAAGATATTTGTGAATGCAGAGTTGAGTCATTTTTTTAATGATCAGTGTGTGCAATGGTAAAAGCAAAAGGTTACTTCAGGACTTTTCATTTCTTCATCCATTTAATATTTTTGAAAAGCACTAATGAGCAATTGGAGTTAATTGTCAATTACAAATAAATGTATTTCTTCAAACAAAAAAATTATTCTGAAATCACATGCTCCCATTATAAAATGTTTTCTTGTTCCCCTTGAGAAGAGCTGATTTACATAATATTTTAACTATCATAGTTTTCTTACATTTAAGTATAAAATTCCCAGGCTAGAGTTCTGAATGTGTAACATTAAAAGGCTTGAAATCCATTTCTTTTTCTTCTTCTTTTTAAGTTGCTAACTGTGAAGATATAAGAATCAGACTGACACTAACCGCTTCAATGTTTTGCTTAGAAATGGAGCAATGGACTGTGCACAATGCAGCCCATTCATGTTGGCCAAGAACTGAACTCCTCAGGGAGCCACAGAGGCAACATTTCGCTTTGTATGGTTTTTCACAAATCTTGGACCTGTATTAAATAAAATTTTTGACATGGAAGCCCTTGAAAAATTCCCATGCCTATTATCAGCCCAGTTCTAGCTGCTTCTAATTATCTTGTTTAACAATTTGAGGGACTTTTTTGTTGTTGTTTCTCACGAGAAACTGCCAAACAAGAAGAGGTGGTTTAGCATGGTGATTTGGCTGGGGGAAACCATTTTTGGAATCCTCTGAGTAACTGAAACGAGACTTTACACGTTTGAAAGATAAAAAGATCCCTGTAGCCTTATAGGAGGATGATTAACTCTCTTTCTATATAACTATGAAGGAGTTTACCAAGAGCTTACCTGAAAACAGACTCTACTGTAAACAGAACTTTAAATAGCAGAACTTATGTGACCCAAGCTAAAACTTACTAGTATTTTCAAATACTATTCACATCCTTTTCCTAAAAGAAGAAAGGAATGCACGTTTTTGAAAGCCTCACAATGATATTTCTGCCATTAATATGTGCCTATAAGAATAAGATCTCAAAACTATAAGTAATTTATATTAATTAATTCTAATTCTCACAATAAACTTTCTCATTAAATATATCTCCACTCTTTATATAAAAATTATCAATTTCTGAGACATTAAAAAAGGTATCTAACTGCATATAGCTAATAGTAGGAGAGAACCTAGATTAAAAAAAAAATTGGGCTATGTGATTTTGACCTGACACACTTCATATTACACATTTTTAATGAGATATCTAAGAAGACAAGCAAGCTAACTTGGCATCCTAAAACTAGCTCTTTTTCATTCTGCATGGTTTTCCAATGTTGTATTCATCTTCACAATCAGGCTCAAAATGTTTAAATGATCCTTGTCTTTTCTCCCTAATTTATTTTCTTAATCACTTCCGTATTCAACGTCTCCATTCTTTGTCTCTCACAAAATAGTCAATGGAATCATCTAATTGTGATACCGTTTTGCTTGAACTCAGTATTTTGAGAACTCGACATTTTATCCTTGATTTTCTCTGTATTCCCTTTCCTTAAAAGATAATATAGTCCTCCTTACTCTTTGTTAGTAATTCTTAAGAATTTAATTCTAACCACTGCTACTTAACCCTTCATCATTATCTCCAAATCACGCATAAACTTACAACACAGTTTGATGTTTGCTTGTCTTTATGTGCATTTGTTTCCATTTCATTTCTAGAGTGAACCACAAGCTTCTAGCAGGTACGTTTTGTATGCAAACAAAAAATACTGTATTCTAAACTCACAAGAGAAAGGGAGAAGAGAACAAAATATTTTCTGAGGGTCTATTATACTTAAGACATAGTCTAATTTCTTTCTTGTTATTATTGTATTTAATCTCCTAAAAAACATCCAAGGTATGCATAAGGACCCTTTTATAAAAATTATGAATGTATGGCTTTAAGGTATTTAAGTGCTTTGTTTGTGTCACCCAGATAATAAAGGGTTGAACCCATTTTTTAACACCAGTCTCCCTGATTCCAAAACCTGTGCTAATTCTATTATACCAAAGAGCTTCTTCCAGATTTCTGATTAGTTGACTTTGTATTAATTCAGTTTCACAATAATAGAGGGAGTTTACAGATCCAAATATTTTGACATAGCATCATACAAATGTGTATTTCTATTAATAAGCTCTGGAACCCTGTGAGTATAAATTAAGAATTTCAGCATTTATTGACAAATTATAATTTGGGAAAAAACATTCTATAGAAAATGAGGAGTGTGGAAAGTAAAATTAAATAATCTATAATGTGGAACTAACACGCATAACTTCAACCATATAAGTGGACTCATTACCAAAGCAGAAAATATATTCCAAATGGTCTATGTAATTTGTAGAACTACCAGGTATTTCTGCTACAAGATTATGACCATATATTCATTGAAATCTCTTTGAGTTCTTAAACCAAATGAAAATATATATATATATAACCTGTAACTTTAAAAGAGATTTGAAGGCATGCGATGCAGCTTGGGTAATAAATTGAAATCTTCTGTCCCTACTTATTCATTCCTCTTCATTTTCTGTGGGTAGACAAGGTTTGCCCACAGAGCTGGCCCAGTAGGCACACCTAATAACAAAAGGTTATTCTTACAGGAGTGGTTCAGATTAACTTGCAAATCGAAGGGAATTGTTACCACCAGCAAGATGAAATCAGTTTACTTATTTAGGTAAAGTTTTTGGAGCTCTGTGTTTATGTCACTAAAGAGATACAGCAATATGTTTCACAATGAGAGAATGACAATGTTTAGAGGGAATAAACTCTCTTGCCATGCCATGAAAAACAGAAGGATAAAGTTGAAAATTTAGCTGATTTATCTGATGTCTTTTTACACAATACATTGTTGTCTCAGCATACTCCCACATTCATTTTTCATTTAGCCAGAATTTTTGCTCTATTTTCTGTATATTTCCCCCATATCCCAATATTTACTAAAGATATGAACCAGAATTTTATATGTCTGGTTGTTTAATATGAATTAAATCTTTAAAATATCATTACTAACAACTTTATTGAGATGTATTTCATATACCATTGTAGGTGGTAATTCAAACTGTTTAAGTCAGTACTCTTTAGTATATTCACAGAGTTGTACAATCATCAAAATCAATTTTAGAATATTTCATTAACCCCAGAAGAAATTCTGTCAAACACAAGATGACATATCCAAGATGATGTCATAGCTAAGGTAATTGCCTAACCCAAGGTCATAAAGGTTTACTCCTATGTTTTCTTTTTTTTTTTTTTTTGAGACGGAGTCTCACTCTGTCACGCAGGCTGGAGTGCAGTGGCCGGATCTCAGCTCACTGCAAGCTCCGCCTCCCGGGTTTACGCCTGTCTCCTGCCTCAGCCTCCCGAGTAGCTGGGACTACAGGCGCCCACCCACCACCTCGCCCGGCTAGTTTTTTGTATTTTTTAGTAGAGACGGGGTTTCACTGTGTTAACCAGGATGGTCTCGATCTCCTGACCTCGTGATCTGCCCGTCTTGGCCTCCCAAAGTGCTGGGATTACAGGCTTGAGCCACCGCGCCCGGCCTACTCCTATGTTTTCGATAACATACATGTGTAGAATGTGCAGGTTTGTTACATAGGTATACATGTGCCATGGTGGTTTGCTGCACCCATCAACCCTACATCTAGGTTTTAAGCCCTGCATGCCTTAGGTATTTGTCCTAATGCTCTCCCACCCCTTGCCCCTCACCCCCCAACAGGCCCCAGTGTGTGATGTTCCCTACCTGCATCCATGTGTTCTCATTGTTCAACTCCCACTTAAGAGTGAGAACATGTGGTGTTTGGTTTTCGGTTCCAGTGTTAGTTTGCTGAGAATGATGGTTTCCAGCTTCATCCATTTCCCTGCAAAGGACATCCTATCATTCTTTTTGATGGCTGCATAGTATTCCATGGTGTAGATGTGTCACCATTTCTTTATCCAGTCTATCATTGATGGGCATTTGGGTTCATTCCAAATCTTTAGTATTGTCAATAGTGCTGTAGTAAACATACGTGTGTCTTTATAGTAGAATGATTTACAGTCTTTTAGGTATGTATCCAGTAATGGAATTGCTGGGTCAAATGGTATTTATGGTTCTAGGTCTTTGAGGAATTGCTACGCTGTCTTCCATCTTTTAAGATGTAATATTCAAAGAACATCTAGGAGATTTGATTACAATTAAAACCAAAAATAAATAATATTAATTGGGTATGCTAAATGGGAACCAATAAGATGGCTCAATCCCACACTGTATAGAACTGAAGCTGTAACATTGGTAGGAACAAATTCTTGGTGCTAGGTCCTATGTGGAGTCTAGACTGGTGCTCATGGTAAAAGCCTGCGAGTTCCTCCCAGCCATGACTACTGGGACTTTGTACTAAAAAATATCCTTTCAAGGGGCAATTGTCAGCTTTCTTTTGGATGTTAATTGAAACTACTGCAAAGACTAAGGACATCGAATAATCTTGAAACTTGAAATACCCAGGTTGTCATGGTGATGTAAGAGAAACATTCTAATGGGGATAGCAGTGCCCAGGAAAGTTTCATTAAAAAAAATGGGAGGTGGTTTATAGGGGATCATGCTGTGTGGGAAATTGCAAAGAGGAGATATTTACAAGCGGGGGGCTGCCTTTCCCCTAGAGCTGACTCTGGGACTGTGTGAGGAGCTACTGGATTCTATTATCACTTGGACAGTGTCCTGTAAACAAACCAACAAAGAGCTGATTAACTTGGGGATGGCAGTTCCAAAATGAATGGACAACATCTTGTTTGGAAGGCCACTACTATGATTAAAGAACATAAAAACAAATTATCACAGTGGGCTACATGATATGCTGTTTTTCTGACAGTGATGGAAGAACTGAACAGTAGTAGGAGCCCTTATCTTTAGGTTTTTGTGATTCAGAACCAGTGACCTGGCCACACATTCAGGCAAAAGAACAATAGAAACCTGACCTAGTACAGGGGTGCCCATTTGAGGGAAGGCCCTGTGTAATTTACTGTGGGAATTTGAGGAGGGTGTGCATTAAAGTAAGACATGTCAGTCAATGCCCATCGGAACAACTCCCAGATTCGGAAGGTGGTTGGAAGTGACAAGTAGATGCTCTCATGTGCTTGTTCAGGGTGGCCACCTAGATCTGTGAGTGAGTAGGCATGTGGCACTGCAGGACATAATACCATTTCTAACAGAAACCTGTAAACTTGGGTAGCCTCACCCTGGAGATATTTTATATGACATATTGATGGACTGGGCTAATTACTAAATTGCTGACAGCTAAATGCGACTTCTTATGATGTTTATGACCAGTTTCCTGTAAGGGATCTGTGGCCAGAAACCAGGATTGGACTGTGTCATAATAAATACACATGTGGTCTCTACCCCCATTTTCTGCCACATGGCTCCCAAAATTTATGGAATCTTCTAAATGATAAAGATCCTGTTGTACCTGAAGATGACTGATGGCTGAGAGCTCCTGGGTAACCTTAGGAGGGAGGCAGGTTTCCAGGGAGACCAACCATGTGATTAGAGGATTGAAATTTTAGCCCTATCCCCTGACCTCCAGGGAGGGGAGAGGAGCTAAAAAGTAGCGTTGATCACCAATGACCAATGATTTATCAGTCATGCCTACATAATACAGCCTCCATAGAAACCCAAAAGGGTGGGATTTCGAGACTTGCTAGGTGTGGGAAATTGTGGGGGCACTGGGAGTTTGGTAAACATGGAGAAGGCATGGAAGCTCTATTGCTCTTCCCTCTACCTTGCCTTATGCCCCTCTTCCATCTTACTGTTCCTGAGTTGTATCCTTTTATAATAAATATAATTTTTACAAAAGCAGATAAACCAATCTGTGTTACTGAACAATGTAAATTATGTTAAAGGACAAGCAATATGATACATAAGACAAGCAATACATAAGATACGAAGTATTGATACCCAACATTTGAATATATCTTCTTTCCATCAGAAAGAAACAGACAGAAAACCCACCACACACAAAAAAATGGCCAAAATACACACAGCAAATCATACAAAAAAGTGTCAGTGGCAATAACCATGTAGAAAGGCACTTAACCTCACTAGTGAACAGAGATATTTATATTAAACTAGCAAAATGCAATCATATTTTGTGCTCAGATGGACATTAAAATAAAAGGTTTTAAATAGTGCAATAAGCCTACCCATCAACCAGCTTTTGTGGCTCCTCAAGTGCCTTGATACAAATTTCTCGGTGTCACCTCATTTCATTTCAGAAGAGGGAGGATCTATTTTGCTCTTCTTTTAGACATTCTGTTTCTGACAATACAGAAACAATGGGAAGACATTTATTTGCCTGGAATACACTGGGGTATGTTTTATTTTCATAAGAACAACGTCAACAACAAAATAGATTTGTGTTTGTTGAACTATCATTCCATCCCAGGAATAAAGTCCAATTTGATCATGGTGAATTAAATTTTTGATGTGCTGCTGGATTCAGTTTGCTGGTATTTTGTTGAGGATTTTTGTGTCTATGTTCATCAGATATATTGGCCTATAGTTTTTTGCTTTATTTCTTTTGTTGTTGTTGTTGCTGTGTCTTTGCCCAGTTTTTGTATCAGAATGATATTGGTTTCACAGATTGAGTTAGAGAGGAGTCTTTCTTCCTTGATTTTTTTTTTTTTTTTTTTTTTTTTTTGGAATAGTGTCAGTAGAATTGGTACCATTTCTTCTTTGTATGTCTGTTAGAATTTGGCTGTGAATCTGTCTGGTCCAAGGCCTATTGTTAGATTTTTTTGTATTACTGACTGAATTTTGTTACCTGTTACTGATTTTTTTTAGTATTACTTTTTCTTTCTGGTTCAAACTTGGGAGGCTTTGTTTCCAGGAATTTATCTATTTTCACTAGATTTTCTAATGCGTGTGCATAGAGATGTTCATAGTAGTCTTGGAGGATCTCTTGTACATCTGTGGGATTGTTTGTAATGTTACCTTTGGCATTTCTGATTCAACTTATTTAGATCTTCTCTCTTTTTTATTAATGTAGCTAGAGGTCTATCAATCTTGTTTTTGCTTTCAAAGAACAAACTTTTAATTTTATTGACCCTTTATATAGTTCTTAATTTTATTTAGTTCTGCTCGTATTTTAGTTATTTCTTTTCTTCTCCTAGCTCATTTGTTTTTGTTATTCTTAGTTCCTTTAGGTGTGAGATTAGGTTGTTAATTTGAAACCTATCTTCTTGTAGGCATTTAGTGCTATAAACTTTCTTCTTGCCACTGTTTTAGCTGTATCCCAGAAATTTTGGTATGTTCTGACTCGGTTTTTGTTTATTTCCAAGAATGTTTTGATTTCTGCCTTAATTTTATGTGTACCCAAAAGTCACTGAGGAGCAAGTTGTCTAATTTTCATGTATTTGTGTAGTTTTAAGAGTTCCTCTTGATATTGATTTCTGTTTTTATTCCATCGTGGTCTGAAAAGATGGTTGGTAGGCTCTCATTTTTTTTTTAAGTTTATTGAGACTTGCTTTATAGCCAAGAATGTGGTCAATCTTAGAGCATGTTTCATGTGCATATGAGAAAAATGTATATTCTGTGATTGCTGGGTGGAATATTCTGTAGATGTATATTAAGTTCAGTTGGTCAAGTGTTGAATTTAAGTCCAGAATTTCTTTGATAGTTTTCTGCCTTATCGATCTGTATAATGCCATATTGGGGTTTTCAAGTCTCCCACTATTAATGTGTGGCTGCCAAAGCATTTTCTTAGGTCTGGAAGTAATTGTTTTATAAATCTGGGTTCTCTAATATTGGCTGTGTATGTATTTAGAATAGTTAAAGCTTCTTTTTCAATTGAACTCTTTATTATTATGTAATGCCCTTCATTGTCCTTTTTTACTGTTGTTGGCTTAAAGTCTATTTTATCTAATAAAAGGCTAATGGCCCCTGCTCTTTCTGTTTTCTGTTTTCATGATAGATTTTTCTCCATTCCCTTACTTTGAGTCAGTGGGTGCTGTTACATGTGAGATGCATCCCTTTTAGACATCGGAAGGATGGATCTTATTTACTTTCATCCAATTTTCCACTCTATGTCTTTTAAAATGGACATTTAGGCCATTTACATTTAAGGTTAATATTGACATGTGATATAGTTTAATATTGATATTGACATGTGATAAGTTTAATTTCTGTGATATAGTGTTGTTAGCTATTTGGTTTGTAGTCTCAATTGCATAGTTGCTTTATAGGGTCTGTGGGTTATGTTCTTGTGTGTGCTTTTGTGATATCCAGCATTATTCTTTTGTTTCTATATTTAGAACTTCCTTAAGCATCTCTTGTAGGGCTGGTCTGGTAGTGACAAATTCCTTTAGTCATTGCTTCTCTGAAAAAGACTATTTCTTCTTAGTTTATGAGGCTTAATTTGTCAGGAAATTAAATTACTGGCTAGCATTTCTTTTTAAAAAACATGCTAAAAATGGGCCCCCAATCTCTTCTGGATTGTAAGGTTTCTGCTGAGACATCCACTGTTAGTCTGACAGGTTTCTCTTTATACGTAATATGACCATTTCTATAGCTGCCTTCAAGATTTTTTTTTTCTTTTGGTTTGACCTTGTATAGTCTGATGACTATGTGCCTTAGGAATGATCACCTTGTAGAGTATCTCATAGGAATGCCCTGGATTTGCTCCATCTGTATGCTGACCTCTCTAGCAATATTGTAGAAATTTTCCTGAACTATATCCTCAAATATGTTTTCCAAGTTGATTATTTTCTCTTCTTATCTGTCAGAAATGCCAATAAGTCATATATTTGGTCACTTTATATGTGCCCACATTTCTTAAAGGCTTTATTTATTTTTTGTTCTTTTTTCTTTGTTATTTTCTAATGTGGCTGATTCAAAGGACTTTGACTGCTGAAATTCTTTCTTCTTCTTGGTTTAGTCTGTTGTTAAGGCATCTAACTGTATTTTGAAATACGTGTAGAAAATATTTTAACTCTTGAAGTTCTGATTGGCTCTTTTAAAATATAGATATGTCATCTTTTAAAATGTAGATCATTTTGCTGTTTACTTTGTGCTGATTTCAACTTTCTCTTGGATCTCATTGAGTTTCTTTGCATCCATATTCTGAATTCTATGTTTGTCCTATCAGATATTTCATTCTGGTTAGGATTCATTGCTTGAAAGCTGATGAGATTCTTTGGAGGTGACAAAACACCCTGGGTGTTTGTATTTTCAGAGTTCTTGCTCTGGTTTTCTTCTCATCTGAGAGAGCTGTTTTTTTGGTTTGGTTTTGTTTTGTTTTCTGCATTTGATATTGGTTGGATGGGGCTCCTTGATTTTTTAATATTTTTTCCAAGGTGGAAATGACTGTGATTTATATTGTCTATGATTGACTAGCTTTGTTTCTGAGTGCTTTTAGGGTGGCAAGGCTCTGTATGAGTTTCCTTGGTGTGGCTTTCTGAAACACTGTTGTAATTTTGTTTGGTGGTGTAGTTCAAACTACAGTCCAATAAGTGGCACAAAAGAGTAAAAGTTAGCAGATGGGACAAGAGTGGAGGTAACAGAAAAGCACGAAAAGCACCCTTCCTGAGGGCATTTGCCTTCAGTGGGGTGGAGCCACTGTAAAAGCCTGAGAAGTGGTCTCTCTCAGCCCACTCTCCCCAGGCCCTGAAGGAAAGAGCCACTGCCAAGTGCACAATAGTGCACTCATCGGGGGAACCAGGGGTTGAGAGATGACCACCCTTCCCATGTCTATTCTTGGCCTATGGTGAGGCCATCTTCAGCAGCTCATAATGCCTCCCTGTTTCCTTTGACTGAAGGGGGTCTTTGGTGGCCTGCGCTCCCCTCTCACTCAGCGTCAGGCCATGTTGAAGGTTAGATCTCTGATTCTAAGTATTTTTAGTGGCAAGGAGTCTGTATAAGTTCCTTGGTTATAGGTAGTCTTTGTATAGTGGCTTACCCAAACGCTGGTTGCAGCGGCGATGTACTGGGTGTTTCCATAGGCTCACTGGCTCCTGTGGGGCTGGGATGACATCAGGCTCAGGAAGCTTGTCCCATTCTCCCATGCTGTGTGCTTGTGTCAGCAGATTTTTTATTGTGTTGTGTCCTTCAACCTCTGGGCCAGTAGGAGGCTCTTGTGGGTAAGAGCCAGCCATAGCCAACATAACTGAGGAGATACTTGATCATTGTTTAGTGGGAGAAGCTCTCTGTTGCCTCAGGCAATGCATTGATTCTTAGAGCACACAGTGGTCTGAGCTCCTTGCTCAGCCCTGGAGGAGGGTACCAGGATAGGTAGGGCTGGACTGTTGCAGGCACAAGCAACAGCAGCAAGGGGGTGGTCCTGAGGGAAGCTATCAAGCATCCAGAGGTGTGCCTAGGCATGAAGCTAGGAAACCTCCTCTGCCCCAAGTTCTCTGCATGAAGAGTGGATGAAGGGGAGTGGCCTAAACTCTTAATCCAGGAGAATGCCTGGATTCCTCCAAGGGCCTGGAGGTCTGCCTGGAAGTGGAGGGGCCAGAGAGGGCCCTGCTGTACCATGCTGTCTGCACCTGAAGAGTAGAGAGGCTGAGATTGCTAATCTGGGCAGAAACGTGCTCTAATGCCTGCAGATATGTCTGCACGTGAAGCAAACAGGACATCACCAAGGTCTTTTCTTAGGGTGAGTGGGGTGGCTCAGGTGCTAATCTGGGTGGGCAGGTATTGTGAGTGCCTGGAGATATGCCTGGAGTTGGAGTGTAGAGGGCTCCACTTCACCACAAGCTCAGAAAAGCAGGCACCCAGCAGTGGCACAGACAGATGGCTTATAGGTTGCCAAACTGGCCCTGGTTGCGTCTCATTATCCAGAAGAAACTGTGTCTGCCACAGCTGTCTTCTCAGGGGACATCTGTGACGGGGGAGAGCATAATTTCAGTGCCTACTGCTGGGATGCTTTCCACACTCGCCATTCGATTTTGGCTGTGGAGGCTTCTACCCCACTCCAGAGCAAGCTCTCCACATTGGAATATTTGAAGATTAGCAGAAGTGGAGGTCATGGTCAAAAACCTGAGATGGGAGTTGCTGGGAAAAGAGAAAGATTTTCATGTGGAAAGGAGAGGTGCTGTATGCCAGTGCTCTCAAAAGGCTAAGAACAGAGAGTAAGAAAGAGGCTCCCTGGATTGGCCATGTGGAGATCTTAGTGTCATGAAGTTAGTGTTATGAGTGCTGTGAGGAAATAATGTAAAATGATTGAAAGACGTATTTATTTGGTTTCCTTTGTGGGTTTTTTTGTTTCATTTTTTCTATTTTTGTATTTTGTAATTGAGTAGTTATATACCTGGACTTGTTTTCATTTCAATTTTAACCTCAAAATTCCTGTCAACACACACACACACACACACACACACACACACACACACATTGATGGGGGCTATTTAAAAGTATGTAAAAGCAACCAGAACAACGACATTCTGCAGGACCCTAAAATAAGGACTCCGTTCTATTCAAAAGATAATCTCTATGAAAACAGGGGGGTCTAATAGAACAACCCAAATGTCCATCAGTGATAGACTGGATAAAGAAAATTTGCTACATATACACCATGGAGGACTATGCAGCCATAAAAAGGAACAAGATCATATCTTTTGCAGGGACATGGATGGAGCTGGAAGCTGTTATCCTCAGCAAACTAATACAGGAACAGAAAACTAAACACTGCATGTTCTCGCTTATAACTGGGAGCTGAACGATGAGAACACACAGTGGGGAACAACACACACTGAAGCCTATTGGGCTGAGTGGGAGGAGGGGGAGCATCATGAAGAATAGCTAATGGATGCTGTCTTAATATTTAGGTGATGGGATGATCTGTGTAGCAAGGCATTGTGGCACACCACCTATGTAAAAAACCTGCACATCCTGCACATGTACCCCTGAACTTAGAAAAAAAGTTGAAGAAACAAACAAACAGGTGGGTCTAAATGAAAAAAAAAATGCTAACAACGAAATTATTAAATATGTGTTTATTCAACAAACATTCAGAATATGCCCAGCTTTGTGTGACATAACAAAGAAGTTAGAACACTGCTTCTACTTTTGAAAAAAAAGAAAGATGGAGGATATGCACAAAATAGATCTGAGAATGAGAAACCTCTCTCTTCCTGTAGTTCTTACTCATCGGATAAAATTGAAGACATCAGGTTAGAGTTGGCAGATATTTTGGGGAGTGATTATGAAAAGTTTTTCTGAAAGAAATTTAAATAGAGCTTGAAAATTGGAGATATTACAGAAAGTGAACAGAAAGAACCATTAATGTGGATAAAGTTACAGATATAGCCAAGTATTTTCACTATTCAACCTTCATATTTGAATGATGAAATACAATTATGCATTTAAAATTTACTCAATCTTGATGTTCTGAAGAAAAACACTATTGCATGTAGTCATAACATTCTGGCTGTCATTCTAAAACATTTCAAATATATACAATAATTCTAATACAAACATTTGCTTTTAAAAAGACATATATAAAAGTATTTTCATGTATATATTTGCCGTATCATGAAAAGTATAAAGTGTAAATTAAATTATTTTCTTGTCCTGCCTTTTTCTTTCACTTCATCCTCACTCTTTGATGTTACTAAGGAGTTTATTACTGCTAATATGCACTAAATATTTCTCAGAAGGCTTTATTTTAAACTTTCTTTATACTATATACTGAACATATATTAGAGTCCTGATTTGAGCTAACTTTTTAAAAGGTAACTGAATATGATGTGGCTGAATTAGGATAAATCACCTTTAAATGTTAAGTGTTATATCTGAACTAATAATGGGCTTGCATTTATGTCATGGTGGCATATTTTTCTCCTGATAATGCAAAGTCGATTAGGTTTTTTAACATTGATTTATGAGGAATTAATATATCTACTTCTAAAATCAACTTACTTTTCAAAATCTTATAGAAAAATAATAATTTATGCTCAGATTCCTTTACATAATTTATTTTGCTGAAAACTTACCAACTAAAAAGTAGTTATTTATATTAGATGTCAGCCACCCAAATGGGAAAAAATGGCACACGTGGCAGTGAAATTGACTCATAGTAGAATTGTCTCATGAATTGTTGAAGTCTTGACAAGAGACATGTAGAATATAGGAATGTTTTCTGCGTTGTTCTCATACAGTGTAAGGTCAAGACTTTCTTGTCTAATCTTCCCACATTTCTTTTAAATAACAACACTCAGATAAACAAGACATTTTAGAATTCTTAGAATATAAAATTTAGAAAGATACTGAAGTGAAAATTGTTGAATTGCCAAATTTTTGAGTTACCAATCATTAAGTAAACACTTAGAATATTGTATTAGATTAGATAAAAATAGTGACTCCCTACTGGGGAGTTTCATAACATCAAAACGAATGGTAGGAACTTGACATTATTTTTCCTTTCTCCACTTCTGTTTCTCCAAGCTGGGTAAAAAAATCACTAAGAAACTACTACACACTGTGAAGTCTCTCGTATTTCAGGATTTCCATATATAATTACCAGACATAGATCTTTCCCAGAAATCTTTGCTAATGAAGCTTACAATAAACAAACTAAAAACAGACTCTAAGTGTATAATTGCATATAATTTTCCTTTTTTTAAAAAAATTATATTTTGTAGAGGCTTGGGAAGCTTAGAGATAGCAAAACCATTTCTTTATTGCTAGCTCCCCATAATCCTAAAGTCATGCGTAGGCTGATTCATTGTAAGATCGTGAAAAGCATTTCCCATACCAGGTATTCCCCATTTTAAATAAAATTAACACATTCCTTCCACATCTAATATGCGTCCTATGGTTAGTTTTAAAACACTGACTGACAGAGTAAATAACATTGTGGTGATTAATTAGGTACATCTCAGTGTTTACTTAAAAGTCATTGGAAAGAATCAGAAACTTTATTAATCCTATCTCTAGCACCAACTTGATAACAGATACCGCTCTCAAAATAATTGCATTTTTTACTTATGGCCTCTTCCATAAATTCTGCTCACTATCTATAAATAAAATTCAAAGAGTGAGCCTAGAAAAGACAAGGTAATAAGTCCTTTCACAGATGAAAGAAGACATATGTCGATTTAAATCATGCAATATAGATGGCAAATATAGACAGGCATAATCTGTAATATAAGTCAATTTACAGTGTTTTTCTTTTTTTTCTCTTTAACAAATAATGTGCCATCTAGAGTGTTTGAAATATCATCTGTTAAATGAAAATATCAATTTCTTCCCCACTGTACTGGTTATAAATTGCCTACACATAATGTAGTCACATGTTGACTTGAGATTCTCTTTATCGTGTGGTATTTTCTACTATTTCCAATGAAGGAAAGTCATTTATTCAAATGCTTTCTCATGCCATTATGAATCCAGAAACCTAAATTATGTTTAAATTATCTATCCAAATAGAAAAGAAAAATGCCCAATGTTGCTTTAAAAGTTGGTTCATGTAAGCCTGAAAATACAAGTTTTGTCTTTTTTTTTCATTTTGGAATCAGCCTAACACTAAATGCAATGCATTAAATTAGGAAGTTCAGTTAGTTCATTTTGCTTTAAAAAACAATTTTCAAAGATTAGTAAATGAATCTCCTCTGTGTCTAGGAACTATAAAATTATACATTTAAGGCCAGGTGGGGTGGCTCACACCTGTAATCCCAGCACTTTGGGAGCCCAAGGCAGGCGGATCACCTAAGGTGTGGAGTTTGAGACCAGCCTGGCCAACATGGTGAAACCCCATCCCCATTAAAAATCCAAAGTTAACCAGGCATGGTGGTGGGCTCCTGTATTCCCAGCTACTTGGAAGGCTGAGGCAGGAGAATCACTTGGACCTGGGAGGCAGAGACTACAGTGAGCAGAGATGATGCCACTGCACACCAGCCTGGGCAATAGAGCAAGACTCTGTCTCAATCAATCAAACCAGAATTATGCATTTCAGTAATGTCATGAGATATCTTGTAAGAAAAGCTGATTATCTGTCAGTAGAAAAATTTCTGAACAAGAACCTTAACATTGAAACTTTGGCCTCTACAACACGCAAGTGTTATATTTTAATAAACCACAAGTTTAAAACTCTTGTAGGCATATTTATTTTCTAAAGATGTTGAAACAATTGTATTCATAAGCTCAATAAGGAAATGAGGGGAGAAAAGGTGATTTGGTAATGGTAATGCTCATGCACATATTTTCAAATAGGCAATAATCACTTAAATGATGAGATTAAATGCAAGCCCCAATTTGAAAAAGTGTGTTCCGTTTGGTTTGCTAAAACAATAAGAATAATTATTCTTCAAGTATGCTAAAAGGTCACCAGTCTTGGTAAAAATGTGTTCTTGCAGTTTCCTTTCAATTGTTTCATCTTTCCTAATTAAGGTACATTATACATAATTGAGGTTTCAGGTTAAGCTATGAGTGGATTGTTTTCTTACCTGCCACCTCTTAAATGTCCTCAATCAATCTCCTATTTTTCATAGACCACAGTCTATATATATATGTATTTATATATATATAATATACACACACACATATATATACACAATTTTTTTTTATTTTTACAATAACAGATTCTTTTAGAGTTTGAAATAGGAATCCTGTCAGAGGCACCTTGAAAGCAATAGCAATGATAGCACTCATAGTCTCATATGGTAGCCACAGTTCAGACTTCTGCTCTATGCAAATAAAAATACAAATTAAAAAAGGAAAAAATAGGCTCGGTGGAGTGGTTCATGCCTGTAATCCCATCACTTTGGGAGGCTAAGGCGAGCAAATCATCTGAGGTCAGGAGTTCGAGACCGGCCTGGCCAACATGGTGAAACCTCATTTCTACTAAAAATACAAAAATTAACCAGGTGTTGTGCTGGACTCCTGTAATCCCAGCTACTTGGGAGGCTGAGGCAGGAGAGTCTCTTGAACTCAGGAGGCTGAGGTAGCAGTGAGCCGAGACCACGCCATTGCACTCCAGCCTGAGCAACAAGAACTATACTCCATCTCAAAAAAATTAAAAAAAAAAGGAAAAAAAAGGAAAAAAAACCCCTCTCCTTTTAACAATGGAAAAAAGCCACCTTCCTTTCCTATTTTTCCCCTCTCCTTTGAGAAGAGTTAAGTCTACCAACTTTCTACCTCTCCAGTTGAAGTAATAGCCACCAGGATTCCCAGATACAGGGGAGTTATCTCAGTAAATATAGTATGTTTAACTGGGGCCTGGAGGGCTCGCTCAGAAGCTACATATTCATGCTTTAACAGTTCTTGATTAACCTATTTCTGATTTTCTATGTCTTATTTACTGCTCTACTTTTCTCCTGAGTGCATGAACATGTTCAACTTGACACTTGACTTTTTTTTTTTCTTTTTTTTGGTTTGTTTTGGAAACTAATGAATTTCTCCAGATAACTATTGATTTGGAAATGACTAGCAGCCCAAGTCATGGTCTGTTGCTATCTGGGTTTATCTACCAGAAAAAGCAAAGAATGTGAAATGAGGACACCCCCACACAATCCCCCAGCCCACAGAGTCCTTCACATGCATTTAATTCAAACTTGATTGAAAAGCTTAATGATTTGTTTTATGCGACCACCGGAGCAGGCGCCAGAGATGAGGCAAGTAGGCAAGGTAAAAAAAAAAACTTTATTAGCTAGCCAATGTGAAGGAGGAAAGGGCAAGGTTCACCGGTCTCCGGCAGTGGAGGCCGAGGAAGTCGCTCCGGCGTTCTCGGGCAAGGTTCCTAGGTCCGCATATGAGGAGGGGCCGAGGCAGTTCGCGCCCAACGTCTGCCGGGAGCTGTTTTTTATGTCTAGGGCTTGGGAGTGGGAGGGCAGTAGGCAGGACACGGGCGTGTAGGGGGGCGTTCCATAGGCGCGGCTAGGTAGGTTTTGGTCTCCTCCTTCGGACATCATGTTGCGCCTGCGCAGTTGGTCTGCATTTTTCCCGGGCGTGGGCTGCGTTTTCTCACGCGCCAGTAAGTTGGTGATGAAGAACCTGGAAATGCGCCATCTTAGTCGTCTTTGTCCTCTCCCGCCATCCAGACACTTAGGGTAGCATTCATTTTAACTAAGAAGTAGACTGAAGTAGGGCATTTGGGGTAGTATCTTGTAAAAGACACTGCTTTAAAAAAAATAATTGCTGGCTTCTCATTGGTGACAAAATGGCCTAATATTGCCACCTGAGGGGAAAACGATGACAATGTCATCCTGGCAAAGAAGTCAAAAAGGTGATTGGTCTGTATAACATATCAGACAGTGACATCCAGTAATAGCCATGAGCATGATGACACCTAAGATGACCAGAATCTCCTTCATGTCTTTAAACAAACTTTGATTTTAATACAGTTTTGTGATGTGGCTAATGCGTGGGTCCTGGAGTCAAGTTATCTGGGTTTTATTCTAAGATACTTCACCTCCACATTTCAACTTTCTTCTTTTATGAAATAGATATTATAGTGTACCACCATAAAAAGGTCAATGTGAGAATTCGCATTGTAATCCCATGATGTAACTTACTATTACCAGAACATCGTTTAGTGTACAATAAATTCTACATATTAATGATAATAATCATGACTATAACAATTCCATTGTCTGTTATCTAAATTCAACATTCAGGCACCTAGTTTGAAAAGAAACAAAACAAAACAAAATAGACATGTCTTTCCTGAGCACAAAAGTATTCATAGTTGAAGCTAATGAAAACTGAAGGACATCTATGTGACTGAATTGGAATCAAATCTAATAAAGAATCCTTGAAATTATGGCTATTTGGGATTTTATTATCATAAGATATTTACTCTGCCCACTTCAAAAAAGCTTTGGCACATTTGTTTTCTTCATTTGCCTACAATTTGGAAATAAAGGGAAATGAAATAATTAAAATTTTTTGGAGAGGTTTCTTCTATCCAACGTGGAGCAACATAGTTATTGAAATAAGTATTGAAAATAGTAAATGAATATTGAAAAACAATAATAGTCAATAAATATTGAAAAATATTACTATGATATTTTTCTTTTACTATATATTTTGAAGATCTATGTGTAAAATTGCATACTATGGATATAAACTAGAATTTATTTAATCATGACCCTACTATCAGACATTTGTGGACTGTTTTTTCCTATTTCATAATAGGATAATGTTAGAAA
Organism: Macaca fascicularis; assembly: GCF_037993035.2. Lineage (NCBI taxonomy): Eukaryota > Metazoa > Chordata > Mammalia > Primates > Cercopithecidae > Macaca > Macaca fascicularis. The sequence continues at coordinate 56,212,613 of NC_088394.1, forward strand.
AATTTTGCAGTGCCCATCCATATACATAACTCTGAGCATACACAGAACTATTCTTCTTTAGATTTCAGAAATAAATTTTTAGATTCAAACATGCACTTTTTAAAAACATTGTTATTGCCAAGCAGCTCTCCACAAAGGTTTCTTATCTATGCCAGATGGGAACACTTTTCTCTCAGGTTCATATTTACTCTTTTATAGACTCCCTTCTGTATTGATGGGACTAAAAGTCTGCAAAGTATGTTAGATGACTAGAAAACAGAAGGTAGTGGATAGAACAGAAGGAAGAAAGGCTAGAACTTGTAGACTGCTGTCTGGGGGCAGTAGCAACTCTGTGGTATTTGAATTAACAGTCTCCCTCTTCTTTTTTTTTTTCTTTTGCTTCTTCAGCTATTCCCACTTTTCATACTTTAGTTCTTTCGGTCTTTCCAGCAGTTGTAAGACATGTCTACTTTCAAAACTGTAGATGAGATAAGTACAGCAGATCCTGAACAAAATAGATTTTAACTGTGTGAGTACCCTGTACTTGAATTTTTTTCAATAAATATATTGGAAACTTTTTTTGAGATTTGTGACCATTTAAACCAGGGCAATTAGGCAAGAGAAAGAAAGAAAGGATATTCAAATAGGAAGAGAGGAAGTCAAATTGTCTCTGTTTGCAGATGACATGACTGTATATTTAGAAAACCCCATCGTCTCAGCCCAAAATTTCCTTAAGCTGATAAGCAACTTCAGCAGTCTCAGGATGCAAAATCAATGTGCAAAACTCACAAGCATCCCTATACACAGATAATAGACAAACAGAGAGCCAAATCATGAGTGAACTCCCATTCAAAATTATTACAAAGAGAATAAAATACCTAGGAATACAACTTAGAAGGGATGTGAATAACATCTTCAAGGAGAACGAAAAACCACTGCTAAGGAAATAAGAGAGGACACAAGCAAGTGGAAAAACATTCCACACTCATAGATAGGAAGAATCAATATCATGAAAATGGCCATACTGCCCAAAGTAATTTATAAATTCAATGCTGTCCCCATCAAGCTACCATTAACTTTCTTCACAGAATTGGAAAAAACTACTTTAAAGTTCATATGGAACCACAAAAGAGCCCTCATAGCCAAGACAATCCTAAGCAAAAAGAACAAAGCTGGAAGCATCACGCTACCTGACTTCAAACTGTACCACAAGGCTACAGTAACCAAAACAGCATGGTACTGGTACCAAAACAGAGATATAGACCAGTGGGACAGAACAGAGGCCTCAGAAATGATGTGACACATCTACAACCGTCTGATTTTTGGCAAACCTGACAAAAACAAGAAATGGGGAAAGGATTCCCTATTTAACAAATGGTGCTGGGAAAACTGGCTCGCCATATGCAGAAAGTTGAAACTGGATCCTTTCTTTACACCTCATACAAAAATTAACTAAGGATGGATTAAAGACTTAAATGTAAGACCTAAAACCATAAAAACCCTAGAAGAAAACCTAGGCAATACCATTCAGGACATAGGCATGTGCAAAGCCTTCATGACTGAAACACCAAAAGCAATGGCAACAAAAGCCAAAATAGACAAATGGGATCTAATTAAACTAAAGAACTTCTCCACAGCAAAACAACAACAACAAAACAACAACAACAACAACAAAAAAAAAACCCCACAAAGTATCATCAGCATGAACAGGCAACCTACAGAATAAGAGAAAAATTTTGTGATCTATCCATCTGACAAAGGGCTAATATTCAGACTCTACAAAGAACTTAAACAAATTTACAAGAAAAAAACCCAACCCCATCAAAAAGTAGGCAAAGGACATGAACAGACACTTCTCAAAAGAAGACATTTGTGTGGCCACCAAACATGAAAAAAAAAAACCTCATCACCACTGGTTGTTAGAGAAAAGGAAATCAAAACCACAGTGAGATATCATTTCACACCAGTTAGAATGGTGATCTTTAAAAAGTCAGGAAACAACATATACTGGAGACGATGTGGAGAAATAGGATGCTTTTACATTGTTGGTGGGAGTGTAAATTAACTCAATCATTGTGGAAGACAATGTGGCGATTCCTCAAGGATCTAGAACCAGAAATGCCATTTGACCCAGCCATCCCATTACTGGGTATATACCTCAAAGATTATAAATCATTTTACTATAAAGACACATGCACACTTATGTTTCTTGCAGCACTGTTCACAATAACAAAGACTTGGAACCAACCCAAATGCCCATCAATGATAGAATGGATAAAGAAAATGTGGCACATATACACCGTGGAATACTATGCAGCCATAAAAAAGGATGAGTTCATGTCCCTTGCAGGGACATGGATGAAGGTGGAAACCATCATTCTCAGCAAACTATCACAGGAACAGAAAACCAAACACTGCATGTTCTCACTCATAAGTGGGAGTTGAACAATGACAACACATGGACACAGGGAGGGGAGCATCACACACTGGGGCCTGTTGTGGGTGGGAGGGACTAGGGGAGGGATAGCATTAGGAGAAATACCTAATGTAGATGACGGGTTGATGGGTGCAGCAAACCACCATGACACGTGTATACCTATGTAACAAACCTGCACATTTTGCACATGTATCCCAGAATTTAAGGTACAAGTTGAAAAAAATCACAGATGAACCTTGTAGCTTAGAAATATTGAAAAAATTTAGAAAAGCTAGGTTTGTAATGAATGTATAAAATATATGCAGGTAGTAGTGTATGTGTTAGTCAACTGTTTATGTTATCTACAAGGTTTCCAGTCAACAGTAGGCTATTAGTCGTTAGGTTTTGGGGGAATCAAAAGTTGTACATGCATTTCCAACTGCAAGGGTGGAGGAGTTGGTACTCCTAATGCTTGGGTTGTAAAGTCAACTATACTTTCTCATACACACAAAAGCTGAAAACAGATCCTCACTACAAGAAAAGTTAAACTGAAAAAATTTGCTCTCTGAGGAAATTGAAATTATTTGGATAAAAAAGTTACCTAAAACCATTTAGAGAGAGAAGAGAGGGGATTTAGAAATACCTGAAATAAAATAAGGGCTGCCAACAGAATTTTCCAGCAACCAGTGAGGAATAATTGGGGTTGATAGTAGAATAAGGCATAGATTCCTTCTCCTCTGTTAACATCGAGCTTGAATCTATTTCTGGAAAGAAAATAAGCGTTATATACTTTGCTCTGCTCTCAGAATCAGTGTAAGCTGCATGGCATAAGGGTGTCTATGCTAATGAGAGATACATGGCTTTCTTTCAGAAGACACAATCTTCATCCTAATCACCTGCTGACCACCATCAGAAGAGGTGAGCATAGTGACCATGTGACCATTAGTGGTGGTGTTGAAAGTTTTGAAATACTAGGCATTTTATTAACTTTAAATCATTTGTTTAAAATGGCTTTTGCTTTAAATACAAAGTTTTCTCTTTAGGATAGCAGTTTTTTAATGTAGGGTCAAATTGAATTAAGATGTGCTCATTTCTGGAGCATAAGGGCTGTCTGTGAAAAGCTTTTTTTTTTTCCTGTGCTAAAACCACTCAGGATGCCAACTACAAGAGTGGGTCCAATTTCTCGAGGCGAATAGAGAAAGCAAGGCTTAAATCTCACGTTTAAAAGCCAAGTTTTACTTTTATTTTACTGAAATAACCTGGCTGTCTAATCCTTCGCCTTGTTGAAAGCAGTGCTGGGATTAGAAAGAAGGTTTTCTTACAATAGCCTGATCTTAAAATACGAAGATTATTTTCTCTGGGTTCAAACAAATGAGTATTCATGCCCCATCAGGTACCTCCGAGTAGAGCCTGCCTCATTGGCTCTGCTTAGTTTTGTTTTCCTCTCACCTTTCTAGTTGGCTTTTGAGTCTTGAAATGACATTAGACCTCTTTATGTTTTGAGATCAAATTAACTATTTAGCCAAATCACTAAAGTGGAGGATATAATGCTCAGAAGTAAGCATTTCATTTACAAAAATGCACGTTATCTAGTGCAATAAATGGTGATACTGTGTCTTTAGGCCCTGGTTGTTTCATCATTTGGGGAAATAATAAAGACTTTTCATTTTCTCCCTTAGATCATAAGTGCTGTGTTATTAGTGCCGTCTCAGCATTAAACCAGGTTGCAAGCTGCTTATTCTTCAAAATGAAGCTTTATTTTTCAGTTTAATTGCTTTTTCAGGAGCATTATTAACTTCCAGAAGGGAAGAAAAAATTAAAGCAGCTGAAGCTGTGGTTCAGTGTATTTGAAGCAAAAACACACATTTCAAAAACTAATGCAACAATACTGTACCAATTATGAAGAATATTATTACAGAATATACATAGTGTGATAATTATAGAAAGAAAGATCTTTTAAATACCAGGTGTGAGCACCATCTGTATTTTTCTGTTAGGTGCTTTTAACGTGCTGAATAAAGAATTATCCTATTGTCCTGAGAGACCAGATAATGCCCAAACTCCCTGAACTTTTAAAAATTTAATCTCCACTAAACTTTACATCTTAATCAATCACCAAATTCTAGATTCAACCTTTTTAATATCTATCAAACTCATCATTTTTTCATTTTCACAGACTTCATTGTATGTCAGAACTGGGGCATTTGCTACCATTATCACCCCCTCTCTACCAACTGGCCTCCTTGTCTTCCAATCCAATACCAGTGTCAGAGTAATCTTTCCCTAAGTCATTTCTAGGCTATTCCCCCAGAAGTGTCAACACCTTCATATGTTCCTGTTGTACATAAAGTTAAAACATAAACGTTGGTGTTTATTTTCTGTATTGACTTGGCCATCTCTTTGCCTCTCTTATTTCTAATGGACAATTCAACTACTCTCTTTGTCTCTCTCCTTCACTCCACTTATGCTAATCTACTAGCTACGTATATAGAAAGCGCCACTGTATAGGAAGATTAAAAAATTGAGATAAGAAGACTGTAGGAAGAGGCATCGAAGATTCCTAAAGAAGTTGGCTCAAAGTGCCAGACTCTCGTATTAGATGTTAGTGCCTATCAGAGAGCCCCCACTACAAAAGAGACAATGAATAAGAAGAATAGGATGACTCAGAGAGTTGAGTTAGCAAACCTCTTTTCTTGACCACCTCGATGCTTATGCAATAGACTTTTGAATGGAGTTGCCACAGTGACCTTTGATCAATGAATTATGAGATAAGCATCCTAGCATAGTCCCCTTTCATCAAGTGTGATTTTTTTTTTTTTTTTTTTTTTTTGATGATGTCTCACTCTCTTGCCCAGGCTAGAGTGCAGTGGTGCAATCTTGGCTCACTGCAACCTCCATCTGCTGAGTTCAAGCAATTCTCCTACCTCAGCCTCCCCAGTAGCTGGAATTACAGGTGCCCACCACCACACCCAGCTAATTTTTGCATTTTTAGTAAAGATGGGGTTTCACCGTGTTGGCCAGACTGGTCTTGAACTCCTGACCTCAGGAGATCTTCCTGCCTCGGCCTCCCAAAGTGCTGGTATGACAGGGGTGAGCCACTGCGCCCAGCCATCAAGTGTGATTTAGCTCCTGCTGCTGATGAGTGTTCCATCTGTCAGCAAATAAGACCTACATTGTGCCCCTGATATAGTCCCATCTTTCCAGAAGAACAGCCAGCCCTTTGGTGGAAAGTTGATTACATTAAACTCCTTCTCTAACAAGGGCGATAACTTACCCAAACAGATATTGACACATTCTCTATATGTGCTTTTCTTTTTTGCTCCCAGTGCCTAACCATTACCTGAGGACTCATAGAGTGTCTGACCTACTGACACAGGATACCGTATACTTTGGGTCAAGGGACACACTTTGCAACTTTAAGACAAAGGAGCATCCCTGGGCGCATGACTTCGAGATTCACTATGTTTGCTGCAAACAATAGCATTCAGAAGTTGCTGCCCTGAAAGAGTACGGGAATTGTCTTTAAAATATGCTGCTGAGGAATCAACTTGGGAGTGACATTCCCTGAAAGTACTGTATCTTTTGAGATGCAGTATATACCTTAAATTGAGTTAGGTACCTAAGATGTAAAAAAAAGCATGAGAAACAAGTTTTGAGAATAAGAGTGACCACTCCCACCATCACTTCCACTTATCACTTGAGGTATTAGAGCTTTCTGCTCCTTCCCTATACGTAGGCTGTGTGGGCCCAGAGGTCTGGGTTCCAGATGGGGACTTTCCCTACCAAGACATATAGCAAGAGTCTCACTTGACTCAATGCCATGCCCACCATCTGGGAACTTTAGGCTAGAAGGTGAGCAGAAAAAGAAAGGAGTTACAACACTTTAAGTAGCTCTGCTGCCATTTAATGCTGGCAGGGAGGCATAGATTTTGCAGTCAGGTGATCCACTGAGACATCTCTTGATATTTCTAAGCCCAAATATAACTTTAAGTGTGGAATTACTGTAGCTACAGCCTGATGAGAACATGCTAACAAGGACTTGAGGCCCCTCAGGGATGAGAGTCTGGTATTGCACGTTGAAAGCCATGTAGACCAATGGAATAGGTAGCCAAGGAAGAGGGGAAATTAGAAAGCTGGTAGAAACAACAGATGATGTTATGGTTTTAGGACAACTGCAAGACTAGTGAAATTTGTTTCACCTGCCTTCCTCTTATAAATTTCTCCCCATATTGTGACCAACCAGAATTATGGAGAGCTTATGCTTGACAAAATAAACATTGGAGAACCAACTCATTCTACTGGTACAAAGATGGCCTCTCATAGATGCTGCTAAGCTATAATCTCTTTGGATGCCCCAGTTGTAATGTGCATTCTCGGCTGCCACCTCATAACTCTTTCTTCTGTAGAGAATTGCCTTTGGGAGCCACCTCACTAGGAAGTGCCTGAGAGCGTATGTCCTTCCCTGGGGCAGCCTGCAGCCAATAATGGAATGACCCACTACAACAACTCAGTCCCCTTACTTCCATGTAGTTCAAAACCATGGCGTCATTTAAGCTTCAGAGCTTGCAATGGAATAAGCTGAGACTAGATTCCAGCTGATATGATATAGTTCCTTAACTCCCCCTTTCTATCCTGCTTGCTTCACTTTCTTGTGGGATTATCGTGAGAACATTTCTTCTATGAATACTTTTCACAAATAGTCTCTACTCAGGCTCTACTTCTACAGAACTCTATTGAAGATGGCTCATCTTTATAATACTGAGTATTTTTACTCACAATTATATGTGTTGTTACTTTACCTAAACCACATTGCTAAATTTTCATTGCTCCTTAACAATTTCCATTTTGAGTATTTATATTGAAGCCCCATCTTATAGCACCCCTGGAAGGAATTTTTGCTATCTTTGGCCCACAACCCATAGGATATAGGCACTAGTACTGAGAGAAATAAGCTGAGCAGGCTACCATCGACTAAATAGGTCTCTATGGCGTTTTTCACAGTGATCTGCCTTAGTGAAGATGCCATGGGCAATACAAGTTTATAAAAGTTTTATCACAAGCATAGCAACCACAGACACAGTGGGATAGATATAGCTTTGTATTGTGGCCCACAAAGATCATTCTGGGATCCCTCTCTTCTTATTCATTTTCTGTTGTATTCAATTTGCATTCAATTTTTCTTCAAGAGAATGCATTAAATGTTTGTTGCCTAAATACCTTCTTTTCTTTTCTTTTTTCTTTTTTTCTTTTTTTTTTTTTTTGAGATGGAGTCTTGCTGTGTGGGCCATGCTGGAGTGCAGTGGCATGATCTCGGCTCAACTGCAACCTCCACCTCCTGGGTTCAAGCAGTTATCCTGCCTCAGCCTCCCAAGTAGCTGGGATTACAAGCGCGCCACCACGCCCAGCTAAACTGTTTTGTATTTTCAGTAGAGATGAGGTTTCACCATGTGGACCAGGCTGGTTTTGAACTCCTGACCTCAAGTGATCTGCCTGCCTCAGCCTCCCAAAGTGCTGGGATTACAGGTGTGAGTCACCTCTCCCGGCCTAAATAGCTTATTTTCTTGGAGGTAGAGTAGAGTAATTTTCATGTTGCATTAGAAAAATATGTGTAAGTCCAACTTGCTGCCTAGGTTTTTTTCTCCCAAATAGCTTTTACTAGCTCTAAAATTGGGTGAAACATAGCAAATGGTGCTGGAACAAATGGACATCCACATGCAATAAAAATGCATCTAGACATAGACCTTTCACCCCTTACAAAAACGAACTCAAAACAGATCGTAGACCTAAGTGCAAAATCAAAAACTGTAAAACTCCTAGAATGTAACAGGAGAATATACAGGTTATCATGGTTATGATGATGACTTTTTAAATATAACACCAAAGACATTATTCATAAAAGAAATGATTGATAAACTGGACTTTATTAAAATTAAAAATATCTTTTCTATAAAAGACATTGTCAAGAGAATGAGAAGATAAGGACCACAGACTGGGAGAAAATACTTGCAAAACACATATCTGATAAAGGACTGTTATTCAAAGTATATAAAGAACTTAACCCAATTAAAAAATGAGCAAAAGACCTGCAAACACCTCGCCAAAGAAGGTATACAGATGCAAATAAGCATATGAAAAGATGCTCAACAGCATAGACCATTAGAGAACTGCAAATAAAACAATGAGATACCACTTCACACCTATGAGAATGGCTAAAATTAGAAATGCTAACACCAGCTACTGGTGAGGATGTTCATCAGCAGGAAATCTCATTCATTGCTGGTGGGAACGCAATATGGTCCAATCACTTTTGAAGACAGTGTGGTGGTTTATTAGAAAACTAAATGAACTCTTACCATACATTCTGGCAACCACACTTCTTACGCAAATGAGTTGAAAACAAGTGTCCACACAAAAATCTGCAAAGGAATGATTATAACAACTTTATTCATCATGACTAAAACTTGGAAGCAGGAGAGATGTCCTTCAGTAGATGAATGGATAAAAAAGCTGTAGTACATCCAGGCAATTGAATATTATTCTCTGCTAAAGAAAAAATGAGCTATCAAGCCATGAGAAGACATGATGGAATTTTCAATGCACACTACTATGTAAAAGAAGGCAGTCTGAAAAGCCTACGTACTATATGATTTTAGTTATATGAAATTATGAAAAAGACAAAACTATGAAGGTAGTAAACAGATCAGTGGTTGCCAGAGATTAGAGAAGAGGGAGGGAGGAATAGGCAGAGCACAGAAAATTTTTAGGGCCATAAAACTATTCTGCATGATAATGGTAGATACCAGTCATTATACCTTGGTCCAAACCCATAGAATGTACAGCACCAGGACTGAAACCTAATGGACTCCATAGACTTCAAGTGATAATAAAGCCTCAATGTAAGTTCATGGACTATAACAAATGTGCCACTCTAATGTGTAATGTTGATAGCGGGAAAGGTTATACCAGTGGGGAGACAAAGGATACAGGGAAACACTGAACTTTCTGCTCAATTTTGCTGTGAGTCTAAAACTGCTTGACAAAAATGAACTATTTTTTTAATGAATGATACCGATTCTGAAGGTGACATTAAAAAATCATATATTCCTTAACTATTGTTCCTTGTCTTCTCTATGAAAGACAGCAGGAAGCAAGAATCAATAAGAATCAAGATATATATGTCTGAATAAAAAGTTTATTTATACTGCTAGTTTAAATATAATCCTTTTTGACATGTTCATAAAATATCTCATGCATATTACATGTTTATAAAAAGTCTAATTTTAGCCCGTGCTTTATGGTTAAGGATGTTTTCACATATACTAGCTTTCTGAAAATGCTTTCAACAAATTAATTCTGGTTTCTCGGGATTACTTAGTTCTTATATGATAAAGATGAGACTTAAACTCAGGAGCTGTCATATAAAATTTAAATTCAGACATTTTGGGAGTCTGAGGTGGGCATATCACGAGGTCAGGCGTTCAAGACCAGCCTGACCAACATGATGAAACTCCATCTCTACTAAAAATACAAAAATTAGCTGGGCATGGTGACACATGCCTGGAATCCCAGCTACTCAGGAGGCTGAGGCAGGAGAATCGCTTGAACCTGGGAGGCGGATGTTGCAGTGAGCCAAGATCACACCATTGCATTCTAGCCTGGGTGACAGAATGAGACTCTGTCTCAAAAATAAATAAATAAATAAATAAATAAATAAATAAATAAATAAATACAGAATCTGTTGTATAGCATGGCAGATAATAGGCAAGCAGTAAAATTTCAGTGAACTTGCTGAATAAATCCAGCTGTCTTTTCATTCTGACTTTTTATACCCAAGTAATTGGTGGACATTTGCTAGTAGATGAAACTAATCTGGATAGCTAAGCTTACTTATTACAGAATATGCTTTTTACGTATTTCAGCATTTCCAAATTTCACAAATGTTAATGTTAATTAAATACATACTTTGAAGGAAAAGGAATTCCCTTAGATAGCATATGTTCCAGTTCAGCTGTTTTTGAATATTGTATAAAAGCTTTATAATGACTACATGCTGGAATGTCATGTTCTTTCCCAAATTGTTGGTCTGATGCCAACTTGTGTGATTTGCTAGTGTTTGGTTCACATGCCCAGGGAAAATGTCAAATATTTTCTAAATTAAGTTGTTTCAATTATGTAACTGCCTCCTTTACCTTAGTATCAGTTTTCTCTGCCATTATACTGAATGTCATAAGAAAATAAGAGAAAGCTATTTACTTTTAAAGTCACCTGTATTAGCCAGTTTTCATGATGCTGATAAAGACATATCCAAGACTGGGCAATTTAAAAAAGAAAGAGGTTTAATGGAGAACTCACAGTTCCAAGTGGCTGGGGAAGCCTCACAGTCATGGTGGAAGGGCAAGGAGGAGCAAGTCACATTTTACATGGATGACAGCAGGCAAAGAGAGAGCTTGTGCTGGGAAACTCTAGTTTTTAAAACCATCAGATCTTGTGAGACTTACTCACTGTCATGAGAACAGCATGGGAGAGACCTGCCTCCATGATTCAATTACCTCCCATCAGGTCCCTCCCACAACATGTGGGACTTCAAGATGAGAGTTGGGTGGGGACACAGCCAAACCACATTATCACCACCAATCTTTTAACTGTTCAAACTCAAGTCATTCTTTCACGCTTTCAAATTATATACTATGAATTTTTGTCAGACACAATTATAGCAGAATATATGTTTTAAAAAGTTCCACCTCCACTATATAATTATAATACAGAGAGATTGATGTCCCATTTATTGAATTACTATATGTGCCAAGAACAGGTGTTTCAGAAGGTACCAGCCAGCCAATTGAGGAAAGTTTGGTTTCTTTTCAAAGATAATATTTTAAAAGGCCTGCATGTGGTATAAGAGACCACAAGGGATAGTGCAGAACGTAGTACAAGCTCATTGCAACTGTAATGCTGCAACTGGGTCAAAAAGGATGTGACAAAGGACAAAATCGGAAATCAAAAGGACCCAGTCACATAAAGTCTTACTAGTCAAAATGTGGTTCACAAACTAGCAATATTGATTTCACCTGGAAGCTACCTGGAAAAGAAGCAATCTCAGGTCCAACCCTAGACTGGCAGAATAAAAACTATATTTTCATAAATTCCCAAGTTGATTTGAATGCATGTTGATGTTTGACAAATACTAGAGTGCAGGATGCCTCTTTGAAATCAGTAACTCTAGGTCAAGAACACAGCAAGCTAAAGGTGATCTCCTAGTGAGAAAAACTGGGGACTAAGTATCCTGCCATGACTGTCCTCCATAACTTCCTTGGGTCTCTGTAGGGGTCCTCATTAGTCAAATGTAACAGGAACCTGGGAGTAAAGTGAACTGTGAGTGTGGTTTATGAAGATCCACTGCCCAAGGCAGAGAATTCAAGGAGTCAAAGTAGAAAAGGAATCTGGAATGACAATTGGAAAAGATCTAGAACAACTAGGCTAGGCACTAAAAATGTGAAGATGAAACACAGTGTCCTCTGACTTCAAATATTCCAAAACATATTTTGCAATTTTTTTTTCTCATAGGCACTCTTAATATTGGAATTGTGACCAAAGGTAATACTATTTTAATACAATGTCCAATAGCCTTTTCATCTTGAAAATACTTAGCATGTCCTTTGGTTTTAAGTAAAAATATTTTTAAAAATTATCAGAGCAAGGTAACCTAGCTAAGATTCTTACATATATTCTCCTGTTCAGTTTCACTTTTGGAATCAGTTTTAATTTTTTCTCTTGCCTTTTGGAAGTGAGTCCCTCATTACTATGTGATTTCTTGGCTGGGATCTCCTACTAGATCTGAAGCCTACTAGCTTAGATTAAAATCCTACGTATTTTTATCAAGCGAAATAGAAATTTGGTAATGTGGTGGCATTTCCCACTGTTTGAACTCAAGACTATAATCAATCAGTCTTTCAAAGACTGAATTTACCAGATAAGAGCTTTTTAAAAGAACAAAGCATGTTGCACAATTAATTGGCTGGTAAACCAAATATGGTAGAGGTCTTGTTAAGAAACTGTGTGCCAGACTGGGTGCGGTGGCTCACGCCTGTAATCCCAGCACTTTGGGAGGCTAAGGTGGGTGGATCACCTGAGGTCGGGAGTTCAAGAGACCAGCCATGGAGAAACCCCATCTCTACTAAAAATACAAAAAAATTAGCCAGGCATGATGGCGCATGCCTGTAATCCCAGCTACTCGGGAGGCTGATGCAGGAGAATTGTTTGAACCTGTGAGGAGATTGTGCCATTGCACGCCAGCCTGGGTAACAAGAGTGAAACTCTGTCTCAAAAAAAAAAAAAAAAAAAAAAAAAAAAAAAATCTCATTTACATTGCCTCACATAGTAAAACTTGGCTTTTATACAAACCATCATGATTGAGGCCAGAGGCCGAGGCTCAGTGGGATTTAGGCCTTGAACCCTCCCAAAAATCGGAGATGGTATCTTCACACTCCATACTGCAGAGATTCTACTGTATAGTAGAATATAAACATTAACTTCTGTGTCAATTACTGAGCATGAGACACGTCAAAAATTGTAAAAAATGTTTTATCTATATTACTTTAAAACAATCCTGTATGATAGGTACACTAAAGTGTAAGTGATCCTAGAGGGACACCAACAGCATCTATGAGAAACCATCATTGCACAGTTATATCCACTTGCTTAGACTATATATGTGGGCTTCTCCCACTGGGCTTATTTCCCTTAGGTCCCTCAGCTCCTTGCACATGCATTAGAAGATATAAATAGATCTTCTAATGTATATATGTGTATATATAGATACAGATATATGCGTCTATCTATATATACATAAATGATTATGGATGTTTGTAACAAAAATATATTTTTCTCCTTCAAGATGTAATTAGTTTGAATTTTTAATATGTTTTTAGCTCCTTGGGAGTGTTCTTTATATAGGCTCTTGCTTGAATTACAGTTCTCTAAAGAATATAGCTATGAATAGAGAGTAGAAAGATTAGGATCCTTATCTTGCGTGGCCCTTCAGAGATTATGAAAACTCTCCATTTCTCAGCAACTTTTCCAATAAAATAAAAAGTATGAATTATTTTTTCTCCCTTACATCACGTTTGTTCACAACATGGTTAACAAAAAGGAATACGATATGTTAATCACATTCATGTGGTCAAGGGGGAGCTCCACACTTCTCTCTCAGGGATATGTCCAGGTAGGAAAGGCTACCTTACCATTGATTAAGCTCCTTTATGGAGTTAGTGTATAAAGAAATAGCTGACTGATTATAAATACTGTTCTAATTTATAGATAAGACACAGATTAATTAAAATGAGTTAAGTTTCCACATTTGCTAAATGAAAAATTTCATTTCTACTTGTGTATTAGAACATTTTGAAATAATATGTACTAAAGAAGTTGAACAGTGTATTTTCTAGAATTATGATTATGGATTTATACTAATTCTTTCCTCCTTTTGTTCTCATTCCCATTCTGATGAGCTTTCAGCAGCCAAGTGGGGGGTGATACAGCATGCAAGAGTACAGTTATCAGATTAGACAGTGTAAATCATTATGATTGGATTTTAGAGAGTTGTCAATGTTACCCTAAACACAATATCCATTATCACTGCTTCCTTGTTTTCTAATCAATTTAAATTATCAGAAAATTGAGGACTATAAAGTAAATAGCATCATATACAAGTGGTAAGGACAAAAAATTCAGTTTATGAGTTTTTTATCTGTCCCAGAGAAATACTGTTTTATCATGAATAATGGATAAAAAACAAATTCTAGACAGAAGAGTGAAAAATTTCTATTTCCCACTTAAAACATATAACAAAGGAGGCCAGGCGCGGTGGCTCACGCCTGTAATCCCGGCACTTTGAGAGGCTGAGGCAGGCAGATCACAAGGTCAGGAGATCGAGACCATCCTGGCCAACATGGTGAAACCCCGTCTCTACTAAAAATACAAAAATTAGCTGGGTGTGGTGGCGTGTGCCTGTAATCTCAGCTACTCGGGAGACTGAGGCAGGAAAATAACTTGAACCAGGGAAGTGGAGGTTTCTGTGAGCCGAGATCGTGCCACTGCACTCCAGCCTGGAGACAGAGCGAGACTCCGTCTCAAAAAACAAAACAAAACAAAACAAAAATATATATATAACAAAGGTAAGATAGTTGTTAAGAGGCTAGATTTAATAGCTTCTGATCATAGCTCTGCCTTTTCCTAGTGATGCAGCCTTGAACAATGCACTGAAAATTTTAATACTTCCATTGTTTTTACTTGAGTCTCTTGAAAAGCGTTTGTTCATTAAAGAGTTTTTAGGCACCTATTTTGTAGCAAGCAACATTCTAGGTATTAGTCACAAGGCAGTAGGAAATCACATTCCCTGTGAAGCTCCACATTTTAATGGAGGGAGACGTGTCAACAGTTTGTATCATTATCTGTCAGGTGGTAATAAGTGCTATGGTAAGTGCTAGGAAAGGCCTCTCTGATGAGATGATATTTGAGCATGTCTCTCAGTCCAAACCTGTTCACCTGACAGCCTCCTCCATTGCAGGAAATGGAAACTCATTGAGTCATGCAAATGTAAAGGAACAGAGAAACTTTACTACAGTTCAGTACAAGTGTTCTGTGTTTTCCACTATGCATCCTGTATTTTTATTTGCTAGACCTGGCGATATTCCTTGGAGGCCTACCATGCATTAAGGCCTTGACTGCCACTCTGAGAGACAGAGAGCTATGAAAGCATTTTGAACATCCTGTCTTAAAAGGATCACTCGGCATGTCTTGTTGCATCTAGTCTATACGAGTCTAAGAACAGAAGCAGTTAAGCAAATCAGAAAACACGGAAGGATGAAAACTTCAACCAAGGTCTTAGTGTACAGTTTGCAAGTATACATGACATGATTTGATAATGATTTGACTGTGAAATTGTGGGACAATACAGTGGTCAAGGACAGGATCAGCTATTTCACTGTGAACAATTTGGCCACCAAATTGCCCTCATCTACCTCCTGAATATGCTGCAGTTTTTTACATTAAGTGCTGGATCTTTTGTACCCTATACTCTAAGGCTTTGGCCTTCTTTCTCTTAATTTCCTCCCCACGATTTTATTATTTGTATCTAGGTATCTTCCTCTATAGGATGCAAAAGGAGGGAGAAATTGGATTGACAATTACAGAATGATTTGTGGGCTAGTAATGGTTCATTCTTTGGATACTCTATAGACACACACACACACACACACACACACACACACACACACACATCATAGTACACATAATTTTGTCAAACCTTTTTCCAGAGAGGATTTTTATATCTTTAATACAATTGTAGATCTTATCTAAAAAATAATACAAGAATCTTATCTAAACATTTTGACTCCAAATACATAAACTGAGAAAATTACAGTAGCTAATATGAGTTTACTTAAAGTAAGATTTTGTGTAAGTAGTAGCTGGAGTTATTTTGAAGACTTTTGTAAACACATACATTAAAATTTGCAATAGTCTTACCCTCCAGAAGCACAAGCATTTTACCTAGATAAAGTATTTATGAAAGATTATAAAATCTGTATTATTGAAGTATCATTCAAGTGGTGCTTTCTGTTGAAAATGAAAGAAAAAGCAGCATGGGTATTTGCAATTTATCTACATCAGTGGATCTTCAGATTGGAAATAAACTTGAATACAATTATTATTATTGTAGATAGTAACTGAGAGGTTGAGTGCAGATGGAAAACAGTAATGAGCTATTGACTTCACAGAAGAAAATGAGAAAGGAGTTGCTGAGGAGGATGGAACATCAAAGGGCTAATGGATTTGACTGTGAAGTCCAACAAATCTCTGCAAGTCTCTCTTCAATGATGCCGAGTTTTGTTCATCATTAAAGGAGAAAATCAAAGGCATGAGAGTACACATCCTGCTTTCTGGGGGACTAGCTGAAGATGCCATAGAAGGCTGGGAATACTTCTAATTGCAGCATCTCGTGAATCCACCAATGTCTGACATAGGGGTGTGGAGAAGCAGTCATGCTTTGCCTCCTTCAAGGATCATAGAAAGAGAGAGGAGAAAGAGAGAGGAAGAAGGAAATAAATAGCAAAGCTGGGATTATGAGGTGATAGAGTTAGCAGAAAAAAGTTTCAAGGAAACCAATCCCTTAGCATTGGTTAGCTAAAACTTCCCTGACCATTATCCATTATTTCACTTCATACATGTATCTTTTTCTACTTGTAAAACTAGCTAGTTTGACAAATTTCATGGTGTTTTTTTAGGGGGGAGTGTGTAGGCAGAATTCAGTCTGCATTCATTTTGAAGTAAGTGTAAGTTCTTTTAAATGACAAATCCTGGCTGGGAGTGGTGGTTCACTCTTGTATGCCCAGCACTTTGGGAGGCCAAGGCCGGTGGATCGCCTGAGGTCAGGAGTTCGAGACCAGCCTGGCCAAGATGACAAAACCCTGTCTCTACTAAAAATACAAAAATTAGCCGGGTGTGGTGGTGGGCGTCTGTAATCCTAGCTACTAGGGAGGCTGAGGCAGGAAAATCACTTGAACCCAGGAGGCGGAGGTTGCAGTGAGCCAAGATGAGGCCATTGTACTCCAGCCTGAGTGGTAGAGTGAAACTCCATCTAAAAATAAATAAACAAAAATAAAAGACAAATCCCAAAACAGGGGATATTGTGTGTGTGTGTGTGTGTGTGTGTGTGTGTATATCAGTAAAGTTATAAAAGTAAGTACATATTTATATATACATAAAACATTAAAGTTATATACATGCATATATACGCACACACAGATGTGTAACTTTTACTGAAAACCACATACCAGGTTATATTTCAGGCATTGTGTGCACGCAGGATTTAATTAATCTTCACAATGATCTTAATATGGAAATCTGAGCTAGATTTTTACATTTCACTTTGAGGAAGCAGAATCCCAGAGAGTTTAGAAATTTTCCTAAGATTACTTAACTAATGGATGGCAGAGCTGAAATTTATGCTCAGGACCAACTGACTTTAAAACCTATGCAATTTCTAAAGGGCTGCATTGCCTATTGAGAGGCATATACATTATATGTATGTTGTGCAGGATGACCATATAATTTACCTTCCCAAGTGGGTTACTTTTGCCTAAGACAAATAGTAAATAGGACAAGAGGTATAAACCAAGACTGTCCCAGACAATGGGGCATGCAGTCAACGTAATTGTGTGTAATGAATGTGTTATTGAGTGAGATCATATAATATACATACCTGTAGGGTTCTTCTTGAGAATCTGAAATATTACCAAATCTGAATTTATAAAATGTAGCTTTGCATTCAATTTGCAGGAATTATTCATCACAAATGACTGATTTCCTGCCTTTACTCAGATTTGTGTAAGTGACTCAATTATAATCAAGAAACGGCAGAGCAGAGCACGCAATGTAACTATGCAATCACCAATATGGATCTCAAGCTCTGATGGGATGCTTCTCTGATATTAAATGCAAGCTGAAAAGAGGAGCTTTTCAGAGTAAATGAAGGATTTGCACTTCACCATTTCTGACAAACTAATAGCACATTTTCTTTATTTCACAGGATCAGTTCCCCAACTTACGACCTTGGCATATGTAGGTATTCTGGAAATATATCAGTGCGAGAATAATAAATAAGCACTGATAGGGAACAATGTGTATTGTTCAGTCCTCCATAGAGACGGAATCAATTGGATGTGTAGATGGAGACACAGATGATATGGATGGAGATGATATAGATAGAGATAGAATATGAGAAGGAATTTATTAGGGGAATTGCTGACATGATTATGGAAGCTGACAAATCTCACAGTGGGCCATCTGTAAACTGGAGACCCAGGGATGCTTGTATCATGGCTCAGCTGGAGTCTAAAAACCTCAGAACTAGGGAAGACGATAGTGTAATGCTCAGTTTGAGACTGAAGACCTGAGAGCCCGGGGTGGGGGAAACTGGTATAAAAGCCTGTAGTTCTTACGTAAAAGAGCAGGAGAGAGAGAAAAGATGACCTTTTCTCTCCCTTTTTTGTTATATTAGGCCCCAGCTGATTGGATGGTGCTTGCCCATATTCATGGTTGTTGGCCTTCCCCACTCAGTCCACTGACTCTAACGCCAATCTCCTCTGGAAACACCCTCACAGACACCAAGAAATAGTGCTTTGCCAGTTCTCTAAGCAATCCTTAATCCATTTAAGTTGACTCCTAAAATTATCATCACACGATGCAATTACAAAGGCTTTAATGTGTAGGACAAACAAAGCTCATCAATAGTAAAAGTGATAATTAGCCAATGGATTTTTCGCTATTTCTCTTTTGGTGGCATCGTGTAGGAGAGCTCGGAAAGCCATGGCTGTCTAGCATCAAATCTCAGATTTCCATCTTTTTTATGTGCTTTGAGAATGTCACCTTCCTTCTCTGGACCTCTATAAAATGAGGCATTCATTCAGTAAGGTAAGAGAGAACAATCTAGAAAACAGACTGGCTAGACTACTCTGATCCCTACTCACATATCCAGGGCCCCAAGAGAGCAAGACTTTTTCACTTCATGGTTTCTTCTGTATCAGATACCCACTAATTGAAAGGCACAGCAATGTGAGTAAGATATGATTGACTAGCTATAATGATTGGCAAAGATCCGGAAATAGTACCCAAAGCAAATGATACTGGCTTGGATTTATAAATTATACAACCATCCTCAAAACATCCTTTCTTTGAATAGAGTAGAAAGAAGAAAGTCCTTGCCAAAGGCAACCTGCCTTAAGACATTCCATAATACTGCCAATATCCAAACCAAAACTAGATTTGCAGGTACATCTCCTTGTAGCAACCATGCCATATCAATACAGTAGATGGTCTGTAAGCTGCCTCATACCTTGCAGGCCTTCTTTAGTGGCAACTGTTTTTTGTTTGTTTTGTTTTGTTTTTGAGACAGAGTCTCACTCTATGACCGAGGCTGGAGTACAGTGGCACAATTTTGGCTCACTGCAACCTGTGCCTCCTGGGTTTAAGCAATTCTCCTGCCTCAGCCTCCCAAGTAGCTGGTATTACAGGTGACCGCCACCACACCTGGCTAATTTTTGTATTTTTAGTAGAGACGCAGTTTTGGCATGTTGGCCAGGCTGGTCTCGAACTCCTGACCTCAGGTGATCTGCCCGCCTCAACCTCCCAAAGTGCTGAAATTACAGGCGTGAGCCACTGCGCCCGGCTAGGGGCAACTTTTAGTATCTTTAAAGTGAATTGGTGTTAGACTGTAATAAAATCAATCTGTTTCTCTGTTTCTCCTCTCTCTCTGTCTCTCTGTATATATATATACTGATACTCAGCTTTTGAGATAATCTTGATTTGCTTAGATTACTTTTAAAATTCTCATTCTTTCTAAAAACACCCTAAAATCTACAATATTGTTGTATTTCCTGTTTGTGAGATGCTTACATAAATGAAGTAGATAGTCCCAGGATCTTTCCAGCCAGGGAAGTAAAAGCCCAGAGACATTAATTACCTTTTATATAGGAACCCAATGTTGGATGTCAGCTGAAGAATTGAATGAAATGTTAGGAGACAACAGATTCCAGAAAAGTTTTGTGTTTCCCATCACACCTCGATATCTTTAGATGCTGAATGTAAACCCTATGAAGTCAAGAATTTTGTCTGTTTCTTTCGTGGCTATATCCTTATGCCTAGAAAAGCTTGTAGCATATAGTAAGTGCTCAATAAATATTTGTTAAAATGGTACATATTTCACAGTGTCAATGCAAAGAGAAATATAAATGTTCAAATCAGAAATAAGAACATATTGAAGCAGAATGCTGGGAAAATAAGACAATCCCAAGGATAAGTTTTTTAACATTTGCCTCAAAGTTGAAGGCACTTTAATAAATATAAACTCAATACTTATTTGTGTATTTTTGCTAACATTATATAAAACATACACAACTATATAAATATTGCAATCTCTATGAACTTTTTCAAAAGATCCATCCAATAGTGGAATGTAGAGGCAATTTCCAATTGTGTGGTTTTGTATTTGGCAGAAAATTTAAAGACCTGTTCATTCATTGGTAACATGTTTTGAAAATACGTCTAAAAGTAGGTGCCTGTAATCCCAGCTACTTGGGAGGCTGAGGCAGGAGTATAACTTGAACCTGGGAGGCGGAGGTTGCAGTGAGCCGAGATCGCACCATTGCACTCCAGCCTAGGCTGCAAAAGCGAAACTCTGTCTCCAAAAAAAAAAAAAAAAAAAAAAAAAAGTTAGAGGATGAAGACCAAAGGAAGATGATTTGCAAGGAAATTGAAAAGGATTAAGGGCATAAGACCCTACCATTATTGAAAAAATAAATTCATCTTCTCTTGATAAAAGTATCATACTTCAAGGGTTAAACAAAAACTTGCAAAAAATAACTAGAAGGAAGAGTTAAAAAAGAAAAATCAAAATTAATTCCCTCAGTAGAATGGCTGTATCTCATTGGTACGTTGAAAAAGGAGGGAAAATGCTATACTTCATAATATGTCCTTTATTCTATCTTTTATTTTTAGTATTTTATCCATGCATGTATATTGCATGGATTAAATATGATTGTAAAGTGTTTTAAAAGAAGACTACAGATTAAATTATTTCAATGATCAGTAAGTTGTGTTTTAAGGTGCAATAAAAGTTTTTATGTGAGATAGGGTAGAACAAATCACCTCTCGTTAGTGGCCAGTAAGAACCTAACCCTGAAACTTGAGAGAGCAAGTTCTACACTCTCTAGACTCACTCATGATATTATCCTGTGACCTTTATCTTTAATTAAACAATACATTTTATCCTTTGCCATGGTGCTATGTTTTATCCAGCTACATTGGCTCCATCAGTATCTACACATTCGACTACACCTAGAGAGAAATGGTTCTAGAACTCCAAGAAGTAGGTGAAATGTAGTAGTCACCTGGAGAGGTCTTACTTTGTAGTACTTTAAGAAAAGACAAGGTCACGTGCGGTGGCTCACGCCTGTATTCCCAGCACTTTGAGAGGCTGAGGTGGGTGGATCAGTTGAGGCCAGGAGTTTGAGACCGGCCTGGCCAACATGGCGAAACCCCTTCTCTACTAAAAAATACAAAAATTAGCCAGACGTGGTGGTGCATACCTGTATCCCCAGCTACTCCCGAGGCTGAGGCAAGAGAATTACTTGAACCTGGGAGGTGGAAGTTGCAGTGAGCTGAGATCACCGCACTGCACTCCAGACTGGGTGACCCAGCGAGACATCTCTGTCTATCCCCACTCTTTTCTCCAGGAATCACTGAAGTTAATGCTTAATAACACTCCCATACTTCAGCCCTTCCAATACCTTTGGGGGTATTCTTTTAGGACCTACAAGAATAGGTTCTGTGATAAGCAATGCTATGGCCCAAGAGGATTTCACACTAGGAATTTGAGGAACTATTATGCCTGCAATTATATTATCATAAAAGGCAAACAATGGCTCATATCTATAATCCCAGCATTTTGGGAGGCCGAGAATGGTGGATTGCCTGAGCTCAGGAGTTCGAGACCAGCCTGGCCAATGTAGTGATACCCCGTCTCTATTAAAAATACAAAAGTTAGCTGGGCATGGTGGCGCATGCCTGTAGTCCCAGCTACTAGGGAGGCTGAGGCAGGAGAATTGCTTGAACCCAAGAGGCAGAGGTTACAGTGAGCCAAGATTGAGCCACTGCACTCCAACCTAGGTGACCAAGTGAGACTCCTCTGTCTCAAAGAAAGAAAAAAAAGCAAACAAGAATTTACATATGTAATTAAAGGTACTAATCAGATGTCCTAAGAAAAAAAGAGATTATTCTGAATTATTGCAGAGGCACTAATGATCACATGATCTCTTAAAAGCAGAGAACACTCTTTGGCTTGTAGAAGACAAACGTAGAAGGAGAAGATTAATCCAGAGAGATTCAAAGCATGAGAAGGATTTGATGCTCTGTTGGGTCAAAGCATGAAAAGGATTAGAAGGTAGAGGGACCCTGGATCTCACTTCAACAATCACAAGGAATTGAAATCTGCCAATAACATGCGAGTGAGCTTGAAAGTGTGTTCTTCCCTAAAAGCCTCCAGACAAGTACCTAGAGGGCAGACACTTTAATTTTGGCCCTGTGAGATTCTAAGCAAAGAAACTAGCTTAGCCACACTCTGCCTGAATTTCTGACCTATGGAAAGTGTGAGGTAATAAATCTATGTTGTTTAAACCACTAAATTTGTGGTAGTATAACAGCATTAGGGAACTAATACAGGTTTTGCCATTGCCATTTAACCTACAGAAAATTGAGGCTCAGGGAAGTTAAATATATTACACACAAACGTGTCTTGCAATGTCAGTCTAGTATCATGGATCACATCCAGATCTGCTGACACCCACGTTTGAATTCTTGTGATCATAGCAGTAGTTCTGAAACTTTAGCATGGATCAGAATCCCCTGGATGGCTTTTGAATGTGCAGATAGATTTCTGGCTCTCATCTCCAGAGTTTCTGATTCAGTAAGTCTTGAGTATAGCTAAATACTTCACATTTCTGTATTCCCAGATGCCGCTGCTACTACATCTCTGAAAATCTCACTTTGAGAACCACTAGTTTGCAGGATGTGACTGTTCTTAATTGCATTGTTATTCTTCTTTGGAAAAGGCTTATTGTCTGTAGTGTAGAGGACATGAGAGTAATATTGTGATGCCTTGAGCCCACTTGCTCATTCGTGCTTGAGAAATGGAAGCAAAACCTATGCAGCATCTGCCTAAACTGCTTTTGAGAGAAAGTTCGATGAAAATCATTTGTTCTATCTTGTGGCAAAAATGTTAGCCACACACCCACCTGTATTAGATTTTACTCAAACTTAGCAAACAAAGATTTTCTGTTCGTCTCATCTGGTGTTTTTAAACCTTTAGCACATATTGAGTCCCTATTGTCAAGAACTTAGGAATTAAAAAGTCAATGGACAAACAACAGAAAATCTATGTTTCGGAAATTGCCCAAGAAAAGCAGTTTCAACAAGGCAGCCGTGTCCTATAGGATATGGGAATAAACAAATTGTTTTTCAGAAAAGGAAAACTGGAGTTGGGTATATCTTAAGGCAAGCAGAAAAAATATTTTCATTTTTTAGGTAAGGAATGTAAAACAAATGATGCTTTATATTTCACGAAAAAGGTGCCCCCTTGACTAAGTTCTTTTTAATAAGATGAATTTTTATTTTTTAACCAATTTATTGAGGTATAGTTTACTTACCATAAAGTACACTAATTTCAAGTGTGTAATTTGAGGATTTGGGAGCATATTTACTGAGTTGTAGTCTGCAATCAGTATAACCCAGTTTTAGATTTGAATCATCTCAACAAAGTCCCTTATACTGGTTTATTGATAGTCTTCATTCTCATCTATAGTCCCTAAAAACCAATAATTTACTTTCTGTCTCTATAGATTTGCCTTTTGTGGATATTTCATATAAATGGAATTATATTATATGTGCTTCTTTTGGTCGGCTTCTTTCCCAGAGCACAATGTTTTCGTGGTTCATCCATGTTGCGGCATCTAGCAGCATTTTATTCTTTTTTTTCTTTTATTATTTCTGATGAGTATTCCCAATTGATTTTTTAAAATATAATACATTAACCAGGTGCAGTGGCTCATGTGTGTAATCCCAGCACTTTGGGAGGCTGAAGCAGGCAGATCACCGGAGTCAGGAGTTTGACACCAGCCTGACTAACACGGTGAAACCATGTCTCTAGTAAAAATACAAAAAATTAGCTGGTGTGGTGGCGCGCACCTGTAATTCCAGCTACTTGGGAGGCTGAGGCAGGAGAATTGCTTGAACCTGGGCAAGGGAGGTTGCAATGAACTGAGATCACGACACTGCACTCCAGCCTGGGTGACAGAGTGAGATTCTGTTTAAAAAAAAAAAAAAAAAATATATATATATATATATATATATATATATATATATGTATCTATCTATTTTGTGAGCTAGCATGAGTCTAACACTCCAGACTCAGGAATTTGTCTCTGCACTTTAGTCTCTCTGCTTTTACTGTTCTGGAATTTTTCCACTTTTGAACTTCCTCCCACTTTTTTTTTTTTTGGAAACAGAGTCTTGCTCTGTCACCCAGGCTGGAGTGCAGTGACACAATCTCTGTTCACTGCAACCTCTGCCTTCCAGGCTCAAGCAGTTGTCCCACCTAAGCCTCCCAAGTAGCTAGGACTACAAGCACATGTCGCCATGCCTGACTCATTTTTGGTATTTTAGTAGAGAAAGGGTTTCGCCATGTTGCCCAGGCTGGTCTCGAACTCCTGAGCTCGTCTCTACCTCCCTCCCTTTTTTTAATGTTTATTGCACTTGCAATTATTTGTTTAAAATCTGTACCTCGGTATTAGTGTCAGTTTTCCGGTTGTGATATTCTACCATAGTTTTGTAAAATGTTACTATTGGCATGAACTGGGAAAAGTATACACAGAATCCCTTGTATTTGTATGTATATGCAAAGATTTCTCATTAAAAATTTCAGTTGAGGCCGGGCGCGGTGGCTCATGCCTGTAATCCCAGCACTTTGGGAGGCTGAGACGGGCGGATCACAAGATCAGGAGATCGAGACCATCCTGGCCAACAAGGTAAAACCCCGTCTCTACTAAAAATACAAAAAAAAAAAAAAAAAAAAAATTAGCCGGGCGTGGCGGTGGACGCCTGTAGTCCTAGCTACTCGGGAGGCTGAGGCAGGAGAATGGCGTGAACCCGGGAGGCGGAGCTTGCAGTGAGCTGAGATCCGGCCACTGCACTCCAGCCTGGGCGGCAGAGCCAGACTCTGTCTCAAAAAAAAAAAAAAAAAAAAAAAATTCAGTTGAAAACAAAGAAACAAAACCTGTAATCCCTACTATGTAGACATGGTGAGTCAGGGACTGCATGGGTCTTGCTCATTGTTGTATCTTTTCTGTTTGGCCTGGCACCTTGCAAAAGTTGTAGCTGAATTAAAGTTCGTAGAACAAAATAAATCCATAAATACTGGTATCCAAGGGCACATAGCTAGTTAGTGCCAGAGATGATTCAACTGAGATCTGGTTCCAATGATCTTGTTCTTTTGCTATAATTCCCTTTCTAGGCATAGATTTTTTTTTTTAATCATTCATTTATTTATTTTTCACAAATATGTACCAGATTCTCTAATTGGCCTATGGTGTATTGGTAAACAGGATAGAGATTGAATTTATAGGGATTTATAATCCGATTCGAGAACCACAACAAACGTATTATATGCTGCTAAGACACTGATACAAACTGAAATTAGTGCAGTGAGGAGAAGACAGAGTAAATGAAATTGAATATCAAAGGAACTGACCTAGACTGGGAGGTGAGGAAAAGACTCCTGGAGAGTGAGACAACTTAAGTTAGCTCTGAATACTGAGTAGGACTTAGCTTTCAAGACAGAAGGAATATGGCCGGCGCAGTGGCTCAGACCTGTAATCCCAGCACTTTGGAAGGCTGAGATCACCTGAGGTCAGGAGTTCAAGACCAGCCTGGGCGACATGGTGAAACCCCGTCTCTACTTTAAAAAAAAAAAAAATTAGCTGGGCGTGGTGGCCAGTGCTTGTAATCCCAGCTACTTGGGAGGCTGAGGCAGGAGAATCGCTTAAACCTGGGAGACGGAGTTTGCAGTGAGCTGAGATCGCGCCATTGCACTCCATCCTGAGCAACAGGGTGAGACTGCGTCTCAAAAAAAAAAAACAAAACAAACAAAAAAAACACAGGAATAGCATGTGCAAGGACCTTCTGACAGGAGGAAACAAAGTACATCCAAGAAACGGAAAGAAAGCCACTGGGGCTGCTACACAAATGGAAAGGGGAGATGACTGCTAGATTATAGCAGGACCTCAGGATCTCTGCTAATTAAGAATCTGATCTTTAGACTGAGAGCTATGAAGCAATGACTGTTTAAAAACGATGAGGCCGGGCGCGGTGGCTCACGCCAGTAATCCCAGCACTTCGGGAGGCTGAGGCGGGTGGATCACCTGAGGTTAGGAGTTCAAGACCAGAAATGGCCAACATGGAGAAACCCCATCTCGACTAAAAATAAAAAAGCTGGCTGGGTGTGTTGGCACGTGCCTGTAGTCCCAGCTACTCGGGAGGCGGAGGCAGGAGAATCACTTGAACCCAGGAGGCAGAGGTTGCAGTGAGCTGAGATCACGCCACTGCATCCCAGCCTGGGAGACAGACTGAGAGTCCATCTCAAAAAAAAAAAAAAAAAAAAGGGTCAGGCACGCTGGCTCATGCCTGTAATCCCAGCAATTCGGGGATCCAAGGCAGGTGGATCACCTGAGGACAAGAGGTTGAGACCAGCCTGACCAACATGCAGAAACCCCATCTCTAGTAAAAATACAAAATTAGCTAGTGTGGTAGTGCATGCCTGTGATCCCAGCTACTCAGGAGGCTGAGGCAGGAGAATTGCTTGAACCTGGGAAGCAGAGGTTGCCGTGAGCTGAGATCGTGCCATTGCACTCCATCCTGGGCAACAAGAGAGAGAAACTCCATCTCAAAAAGAAAAAAAAAAAAAAAAACAAGAAAAAAAAAAAAAAAACAAGAAATAAACAAAAAACAACAAAGAAGGCTTCATACTGTGTTATTCCACTGACATGTTATTCTGGAAAAGGCAAAATTAAATCATGATGGCAGTAACACATCAATGGTTGTCAAGGGTTAGAGGAGACTGAGGGATGAATAGGTGGAGCACAGGGGATTTTTAGAGTGAAGAAACTACTTGGTATGATGCTATAATGGTGGACTCATCATTATACACTTCTCAAAACCCATAGAAGATGCAGCAGCAAGAGTGAATCCTTATATGAACTATGGGCTTTGGGTGGTAATGATGTGTCAACGTAAGTTAATCAGTTGTAACAAATGAACCACTCTGGTTTGGGATGTTGATAGTGGAGGAGGCTGTACAAGTAATGGAGAGGGGATATATGGGAATTTCCTGAACCTCCCACTCGATTTTGCTGTGCACCTAAAACTGCCCTAAAAAATAAAGTCTATTAAAAGAACAATACAATATGATGAAGAACATTTTACCTAATTAGTTTTATATTTGGAGAGGGTCACTGTGGCTTCTGTAGATAATGTATTGGGATGGAAGAGTAAGGGTGAATGCAGGAATGTATTTACATGCAATTGCAGTGGTCCAGGTCAGCGATAATGATGGCTTTGATGAACCAGTGGTTCTCAACCATAGAATCTGGTTTATATTCAGATTTTCATGCTAACTGAAGGTTATCTCAAAGTCACTCTGTTGGGTGATGTGTTCTTGGCTCAGTTCTCAGAATGGGGCTTCTAAGTCTCATCTTGTCCCAGTTGTTCCAATTTTGCCTTCTGGATCTGCCACAGTGACATCTAATGCCATATATTCGGAAAGCATAGCTTTTCAAACCAGGCAGACCTAAGTTCAAATTACATTTCCACCTCTAACTAGCTTTGTAGCATGAGCTAGTTACTTAATTTCTCTGGACCTCAGATTTCTCAGGGATACTAAGATTTAAGTCATGACTTTACTGTAAATCAAGATTGAATAAAAATGTATACAGCACAGTGTCTGTTATCTCAAAGTTTGTTGCCAAATATTGGCTGAATTTTAAAATAACAACAGCTGGTAAAACAGGTATACTATATATGACTCCAATTTTGCCCGTACTCTTTCTAAGATCTTTTGGTATCAGAGTACTGCCTAGAAAAAAACTTGAAGGTGAATAAATATGTATTGAAGCTAAAGAACATAATTTTTAAATTAAGTATGCATTTTCGAGCAGAGAAACAATATATTTCAAAATGCCCATTTTAATCCTCATTAATAGGCTCATAATAGACATTTTAGGAGGAGGTAATGTAGAAGAAAATCTCACCATAGGTATATTCATCATAACAATTAGATCTGAAGATTCAGTTCACGTCTCTAATTATAAATGAATGCCACACATTAAACAAAGACACTGTGGAGTTCACACTTCCTTAATTATAGGTTCATGGGGATGCTAGGTTTGACCATGTGAGTTTCATTTTCATTGCTATGTGCTGACATTCTCCTGTAACCTCACCGTAGGTAAGTTTTCTTCCTAGTCATGTACTTTGTGACAGGTTAGCAACAATTCCAACTTCATGCTCCATTTTCTCTGCCTACTGAGGCAATTTGCTATCCATGCACTTTGTTATTTCCTCCGCTTTGTGACTCCGACCTGTAAGGTGTTTCATGATGGGAACTGCACTTTGAATACCAACACTTCAATTGCTCTCCCAGCTGAATACTATCTATGCCACTTTAAAAGGAGGATTTTAATATATAGGTCACCCTCTCACATTAAATAGCCGGTCAAGACTGTAGGCTGAGTTGTTTAAAAAATGTATCCCATTGTACTTCCCAGGCTTTTGGCATTTTACCGTTATCATACTCAAGGTCTCTGTGATCTGGCCTCTGCCCACCTCTCTCTGCCCACCTCTCAAGGCTCATCTCCTGCCACTGCCTTGATATTGGTGATGGGGGATATTAAACTGTGTAATATGCCCTAAATTCTCTATGCCGTTTTGCTCTTCTGTTTCCTTTGCAGAGGTCATTTTTGTTTCTGCCTGTAAGAATCAGCTCTTTCCCTATTGTCTACTTGCTTAACAACTTCTCTTCTTTCAAGATCCCATCTGAGTATCTCCTCCACTGGGTGACCTTCATGATTCTTTTCTTTGTACCTCTTCACTCTCAGCCGCAATCAAGTTCTCTTTCTATTCCTCTGGCTCTCTGGGCATCACTCTATCATACAATGCACTGCATTGAATTGAAACTATTGGTTTATAAATGTCTTTCTTCATCTGGACAATGAATTATTGAGTCCAAATCTAATGCATACCTGCATCTCCAACACCTCTGTCTAATGCATACCTATGTCTCCAACACGTCTAAGAGAGACAGGTCTCCTCTGACCAGAGCATTAAAGATCAACTGCAGCTCTTCCCTTGAGCATAGGTGTTTGCTTTACTTATATTAGTGCCCAGCTATCCATAGAGCATAGTCAAGATGTTAAATGCTTATTGAAATGATTAATGTGTTAGAATAAAGCAAAGGAAGCAATGTCACTAATCATTTATTTTACCCTGTTGCAGGTACTTTGTTACGTGTTGAGCACACAAAATCATCTAGTGTAAGCCTTGCCTCTAGATACCTAAAATCTAGAGGAAGAGAGAGATATATAAATTGACCATCATAATTCTGTAATGTAGGCAAGTGATATGGTTTAGATCTGTGTCCCCACCAAATCTTATGTCAAATTGTAATCCCCAGTGTTGGAGGTGGGGTCTGGTGGGAGGTAATTGGATCATGGAAGTGGATTTCTCATGAATGCTTTAGCACCATCCTCCTTGGTACTGTCCTGGTGATAGTGAGTGAGTTCTCATGGGATCTGGTCATTTAAAAGTGTGTGGCACCTCGC
Organism: Macaca fascicularis; assembly: GCF_037993035.2. NCBI lineage: Eukaryota > Metazoa > Chordata > Mammalia > Primates > Cercopithecidae > Macaca > Macaca fascicularis. Next base: position 56,242,487 of record NC_088394.1, read on the forward strand.
CCTCTCACTCTCTCTTGCTCTTGCTCTGCCATGTGAGACATTTCACTCCCACTTTGACTCACATCATGATTAGAAGCTTCCTGAGGCCTCCCCAAAAGCAGACGTTACCATGCTTCCTGTACAGCCTGCAGAACCGTGTGCCAGTTAAACCTCTTTTCTTTATACATCACCCGGTCTCGGGTATTTCTTTATAGCAATGTGAGAACAAACTAATATAGTAAGTATAGGCTATAAGTGAGGCCTGAGAAAGACATCTAAATCAGATTACTGCCAGATCAAGAAAGGTGCCCTAGGGGGAAAGAAAGAAGCACTGAATTTTTATTGTCATTACTATTAATTTCATTTAAATAACATTAAATAATTATTTGTCTTTACTGACATATTGTTGTCTACCATAAAACAACTTCTTTACATGCATCGTCTTATCTCTCCCAACAATGTTAGGAAGTGAGTACTGTTATTGTTATTTTTATAGAGGGCATGCTAAGGCACAGGGAAGTTATGAACCTGTCTCTAGGTCACACTGCTAAAAAGTGATAGAACTGGCATTAGAACATGGGTCTTTTGTGATGCCAAAGGCACTTCTCCAATTATCCTGCTACAAAGATGTCCTGCCCTATGATGGAATAAATTGAGCAGGGAAAGAAGAAAGAGATGGATATACTAAAAGTGAGGGAATCGTTTTGGAGGTGAAGGAGCATGCTGTATTTTTGGAAACTGTAAGTTTAGGGCTTTAAGTTCAGATGTGCAAGAGAGTACAGATCCCAAAAGAAGTGAAAGAAGAAAAATAAATTAGGTATATTCTCAATTCCTGCCCTTTCTAATCTCTCTACTCCCAAGGGGCAGCCCTTCCTTTCCCAAGGGTAGCAAACTGTAGTGGACAGCGCTGAAGAAAATAACTATTGGCTTTCTTATCTAGGAAGTGCCACATTGTTTAGAAGTACTGGAGAATGACAAAGTACCTGAACCCTTCATCTTCCTCCTTTGCTGAGGCTAAAAGAAAAGAATAAATAACAGCTGAAAGAAACGATCAATGAAGGCCTTGCCTGCAATAACAGATAGAAAGTACCTGGCAAAGGGAAACCATAAATGCTATAGAACCTCATTCTTCATCCTTTGAACTGAAGGTCTCCTCTGGCCGGACCATTAAAGATCAACTGCAGCTCTTCCCTTGAGCATAGGTGTTTGCTTTACTTATATTAGTGCCCAGCTATCCAGGGTGGCATTGAAAACCTGTCTGCAAATACGGTGGAGGTTCTTGATGGCTAATCCATAAAGTTTGCAAAAGTTACATTTATCTATCGAGACTCATGCGGGTGATATTATACACAGTAGGGCATTTACTCACTCCTTCTTCCATTAGTAATAACATCTAATATAGCAAGTTGGTGGAGACCAACGTGCTCAGGACACCCATCCAATTATTTTCCTGCCTTTCACTAGTGATGGATGGAAGTGATTGAGTTTTTCATCCTGAGCTGCTGAGCTCCTTTAGATTGTGCTGTGAGATGACAGGGCTACTACCAGAGCTGTTTCTTGAGCATGATGAAGTGACATAGTTTTAAGCTGGGTCCAGGAGTGCCTTAGGAATTTGGAAGAGCCTTCTGGGGTCCATCGTGGATAAGCTGGGTAGATGGAGGCTGTGCACTGGAGAACTCTCACATTTTCAGTTTGTAATCCTATATATGCTTTTCAAAATAGAGAATGATCTGTTCAAGTAAAAGAACTAAAAATCTCCTAGTGAGTAAAGACAGATGACCTTGGAGACCAAGGACCTCTGTTAAAAAATTCACACAACCATTAACAGGACTGGTCCTGAATCTAAGTTGCTTCTCTTCCTTTGAACTTTATTAGCATTATCTCTAAAATAACCATGACAATGCAACATGTTCTCAAGTTTGGAGGAGTCTTAGGATGGTCAAAAGAGAGCTCATAAATAAAAGCACCATATTAAGTGTATGCTGCTGAGGAGCTGTTAGTAAAGCTAGTTACTACTTCTAAATACTCCAGTTTCTATGCAAAGGTTATCATATTTGATCTCTTTTGATTGACCCAGTCATCCTATGAGATAGGTAAATTAGTAAAGACAGTTTACTCTGCCTTGTCTTGATTTTCTTAACTGTAAGTCATCACAGCATATGTAGCAGAAGTCAAAGACAAGGGTTTATGTGCAAATAAGTTATTAAAGGAATTGTTCCCAAAGGAAATCAGTAAGAAACTAGAAGAAACAGGCTAGGGAAGGGAGGGAGCTAAGCAGGGGAATGATTTCAGACAAAATCCTGAAAAGTGTAGCTTCATCCTACAGACATAAATGAGACCTTAGAGTTGTCCTATCTGAGGAAGCTGGTGTTTTCATATTTTGATTTCCATCGGTCTTTGGTTAAAAGTACCTACTCCTTCTGCCCATACATTTACATTTCAGAGATGGCAATTATTTTTGAATGAATGAGTAAATATTTATTGAACATTGTCTATGTTGCAGATGCTGATCCAGGTCCGAGTGGTGAAAATGACAGGCTTCCTCATGGGACATATTAACAACCAATAAACAGATACATATTTGTTTTCAGGAAATAATAAATGATATGAGTTGAAAAGAGGGTAAAAGGAAAGAAAAATACAAGTGTTAGGGAGAGGGTGATATTTGAGGTATGTCAGTTACCCCCCTTCCTGTCTAGACTTATGACAGATATTCATACCTCCACATCCATTAAGACAAGTTGAAGTCTACAAATCTCACTTTTGGGGTTCTTATAGAATGATTCTTGCAATTAGTGCTATATTAGACAAGACGGTGTAAGAAGAGTTTGCTTTTGATTTTCTTTTCAAAAGAAAATAGATATATTATGTTTTATTCCTTAGTTTTATCCAGGACCAGTCCTGAACCTATTTTACCTTTGTTTCGTTCCCAAACTTTCCCCTGCTCTGCTGGGCACAGCAGATGAGCTGAACCTTGAATGCTGTAAGGATCCTGCATCAGATAGATTCTGGTTGGTTCAACCAGAGAGACAGGGTGACCGCAGGGCTAGAGGAAGGGAGAAATAAGTAGTTTTCCCTAGTCTTCTGCTTCCAGAAACAACTCTAGCAGCAGCTGTACCTCCTCTGCATCTCCGGATTCCCCTAGAATGAACTGTGGTTCCAGTGTGCATCATGGGACCCAAGCTGTGGGCTTTGCTGATTCCACTTCTTCCTTCCTTTGTCTCTCCAGCATATGGAATGATGGTAGTGGTTTCTTGTTGCTGATATCTGGACTGTCTCATTTTCCTTTGTTGGCTTATCTCTTCTACCACCTATGAAACAAATTGTCTATACTGAACCTCCTCTTTTTTCCTGGTTTGACCCTTACTATGGTAGACAATATTGGGACTTAGAAAACAACACCCCCAAAATGAGGGCCTCAGTAGCAGCCTCAGAAGCAACAATTTCTCTCTGCCCTCCTCCTTTCCTCTTTCAGTCCTATTTTCACCCAAAGCTACCCATAAAAACTAGAAGAATCCTTCTTCTCCAAGGTAGGTCACAGAAACCAGAACCTCTTTTTCCCACAGCCAGTCAAAAAGCCTAAAAACATTACTCTTAACTTTCCTCCACTTTTCTCTGTAGAAACTGGCCATAAGGAAATTATCTGACCTATACCTTGTTTGACCGAGGTCATAAGAACCCCTATTCAAGAGAGGGTCCTGCCCCATGCGCAGAAGAAAGAAATGCATACTCAGAGAGGTCAAGAAGAGGCTAGACAGGCCAACCTCACTGGGTTTCCCCGGTCAGTCTATTAACATTAGATCAGACCCTTTTTGTCCAATTATATTTCTTCACAGCTGTTCATACTTTATTGAACTTAAGCATTAAAACAGGCAATTTTCCCTGTATGTTTGAGTTTTCATTCTGAAGGTTCTTGTGCATATGCGCTAAATAAATTTGTATCCCTTTTCTCCAATTAGACTGTCTTTTGTGAATTGACTTTTCAGTGACCTTTCACACGGCAAAGGGGTAATTTTTCTTTGACCCCTACACCAGAGTCCAGAGGGACACCAATGAGCCTCACCTCCTTATGCAGTCTCCTCCCACATGGAAATATGGCTGGCCTGTATGTCCAAGAGAAGTACTGAGTGTCATTTCTGAAGCCAGGTCCAAATAGTAATTGTGATTCCAACCTTTGTCTCTCTTAGATTACCTTCTCTGGGGAAAGACAGTTGTGGTGTCATAAGGACACTCAAACAGAATGTAGAGAGTCCAGTGTGGGAAGAAACTGAATTAACTTGCTGAAAAACAGCCCCAAACTGCCATCCATGTGAGTAAGCTACCTTGGAAGCAGGTCTTCCCATCCCAGTCAAGCATTCGGAGACTGAAGCTCCAGCCAACATCCGGAGCGTGACCTCATGAGAGACCTTGAGCCACTTTTAAGCTCCCAACCCGTTGAAACCATGATAAATGATTATTTTGCTTTATGTCTTTTTGTTTTGGGGTATTACATAGCAATAGGTAACTAATGTTCTTACTAATCAGTGCCCTAAAAATATAGACTTAAGGATGTCAGAGAAGTAGACAAACATCAGTGGAAAATATGCAATATTTCAAATGTGTCCTTGTCACCAAATTTCTCAAGTCTGTCCACAGAAAAGACATTCCATACTGGACAAGGGTATGACTGTAGAGTTAAAAGGACTTAAATTTAAGTCTCTGCTTTATCTCTTGTCAGCTTTGCTTCAAGGAAGTTTATTAACTTCTCAAACATTTAATCTTTACTATTATAAAATGGGAAAAATAATGAAATTCTCATAATCATTCCAGGAGTTAAGTTCTATGTGATGGAGAAAAAAACAAACTTTGCACAATACAAGTGCATAATAAATATTCACCATTATTTTTGGTTTTGTTACATTCTGAGTCTTCTGTGTGAACCTGAATTTCAGTGTCTACATGTGTAAAATAAGAACCATAATACCTACCTTTCTGAGTTGCTGTTGGGTTTGATTTCCAAATTCGTGGTAGTAAGGAAGGGGTCATCTCCAGTCTTTGCTGAGAAAGGCTATTCCTCAGTGTGTGGAATAGATGAACAAAAGTGAACAGGGAATTTCATGCATCAATTTCATGAATTTTCCAGATAAACAAAGATGGATACAGGGAATGATTTGGGGATATCCTAGCGTGAAATCATCCTCAACCTGGTGAAAATCCCAAATCATCTAACTCTTGCAGGCAACCTCAGCAAAACTTTGTAAGGTGGAATCCTGACCAAAACTTTATAAGGTAGAGCTCTCCCCAAAACTGTATAAAGTAGAATTCTCACATAAACTTTATTAAATTCATGATATTATATGCATATTGTAGAAGTTGAATTTGAGATTCAGTTTAAACAACTTATGAAAGATTGCACAGCTAAGAAGAGTGGAACCAGATTTGAAGCTTTGCTATGTATTTCATACCACAAAACTTCCCATACAGATGAATATTCCAGAATTAGTTTAATTCAGTATTTTAAGAGCTCAGGCATTTAAAATTAATATTGCTATCATTTTTTTCTAGTAAATACACAAATCTATAATCAAATAAATGAAAATGCTCCTACCTTGGAATTCTTTGTTTTGATTTGTTTTACTGTTTACCAAAAAAAAAAGACTTGATAAAGATTTCTCAACATTAGCTTAGCCATTCCCAATTTTGTGGTAGCGACTCTTTCTTCCTCTCCTCTTTCTTTCTTTCTTTCTCTTTCTTTCTTTCTTTCTTTCTTTCTTTCTTTCTTTCTTTCTTTCTTTCTTTCTTTCTTTCTTTCTTTCTTCTTCCTCCCTCCCTCCTTCCTTCCTTCCTTTCTTCCTTCCTTTCTCTTTCTTTCTTAATTTCCTTCCCTCCTTCTTTTCTTTCTTTCTTTCTTTTTCTTTCTTTCTTTTCTTTTTCTTTCTTTCTTTCTTTCTTTCTTTCTTTCTTTCTTTCTTTCTTTCTTTCTTTCTTTCTTTCTTTCTTAATTTCCTTCCTTCCTCCCCTCCCCTTCCTTCCTTCCTCTCCTCCTCTTCCTTCCTTCCTCTCCTCTCCTTCCTTCCTTCCTTCTTTCTTTCTTTCTTTCTTCTTTCTCTTTTTCATTCTCTTTTCTTAATGTTTTTTTCCTTCTCTATGTGAACACTGAGTATTTTATGAGTCTGCAAAGTATCTGATAAAAGCAGAACTCCTGAAGAATCTGATACTGCAATTGAGAGAGAAAATTAACATGCAACTACAGGTGAATGTAAAACTGCAGGATACTAACAATAATGTAAAGTCTGGGGTCAGACTGAGGGCAGTCTGAACGCTACCACCTCCACTCACTAGTTGTGTGACTCTGATCAAGTTCTCTAAACTAACAGTTAACAATAGTGCCTACCCATAAGATTGTTGAGTAGATTAAATTATATAATCCATGCAAAAAGTACAGTCTTGAGGTATGAAATAGCTTGTAATAGCTAACATTTATAACATTTTTCTAAGTAATATAATAGTGGTATGCAGAATCATTACCTTTCTTTCTTTTAGAGAAGTTTTGGAAATAACTGGGTTGCTCTTCCTGAGTAATAAAACTAAGGACTAAAACTGGAGCAGCAAAGCAGTGGATTCATTACAATAACAGCATGGCTTTCCTGAAACTCTAGGCAGGGAACCCTAAATTGTGCTCAGCACTAACTGCATATATTACTGGAATTACATTACAATTAGGTTGACACTGTAGCTAATGTCTCCAGTCACTGTGCTGGGTACTGAGTCACTTCCAGCTCTTGACTGATTTCCATGGTGGCCTACACTGGCTCAGTGGAATAGGAAAATCACACTTTAGGGACTTAGAAAGTGTGTGTGACTGCCAGAAATCAAATCGCCAGTTGATTGCAATATTTACTTTTTAAAAAGATTCTTTAACCGGACTTTGTTTTGTTTTTTTTCCCAAGACTGCCTTTCAAGAAACTGTTGTTACAGTTGGGAGAAGGAAGGCCATATTTACACTATCAGGTATAAGTCAGCTTCATTTGGAATAAATAGAAACTATTCACTTGCATAGGAAGAAAGCATAAGATACTGGTCCCTAAAAAGAGTCTCTACACTAGGATCTAGTTTTACATTATTAAAATAAAGTACACTATTAAAATAAAGTCTGAATTAACTCCCCCACCTCTGGGATTGATTGCAGGGCAGTTCATTTAACACTGTTCTAAAGTGATTTTCTTTAAGTGATACTGATTAGATAAAAAGTCAGATGTTTGAGCCAAAGCTTTCCTTGATCTGAACCATCGCTAATGTTAAAGGCTTCCCTGCTATTGAGTCAATTCTTGCGTTCTGTTTTGCAACCAAACTAACCAACGTGCCAAAATGTTTTGAATTTAACTTTTTTGCAGCTTTGCCTTTTTTCTTCATTGTTCCCCTTGCATCCAGAGTCGGCCATTTGCTCCCACCCCCAGCCCTTGTGCTAGGGTTGTATCTAATGGCAAACATGTCAGCTTCCTTCAGTTTCCTTCCCCAGCACTTCCTCTTTGCCTGACCTTTTAATGATGGAACTCCTCAGGGCTCAATTTTAGCTCTTTTAATTCTATCCTCCTTGCCTAGATAATTTCATCCATTCTTTAAGTTAAATTACTATCTATATGCTGATGACTCAAAAATGTATGTCTCTAGCCCAGACACCTCTTCCAGCTGTAGAGTCTTACATCCACCTCCTAGCTTGACAGAAGCATCTGAGTATTTTCCAGATATTTAAAACTCAGTGTGTCACAAATGGAACTCCTGGCACATCCCACACTCCAAATGGAATGTCTGCAAGTGGTTCTTCAGTCCGAAAAGGCACTTTCGCTCACCTACGGTCTCACCCCGGAAATTCGAAGGCTTTCTTTGACATCTCTGTTCCCCTCACCTTTATATTGTATGTATTTTTCTTTTTAAGATGGAGTCTCACTCTGTCTCCTGGGCTGGAGTGCAATAGCGCAATCTTGGCTCACTACTGCAACCTCTGCCTCCTGGGTTCAACCAATTCTCCTGCTTAAGCCTACTGAATAGCTGGGATTACAGGTGCGCACGACCACGCCTGACTAATTTTTGTATTTTCAGTAGAGACGGGGTTTCACCATATTGGTTAGGCTGGTTTCGAACTCCTGACCTCGTGATCTGCCTGCCTCAGCCTCCCAAAGTGCTAGGATTACAGGTGTGAGCCACCGTGCCCAGCCTGGATCTAATTTTTATCGATGCAACACCTAACACACTTCTCAATCTTCACCTTATCTCTTTACTTCCATTGATACCACTTTAGTCAAATTGACAACTGTATCTTCTTTTAAACATTTAAATATTCTAATTTTCTTCATTTCAATTTATTTTTCTCTTTTCAGTTTATTCTCAACTGAATGGGGAATGCATTTATGATCATACCAACCTCTGAAATAAAACCATTTAATGACTTCACATTGCCTTTAAAGTATGGTCTGAAATCCAAGGCAGGTCTACAAAGCTCTGTGTCATCAAACACCTGCCAGCTTCTCTGGCCATATCTGACACTTTTCTTTCACACTTTTATGCTGAATTCCTGGAACATGATATTATCTCCAACTTGCAATCCTCCTTTCTATGTTCTTTTCTCTCTGTGTGGGGTACTCTTTCCTCCATTTTTGTTGTCTAAGGTTGTTTAGTCCTTGGTTTGTCTTGAATGTTACTTCTGCAAAAAAATCATTCTCTAAACCCTGAACCAAATTGGGGCCCCTTATTTACATTCTCAGAGGATCTTGTGCTCCTCTTAAGAAGGCTATACTTTTAAGGTCAGGCACAGTGTCTCACGCCTGTAATCCCAGCATTTTGGGAGGCCAAAGAGGGCGGATCACCTGAGGACAGGAGTTGGAGACCAGTCTGGCCAATATGGAGAAACCCTGTCTCTACTAAAAATACAAAAATGAGCAGGGTGTGGTGGCACACACCTGTAATCCCAGCTACTCAGGAGGCTGAGGCAAAAGAATCACTTGAACCCGGAAGGAGGAGGTTGCAATGAGCCAGGATTGCACCATTACACTCCAGCCTGGGAGACAGAGCAAAGCTCTGTCTCAAAAAAATAATTACTATACTTTTATAAACAGATTCTTTATAATAATTGTATCAAAGTCAGCCTTGCCTAATAGGCTCTAAAGTCTACAAAACGCAGAGCTTTTCCTAATCTGCTGACCATTCTATCCTCTATACCTAGGGCAATGCCAGACCAACTGTCAACACATAATACATTTTTGTCACTTTTTTTTTTTTTATTATACTTTAAGTTCTAGGGTACATATGCATAACGTACAGGTTTGTTACATATGTATACATGTGCCATGTTGGTGTGCTGCACCCATTAACTCATCATTTACATTAGGTATATCTCCTAATGCTATCCCTTCACCCCTCCCCACAATAGGATCCGGTGTGTGATGATCCCCTTCCTGTGTCCAAGTCATCTTATTGTTCAATTCCCATCTATGAGTGAGAACATGTGGTATTTGGTTTTCTGTTCTTGCGATAGTTTGCTGAGAATAATGGTTTCCAGCTGCATCCATGTCCCTACAAAGGACACAAACTCATCCTTTTTTATGGCTGCATAGTATTCCATGGTGTATATGTGCCACATTTTCTTAATCCAATCTGTCACTGGTGGACATTTGGGTTGATTCCAAGTCTTTGCTATTGTGAATAGTGCCGCAATAAACATACAAGTGCATGTGTCTTTATAGCAGCATGACTTATAATCCTTTGGGTATATACTCAGTAATGGGATGGCTGGGTCAAATGGTATTTCTAGTTCTAGATCCTTGAGGAATTGCCACACTGTTTTCCACAACGGTTGAACTAGTTTACAGTCCCACCAACAGTGTAAAAGTGTTCCTATTTCTCCACATCCTCTCAGCACCTGTTGTTTCCTGATTTTTTTTAATGATTGCCATTCTAACTGCTGTGAGATGGTATCTCATTGTGGTTCTGATTTGCATCTCTCTGATGGCGAGTGATGATGGGCATTTTTTCATGTGTCTGTTGGCTGTATGAATGTCTTCTTTTGAGAAGTGTCTGTTCATATCTTTTGCCCAGTTTCTGATGGGGTTGTTTGTTTTTTTCTTGTAAATTTGATTGAGTTCTTTGTAGGTTCTGGATATTAGCCCTTTGTGAGATGAGTAGATTGCAAAAATTTTCTCCCATTCTGTAGTTTGCCTGTTCACTCTGATGGTAGTTTCTTTTTCTGTGCAGAAGCTCTTTAGTTTAATTAGATCCCATTTGTCAATTTTGGTGTTTGTTGCCATTGCTTTTGGTGTTTTAGACATGAAGTCCTTGCCCATGCCTATGTCCTGAATGGTATTACCTAGGTTTTCTTCTAGGGTTTTTATGATATTAGGTCTAACATTTAAGTCTCTAATCCATCTTGAATTAATTTTCGTATAAGGAGTAAGGAAAGGATCCAGTTTCAGCTTTCTACTTATGGCTAGCCAATTTTCCCAGCACCATTTATTAAATAGGGAATCCTTTCCCCATTTCTTGTTTTTGTCTGGTTTGTCAAAGATCAGATGGCTGTAGATGTTTGGTATTATTTCTGAGGGCTCTGTTCTGTTCCATTGGTCTATATCTCTGTTTTGGTACCAGTACCATGCTGTTTTGGTTACTGTAGCCTTGTACTATAGTTTGAAGACAGGTAGTGTGATGCCTCCAGCTTTATTCCTTTGGCTTAGGATTGTCTTAGAAATGTGGGGTCTTTTTTGGTTCCGTATGAACTTTAAAGCAGTTTTTTCCAATTCTATGAAGAAAGTCATTGTCACTATTTTTTATGGGGTGAATTGTGTCTGCCAAAAAGATATATTGAGATCCTAACTTCCACAATGTTGGAAGGTGAGCTTTGTTAGAAATAATGTTGTTGCAGATTAAGGTCATACTTAAGAAGGCTGGGCCCTTAGTCCAATATGATCTTTGTCCATAAAAGAAGACAATGGAAGCTACAAGGGAAGAAAGTCATATGAAGAGGGAGGCAGAGATTGACGTGCTATGTCTAAAAGCCAAGGAGAACCAAGGATTGACGGCTACCCCTAAAAGCTATGAAGAGACAAGGAAGAATTCTACCTGGAGTCTTAGAGGGAGCATGGTTCTTCTGACACCTTGATTTTGGACTTTTCATCTTGCAGAACTGTGAAACAATAAGCCACTCAGTTTGTGGTACTTTGTTAGAGCAGCCCTATAAAACTAATACACTGTTTACACCTAAGTGCATTCTTTTAATATACTATGCATTATTCATCTCTAAGTCATCAGTACCTAGCACTATTGGAATGTAATACATACTTCATAACAAAATACTGATATATTGATTATGTATAGACACAGTCAGAATCTAACCATATGGTCAACTCTAAATAAGAGCAAGTAGTAAACATCCAAAAGTTATATAACCCCAAAAATCTTACTCCTAGGTCTTTATCCAAGAAAAAAAATGTGAACTTCTATATAGAAATGTTTATAATGGTATTATTCATTATAGACCAAACTGAAATCCACCAAAATGTCTTTTAATGACAAACTGTCATTCCTCCATGCAATGAGGTTACTACTCAGTAATGAAGAAGAATGAGCTATTGATACACAATGCTGATAGATTTCAACTGCATTATGCTAAGTGAAGAAAGTCAGACTTAAAAGATTACAAACTGCATGAATTCATTTATGTGACATTCCAGAAATAGGCAAAGCTATAGGAACAAAGAACAGTTAAGTATTGTCACAGTTTGAAGTGAGGAGAACATTTGAATACGAAGGTTCAGCACGATGGAATTATTTGAAAGTTGCAGTTGTTCTGTATCCTGATTGTGATGGTGGTTATGTGAAGGGAAGTAGGTGTTCAAACCCATAGATACTCGTATAAATTTAAAAGTTAAAAAAGTGGGCTGAGCCCAGCAGCTCATGCTTGTAATCCCAGTGCTTAGGGAGGCCAGTGTAAGAGAAGCACTTGGGGCCAGGAGTTCAAGACCAGCCTAGGCAGCACAGCTTGTCTCTACAGAAAAAGTAACAAACAAAACAAAAGAAAACAAAAACTGAATGTTGCGCCACACACCTGTAGTTCCAGCTACTTAGGAAGCTACCTTAGGAAGCTAAGGTGGGAGGATCACCTGAGCCCACTGTAGCTCGTTTGTGTCACTGCACTCCAGCCTGGGTAACAGAGTGAGATTTCATCTCTAAAAAAAAAATGAAACAAATAAATAAATGAATAAAATGGAGGGGCAATAATAAGGAATAGAACCACATTAAATGTACAGATCAAATAAATTTTTTAAAGCAAAAAGAAACTATGTGTACTATGAAGTGGCTATACTTCATGAGAAAATAACTTCAAATATTTCTTACATGAGTGTCTACAAGTTTTAAGGGTACCGAGGACTATGCACATCTAAGATGAAAGCCTGGTGTAGGCAAATGGTCTCTGCCCTCATGCATCATTATATACTTAACTAAGGAGAACATTTTGCGGGATTTGTAAAAGTACTTAAGGCCTTTTTAGTTCCTCACCACTAATCCAAAACTGGCTCTCAGCAATAGCGGCTGGAAGCCATTACTTTGTAATAGTTACTTCCCATTCTGTAGCCTAGGTAAAATGGATAGTTCTAGTTCAATTCCTAATAAACAGGTGTCTCCATATGACAGATTGTGCTAATTGTCACCCTGCTGTTAGATTTAGTGGATCCCTCAGAGAATGAGACTCAGAGGCTAAAACACGCTATAGGACAGTCTTGAATTTAACAATTTACAATACATGATTCTGCCAGTCTCACTGGGTGTTCATAGGCCTTGAGTCACTAGTGAGTAGCTTTGCCATGGTTTGTGGAGGGGTGGAGACATTACTGCTTTTTCCAGCATGCCTGCTGTTCTGCCAGTAAATGGACTTCAGGCCCATTGAACCAACACCTGTCATACAGCAAACACAGAGATCGTGACTTTGGAACAATTTTCCTTCTTTAGTGTCTGTAAGAAATGCAGTTTTCTGGTCTGAATTTCCCTGTTTGATCACCTAATATTGTATATTGTTTTCTTTAATAACCTGATGCTAACATAGCCCCTCTCGTATCCTAAAGTGTCATTGGTGTTTTCTTACTCGTTATCTAATGATGATCTTGAGGTAGGAGGCAGGACTTGACTCCAGAGGTAGGGCCTGGACACTGGACCAAACTGAAGAGTAGCTAAAACAGGTCAGGGGTGGAAGCACCGCCCCACAAGATATGCCCACCAGTGTGCCATATCAGTTTACCATTGCCATGGCAACACCTGGAAGTTACCACCCCTTTTCATGGCAATGACCTGACAACCTGGAAGTTACCATCCTTATTCTAGAAATTTCTGCGTCAGCTACTCCTTAATTTGCATGTAATTAAATGTGGGTATAAATAGGAGTACAGAACTCCCTCTGAGTTGCTACTGTGGGCACACTGCCTATGGGGTAGTCCTGCTTAACAAGGAGTGGTAAGTACCCGTGCGCTGCTGTACACTCTGCTGCTTCAATACAAGTTACGGATTAACACCACCAGCTTGCCCTTGAATTCTTTCCTGGGCAAAGCAAGAACCCTCCTGGGCTAAGCCTCAATCTGGGGGCTTGCTTGTCCTGCCTCGGTCCTTCTCTATAACCTCTCCTTTCCATAGAGTGTGATGGCTGCAATTAACTGCTTACCACTATCACTGAGATAGGCAGACTGAGTTTCAAGATTTCTGGTTAGACAATATCTTATTTCAGTCTCTATGACAAAAGATTTTGTCATCAGCTGTGCAAGATAAGAAACCCAAATTTGTCAGTGTCCTCAGATTGGTAGGATTCAGGAGGCTAGCTTTAACTAAACACCTTAATAAAAGATTGCAGAACAATCCAAAAAAAATAAGAATAGCTTGTAAATATTAAAGTAAAATTAAGTTATCTTGTTGGTTTTCTGCTTTCCATGGCATCTTCAATGTTGCCCCTGTCTATGGAAAAAATGTATACGGAAAAGCCAGCTGTCTTCTGTAATATACATGTCTCCCGTATAAAGTCTACTTAGTATGATCCCTCAATGAGAGCATGAGAGGTAGTACAGATATCTTTAAATATATGAATTGTATTGCCCATTTCCTAAAAATAAGACAGTTCTATGCTACAGTGTACGTGCATTTTTTTAGTTTGGATTACTACACAGTGTTAAGAAGTAGACTGATCTTCTAATGTCTCTCTTTTGATACCACAGAAGAAAAGCAATCCTTTGTGACAAAATATCAGAGTAATCTTTTGAAGAGGATACATATTCCCATTGCCAGTCACCCAGGGGAAGGGAAGTACTCAGACACAAAGGAGAAAACTGGGCAGTTGAGAGAAGCTCCTTACTAAGCCTGGACATGGTTGCACTTGTTATTAATTAAGTAATTAATTAATTAATTTATTTATTTTTTGAGAAGGAGTCTCACTCTGTTGTCCAGGCTGGAGTGCAGTGGCGTGATCTCAGCTCACTGCAACCTCCGTCTCCAGGGTTCAAGCAATTCTACCTCCTCAGCCTCCCTGGTAGCTAGGATTACAGACACGCAACCATGCCAGGTTAGTTTTTGTATTTTTGGTAGAGACAGGGTTTTACTGTGTTGGCCAGGCTGGTCTCAAACTCCTGAGCTCTAGTGATCCACCCTCCTCGGCCTCCCAAAGTGCTGAGATTGCAAGCGTGAGCCACCGTGCCCGGCCTGGACTTGTTATTTCTTATTTGACTCTTGAAACTTGGCTTTGCTTTGTGGCAATAGAGGCGTAAATAATACTATAGGGTGCACCAAGCAAAACCTGTGGCCATTGAACTTCGTAAGTAGAAAACTGCAGTTGAATATTTCTTTGCTTATCCTACTAAGATTCTTTTTTCATTTATTAGACTATTTAGTAAGGTCTTATTCAATATTCTGTCTTGTTATCAGCTGTGCAATAGAAAATCAAAGAATAGGCTGCTGGCTACATCTGGACAGGTGATCAAATACGGCACCATCTCATTGGGGTCATTACAGTCATGGCAGAATAATTATAGAGACATCTCCAAATGCAAGGTGAATTTCTGGGAATTATTTTTCTGGTATAATATGGCAACATTTTAAGGCCTGTACATGGTCTTCTTAAGCTTGAGGGCAAATTTCCTGTAATACCCTGATAAATCTATTTTATCGATTTACCACTTTGTTAGTGTAGAACAGATGACTTTTGCCAACATAACTGCTCACTGGGTTTTTCTTATTTGTGTTTCATCAAGAGAACTTCCTTGTCCGGGCGCGGTGGCTCACGCCTGTAATCCCAGCACTTTGGGAGACCGAGGCGGGTGGATCACAAGGTCAGGAGATGGAGACTATCCTGGCTAACACGGTGAAACCCCGTCTCTACTAAAAATACGAAAAATTAGCTGGGCGTGGTGGCGTGCGCCTGTAGTCCCAGCTACTCGGGAGGCGGAGGCAGGAGAATCACTTGAACCCGTGAGGCAGAAGTTGCAGCGAGCCAAGATTACACCACTGCAGTCCAGCCTGGGTGACAGAGCAAGACTCCGTTTCAAAAAAAAAAAAAACTTCTTCTTTTATTCACACTGTCTTTTTCTAAACAGTGTTTGATGCAATTGTTTAGACATGTCCTTTCTAAGTTACTTTATATTTTAGTTCTATCTCCCTGAGATTACACATAAGTCACCTTGAGTGGAACAATGGATATTTTAAAACTACTTAGTCATATCTTTATTGGAAGACTGAAAGTTTATTCCTACTAATGGCTTATCTCATACATTGTGTGCACGTTTTGCTTATTCAATTCTGGGAAAACAATTCCTTCCTTTAATTTATATAATTGTTGACAGTGATCTATCTTTGGCAATGTGGTCTATGCGTGTTTATGCACTTGCTATATTTAGAGGAACCTTACCAATTCCAGTTATATTTAACATAATAAAATCATTTGTTTTCTTTTGCATTATCACTCTTAAAGACCCTTGGTATTTTTAGAGAAAATTTAAAGGAGATAAGACAAAGTGATCTGAGAATAAATTGTAAAAGTTTTATTCCAATTCTCCCTATGGAATAAAAGATTTATAATTTTTTTCTATTATTGATTTTTGTACTGTCTAAATGTAATCTTCTTTTGAATTTAAACTTCTGTTTTCTTACAGCTAAGAGAAAAACAAGTTAATATTATTTTGATTAAATATGACTTTTCTAATAAAAATGCATACAGAAAATAAATCCCTATGGGAGAACAAAATAATTTCTTTCCTTCCTGGTAGTTAAGCCCTTCAGTGTACAAACTCTGCCTAAATCCCAAGAGTCTCACTTTTAAAAGTGAACAGATAGCCTCTGACCACCACATGTATAAATAAATTCTTCAGGTGAAAAATAGAAGTCAAATAAATAATAACAAAAAGGGATTAGAGGGAACAGAGATAATAAAGGGAACAGAAGGAAAATCTAACAATTAATATCTTAAGAGAGATAAGTCATTACAAACAGAACTTAAATAGAAAATTCTCTCTAAAAAGGAAACTAGAAAAAACCGTTATAAAAAGAACTCTTGGAAAGTAAAAATGAGATGTCAGAAATATTAAGAAAAAAACAGATGGCCAGGCATGGTGGCTCATGCCTGTAATCCCAACACTTTGGGAGGCCAAGGTGGGCAGATCTCTCGAGGCCAGGAGTTCAAGACCAGCCTGACCAACATGGCTAAACCCTGTCTCTACTGAAAATACAAAAATTAACCAGGCATGGTGCCATTAGCCTGTAATCCCAGCTATTCAGTAGGCTGAGGCAGGAGAATCACTTGAACCCGGGAGGTGGAGGTTGTGGTGAACCGAGGTTGCAGTGAGTTGAGGTTGCTCCACTGCACTTCAGCCTGGGCAACAGAGCGAGACCCCATCCTGAAAAGAAAAAAGAAAAGAAGGAATGACGGAAGATAGAATTGAGGTAGTATCTCAGGAAGTAAAACATTAGAGAGAGAGAAAATTAAAGAGAAAAGAGTGAACAAACAAGAACCAGTTTAGGAGGTTTAACATCCAATAGATAAAATCCAAGGTCCATTTTATCTCTTTTATGTTTTCTAGAATTCCTGTAAAAGAACTGAATGCAATAAAATGTACCCAAAGTTAGGACACATTTTTCCTTTTTAAAAGGACTCACCATGGACCAGCACAATGAATAATAAAATAGTCCTGCAACAAGACTTACTGTCATAAAAATTTAAACACCTGAGATAGAGATGATCTTCAAAAACTCAGAAAGTACTGTGACTCATGAGGACATCCGATATTTCTGAGAAAAACAGAAAGCTAGATGGCCATTGAGAAATGGCCTTCTACATGCTGAATGTGGGAATATTTATTTTCAAACTTGGTTTCAATGCTTACACTGTTAATTTGGCGGAAGGGAGAAATGGGGGACACTTTTAGACGTGCAAGGTCTCAAAATGAAATTGCCCTCTCATACACCATTTTTCAGGAAGATACTAGAAAATGTGTTCCAGAAAATGAGAAAGTAATCCAACAAGCAAGATTACAAAGAATTCAGGAAGAAAGACTGCAGTGCATAAGAGAAATGAAGCAAGTCATCAAGAAGCAGAGAAGACAAATTCCAGGATGACAGTTGTAAAGAGGCCAAGAAAGAGGACTTACAGTGCAGGCAGAGATGGACAGAAGGCTTTAAGAAGGATGTGCCAGAACCGGTGACAGATGAGAATGCAGGGATAAGCATTTGGTGATATTACCTGATAAATTTTTCTGCATACGTTTATGTACCTGCTAGAGTTTGTGATGAACTATTAATAGGGGCAAATCAACTCATAAACTTTAGCAAGAGGTGACTCTCTGTTCATTCTTGTTATTGGACTGAACTGGAATCCACTTACCTGGTGCAGTAATGCCAAACATCCGCACTGAGGTTTGCAGCAGGAAAAAGGAGGGTGTTTATCTGGAGGGGGCCACACAAGAAGAAACCAGCAGCTCACACTTAAGACCTGACCTTTCAGACCGGGCGAGGTGGCTCACGCCTGTAGTCCCAGCACTTTGGGAGGCCGAGGTGGGTAGACTGCTTGAATCCAGGAGTTTAAGACCAGCTTGGCCAACATGACGAAACCCTGTCTCTACTAAAAATATAAA
Source organism: Macaca fascicularis (assembly GCF_037993035.2). Classification (NCBI taxonomy): domain Eukaryota; kingdom Metazoa; phylum Chordata; class Mammalia; order Primates; family Cercopithecidae; genus Macaca; species Macaca fascicularis. The sequence goes on from NC_088394.1 coordinate 56,260,588, forward strand.
AATTAGACAGGCGTGGTGGTGCATGCCTGTAATCCCAGCTACTTGGGAGGCTGACGCCCAAGAATCGCCTGAACCTGGAAGGCTCAGGTTGCAATGAACCAAGATCAAGCCACTGTACTCCAGCCTGGGCCACAGAGCGAGGGTGTCTGAAAAAAAAAAAAAAAAAAAAAAAAAAAAAAAGGCCTTAACTTTTTCCTTTCTGAGAGCTTTCAAGTAAGGGTCTTTAAAGGAAGGGGTAAACTTTAGGAAAGTAGAAGTTACAGGCAAAATCCTAAGTGAATACATTAAGGTGATACATTGGTTTGGCCTAAAAGGGCAGGATATTTTTATTTGGGGGCTTGCTTACAGGTTATAGATAGATGCAAAGGTTTCCTTATTTGTAATTGGTAGGAAGAGAAGCTTTGTTTAAAACATGGGTTTAACAGAAAAGAAGGTTAGCTCTGGCTCATGGATATGATTTTCTCCAGGCTTTTCAGGTAGACCTTTAGAGCAAAGACCTGCAGTCAGAATGCAGTCCTCAGTTTCCCTTTATCCGAGGTCTATGTGACAGCAGATCTGTCTGGTGGAGGTCCAGATTTCTGAAAGACTCATGGACATATGTTAAACTGTTATCTTTAGTTTCTGTAGGGAACCAAACATCCTACAATTTTAACTTCCTTGGCTATTGTTTTAAGCTCCTATGACCTTCTCACTTGTTGAGTTGCCTGTTTACTTCTCAGGGCTAGCTTAGGTAGCTAGAATTTCCTTTAAGGAACTCAAGATTTTCCTTTCTTTTTCTAAGCTGGCCCCTACAAGGGGTCCCTACTCTGTCTCATTTTGAGGAAATCAGTATACCATGATTATTTCACTACTACTGCATAAATATTGCTCAATAAAAAGTAACTTTAACTGCTTATTATTTAACTCATAACTGTGATATAAATATGTTGAGAGATACATGTAAAAACACTAAATATTCATCATTTATATTGGGAACTTGACAGTGTCTAAAATTGATAAGCCTTGAAATAGCAACATAAATACACTTTTAAAATACAGAGATAGCTATCAGAAGAAAAAGTTAAAGAAATTTAAAGTAGTGGAGTTTAGAAAAGGCATTTTCTAAAAACCTGTTAGTATTTGTATACTATTTCATCTTTATGAACTACGGTTTTTATGTTACTTTAAAATATGTATTATATTTTATATTATAATAATTATTGAAGGTGTGAGAGGTTAAAATATGCCACCCAGAATATACTTCTTTGGCATATTTCCAGACGGCTATTCAGGGAAACAGGCTTAGCTTTAAAAAAATGTCCTTTTGGAAAAGAAATCTACTTCTAGAAAGAAAATCTACATTAGTGAAGCAAAGAGTGGATGCAGTCTTTCTCTTAAAGCCCCTTCCCTGTCTTATCTGGATCTAGGAAGGACTAACTCACAGGAAAAGAAAATTAAGAGTCTAACACATTTTAAGGTCTGACAAAGACACTTTTACCAAAGGCTATCACCTGTTCTTCTGGACCTGAGAGACTTTATCTGCAGAATAAGACAACAACTTTTGTTTGCAGTGTGTTTCTTTTCCCAGGATCTCCAAGCTCCTTCCCTTTCTGTACAATATAAAAACTTTAGTCATCTGGGCCTTCTGAGTTTCATATTTTCTGTGGCTCCCATGCAGATGTGCACCTTGATAAATGTTTATGCTTTTTTTTCCTGTTCACCTGTCTAATGGTCTAATGCCAGTTTATTTTAGTAGGTTCCTCCTGCCCTACAGAGGAAAAGTAGACCATTTTTTTCTTCTACTCTGTATTCTCACATGCCACTCAATACAACACCCTGACACCAGGTTTTTGCCTGACACCAGGTTTTTCCAAATACCAAGCAATCTTCCAGTAAACAGCAGCTGAGTGTCGTCCGATGTAACTCAATTCTGGAGCTATATACCTGGGGATAGTGTGAGATCCCACAGGTTGAGGGCTCAGTCCCAAAAGACTGTCCCCCACTTCAGCTGTCAATCATAAGCTGTGGGTTGTAACCTGTGACCAGCCAGCTATGTATCAGGATTCCCATGACCTCCTTCTTGTGTTGAATTAATTTGCTAGGATGACCGACAGAACTCAGGGGAAGACTTATTTACATTTATCCATGTATTATAAAAAGTATTTCAAAAAATATAGATAAACAGCCAGATAGAGGAGATGTACAGGGCAAGGTATGGGAGAGGGAGCTGAGAGCTTCCATGCACTCTCAGGGAGCACTACCCGCCAGGTACCTCTGCATATTCAACAATGTGGAAGCTTTCCAAATTCTGTTCTTTAGCTTTTCATGGAGGCTTCATTACATAAGCACAACCAATTAAATCATTGGGCTTTGAAGATCAACTCAAATTTCAGCTTCTTTCTTCTCTCTGGAGATTAAACAGGTGGGACTCCATCTCAAAAAAAAAAAAAAAAAAAAAAGAAGGTAGTCTTCACCCAGAGATCCCAAGGATTTTAGGAACCACTTTCCAGAAATCAGACACAGAGATCAAAGATATATTTATTATCACACAATTATATACATTGTTAAAAAGTGTGGATGTAAATTATAATTAATATTTTATTAAAATGTATATTGTATGACTTAGATAATTATGCAGTTATATAATTATTTAATTTATAAAATATTATATAGTATATTCTAGATCTTTATAGATAGTACCTTTTTATCAGATCCATTCTGAAAATAGCCAATTTCATGATATATTTTCAAAATATAATGTTAAAACTTATGTTTAGTATTCAATTATCTTTATGTAGACCTAATTTTCTTAAATACACCTTCCTACCAATGGGTTTGTGGCAGGACAAGCCGCAGACAAAACCCCTCAGACACCGAGTTAAAGAAGGAAGGGCTTTATTTGGCCGGGAGCTTCGGCAAGACTCACGTCTCCAACAACTGAGCTCCCCGAGTGAGCAATTCCTGTCCCTTTTAAGGGCTCACAACTCTAAGGGGGTGCGCGTGAGACGGTCGTGTTCGATTGAGCAAGCAGTGGGTACGTGACTGGGGGCTGCATGTACCAGTAATTAGAACGGAACAGAACAGGACTGGGATTTTCACAGTGCTTTTCTATACAATGTCTGTAATCTATGGATAACATAACCAATTAGGTCAGTGGTCGATCTTTAACTACCAGGCCCAGGGTGTGGTGCCGGGCTATCTGCTTGTGGATTTCATTTCTGCCTTTTAGTTTTTACTTCTTTCTTTGGAGGCAGAAATTGGGCATAAGACAATATGAGGGGTGGTCTCCTCCCTTAGGTTCAAGCTGTATTGTATCTTCTCTGCTCATTTAAGATGTCAAATTTATGCCTTGCTTTGGGATTAATGGACATTTCTATTTTTTGCATCCACTTTCTGAAAATGAGCCAATCATGCAATGTCATAAAGCAGGTTTGTCATAAAATGTCTCTGATGAACAAGAACAATTCCACAGTGCAAAAAGTCTTTCAAAGCAGAGTCACCCAGAAGCCCAGGAATAGAGAACTTGAATTTTATGATCCATATCAATATTTTACTGTGGTTACAAATCTAACACAGATGCCAAGATATTTTATGTTGCCAAATGCTTCTTTTATTTTTCAGCACATGTTGTGTGTTCTATTTAGTAGTGAACACATCTGTTAGAACGTTTTTCTTTTCTCTCTCCCTGCGTTTTTTTTGTTTGTTTGCAATTCTAGTTCCTCCAAAGATACAAACTCATACATCAACCCAATGCATGTTTTATGACTTATAAACATTGTTAAACGATGCTAGTCTAAACAGTTGTGGGTTAGGAAATGACTGCTTTGGGAAAGGTATTTTTAGTGGCAAAAGTACTTTTCATTAATCTAAATTTTCCAGGTTTAGAATCTAGACAGATTCAGGCAGGAGAACTCTGAAAGCCGCTGCATTTCAGATTCTCTGGGAGTATGCATATAGGGCAAGGACAGACATAAACAGGTGTTTTGTGTGATGCAATGTGATGAATTTTCTACTTGCCCTTCTTTACTTCAAGTTGAAATCACTCGCCAGGCTGGCAGAAGTTTGCTTAAAAGGTGCGGGGGTGGGGTTGGAGGAGCCGATGTGCTTGCTTTTCCTGCCAATGAAAATTAGGAGCTACGTTGTTTTCAAGAGTCTCTGCCAGTCCTCCCCACTCCGCCTGCACCAGCCCATCTTCCCCACCGAGTTGAATCAACATTTTCAGTGGCAGCCCCTCTGGAGTAATCAATGAGAGGTGTTGCTGGGAGAGGAACTGAATGATTTAGCACAGTGGGAAGGCAGCATATCGACCACCAACAGCAGGAGATGGGGGGCCGACTGACAGTGGCTTTTATAGCCTCTGCCTCCTTGTGAAGAATAGTTCATAATGGGGAAGAGTGGAATAGTGCAAGGGACTCTGCATCTGTCAGGCATAGATAATCTTTCCCTTTTACACAGTCAGTTGGGATGTCATTTGCATTTTAGATTGTAGGGAGATGAACACACAATTGAGTTAAGGAGCAGAAATCCCTCAAGCCAAGTGAAAAAAAAATTAGAATTTCAGAAGATGTGTGTATGTGCCCGTGCATGTGCTTGTGTGTGTGTTTGTGTGGCAGGGAGAAATATACTGTTCCTTGGTTCGAACAAATTTGACCCACAGAAGCCTCCTCAATCCAGCCTCACCTGAATCAAACTTCCAGCCTTTATTATTTTAACAGAGGCACTGGAGACTTAATTTGCTCTAAAATTTGTCTTTTTAAAAAAAGTTTATGGGCCGGGCGTGGTGGCTCACGCCTGTAATCCCAGCACTTTGGGAGGCCGAGGTGGGCGGATCACAAGGTCAGGAGATCGAGACCATGGTGAAACCCCGTCTCTACTAAAAATAGAAAAAATTAGCCGGGCGCAGGGGCGGGCGCCTGTAGTCCCAGCTACTCGGGAGGCTGAGGCAGGAGAATGGCGTGAACCCGGGAGGCGGAGCTTGCAGTGAGCCGAGATTGCGCCACTGCACTCCAGCCTGGGCGACAGAGCGAGACTCCGTCTCAAAAAAAAAAAAAAAAAAAAAAAAAAGTTTATGGACAATCAGAGGAACACTAAGGTTTTTTACAGATGGCGAATCAGTACGGGTCTACAGCAACCTGAATTGTTACCTCCTCAGAAGAAAGAAGGGCACAAGGCAGAAGGAGAGACCGAGGCAAGTTTTAGAGCAGGAGTGAACGTTTATGAAAAAGCTTTCGGGCAGAAATGAACAAAAGGAAGGAAAGGACACTTGACAGAGGGCCAAGTGAACAACTTGAAGAACAAGAGCACGGATTGACCTTTTGACTTGGGGTTCTAGATGATGGCATACCTCTGAGGTCAGGTGTCACTTCTCCCGTGATTCTTCCTTTGGGCTCAGCCGTCCTCATGTGCAGTGACCTACCAGCACTTGGGAAGTGAGCATTCTCGTTGTGTTTATTGGAGTTGTAGCATGCTCACTTGAGGCATTCTTCCCTTACCAAATCAATGTCCCTGCGAGGTCATTTACTGGTTAAACTCTGCCATTTTGCCTCTTACTCAGCAAGCTTGAGTCACTCACCCCAGATCTTATCAGGAAGCTGTTGATCACCACTTTCAGGTTTTTTCTATGTGGAGGCTGCCTTTCCCTGGTGCCATCTGCGTGTATTATTATTTTAGACAGCGTAGAGAGACAGTTAACAACCACCTGACCATCACCTGAGTCACCTGATATTCCTGGATGGAGGGATGAGGGCGGAGCCCTCTCCTGCCCTGTTTATGTCTGACTAGCTATTGTGAAAGGAAAATACTTTGGGCCCTGAAAATCACTAAGCTAAAAGTAAGATCCAAGCTGGAAACTACTCAGGGTAAACCTACCTTCCATTCTATTCAAAGTCATCCCTCTGCTCACTGAGAAATGGATACATGTTCTGTGTCAGGCATCTGAGCCCCAGCTAAGCCATCATAGCCCCTGTGACTTGCATGTATACATCCAGATGGCCTGAAGTAACTGAAGAATCACAAAAGAAGTGAAAATGGTCTGTTCCTGCCTTAACTGATAGTATTACCTTGTGAAATTTCTTCTCCTGGCTCATCCTGGCTCAAAAGCTCCCCCACCGAGCACCTTGTGTCCCCTGCCCACCACCCCTGACCTCCAGACAACTACTCCCGCCTTCCGTCCTCCCCCCGCCATTGACTGTAATTTTCTATTACATACCCAAATCTTATAAAATGGCCCCATCCCTATTTCCCTTCCCTGACTCTGTTTTCGGTCTCAGCCCGCCTGCACCCAGGTGAAATAAACAGCCTTGTTGCTCACACAAAGCCTGTTTGGTGGTCTCTTCACACGGATGTGAGTGAAATTCTGATTGCCTCCTTTGGAAAGACTTATCAGAGACTCAAACAATGCAACAATTTTTCTCTTACCTACCTGTGGCCTGGAAGCCCCTCCCTGCTTTGAGTTGTCCCCGCCTTTCTGTACTGAACCAATGTACTTCTTACATGTATTGATTGATGTCTCATGTGTCCCTAAAATGAATGAAACCTAGCTGTGCGCCAACTGCCTTGGGCACGTGTCGTCAGGACCACCTGAGGCAGTGTCACAGGTGCACGTCCTTAACTTTGACAAATAAACCTCCTAAAATGATTGAGACTTGTCTTGTCATTTGTCTCAACTGACAGTACCTACTGTAACAGTTTTGGTCACTGATTAAGACTGAGTTTGCAGATGTGCATTCCTGTAAATATAACTTTTAGCTGCCTTGACAAGAAGGATGGTGTAAAAAGATTGCCCGACAGTCCTGAGCAAAGGAGTCAGTAAGTGTGTGTGTGTGGCGGGGGTGGGGCAGATTCTGATGTCCTGATTCTACAGCATCGTTATGAATCTTGAAAAACCAGATTTTGTCTTACCAGGTGCAGTGGCTCACACCTGTAATCCCAACACTTTGGGAGACTGAGGCGGGCGGATCACCTGAGGTCGGAAGTTCACAACTAGCCTGACCAACATGGAGAAATCCTGTCTCTACTAAAAATACAAAATTAGCCAGGCGTGGTGGCACATGCCTATAATCCCAGCTACTCAGGAGACTGAGGCAGGAAAATCTCTTGAACCCGGGAGGCAGAGGTTGTGGTGATCCAAGATCGTGCCATTGCACTCCAGCATGGGCAACAAGGGCCAAACTCCATCTCAAAAAAAGAAAAATCACGTTTCATCACTGTAACTTCCACAAATAGATGGGAAGCCAAAATCTGGGTATTTACTTTCCTTTTCTTTTTCCTTTTTTCCCCAAGAAAAAAAAATATATATCCAGGATAGTTAATTTTCTTCCTTTACAGAATAACACACAAATAACCTGCTCATTTCAAATCTGGAGTACTGTGAGAGTTTTTAAAAATTATTTTTAGTTTCTACTATCTAGCTTTTGATGTTAAAATATGTATGATTATAAAGCCTCAAGTAAGAATTAACTTTAAAGCCGTGATAAGTAATTAATTCATTCAAGTTACCAGCTTTGAGTAGCACTCCAAATTGTAGCGTTTCATTCCTAATAAACCATATTTACAGTAAACTCTGAGTTCCTTTGGCAAAACAAATGTGTGGCTGGAGATAACCTGTTTTAGCTAGTTATGATTAAAAAGCTAAATACGTAACTGTCTTTTAAACAATCTTTATCCAAACAGCAGTTTGTGCCTCAAATTCAGAGATCTGTGATATAATATCATAATCTATTCCCCTAGATCTGTATCTTGTAAATCACAAACCTGATTCTGAGTATAATGTATTCAATTGAGTAGTGAACATGGCATGGCATACCTGTGAAACCTGGGGATAATGATCAGTTATCAGAAACTACACACTAATCTATTATATCTGACCAGAAGTTTGACTGAATGTATATTAAAATTGTCAGTGGTGAGTGAACCAGAGAAACTCCATCTTAAGTAGGAGCTGGATAAAATGAGGCTGAAGCCTACTGGGCTGCACTCCCAGACAGTGAAGGCATTCTAAGTCACAGGATGAGATAGGAGGTCAGCACAAAATACAGGTCACAAAGACCTTGCTGATAAAACAGCTTGCAGTAAAGGAGTCAGCCAAAACCCACCCAAACCAAAATGGCAACGACAGTGACCTCTGGTAGTCCTCACTGGAACCATTTGGAAATCGTTAGCGCCATGACGATTTCCAAATGCCATGGTAACCTTAGGAAGTTACTCTATGTGGTCTAAAAAAGAGAGGCATGAATAATCTATCCCTTGTTTAGCATATAATCAAGAAGTAACATAAAAATGGGCAGCCGACAGACCTCGGGGCTGCTCTGTCTATGGAATAGCCATTCTTTTATTCCTTACTTTCTTAATAAACTTGCTTTCCATTTTTGCACTGCGGGCTTCCATGAATTCTTTCTTGCATGAGACTCAAGAACCCTCTCTTGGGGTCTGGATCGGGACCCCTTTCCTGTAACAATATGACTTCAGCTGAGTTTGGCTCAACGTTGTTTTGAGATTTATGAAATGAGTGTTATAAGGATAATAATGAGTTTAAATAAATCAATACTAAATTCATGTCATTTACTTTATTAACACTGGTCCTCCAGAAATGTAAACTCTGCCATTTTAGGTATTCGTGTTTGTGTTCTTCGTTGAATTTGCTTGTTGTCATTTGTTTGTTCTAATGGTTACTGTTTACTATAGGGAGGAGGAAAAAAACAAAATTACCTCCCTATGCGAAGCTGTCAGAATGGTGAGAAATTCATTCTAGCTTGTTGACTTTTGAACAGAAATTAAACTACTGTTTTTCAACTTTGAAGTTAGTGCACTAAAGGAGGGTTGTGATGTTAGTAATGATTTTATATGAGCTTTCTAGCTGTCCGTTTTGGGGATGATTATAAATTTTCAAACTGGATTATGAGAAAGTTGGGGATTTGAGAGGTTTTTTTTTTTTTGGTTTTGGCAGCAGTACACCAGAGAGCCACCTGCTGGCTTCCACGAAGAAACACATCTTTGATATCTGTGATTGGAAGGAGAAAAGGGAGGAAAAACAAAACAAAACAAACAAACAAAAAAACAAAACCAAAAAACCAGTAACACCAATAAGCAAATCGTTTGAAGAGAATTGATTATTTGGAGGAAGGATATGTGACTCTAACATCTACATTGATTGCTGACATTTGTATTTTACGTGGTTTTTCATATCCCTGTTAAAGGAATTGTTTTTAAAAAGTGATTCAGAGGACCTTTTTCTCTCGGAAGTCCCCTCTCTCTCACTAGAGAGGGGAGTTGTTTTCCTTTCTCCTTTCTCTTTCTTTTGCCTATTAAACCTCTGCTCCTAAAAAAATAAAAAATAAATAAAAATAAGTGATTTAGATTCATTAAATGTGGCAACAAACACCATCATGGTGTTGAAAAGTGTTTTCGTTTTCATTATCTTATGAACATGAGTGTTCTTCATGTTTTATAGTTGGGGAAGCGTAACTGGAAACTGAGGCCAGCTGCTTTTCAGTTGAACAAGGACCTATGCCATACATATGGCAGAGCCAGGACGTCTGATTAAATAGCAGCTGTCCTTTTTATCTTATTCAGAAATCTCATGCATCATTCTTCTTTGTATTACAATTTCGAAATTGCATTTCACCATGTATTCATACTGCATGGTTACTAACATCATCGTTTTGAGTCATTATGATGATAAATTAAGATTGCCTTGTTAAATCCAGAAGCATGAACTGAAAGGGGGGATTGGTTTAGATATTATTTGAAGAGTAATGGTGCCCTTTTATTCTATTTTAAATGCTAAATACCACTAGATTTAATTTCTAGTTGGAATGGCCTTACTAATTTTTAACCAAGTGAGGTTTTTGTTATTATTCAAATGTAGGCGATTTGGTTTAATCCCATTCTTAGTCCCATGGGAGCTGAGGTTTTGTTGTCTTCTGTTGTCATTAGGCCAGTCAAAATACTAAATATTTCACTTGCATAATCTTTTTTTTTTTCTTTGTTTGAGATGGAGTTTTGTTCTTGTCAGCCAGGCTGGAGTGCAATGGCCCGATCTCGGCTCACTGCAACCTCCGCCTCCCGGTTCAAGCAATTCTCCTGCCTCAGCCTCCTGTGTAGCTGGGATTACAGGCGTCCAGCACCACACTTGGCTAATTTTTTTGTATTATTAGTAGAGACTGGGTTTCACCATGTTGGCCAGGCTAGTCTTGAACTCTTGACCTCAGGTGATCCACCCGCCTTGGCCTCCCAAAGTGCTGGGATTACAGGCATGAGCCACAGCGCATAGCTCACTTGCATAATCTTTTTACCTGCTATCAATTATTGGTAACTTTACATTTAATTGCCTAGTTAACCTGCTCTTTTTTCTACTACTTGCATTGTTTTCTATTTCAAATGAAAACTACAAGAACTCCGCAGTCTATGAATTTATAGTTGTAAATACAAGAAACAGTGATATGGCTTGTTTGGTCTTCCCAGCTCTCATTCACTAGCTGGATGTCATTGGAAAAGTTACTTAACCACCCTGAAGCATACCCTCTTCATCAGCGAGCATTAGTTAATGATATCCACCATGAAATTAACAGAGTAGGTATTTAGCAAATTTCTATTCCATATAGGCTTTAAAGTACATAAAAATGTTTTGTTTAAAAATATTTTATTTCACTCAATATTCCTTAAGTACCTATTTTCCCATTCTATATTTTGAAACAATGCCCTTTGATATTTTTTTCAGCATTTGTAGGAAATATGATCAAGTCACAGATATGAGAACTGGAGTATTGTATAGATTGGGCCATTCCAATTTATGTGACAGTCAATAATTTGATGAGTTCCTTAACCAATGTGATTCTGTTATTCTGTCACGTTCAGGGATAGAAAGCTTAGTTATACTGGGAATCTGAATCATGACTTCTGAAGAACTACTATTCATAGAATACCTGTTATATACAAGAAACTGTCATATTTAATATCACTCTCGTAATTGGAATATTCTTTTCCCTTTAAATAATTTTTCATTATATTTAGAATAAAACCCAAATTCCTATCTCTGGCTCCTTAGGCTGTTAATGATTGTGCCACTATTCAACTCTCCAAACTCCAAACTTACTGCTTTTTCCTGGTGCCATTGGCCTTTTCTCCTTTTCTCTCCTTGGTGAAGTCCGCACTAACTCAGGACCTTATTCACATTTTTCTCTACTTTGTATGCCATTTCCAACTGTTTGTCTGCTTAACTGTGTTCCCCCAAGTTACTTCCCCAGGAAGATTCTGCCATTCTAGGTATTCCAATCTCACCCTTTAACCATTGATATAATCTTTTATTGCATCTCTTACTTCATGAAAGTTACCATAATTTGAAATTGGGCATCTAGCTGTTTTTATCAGCACTCCTTGTCTTCCCAAATTCCAAAAGGCAGAGACGCTGACTGTTTCTTTATGAACAGACAGCCCCTCCAAGCACACTTTATTAATAATCATATAGCCCATCCTAGCAGTGTGCTTGGTCCTTAAAAGTGAATCAATGTATATGTGCACATTACGAGAATTAACTTTTTGAGGGCAGATTTACTATTCTCATTTTACGGATGGGGAAACTTGGAGGTATCAAGTAGCAAATGTTAGACACCTAGTAAGTGGCCAATCCCTTTTTGAACCAGGTCCACCCCACTACAAGCCTTTCTATCAGTTTCTCACACACTCAATGTACTCACAGATTTTCAGAAAGACATTTCTGTGGAGAAAGATTCCATCATTAATCCCTGGATTACAGGCAGCAAACAGGCAAAGTGAGAGAGTGATTTTGGAGAAGAACATATCTACACCTTAGAGGAAGGCCTCTGCTGTCTGACCGTTCCCAGAATATCAGGCCCACACTGGAGCCTGGTGCTGAGAGCCCCTAAAGAGGACAGAGAAGCTTGCTTCACTCCTCTGGGGAAAGAGGGCTGATAATCATTAACACTTAAAAGCCAAGGCTGGTCCTGACGTTGATAGCTCCACAGCAGGGAGCCTTTAATATAAAGCACTGCCTTCAATAGCAAGAGAATAAGCTCTGCAGATCTTTCTCAAGATTGAAAAGGGAAAATACTCTTTGGAAAAAAAAAAAACTTTTTGGAAATCTTTTTTTTCTTTTTTTCTTTAGTGGCATAGTTCAACAGTCCCCTGGGCACTCATCAGTCTAATCACATTTCATGGGTCGTACGTGCATGAAGAAATGCTTCCCAAAATTGGTGCTACGGTTGCCTAGAAATCTGATAAAATAGAAACATAAATACATAGATTCTAAGTTCATACAGCAGATCTATTAAAGCTTAATGCCTGGAGTAGGCCTGGCAACCTGCATTTCCCCACATGTTCTTAAAGTGATTCTCAAACTTTAAACCAATACCTAGACACTGGTCTGCTCCTTCATCCTTCTGTAGAGGTAGTAGCTTAGTCAAAAGCCAGTTTTACGTCTGTACTGAATAGCTATCAATCTGTCTCACAGTTTCACAGAAGATTAAAGTGAGCCCCAATGACTGCACACATTAAAAAATAAAGGAATGGATTCTTCTACCCTGCCACTCACTACCAATATGCCCTATTCACATGAGGAAGAGATTCTGCATCCAAGAAGATTGACTATGTTTTCTCTAGCACCTATGTGAGCATTTAGCACTTGATTTTAAATATGTGCAAATGAATATTTTGAAGCCTTTCCCTTATTCTTATCAGATAAGTGTTCTAATAGGTCACCAGACTTTCACTCTTGTCCATGTGAAGAGACCACCAAACAGGCTTTGTGTGAGCAACAAGGCTATTTATTTCACCTGGGTGCAAGCGGGCTGAGTCCAAAAAGAGAGTCAGCGAAGGGGAGATGGGGTGGGGCCATTTTTATAAGATTTGGGTAGATAAAGGAAAATTACAGTCAAAGGAGGTAGTTCTCTGGCGGGCAGGGGCGAGGGTCGCAAGGTGCTCAGTGGGGGAGCTTTTTGAGCCAGGATGAGCCAGGAGAAGGAATTTCACAAGGTAATGTCATCAGTTAAGGCAAGGACAAGGATGGGCCATTTTCACTTATTTTGTGGTTGAATGTCATCAGTTAAGGCAAGAACAGGCCATTTTCACTTCTTCTGTGATTCTTCAGTTACTTCAGGCCATCTGGGCTTATACGTGTAGGTGACAGAGGATGCAATGGCTTAGCTCGGGCTCAGAGGTCTGATACAGACCATCATGTGAACTTTTTCTTCTCTAAGTTCCCACAAGTGTCAAGTTGGCCAATCTAAATGTTCATTCATTCATCCATTCATATCATCAGCCTGCATAGGTGCCTAGTAACAAGCACCCCCAGTATCTCAAGGGCTGACTTTGTGTCTTCCACATTGCTGAATCCTTAGGAATTAGAATTATCCAAGAAACGAACTCTCATACAAAAGAAGACAAAAATATGTCAACAATTGGTTAAGTTCTACGACAGAAGTATGTATAAGAGACAATGGTGAGACCACCTAGCATATTAAACAATTGCTGAATGAATAAGTATAGGAAAATAGAAGGTCGGGTAATTTCTTAGCCAGTAGAATGGAATTAAAACCAAACCAGACAGTGAGGACACCTTGTACAAAGACCAATAAGTACTGCAGAGGATTCCTAGTCAGGTTTCTAGATAATGTCTGAGCATGGTTGGAAAGCAGAAGATATGCTTTTTGCAGACATTCACTTTCCCCCTTTTCCATCATATTTGGATTTCTATTGCTGCTCTGTTCTTCCACCTGAATTAGGACTTAGACAACCAAAAGACCATTCTGGGATGAAGGCGTACGCCACACTGGACAATTGGCCTTACCATCTTCTCCAGATGGAAATGATCAGTTACATTTATAACTGGTATCCACGAAGACTTGTCAAGTGTTTTAACACTGTTTATGGGTTTATTAAAGACAAATTCTAGTAGTGGAAATTACACTGCTTCTGGTTTGCATCTGGCAATGACACTTAACATGCTGTTTTCCTAAAGAAAATACTGAAACTCTATAAGCCTCAGTTGCTTCATTTGTAAGACGTGCATAATACGACTTCACAGAGTGGTTAGCAATGGAGTGAATGGCATGCAAATAAAGTTCTGATATGTTGTCTTTCCTTAATCAATGTATCTCCCTCCTTTTTGATGCTGTAAAATCAGTAACTGTATTCTCAAAGGAACACTCAATAACAGAGTTTTGTTTTTGTTGTTTTCATTTGATTTATTTTACTGTCTCTTCTCAGCTGTGATGTTGTTTAAGTTTGACTAACTGAGGAGATTAACTGAATTTAACAATAGAAATATACTTTGTTCCTGTATTAAGAAATCCAAAGTTTACTTTTTGCTATGTTTTTTCAGTTTTACTATGAGAAATACACCTTCTACTGGCCTTTATTTGAAAAGATGATAGAATTTTACTATATGTTAAATTGGCCTGAGAATAAATTAAAACTGTTTTGTTTCATAAGTAATCAGTTTTGTTAATGTATACATCCTATATTTGTATTTTTTAATATTTTGTTACCCCCATATGTCACCTTGTCTCTCTTGACAGTGACTAACAGAATTACTTACCATAAAACAGAAAAAAAAGAAAATGCACGAACACACACTCACAAAGGGTATGCATGCACATACCTGTAAACATACAAACTAAAGTCATAAAACAAACATAGATTTGAATGAAACTTCCCAGTCTGTACAACATAGTGAAACCCCGTCTGTACTAAAAATACAAAAATTAGCCAGGTGTGGTGGCATATGCCTGTAGTTCCAGCTAATTGGGAGGCTGAGGTGGGAGAGTCGCTTGAACCCAGTAAGTGGAGGTCGCAGTGAGCTGAGATTATGCCATGCCACTGCACTCCAGCCTGGGGGACAAAGCAAGACTCCCTCTCAAAAACAAACAAACAAACAAAGACCAGGCCTGGTGGCTCACATCTCTAATCCCAGCACTTTGGGTGGCCGAGGTGGGCAGATCATGAGGTCAGATTGGGACCATCCTGGCTAACACAGTGAAACCTCGTCTTACTAAAAATGTGAAAGATTAGCCAGGCGTGGTGGTGCACGCCTGTAATCCCAGCTACTTGGGAGGCTGAGGCAGGAGAATCACTTGAACCCAGGAGGCAGAAGTTGCAGTGAGTTGAGATCACGCCACTGCACTCCAGCCTGGGTGACAGAGCAAGACTCCAAGAAACAGAAAGAAAGAAAAAAAGAAAAGGAAAAAAGAAAAGGAAGAGGGAGGGAGGGAAGGAGGGAAGGAAGGAAGGAAGGAAGGAAGGAAGGAAGGAAGGAAGGAAGGAAGGAAGGAAGGAAGGAAGGAAGGAAGGCAGGCTGGCCAAACCTCAAGACTCTTGCAATTTCTCCATGCTATGCATATTAAAATGAATTTTGTATGCCTTTTCTCCTATTAGTCTGCCTTTTGTCAGGTGATTTTTTAGTGAATATTCAGAGGGCAAAAGCACCATTTTCTCTTGGTCCCTACAGTTTTGGTGCTATCAGCAGAGTAACCAATATTGCTCTGCTCTTCTGGAAGCCACAGTTGTAAAGGAATACAGGGCTTGACTAACAGGCAAAGGTAAGAAATTCTTAGCAGTCCTGGTCTCTTCTCTGTGGAATCCAGTGCAATAGATAATAAAAATCACTGTTTTTCCTTTTCAAATTTGAGATTAATGAGAGAAAAGCATTTGTATGACTAGTCTTAGGTGTAGTGACTCTGGTCTATGTTTGGTATACTCCTATTGTCCGATCCTTTTCCTCTCCAAAATAGTCTCTACTTTGTCCTTTGTCTCTGTCTTTCTGTAGATTCCTTCTCATTTTATGTCCATGAGATGGTGACTTGTGACCAAGTGGGAGCACTCTCTCTTGATCTTCACCATTTGGAAGGCGTGATTTTTGCATCATATACAGTGGCCACTCTGAAAGGACTGGAGTACTGCGACACGTCAGATATTAGGCAGCATACTCTTCGTTCCTAATGGGCAAGGCTGTCAGGATAATTTTTCTTTCTTTCTTTTTTTGTTTCTTTTTTTGTTTTTGTTTTTTTTGGAGACAGAGTCAGTGCAGTGGCATTATCTTAGCTCACTAAACCTCCATCTCCCAGGTTCAAGCAATTTTCCTGAATCAGCCTCCCGAGTAGCTCAGACTACAGGCACATGCCACCATGCCCAGCTAATTTTTTGTATTTTTAGCAGAGACGGGCTTTTGTCATGTTGCCCAGGCTGGTCTCAAACTCTTGACTTCAGGCATTCCACTCGCCTTGGCCTCCCAACGTGGTAGGACTCCAGGTGTGAGCCACAGTGCCCAGTCAGGAAAATGTTTCTTAATAAGTCCTATATATAAGAAGCTTCTGCTGTCTTAACTCTTGTTGCCTAGTCAGTCCTGGGAAAATCTAATCCCAAGAAGATCTACCCAGTATCCCAGGTTAACAGTTCTGTGACTGGAAGTCTCCACCAATTTGTGAGGTACTAGAGACACTGTATGCACAAAGACTGTTTCTAACTCTCTGTGGCTATAAGAGTCTTTGTGCTTTCTTACCCTATTTCTGGGAGTAATTTTTTTTTTTTTAAACATGATGGCTGCATATTCCGTACCTATTTTTAAAGTGCCACCTTCAAGAGGTGATTAGGTCAACAGGGCTCTGTCTTTATGATGGATTAATGTTTTTCTTGTAGGGGTGGATTTGTTATTGTAAGTGTGGCTTTGTTGTAAAAGCAAGTTTAGTCATTTCTTGTTCTCTTGGTCTTGTCCTCTCTTGCCCTTCCACCTTTCATTGTGGGATGATGATGACACAGCATGAAGGCCCTTGCCAGATGCTGGCACCATGCTCTTGGACTTCCCAGTTCCAAAACTGTGGGCTAAATAAATTTCTGTTTATTATAAATTGTCAAAGCTCTGGTATTCTGTTGTACAGCACAAACCAGACTAAGACAACTGCTCATCACCCAGACTCATATCAGTGTTGCACAGCTATCCAGAATAGTTCTGGGTCCAAACTGGGAGTAGAGTAACTTTGAACAAATTTGAAAGTTATAGCATGAATTTTAGGCCATGGGAATGATATGTCATTTAAATACAGTATTAAACAAGGGAAAATGTGATAAAAAACTGAACCTCAAAGATATTAACATTTAGAAGTTTGGAAGATAGGAACTAACTATAGTTCACAAAAAAAAAAAAAAGAAAGAAAAACTGCCGGGAAGAAAGAGGAGGTTAGAAAAATGTGGTGTCACAAAAAGCAAAAGTGGAAGAAACTATTTTCAGAAGGAGAGTTAGGTCAATTTTAAAATATAAGGTTGTTGGAAAGATGTAAAGATAAAATTTAATGTATATCCATTAGTACAGTGTGCAACACATTAATATATATCAATATATAACAAATTATTATTATAAAATTCTAAAATAGCTGGGTTTGGTGGCTCATGACTGTAATTTCAACACTTTGGGAGGCAGAGGTGGGCGGATCACGAGGTCAGGAATTCAAGACTGGCTTGGCCAACATGGTGAAATCCTGTCTCTACTAACAATACAAAACTTAGCCTGGCGTGGTGGTGGGCACCTATAATCCCAGCTACTCAGGAGACTGAGGCAAGAGAATCGCCTGAACCCGGAAGGCAGAGGTTGCAATGAGCCAAGATTGCACCACTGCACTCCAGCCTGGCGGACAGAGCAAGACTTTGTCTCAAAAAAAAAAAAAAAATATATATATATATATACACACACATACATACACATATATATATGTTGTACCACACTAAACAACAAGTATCTCCCACAAATTAAATGCTAAAATTGAGTCGACAAAATCTTGGTGAATGAACCAAATATCAGATCATGTATATCTCAGGAAGCACATTAAGCATAATCATGAAAGAATATCTGACATTCACTTTGGGTGAAGTAGATTGCTATGGACTAAATGTTTCCCCCTAAAATCCATGTTGAAACCTAGTCCCTAGTGTAATAGCATTTTGAGGTGGAACTTTTGAGAGGTAATTATGTCATGAGGGTGAATTCTTTATGATAGAATTGGCACCCTTGTAAGAAGAAACATGAGAGCTAGCTTCCTATCTTTCTGCCCCATACCATGTGAGGCGTCCTATTGTTGTGAAGATTAAATGAGCTAACAAGGTATATAATAAGGCCTGATGTATAGCATGCTCTCAGTAAATGTTAATTGTTATTTCTGTTCTTCTTGCTGTTATTTTTGGTGCTGTGTTTGTTCCTCTTATTAGACTGATGAAATCCATTTACACGACATTTAGTGACAGCCCTTTGTGCACACCTCTATCACACTTACTCTATGATGATCTGATGGCTCTCCACAACACCAATGCCTACTTCTTCCATCTAGGAGGGAATCTTATAACTTAGGTTCAGTCATTGAGTGCGTTCAATCTTCTTGACAGCAATTGGTTCAGATGTCATAACCATGGGATTTAAGTTAAGATCATTGGAAAAGTCAGAGAAAACCTGGGGTTTTTGTTTCAGCTTTTCTTTTCTCCACTAGTCAGTCATAAACCTGAGACATGGAAGGCTATAGTTAGAGCATCTTAGTTCCGTGAAGTGGTGGGATTTAAATGACCAAAGAAAGGCAAACCTAAGAGGCAGAACAAATAAGAACTGATGTTATAATTTGAGTTCTCAATCAGTTATGCTGGAAACCCTTAATTCCTGGTCCTGTCAGTTACCATAGCCGTCAAATATCCATATGACTTAATCCATTTTGGATAGAATTCTATCTCACTTGCAAACAAACACGCAAGAAAACACTCCCAAATGATTTCATTT
Organism: Macaca fascicularis; assembly: GCF_037993035.2. Lineage (NCBI taxonomy): Eukaryota > Metazoa > Chordata > Mammalia > Primates > Cercopithecidae > Macaca > Macaca fascicularis. Next base: position 56,279,330 of record NC_088394.1, read on the forward strand.
CTTTTCTTTTTTTTTTTTTTTTTTTTTTTTTTTTGAGATGGAGGCTCGTTCTGTTGCCCAGGCTGGAGTGCAGTGGCTTGATCTCGGCTCTCTGCAAGCTCTATCCCCCAGGTTCAGCCCATTCTGCTGCCTCAGCCTCCTGAGTAGCTGGGACTACAGGCACCTGCCACCACGCCTGGTTAATTTTTTTTTTTCTTTTTTTGTATTTTTAGTGGAGACGGGGTTTCACAGTGTTTGCCAGGATGGTCTTGATCTCCTGACCTCGTGATCTGCCCACCTCGGCCTTCCAAAGTGCTGGGATCACAGGCATGAGCCACTGTGCCCGGCCACAATTTCATTTCTTATTCTCACTTGAGGAATGCAGATATATTCACTATTGCTTATCTTTTTCTTTTTCGCCTATTTCCTAGTCACAGAAATTGCCACCAATTCTTAGCTTTCTTACCAAGATGATCTACTTCACCTACCACTTTATTTTTGCTTTCCCTTTGTCAACAGAATGAATTTATTCTTTAAGCTAATGTTGAATTTGACAGTGGTAGAATATCTCCACTTATGACACATCTGTAATCTTTTAAATCTAGATAGGATAAATTAGGATACCTTGCAAGTAATACGGTGCGAAGAAGAAAATTTGGCCATAAAAGGTATAACCAGTCCAATAAACAGATATTTTCTGTTTTACATTTAAACATCACTAAGACACAAAAGACAAACTACAGTGCCCCAAACAACATTGGAGTATATGCCTATAGAGTTCTTTCTACCTTAATCCCCTTAGTTATATATGAAAATAAATGAGAAAACACCTATGAACATTTAAAAACTAAGTCGTTTATAAGAGTAGAGTTTAATAGTGATGATGGAATAAAAAAGATACCAAGTATCTGAGCAAGCCCCTGAAGAAGATAAGGTCTTTCAATTTTAGATGGATGGATGGATCTAATTGGATGGATGTTTGCTTCCCCCCTTTAAGTTTCTTCATTTCTTTGTACAATGATCTAGCTCTATTTTCCACCAGGTTTATAGCTAAGCCTTTCACTTTAAATCTGTTCATCTTATTTGTGATCCAGATGACAGAAAGCAATTGCACTAAGTCCTTAAGTCTGTTTGCATTCAAATGGTGCCTCCCAGGCCTGATTTACATTACGCAAGCAGGTTTTGTCTGGAAAATTCACTTTCCCTGAGACTTGCATGTGGGTGTCAATTTTCATCAAGGGTGAATCTATTAGTCTCCTTCATTTCCTGATTACTCAAGGTTTTATCAACTAGAAGGAATTTAATACGCCTGAAGGATAAGCACTCTATCCATTTCTCTAGATATGGTAAATTTTCTCTCTGGGTCTACTCAGATAATCACAAAGTCAGGTACCTGGGCCATAATCTTTAAGCCTATGATGGAATAGCTTTTACTGAACGGGACTTTGTTCCATGGACTTGCATTAAAGGCCATAATAAGAGTCAGTCTTAGGAAAACATAGACCTTACTTGTATCAAGGCCTGAGAAAATTTGTCAACAAGTGTGTCTTTTATAAAAAAGCCCTTAATCATGATTAAGGCATAGTCCATGGCACACTGGTGAGCTGGGAGGTATGACAAAATATTGATTCATTCAGTATTCAGAGACAAATGGCAAGGTCCTAGGGCTCATCCTTCCTGGCTGAGAGAAAACTCATTTATCACAGTGCATCTTAAAAATAGACCACTTTCCCTTTGCTCCTTGATAAGAAAAAGTTTAGGAGCACTGCTTAATGACTATGCCAGTAGATTTCCTAAATAACTAGTTTTTATTTTGTATTGTAGGGGCTAAGTAAAACATCCCCTTCACCTTCTGAAGTTTCACTGAAAATTAATTGACAAAGGGAAGATTAATAGAAGAAAAAGCATAGGCCAGGCGTGGTAGCTCACGCCTGCAATACCCACACGTTTGGAGGCCAAGCCAGGAGGATTACTTGAGGCCAAGAGTTTGAGATCAGCCTGGGGAACATAGTTGGGACCCCATCTCAACTAAAAAATAAAAAATATTTTTTTATGTGGTGGCTCCTATCTGTACTCCTAGCTACTCAGGTAGCTGAGGCAGGAGGATCACTTGAGCTCAGGAGTTTGAGGCTATAGTGAACTATGATCATGCCACCACACTCCAGCCTGGATGAAAGAGTGAGACCTATCTCATAAATAAATAAATAAATAAATAAATAAACAAACAAACAGCATACTAAATTCATTTTAACACACATAGCAGTGGGGACATTGCAGAAGAGTGATTATCCAATAACCCAATGGGGTACAAAAGCTTATCTATCCTTCACGTAGGGTAGGGGGAAGGCGGGGCACAGAGACAATTCTTTTGAGAGGCAGTAATTGATTTTTAGAGAGGATGAATGGGCCTGGAAGGCAGAAATTAACTTTTAAGTAATTCTGTCTGAAATTTGAAAGACCCCAAGAGGAAGACATTATCATGTGAAAAATTCTTTCCTGGTGTGGTTGCATTCCTCAGTCTTCTTTTCTACCATAGATAATGAGAATTTAGGGAGAGGATGGAAGGCGATTGCGTTTGTCTTCGGGGGCCCAGATTTTAGGTAGGTAAGAGAACTTCAGAGAAAAGCCTCCCAAAATGCTTTGGGAGACACAAAGGGTGAAGAGGCAGGAGTGGAGGAAGGTCAGACAGATGCCGGTGTCGTTTCCTTAGTTCAGCCATATTTCAGGATACAATATTCTGGTTTCCTTCAGTTTCCCATTTTAAATAATGTTTTTAGAAAGTTTCACATATTAAAATAGGATTGGTGGTTATGAAGAGAGAAATCAGGTTGGTAATTAAACGGCAAGGGATCTGAGAAAGAAGAAAACAAAATAGATTAGGATGAGAATGAATACATAGAAAAGAATGAATCTGAGCACTTTTCTTCACACCCAATTAAACCAGTCTCTCATTTCTGGGAATAGGCCAGTCAATTAAACAGTTGTCTCTCATTCTGTAAGATGGTGTTGCAGATATATTCTCAAAGCTAGGCCTCTATATATGATACAGGCCAAAAGACTGTTAATAAGAGGTATTTTTATGAAAACAAGGTGGAAAAAAAAAACACCAAAGTTTACAGTGTACAGTAGTCTATAAACTAGTTTTTCTCTAGTTTGGAAGGCAGCCAGTTGCAAAGACAACTGCATCTAGGCTGAAGCATCTTTAGTTAGAGAAGGGAGGGTAGTGGCAATCTCACAAATTTTCCTAGCATAAAGGTTGTCTATACAAAAGCCATTGTGGTGATTTCTGTGGTTCCTGTTTCTCAAGCTGTCTAACTTCAGTTTATAGAGTGTCAGGAAAAAGGAAGTTTTAATTTCTGCTGATTTTAAGTCAGAAAAGTGGGGGGAAATGGGAAACAGTATGGAGAGTTGCAGCCAGATATTGGAGGAAGCTACAAATTCAGTATTCAGTCCAGATAATAAAACATAACTCAAAAATTATGGACAGGACTAGAATCTAATAGTAGGTGTGCAATAATTTTCTTCTGAAACATAATTTTTCTTTCTCTGGTCCCTCATTTCCATCAAAGTTATTTATGGAAAGACTAACTTGTTTGTAAAATAACTTGCATTAATTTGACCTGTAACTTTCTGTAAAGTTACGGATCATGATTTATCATACAGGCTCTACTTATCAGTTTTGCTGTAACTTCTCAAAAGGAATCCAAGATTAGACTTTTAAAAGCCACTGAAGGCTAAGAAACCAAGCCAAGGATTTGACTCACCTTCAGACTGGTAATACCTGTATGAATTGGGTGAATTCCTCTCTTCTTGAGGTCTCTAAAACTTCTCTTGAGTTTCCTCAGCCTATCAAAAAGTGACATTATTTACTTACCACAGGGCTAGGAATTTTATGAGGGTACTGTGTATGTAAGGTTCTAGGCAAGTCTTTCCAAGGGTATGATGTTGGCTCTATAAAGTCAACCCCAGCTTCTCAAAGCTGTCTAAAGATATGACATTCCAGTCAAAGTCTGGGTAAAATAATTTGCATCTTCAATTGTGTCCTGTTACAAAAGAAAACAGGTCTTTAGTGAGCTTATGCAAATAACTGTATTGCCATGAAATAGTAATACTCATGAATCGTCCAAATTCTGGAGGAATCAAATAGAAAGACAAATGTTTCAATTTTGTTCAGAAAAGTATAGTTTACCCAATTGCTGTAAGCTATAAATAGCTTAAAAGAAAAAAAGCTTTTTGTACTCTGGAAAACAAAATATAAAAATTATTGATAAGGTTTCAATGACTGGAGGAACACCAGAGTCCTTGGTTTTGGGCTGATTTAGATAAAACGACATGGATATACGTGGAATGGTTTGAAGGAGCGGAGAGTTTAAAAGGCAAGAAAGAAGGAAGAAGCTCCTCTTTACAGAGACAGAGGGAGGCGGGCTCCAAGTTGAGAGAGGAAACCCCCAGTGCAACGGCAAACAGCCAGTTATATGAGGAGGCTGAAGGAGGAGGCGGTGTTTGATTTGCATAGGGCTCAGGGGTTTGGTTTGCCCGGGTGTGTCATTCATTTAGCCTGCGAAAAAACTGGCCTTCCCACCCTAGCCTTTTAATATGCAAATGCAGGGCACTATAATGTTTAACACACGTGTGGATATGTGGAGGTGGCCATGTTGCCAGGCGCATGAGGGGACAGTGGAAAAGATGGTGGGAATATCAATGTTAGGGTGGACCCAGTTTTTAATGGCTGCATTTGCATATCAAAACTTGTCCGCCCAGCTCTAAGAGTCAAGACTTTCCTGCTAGACAAGAAACGTTTCTGGAGCTGCTTTAAAAGAAACAAAAACTTCCCAAGGACCCCTTTTCTTCTTTATCTGCCTAAAATAATTTCTTAATAACTCTTATAACATGATCAGCAGTGTTTCAAACAAAAAAAGTTATAAAAAATCATAATTTTTCATCAGTTCGGTCCCATGTGATTAATTCTTGTTCTGCTTGATGTTTGGTTAGCAGTTTTATGAATCCAATTTTTCTCCTGTTGGAGCTTTTGAAATTCTTACCCTGTTTAATTGAATAATTTCAGTCATCAGCAGAAGCCTGTATTTCAGAGTACCTGTCAGAGTCTTTTTAACCTTTTTGAAGAACCTCCATGAAAACACAATACTTTAGAATTATAGTTGCTTGCAAAGATTTTTGAGAAGAATCATCAGAATTAAAGCTCTTAACTGTGGAGAACAAGACTTACAATGGCCATAGTTAAAGATGGAACTGACAAGGAAATTTGGTTACTTTCTGTTACAACAATTTAACATATCAGATTTTTAGGAATCATAAACAAGTTTGAGGTGCATACCAACAATACATTTATACAAATATAACTCAGAGAAGGCTAAGCATCATTTTTTATTTGCTAATGTCTTCTATATTATTTAACATATTAAATAAGCCTGATTGGGTTTATTATCTTTCTTTCAGATGTTTTCAGGGTTTCTCTGTATTTTTCTATTTGAAGTCAAAAAGACTTAATTTAGAATACAAAATTTGATTTGGGGAAGATTGTCAAATATTTCAAAGGTTTATAACACTTGATCAAAAAAAGATTATAGGTCACTGTAAATTAAGTCATTCATTTAGCCAAAGTGATAAGTAAAACATTTTAAAAATCAAAAATCTTTTCTCATTGAGGAGAGAGAAAACTAAATTTTCCAAGTAATCAAAAGGCCTAATAAAGACCATGTGAGACACACAAAATCTCTCCTCTTTCTCAACTTTCCCCTTTTGTAGTTCACTCAAAGGTGAATAAAAATCTTTTGCTATCTTGTATTAATATTACACAAAAACCTTGTTGAAAAGAGAAAAACAAACTTAACTTTTGTACAAATGTGTCTTTAATACTACAGCTAATTTTATTTTATTTTATTTATTTATTTATTTATTTATTTTGGAGACGGAGTCTCGCTCTGTCGCCCAGGCTGGAGTGCGGTGGCCGGATCTCAGCTCACTGCAAGCTCCGCCTCCTGGGTTTACGCCATTCTCCTGCCTCAGCCTCCCGAGTAGCTGGGACTACAGGCACCCACCACCTCGCCCGGCTAGTTTTTTGTATTTTTTAGTAGAGATGGGGTTTCACCGTGTTAGCCAGGATGGTCTCGATCTCCTGACCTCGTGATCCGCCCGTCTCGGCCTCCCAAAGTGCTGGGATTACAGGCTTGAGCCACCGCGCCCGGCCACTAAAGCTAATTTTAACTAAACATTGTAAACAAATCTGTCTAATATCATTCAACGTTGACCACACAAAGATACCCATACACTTTTCATAACCACTTAAAAATTTAAAAAATTTCCTAACTTTTTATATCCTCTCACTTTTGCCTGCCTTTTTAAAATGTTGAAACAACATCTAGATAACTCTCAAACTAAACAAAATTAATTTTCTTTTAATAAAATCTACTTCTTCATGACTTGCTTAAAACATTTTTCATCAAAAACATGTCTTTCTTCGTTTGTTTGTTTTTGGTACTTAGCATGTGAAATTGTTTCTCTGAATTTTACGCTTGTAATTATATATATTAACTATAGTTTTTTTAGACCGAATCTTACTCTCTTACTCTGTCACCTAGGCTGGAGTGCAATGGTGCGATTTTGGCTTGAACCTCCACCTTCTGGGTTCAAGCGATTGTCCTGCTTCAGCCTCCCCAGTAGCTGGGATTATAAGTGCCCGCCACCATGCCCAGCTAATTTTTGTATTTTTAGTAGAGGTAGGATTTCACCATGTTGGCCAGGCTGGTCTCGAACTCCTAACCTCAGGTGATCTGCCAGCCTCGGCCTCCAAAAGTGTTGGGATTACAAACATGAGCCACCACACCCGGCCAATTGTAACTCTTTATAACCTTAATTTTCCATAAAAATATAGGAAGTAAGAAATTTTAATTGTTATGTACCAAAACATTTTAGGAATACATATTTTATAATTTCTAGAAGCATAGGCTCATTTGTAGAACAATTTTTTTCAATGTGAAACAGATTACATTTACCAACAAACTCAAATATCTTTTGTTTCTTTAAAATAAGACAAAAGTATATATGCTTAAACTCATTTAGTCATGATTGTTTTGGCATTATGTTAAATTTGGAAATAATCTAGATATTAAATGAATATTCTTCATTTAATTTAGCTAAGCGTAACTGTAAGTTTACCAGTTATCAAAGAGATTTGAAAACTTTTAAGTAAACTGATCATGAAATGTAATTATTATTAAAAAGTTTATTTTGTTTAGACTTATCTAATTTACTCATTTTTAACAATTATATTTGAATTGTTCATGAAAAATAAAGCTAGCCATTTAAATTATATTATATTTTTCTTTTGAAAAAGCAAAACCAAGCTAATCCTGCATTCATCAGTCTTATCTTAAGCAAAGTGTGTGAGATACTGGACACAGGTACCCTCCCCAGTGTCTTCTCCAATCGTCCTGGGTTTACACATAACATCCAGGGTAGCTATGAAGGACAGGGCTTATCTGTGTCCTAGATTTACCCACTAGAAACACAGATGGTATACAAACACAGGTACATGCGTATACATAAAAATGCAAACAGAAATATAAATTTTATAGCTTTAGTTTTACAATTTTAGCCGTAAGATAAGTAAAACTCACTAGCTTAAAATGACAGTTGGATTCAAACTGTGACTTAAATGGAACGAAGTTAATCTGTTGCACATAGTAGAAGCTCTTGAGTTTTAGAAAAAATAAGGGAGCAAATTTACATCTGAAAGCACAGAGAGACACTAAGTTTTTTGTTTTGTTTTGTTTTGTTTTGTTTCTTTTGTGACGGTGCGATCTCGGCTCACTGCAACCTCCGGCCCCCGTGTTCAAGCGATTCTCCTGCCTCAGTCTCCCGAGTAGCTGGGACTACAGGCACGCGCCACCACGCCTGGCTAAATTTTTGTATTTTATTTTGTTTTTTTAGTAGAGATGAGGTTTCACCGTGTTAGCCAGGATGATCTAGATCCCCTGATCTTGTGATCCGCCTGCCTCAGCCTCCCAAGGTGCTGAGATTACAGGCGTGAGCCACAGCGCCTGGTCCAACGCTGTTAAGTTTTTACAAGAAAGAGTTGGGTGTGTCAGAGGAGACACAGAGGTTGATTAAAAATGGATGCCACAGCAACACAAAATCATAGGAATTTATGAAGGGGTGGCCTGCCCCTCCACACCTGTGGGCGTTTCTCGTTAGGTGGAACCAGAGACTTGAGAAAAGAAATGAGACACAGAGACAAAGTATAGAGAAAGAAAAAGTGGGCCCAGGGGACCGGCGCTCAGCATTCAGAGGACCCGCGCTGGCACCAGTCTCTGAGTTCCCTCAGTAATTATTGATCATTATCTTTACCATCTTAGAAAATGGAAGTGACAGGATAATAGGGTCATAGTAGGGAAAAGGTCAGCAGTAAGACATATGAATAAAGATCTCTGTGACATGAATAAGTTTAAGGAAAAGCGCTGTGCCTTGATATGCATATGCAAACATCTCCATAAACCTTTTTAGTGCATAAAGAGCAGTATTGCCGCTAGCATGTCCCACCTTCAGCCCTAAGGCGGTTTTCTTCCATCTCAGTAAACAGAACATACAATCGGGTTTTACACGGAGATGTTCCATTGCCCAGGGATAGGCAGGAGACAGATGCTTTTCTCTATCTCAACTGCCAAGAGGCCTTCTTTCCTCTCGTACTGGTCCTCCTCAGCACAGACCCTTCATGGGTGTCAGGCTGGGGGACGATCAGGTCTTTCCCATCCCATGAGGCCATATTTCAGACTATCACATGGGGAGAAACCTTGGACAATACCTAGCTTTCCTAGGCAGAGGTCCCTGCGACCTTCTGCAGTGTATGTGTCCCTGGGTACTTGAGATTAAGAGAATGGTGATGACTTTTAGCACACCCTGCACAGCCCAAATCCGTTAAACCTTGAGTCACCACAGCACATGTCTCTTGCAAGGACAAGGTTGGGGGTAGGGTCACAGATTAACAGCATCTCAAATACAGAACAAAATGGAGTCTCTTATGTCTACTTCCTTCTATATAGACACAGTAACAGTCTGATCTCTCTTTCTTTTCCCCACAATGTATCATAGGATTTTATATGAAGCTCAATTTTAGTTAGATAGACAGCTTTCAGTTTAGTCTCCACTTTTCAATTGTACCACTGAAGTCAGAAGCAACAAATAAATACATAGGGCCGACAAAGCGTTTGAAGCTTCTCAGGCCCAGTACTCAGACATGTAAAAGGCAGGTACAGCTGTAAAGTGAAGCACCTGGATTTCCAGAAATCAAGGATCCCATTCCTGAACTGAATCTCAGGTATCCCAAAGCGGAGGCAAAGGCGCAAGGGGAAAATACCACCAGCTGGGTCTGATACCTCGCTGCAAGGACATTGCCCTGAGGCTGGTGGGTGACCTAACTCCAACCAGCCCTTTCTGTGATTAGCTCATCCCCGTAGGCTTTCTTTTCCTGGGGGGAGGTGTTTCCACAGCCTCCAAACGACCAAACAGCACTCACTGTCAAGCCGTCGTCCTGGGTCTGAGATTCCTCACTGACCAACCTAGTTAGTGACTTTCTCATACCAAATTGCCACTTACTGTTAGTTTCTGTTTGACTCAGTCAGAAATCCGAGGCTTTTCTTATCTAAATATGCAAAGAAATACCTGGGATGTCCTTTCTTATTATTTATCCACTGACCACCAATGGAAAAAAAAAGTAGAGGCTTAACAGGGAAAATATTAATGATTTAAAATAACTGAATGGAAGGTCATAGGTGGTATGAAAGAGGAGTAGAAGCAAATGGAAGAATAAGTCTTGGCGGAACCAGTTTGGGAAGATCATAAGCTTCCCCAAAAGACCAACGCAATACAGTTTTTTGAGCAAAAACATGTCAAGAAAGGAAACAAACCAAACATACACACACACACACACACACACACACACACACATATGTATATACTTCAGGCTGTGAGTGTGTATGTATAAAATATTTTATATAAATATATATCAACTTTTAATAATATTAGCTTTTAATTAAGCTGACTTCTGATCATAGAGCCCTTAAAACAACAACAACAACAAAAAACCCCACGAAACTTTACATCTCTTACTATTCTTATGCAGCCTAAACAGTCAATATTCCTGGTTTTTGAACTTTCTTTTTGCTAAGCCAAAGGTATCTACCAAGTGACTCAGAAATAAAATTAAGTTTTTTTGACTTAACCAAGAACACATGAGATGTCTCCAAAGAGGTACAAAGACGTGGTCCTCACAGGATCCAGAGCCATCCCCAAAAACACCTAAAGAAAACAAAACAAAACAAAGACTTAGAGATCAACAGGAAACAACAACTGTCCATTGGAGGCAAAGGATCAATAACACATGAGTACCCCAAAAAGTCAAGAGGCAAACAATACACATTCAAAAGAAATGATTTGAACCGATTCTTGTAAGTGTTTCATCTTATAAGTGTTTCGTTTTCAGGGGACTAGTTCCCTGACCAGGAATCGAACCCAGGCTGCAGCAGTGAAAGCATAGGATCTTAGCTACTGGAGTACAAGCTGGAGTGCCCTTCATTGTGGATCTGCAGAGGATCCAGAACTGGTAGTTTGAGCATGCAAAGGATTTTAACTTGTTTTAGATCTGATTTCTGCTTTATAGAAAATCTTGCCAAGGGAGTTTTTAGGGTTATATTTCTGCTGTATCTTTTTATATGTACCAATAAGATAGCTGTTTAAGATGAGAGCTCTCTACAGCTTTTTTGTTTTTTAAATATAGTCAATTTATGTATTCCATGAGTGATTCAAGCCCATAAGTCTTTTTCATGGAAAATCACAGAAGTAACTTTCCAGGTTTAGAATACCGTGGACAGGTCCCCATTTATAACAATGAGTATGGATTTTCTAATTATATAACCAGATCCTCATTTAAAACCCATATCCTCTTGAAATCTATAATCTACAGTTGGTTTGCCAAGGTTGATTTAAATAACCAATGAAACCATTATAAATATCCAAAAAAAATTTCTAAGTCTATTCTATTAGGTGAACCCAATATGTTTTATTTATATACAGTTGGAAAACATTATTACTGCCTAATAACCTTCCCCTAATTTTCCACTCAATAAATATCCTCCTGTTAACAATTCAAATGCTTGATCAAAATATAATATTAGTCAACAGTATTTTACAATTGAAGAAGGACTGAAACTCTTTGGGGGTGTATGAAAATCAAAGCAAGCTTGAATCAAACATTAAATAACATCAGAAAACACAAAACAAAAACTGCCTACATGTTTGTAATTGTGGATGTGGATATGTGTGTGCACATGTGTGCATGTATGTGTGTGTCATGTATCTGAATTTACACTAGCTCTTAATTTAGAATGAAAATAAAATTATCTTCATTATTTCCTTTTTCCTTCACTGAAGAGGCATTCCCTGGGCACACATACAAAACTTGTACCTTTGTAATTTTTGACTTTTAATTTCTTAGAAAAAATGCCTGCCATTTCCCCCAAAGCAATACGTACTTGCAGTTATTAATTCACATAAATTCACTCCATCCCTTAAAATTGATTTTGTGAAATTAAATCATATACTTTTATATTTAGCTAAATTTTGAAAAAGGTGATGTATTAAACTATTATTTGAATTATTTAATAATTTGCTACTAAGGTGATTTGGCCACAATATGGTAACCTCATCTGAAAAATATATATTTCTTGGTTTTCAGCGTGCGCCCCTATACTTAACATCCACAATTCTCCAAAATGAATATCGCCATCATCTGAATCAGATTTCTTCTCCAGTGTAGGTATTATGCATTAAGAAGCCAAGAGCCCAAGAGTTTAATTACTATTCTTATTTTGCAGCCTCTCAGACTTTTTTTTTTTTTTTTTTTTTTTTTTTTGAGACAGAGTCTCTCTTAGTCGCCCAGGCTGGAGTGCAATGGCGCGATCTCGGCTCACTGCAAGCTCCGCCTCCCGGGTTCACGCCATTCTCCTGCCTCAGCCTCCCGAGTAGCTGGGACTACAGGCGCCCGCCGCCTCGCCCGGCTAATTTTTTGCATTTTTAGTAGAGACGGGGTTTCACCGTGTTAGCCAGGATGGTCTCGATCTCCTGACCTCGTGATCCGCCCGCCTCGGCCTCCCAAAGTGCTGGGATTACAGGCGTGAGCCACCGCGCCCGGCCGCCTCTCAGACTTAAACTCAATGTATGATGTACGTATCTTCCAGGCACTGTTGCATCAAGCAAACATCAGTTGTCACTTGTTGGGCCGTTAACTAGACAAGTCCAAAACAAAACTCAGAACAGTGAGGACATGTTGTGCATTCTATAAATTATGTGTTCTGAGAACCTATTAAAGCTGACAGTGAAGGGGGCCTGCTATTGGTGAGCACCTTATTATACCTTGTACTTTTATTCCCTGTTGACTTTGGTGATGCCATACCTTTCCATTTCCTGGAGAAATAAATTAAAAGTCAGAAGTAATTTGCCTGACAGAGGGTGCAGGTGGAATTTTGTTCAGAGCAGCCTTTGCACACTGTGGAATCCAATTTAACCCCTTGATGGGGGGACAGCTGATTTTCTTTTGTTGACAGCTTTGTGGCAGCTAAAATAGGGACCTGATTAAAGAGAGACAGTGAGAGATTGAGGTCTTGTTCTAACAGCAGGGGGATCAAGGCCTCTAATCTTATCTCCCACAGCACTGAGATGAACTGAGGATGTAGGCGGGAGAGATTAGTCCAGGTATTTTGTGTGATAGGAGGGGAAAATACTAAGGAGAGAAAATACAGGTAAAAAGGGATATGAACAACAATTTTTAAATAATAAATATTTATTAGGAGTTGAAAATAAAAAAGTCTAGACTGCAGTAAAAGAAAAAAAGAAAAAGAGCTCTAAGTTAACAGCTTGAAAAGGTGAGCTTTGTGTAATTTTATCCTCTGATGATTGTTTCTTTAAAAGTGGGTGCTTTTTAAAAGTAAAATATTGTAAATGTGAAATGTATCTAAGACAATACACTATCATTTGGTTCTATTTGTGTGCTTCATTGCCTAACAAAATTATTATTCACACTCATATTCACCACATTTAAATGAAACCTAACAAATATACAATGTCTGTTTCATTAATTCAGAATTATTTATTTATTTACTTATTTACCTATTTTTTTGATGGAGTCTCACTCTGTCACCCACGCTGGAGTGCAGCGGCGCCATCTTGGCTCTCTGCAACGTCCGCCTCCCGGGTTCAAGTGGTTCTCCTGCCTCAGCCTCCCTAGTAGCTGGGATTACAGGCATGTGCCACCACGCCCAGCTAATTTTTTTTGTATTTTTTTTTTTTTTTTAGTAGAGATGGGGTTTCACCATATTGGCCAGGATGGTCTCGAACTCCTGATCTTGTGATCTGCCTGCCTCAGCCTCCCAAAGTGCTGGGATTACAGGCATGAGCCACCTTGCCCAACCCCATTCAGAATAATTTATTATGGATCCACCAAGTCCTATAAATAGTATTCATCTGAGATTGATATTAATCTTTTATAAAATTGCTTTGTCAATGTTACCCAGAATGTGGAACATAAATTGTATCACTTGCTAATTGTTATGATACATTTTGAAATTTCAGTAGGTCTAAGTAAGTGCTTTTATTGAGGGTTCCATCTAGGGTAGAAGACCCTAACAATTTTGTTTTTCTCAAAGAATACTCAAAATCATATTTTTCCTTTAGGTATATATATGATTGCTTTCTGCCTGGCCTTCCATATGCTTTTTGCAGTATGTCTCCTGTGACGCGCTTCCCTGTACCATATCTAGTGTTGTCTGTTAACTGATGGAGTTGGAGGGTGAGTCAGGTCAGAATTTTTACTTTAGTGTCTTCGTATCTACAGAATGTGAACAAGTATTATGTAGATATAGGTATAGATTCAGATACATGACACACACACATGCACACATGCACACACGTCCACATCCACAAATGGTTCACTGGTCAATAGATTTGAGAAAAACTTTGTTAAATATGTGTACAAACTTTGATTTTAGAGGATCTGAGAAGTCCTGTGGGAATGTGAGGGGCAACCCTTTAAGAAACTGAGTGGATTAAGTAGTATCTCCTTAACTAATTTTACCATGGAATCCCTTTCAAAGAATACCTCTCAGCTCTGGTGTGGGAGGTCACTCACTTCATACCCACAAGTCCTTCTACCTTGGAGACATACAGGTCCTAAAGTGACCTTCTCTTAGTATAGCCTAGGGTTGTTCACCTAATCTGTACTTATAAATTCAGGGACACACAGAAATATGCATAAAAATGTTGCTCAGGTGATCCTTCCTTCCTTCCTTCCTTCCTTCCTTCCTTCCTTCCTTCCTTCCTTCCTTCCTTCCTTCTTTTCTCTTTCTCTTTTTCTCTCTCTCTCTCTCTCTCTCTCTTTCTCTCTTTCTCTCTTTCTCTTTCTCTCTTTCTCTCTTTCTTTCTCTCTCTCTCTTTCTCTCTCTCTTTCTCTCTCTCTCTCTCTCTTTCTCTCTTTCTCTCTTTCTCTCTCTCTCTTTCTCCTTCCTTCCTTCCTTCCTTCCTCCCTCCCTCCCTCCCTCCCTCCCTCCCTCCCTCCCTCTCTCTCTCTCTCTCTCTCTCTCTCTCTTTCTTTCTTTCTTTCTTTCTTTCTTTCTTTCTTTCTTTCTTTCTTTCTTTCTTTCTTTCTTTCTTTCTTTCTTTCTTTCTTTCTTTCTTTCTTTCACAGAGTCTCACTATGTTGCCCAGGATGGAGTGCAGTGGTGCAATGTCGGCTCACTGTAACCTCTGCTTCCTGGGTTCAAGCCATTCTCCTGCCTCCTAAGTAGCAGAGACTACAGGCGTGCACCACCACACCTGGCATTTTTTTATATTTTTAGTAGAGATGGGGTGTCACCATATTGGTCAGGCTGGTCTCGAACTCCTGACCTCAAAAGATTATCCTGCCTCAGTCTCCCAAAGTGCTGCCATTACATGCACGAGCCACTGTGCCCAGCCTGGTGATGAATATTTCTTGACACATTTTCACATATTTTTGTCTAATATACTTTCTACTTTCTGAGTCTCTGGGGCAAATCTTCTTTTCTCACATAAGCTTTCAAGTGACTCTCCTTCAGCTCTTGTCTTTTTTAGCTTTGCTTTTCAACTATTAATTTTTTCAGAACAAATGACATGATTTTATGGGAAATTTGCCTTTCTGAAGATTCTCTTGTGGACATTTGGGAGTACACATACATTTCTATATTCAGTTGTTTTGTTCTGGGATTTTGCAAAATGGTATATTACATACTATGTGCAGTTTTACCCTCATGTTATTGAGCTACTGAGTACAGCAAGAGTGAAATAAATGTGAGGGTGTCACACATATGGCTTTCACAACTTCACTAAAATAGGTGAGCTAAGGTGCCAGAGTATCAAGAGGCCTGAGATGTAAAATGGAGTGAGTAGGAATTTTGTTTTTTAATGTTGAAAGATTGTGACACTTCTCCAAGCCTCAGAATTCCCATCCCATATGGACGTTATAAACATTAAATAAGATGCCTTACCTAAAGCCTACATATTATAGGGCCTCTATATTCATTCACTATCTCATTTTTCCACTGTTCAGGCCAGTCTTGCTAAAGTCAAAGTTTTTGTTTATACCAAAGTCTGTCTAGGATGAGAATTTAACCTCCAAAGACACTTAAAATTTCTGTGGCTCCCTTGAATCAAATACAGAAGCTGTATAATCATATTTAATATCTTTCCCTTCAGACAGGGAGGTAGATACTGAGAATCAACTAGCTTACATTACATTTCATCCCTCTTCAAGCAAGCAATGGTGGGAAAGTTTAAAAGTACATTTTCCATATTCCTAGACAGAGGGGGCAACTCTGTTAGTTTAGGTTCTGCCAATCAAATAAGCCTGAATTAAATTTGATCTGGAACAAGTCAGGTAAAGAGGCAGGGAAGGAGACATTCATTCTTTTCTGTTATATATTATGGTCCAGAAGACATATGTTTATGGAGCTGGTTGCCATGTCAGGGATTCATTCAACAGATAACTTTCTCATTCTGCAGCTTCCTCATTCAGGGACAGCAGCTCCTTCAGTAAACTCCTCCTACATTGTTGCTTGGGAAGTCATTACTAGAAGCTCAGCTAGGGACCTGTGTCTTCAGGCTTTCCAACAATTCTGAAGCCAGCTTTTTTATTGTGTTGTGTTTTTCATTTTCTCTTATTTTATTTTATTTTTGAGACAGAGTCTTGCTCTGTTGCCTGCTGGAGTGCAGTGGCGCCATCTTGGCTCACTGCAACCTCTGCCTCAGCCTCCTGAGTAGCTGGGGCTACAAGCGTGCGCCACCACACCCAGCTAATTTTTCTATTTTTAGTAGAGACGGGGTTTCACCATGTTGGCCAGGATGGTCTCGATCTCTTGCCCTCATAATCCACCCACCTCGGCCTCCCAAAGTGCTGGGATTACAAGTGTGGGCCACCACACCCGGCCTTTATTTTTATTTTTTTTATTTTTTTTGAGATAGAGTTTCATTCTTGTTGCCCAGGCTGGAGTGCAATGGCATAATCTCGGCTCACTACAACCTTTGCCTCCGCGGTTCAAGCAATTCTCCTGCCTCAGTCTCCCAAGTAGCTGGGATTAGAGGGCCCGCCCATCACCATGCCTGGCTGATTTTTTGTATTTTTAGTAGAGACAGTTTTGCCATGTTGGCCAGGCTGGTCTTGACCTCCTGACCTCAGGTGATCCACCCTCCTTGGCCTCCCAAAGTGTTCGGTTTGCAAGCGAGTCACTGCACCCAGGCTGTTGTGTTTTTAAAATGTGATAAATCCCTTTACTATTAATAGTGTATATTGTGTCCACTGTTCTCTGACTGATACAAAAGATAGTAAGACTACTGTAATTCAGGTTGTTGCTCAAATGCTCAGTGAAGGTGGAAGATGAAAGTATTTTCAGGGAAGAACCATACCACAATTCTGACAGTCTAGTCTTGTATGAAATGCGGGAATGACTTTGCTATGTTAATTTTCTCTTCTCAAGACCCCTTTTATTTTATTTTTCAAATAAGATAACATTTACCCTTTCCAGGAATTAAGATGCGTATATCTTGGAGGAGGGGTATTTTCTAGCCTTTTACAAAAGGGATTGAATTTAAGGAGATCATTGTTTTTCAAACTGTTTTCCTCAGAGAGTTTCTAAGGGTTTCTTAGGGAGATACTAGAAACAAGTGTGAATCTGACCTCAATTATCATTGCTTCAAAATCCTATTGAACCTTCTCCTCTTTTCATTTAATAATTTGTTTGTACAAAGTTTATCATGGTAGAAAGACCTTTCAAGACTGAGAGAGAGCACCTAAATTGCTATAACTCATGATCATCAACGTGAATTCTGAAACACAGTTTTCTGATTCCCAAGCCTGCAAGTACTTTTTACCAAATGAAAAGTTGCTATCGAATACACACGAGGATATTACGCTGAGCCGATTAAGAGATACTCTTCTACTGAAAATAAAGTCTCTCTCTAGGGAAGAAACTCACTGATTAAATGGTTACGAAACAAAGATCCATTTGTGGCGATTAATCACAAGGTCACAAAACGTGAGTTCAAAGTCCAATTCAAATTCCATATTGTAAACTTCACTCTAAGCAATAATTTCTGTCATCAGTAAATGATTTTATCACGTTGCCATTTCTTTTTCTTCTCAAAGTTGTGTTGTTTATGTTTGTTCTTTGAGCCTTTTTGAAATTATTTGCTTTCAGGGCAAGTTTTCACCAAGGGGAGTGATGATAATGACTACTCTTGTGGTCAGAATGTTTTAAAAACAGAGAAACATTTGCTTCATGGTTTTGATAACCACATTTGCTACCTGTGCCTCAGGTCATTCTGACATATGCAGGAAGAAAGCAGTGTTTAACAAGAGATGACTAGAGATGACACTATTTTACCACTCTTCCTCCTAACTCTTATGATAGGAAATGAAAACAGGAACAACAATAGAAAGGCAGGGAACACTATTCTGGAGGAAAAAAAAATGTCCATGTTTCACAGTAACATCCTCTCAGTTGACATGAGTGTTTGTAGAGTTTCTGCCACATGAGTTTCTGGAAAGTTTTGACAGTATCGGTGGCCAAAGAAAAATTGCTTTCCTGTGGAAACCCTAACAAAAGGAGCTCTTCAAAATGAACCCGTGTACCACTTCTGTCCCAACCAGTCGTTGAGTGCTATGTAGCTCTAAATGCTGATGGGACAGAAAATTTTAACCTGAGATAGAAGCGTTGCTGAGACTTCATGGAGAAGATTGACAGCAGATATTCACTTAAAGAAGCTCTCCTTACACTTCATTGAGTAGACTGCAGAGAAGCACAGGACAGTGAGGGAGATGCGGCTAGTGCTCATAGATGTACCAGCAATTTATGATCATGGCCTCTTGAGTGCAATGGTAGGTGTTAATAGGGAAGTAATATTAATATTTATTCATCATTATACTAAGATATTATTAGCATTTTCTCCTTGACTCTTTACAGTACTGTCAGCAAGTAGATACCATTATTCTCTTTTACAGCAAGAAACTGAGAAACAAGGATGGTGTGTAATGCAAGTAATGCTTAAAAAACCCAATTCTGACTAATTTCTATTCTGTAAGTCAAATAACACAAGAAAATAGTATTTTAAGTCTCATAAGATATCATAATAATTTTCCGATCTGTCTCTTTGCTGTTATCGTTGTTGGTTTTATGCATAGTTTTTTATGGCATTCTTTGATTTTTTTTCTTTTTGATAGAGTCTTACTCTGTCGCCCAGGTTGGAGTGCAGTGGCATGATCTTGACTCACTGCCACATCTCCCTACCGTGCTCAAGTAATTCTCTTGCCTCAGCCTCTCAAGTAGCTGAGACTACAGACCCATGCCACCATGCCTGGCTAATTTTTGTATTTTTAGTAGAGACAGGGTTTTACCATGTTGGCCAGGTTGGTCTTGAACTTGTGACCGCAAGTGATCTGACTGCCTCGGTCTCCCAAAGTGCTGGGATTACAAGAGTGAGCCACTTTACCCAGTGAATATAGAAGCATTTCTATGTAAACTAAAATACAACTGCATTGTGAAGTCTCCCACTCCAGATTGCCAAAAATTTGTTTTGCTTTATGTTTGCCTTCATCAGAAAATAAAAGAATACAGACACCTCATTCTTTATAAAGCCAACTTGCTTTGAGTAATGGCTTTAAACATAGAAAACAAATTGATATTTTTCATTTTTCTAGTAAATCTTAGTGTTTGCTGCTACAATATTTAGTGGGAAATTGTGTTCTTTTCCCTATCATATTCTTTATTGATGCTAACGAGACAAGATAGGAATGACAAACCACCTTGAGTACCTCTCCAAGCAATATATATCTTGAAGATTATAGACTAAGCTATATACAAAATCAATCTATTTTTTTTTTCAGCATGACTCTGTGGATCTGTCTTTTCTTGCAAAGATATTAATTGGGCCAAAGGGGCTTTCAGGAAGTGGTTTAGTGGGACTTAACATCTATCAACAAATATTTATCAAGTGCCTACTTCGTAATGTATTGCCTTGTGAACATTTTGCAAAATTCTTGCTTTACTGCTGCATTATTTGTATGCTACAGGAAAAGATGGTGAGAGGAGTTTAAACTGAGAAATTCACTTTTTGTGTTGTTCACAATCTTTCCCACTATGTCAGTATTAATAACTTCAGGACTGTGGCCCTATACCTTGGTGGAAGGAAACATGATAAGTAATTAATTTACAGGGAAGGGACATGAGCAGGAATGTAGAAAACTGAGGGAGGCACTTTGGGAGGCCGAGACGGGCGGATCACTAGGTCAGGAGATCGAGACCATCCTGGCGAACACGGTGAAACCCCGTCTCTACTAAAAAATACAAAAAACTAGCCGGGCGAGGCAGCGGGCGCCTGTAGTCCCAGCTACTCGGGAGGCTGAGGCAGGAGAATGGCGTAAACCCGGGGGGCGGAGCTTGCAGTGAGCTGAGATCCGGCCACTGCACTCCAGCCCGGGCGACAGAGCCAGACTCCGTCTCAAAAAAAAAAAAAAAAAAAAAAAAAAAGAAAACTGAGGGAGAATAAAGTAATCTGAAAATGAAGTTGTAGAAGACATTTGCTGTTTGCCTTTTACTAACCCTTCCTTCCTATTGAGACCTACATTTTACTATGTAGATCTCATTTACTACATTTTACTATGTTCATCTCATGTTAGTTGGAGTTAAGTTTCAGGCCTGTAGCATATGACCCCAAGCCAGGTATATCAAAGACCCAAATGCTGCTGGCAACAGAAATTGGTTCAGTGATCAGTATACATATAATGTAAGCCAATTAAATGAGAGTGAAACTCAATTGGTTTTGGAAGGACTAATACAAAGAGGATCTTCTTTCTCAAAGGTACTTCTATCTAGGAGGATTTAAAGAAAATGCTACCTTTGGCATCTTGCCATCATTTTCAGGCTGAGAATAAGATTAATACAAGGTAAAGAAGACAGCAAATAAAATACCAAGGCACCGAATCCAGCACTTACCCTGAACTTTTTAACCTCAGGGCACAATGGCCATTGGCCAGTATATTTTTTGTTTTGTTTTTTTGAATAATCTAGTCTAGTTGATTTTCTGTCACTTATAACTAACAGATTAATAATTCAGAGAGGATGAACAATACTTACAGTGCCCATACAACAAGAAGTTAGAACCCAGATCAGTCCCAAGCAAGTTTGAGAGATGATCTGAAGCAGTTTCAGAGTTGCATTGTAAAAGTCGAGTGCAGGTGGAGGTCAGAGAAGGGAAGTTCCTCCAGACAACATCCTAGGGATAAAAATCCCAGTTGTAAGATATGAAAGTGTAAGGAACAGGAAAGAAATAGACTCTTAGGTACTCTGCTAGGATCTTAGGCGAAAGCTTAGGTGGGACATGCAAGTAACCTGACTCCTTTGTAGGAAGTTAGAAGCAGTAGGTATGTAACCACCCAATGGGTTCACCTTGCCCGCTGCCCAGAGAGAGCCAATTTATCAAGACAGGAGAATTGCAATAGAGAAAGAGCTGTTCACATAGAGCTGGCTGTGCGGGAGACCAGAATTTTATTATTACTTAAATCAATTTCCCAGAGCATTCAGGGATCAGAGTTTTTAAAGACAATTTGGTGGGTGGGGAGAGGCAGTGAGTCAAGGAGTGCTAATTGGTTGGGTCAGAGATAAAATCATAGGGCGTCACTGTCTTGAGATGAGTCAGTTTCTGGGTGGGGGTCACAAGATCAGATGAGCCAGCTTTATGGATCTGGGTGGTGCCCGTTGATCCATCAAGTACAGGGTTTGCCAAACATCTTAAGCACTGATCTTAGGAGCAGTTTAGAGAGGGTCAGAGTCTTTTAGCCTCCAGCTGCCTGACTCCTAAACCATAATTTCTAATCTTGTGGCTGATGTTAGTAGTCCAGTCCCCAGGCAAGAAGGAGGTTTGTTCGTGGGAAAGGGCTGTTATCATCTTTGTTTTAAACTATAACTTATAAACTAAGTTCCTCTTAAAGTTAGTTCAGTCTATGCCCTGGAATGAGTGAGGACAGCTTGGAGGTTAGAAGCAAGATGGAGTTGGTTAAGTTAGATTTCTTTCAGTGTCTTAGTCATAATTTTGCAAAAGTGGTTTCAAGTATTCACAAGTTATTGTCACAAATATTTTAAATTCTGTTGACACTGTAAAATGTAATGTAAAACTGTCTCTGAATTATTTCCAGAAGAGAGGAGTTGCTGATTTCAGAGATAAGAAGCACTTTTTTATTTTTTTGAGAAAGGGTTTTGCTCTTTCACCCAGGCTAGAGTACAGTGGCATAATTTTGGCTCACTGCAACCTGCATTTCCCAGGCTCAGTTTATCCTCCTGCCTCAGCCTCCCGACTAGCTGAGACTACAGGCACACGCCTCCACACCTGGCTAATTTTTGTAATTGTAGTAGAGACAGGGTCTCACCATGTAGGCCAGATTGGCCTCAAACTCCTGACCTCAAGTGATCAGCCTGCCTCAACCTCCGAAAGTGCTGGGATTAAAGGTGTGAGCCACCAGCCCCGGCCTCAGAAA
The DNA here is from genome assembly GCF_037993035.2 of Macaca fascicularis. NCBI lineage: Eukaryota > Metazoa > Chordata > Mammalia > Primates > Cercopithecidae > Macaca > Macaca fascicularis. The sequence continues at coordinate 56,301,414 of NC_088394.1, forward strand.
TAAGAAATACCTTGATATTCCCTTTGGAATAGAAGATAAGTCCATGAAGGATTTTCAAACACACAGGTAACTGGGTCAGGCACAATGGCTCACACTTGTAATCTCAGCACTTTGGGAGCCTGAGGCAGGCAGATCACTTGAGGTCAGGAGTTCGGGACCAGCCTGGCCAACATGGTGAAACTCTATCTATGCAAAACCCACAAAAATTAGCCAGGCATGGTGGTGAACCTATGATCCCAGCTACTTGGGAGGCTGAGGCGTGAGAATCTCTTGAACCTGGGAGGTGGAGGTTGCAGTGAGCCAAAGTCGTGCCCTTGCACTCTAGCCCAGGTGACAGAGCAGGAGACCGTGTCTCGAAAGAAAGATAGAAAGAAAGAAAGAAAGAAAGAAAGAAAGAAAGAAAGAAAGAAAGAAAGAAAGAAAGAAAGAAAAAGAAAGAGAGAAAGAAAGAAAGAAAGAAAGAAAGAAAGAAAGAAAGAAAGAAAGAAAGAGAGAGAGAGAGGGAGGGAGGGAGGGAGGGAGGGAGGAAGAAAGAAAGAAAAAGAAAGAAAGGAAGGAAAGAAAACCACAGGTAACTAAGGGGTGATGAAACTCCATGCATTAAAAAAAAAAACAAAAACAACAGAGGATATCTGTCCTTTTATGCCTATACAGTTGAAAGTGAGGAAAGTGGAAGTGAGAAGATTGAGAAGTAAGATAGGTTCTTTGAGGTTATTTCTATATGGGAAATTGGATAGTAGAAATTTGCTTATGGGGTAACTTAAATTCTCAGTGCTTCATGTTCAACTCAAGCTTCTTGGTTATGTTTTGCTAAAATTTCTCTTTCACTTTTATCTCCAAATCTTCACTAGCTCAATCTGCTTTGTTAATAAATGCTTTATGAAGATGCTATTCTTTGTTACATTTGCTCCAAAATTGTAGCTATGTTCTTTCTCTCATGAGTCTGGAGCACAGAGTCAGACATGAACAGAGATAGTCTAAAAATAATTTTTTAGAAATTTCTGGCCGGGCACAGTGACTCACACCTGTAATCCCAACACTTCGAGAGGCTGTGGAGGGCAGATCACCTGAGGTCAGGAGTTTGAGACCAGCCTGGCCAACATGATGAAACCCCATTTCTACTAAAAATACAAAAAAGTCAGCCAGGTGTGGCGGCAAGCGCCTGTATTCCCAGCTACTTGGGAGGCTGAGGAACGATAATTGCTTGAACCTGGGAGGTGGAGGTTGCAGTGAGCCAAGATAGTGCCACTGCACTCCAACCTGGGTGACAGAGTGAGACTCTGTCTCCAAAAAAAAAAAAAAAAAAAAAAAATTGTATGATATTACAGTTTAAGGTAGGGTGATAATTAATCTCAGTTCCCCTGGAACAATTCTAGTTTGCCTCTATTGTCCTAGAGAATTATTAACAATTCCTTTTTTGTTAAATTAAATATAAGCAGGAGGCCACTAGTCTGAGGCTTATTCTGTACTTTGAATTCCTATATAACAAACTACAACCTAACTTAGGATGTCAACAAACTAAAACCAAACTCAGAAGTATTGTTTTGAACAAATCTCCAAGTTTCAGCCAATCAGAAATAGCTGAGCTTCAGCCAATCACAGGTGACCAACTGCTCACAACATGCCCAAACAAGGCAGACACCTAGTTGTGGCCAATCATCTACTTTGCTTTTGTTCACCCTATAAAAGCTTACTGCTCACACTGCTGGGCAGGGCTCTTTGAACCTCTTCTGGTTCTGAGTACTGCCTAATTCATGAATCATTCTTTCCTCAAATAAACTGTTAAATTTAATTTGCCTACGGTTTTTCTTTTAATACTTTTCACTTTCATATTTGTTGCCATTTGTAAAATAAAGTGTATGGACATCCAAATTCAAGCCCATCTTATGTAGATTTCAAAAGTCTCAGGAAAGATCTCTTGAAAATTTCACATACAAATAACTTAGAATGCTTGTTCCATAATCATTTCTTGATAATAATCATGGCATGTAATATTTTATCACTTGCATTCTCTAATGTTCAAATTCTTCATTTATGGAACGGGAAACCTACAATAATTGAGCTACCTACTCAATTATTTACTGATATGTTCACTCAGTCACTCACTTAAACACACTCTCATTCTCTTTTTACCAGTTCATACAGCTATCAAGAGGTTGCTCCATACTTGGAGTAATGCTAGAATCTGAGGATAAAAAGGTTAATCAGAAATCATTCTTGCCTTCAAGCAACTCATGGTGTTAGGGGAAGGGACATGAGTAGAGAAATAAATTGAAATGTGCAGTATACCAAATTTGCAGAACAGATGATAATATAAATAACAGCATTGATTCCAAGATAAATTAAATATGTTTTGACAATGTCAGTATTATGAACATGAACATGTATGTCATGGATAATTTCTTTCTGTTTTAAAAAATAATTTAACCACAGTTCTCAGTGAGTCTCTTCTTTCTAGTAAAGGGACATACTTGCAGGTCTCAATAATTTGTTTCAAAGAAATTATAGGTATAATTGTCTATTGATTTCTGAACGTACAAAAAGGAATATCACAGGATTATGTCAAAGATGGCATTGTTTGTGATTCTCATATGCGTCAACACTCCCAGAAGTATATTTTATGCCACTACTAAAGACAGTTTGTAACAAAAATAATAGATGTTTCACCTCTGATTTCTTTAGATTAATCATTTATACAGAGCACACACACACACACACACACACACACACCATTTGCAAAATTAACCAAGGGAATTCAGGATTGAGATCATGAGGTCATAGCACATCTGCTTTAATCAGTGCTTGGCCCAGAGAAATTAGAAAAAACACATTTATATTACTCTTATACATAAAAGATTCTTTAAATAATTTATAAAAATGGATAATGCAGACCTTTACTCAATACACATTTATGTGAGTAAATGAAGGATGAAATCTTAAATGTTGACTTAAGCAGCTTTACGGCTTTGTGATAATGCAAATTTTGTCAGACCTCTATGAGGTTATATTTCTTAATCTTTTAAGTGGTCCTATGATTATATTGGCTGAAAGATCTGTGTGTGTGTGTGTGAGTGTGTGTGTGTGTGTGTGTGTATACTGAATTTGATTACTGGGATAAAAGAAGATCCTCAATAATTGTGAGTTATTGTATAGGGTTAGCATTTTGATTTTTTTTTTTAATTGAGTAGAGATTGTAGATAATATGCCATGGATACAGGTCAAAGTCTAAACCTTCTTTCGGTCCTGGTACTATATTGATGTAGGATTTTTCTTCTTGGTCACTTTGCAAGCCAGGGAACCCCAGCCAACAATGCCTCACAGGAACTCACCTCACCAACTGATATCCTCACCTGGATATCACTTGGCCATGCTGGCATGCCCCAGCTTGTCTGTGTCATAGCTTGTACCTGTGTTCAGTGGTGCCCGATCTCTTGTATCACACCCAAGAAGAATAAGGATATGCTAGACATTGAAGGATGATTAGGGCAGAGAAGGATTTTATTGAGTGACTGAATAAGCGGAGAGGAGACACAGGGAGTGGTCTGGTCCCCAGTCCCTGCAGTTGGGTGGTTCTCTCTGCCTCATCAACTGAGTCTGGGAGCTTTATAAGCACAGGATGGGGAGTGCATGCTGATTGGTTTGTCAGTGTGCAAAAAAGGTTAAAACGAAGCCACTACTCAAAGGTGAGCGTGATACTGCAAAAAAGCGAATAGGAAAGGGTAGGTATATGTAAAATAGGAAGGGTGGGGATCAATCAAGGGGAAGTGCATCAAACAGGAAGACAAGTTCTCAATCTGGTCTGAGGATTGAAGTTGTAGCTTGGTTTTCAGACTTTAAACTGTCTTTGGCTTGGAGGTGGAGATTCACTGGGCACCCATCCCTATCTGTCTAGGCATTTGGCTGCTTCCTGTCATTATAAATATCAAACTTGGTTTATCAAAAAGACCAATAAAGATTAATGGCATGGCCTAATGCCTTTAACTTTCTGTTAAGAGAGCTAAGTAAGAAAATGTTATTGATGTGATACTTAGAAATCCAGTGTTTTAACAGTTTCTTCATTTGGTTTTTGGCCTTGTCTCCTGTTTCCCTACCCTTTACCTGTCCCCTTTCCTCTTGCATTCTCTTCACAAAGTACTTTATACCCTTTTCCCCCGCTAATTACCTCTGCCTGAAATGGTATTCTTGCTTTATTTTAATGAGATAAACTCAAAATTCCTATCTGTCCTGTAAGAAGCTGCTAAAGTGAGCTGAGATCGCGCCACTGCACTCCAGCCTGGGCAACAGTGCGAGACTCTGTCTAAAAAAAAAAAAAAAAAAGCTGCTAAAACACTACTGCTTCTACAAAGCCTCCTATAAACTTCTAGGAAGCCATAGTCACTGCTTTGAAACCAAACTGTATCTTTTAACTACCTCTGCAATAGCACTCAGTTTACAATAAAGTTCTTAGGTTTCTCTCCTACTTAATAATGAACTTTTGAAAGGTGGTGAATGCTTCTTGAAATTGATGCTAAATCCTTTTTTAATCAAATGTTCTTCAAATTTGCCACAGTGAAATTTTTAATCATGTAGATTCTGAATTCAGCACAGCACATTCGAGAGCCTTGATTAGTGAAGGTGAGTACGTGAATGAATGGGTCACCATTGTAATATAAAGCATCTGTTGAAAGTGTAGTAATATTTTGATTTTATCTGCTAATTTTCACAAAACTCAAGATGCCATTAGTTGCAAAATACAACACCATGGCATTATGTACAAAATAAATAAGTATTTGCCAAGTGTACTCTAATACAATGCTTTTTCAACACTTGGAATAATTTTAGTAAGTTCTTATAGACATTTTTTGTAGACTTTTGTAGACAAATTTCATTTTTATCATCTGTGTTTCTCTCTCTCTCTCTCTAGTATGAAATGTGTTAGAATTTAGGCATTTATACATCATCTTAAGATTCAGAGGCAGACCGTTTGCAGCTCTTTGGAAATTTATTTAGAATTGTTGGTGTTTGTTTATTATCATTCAGCATCATCCTTTATGTCATCAAAAGTGTTGATAATGTTGTATTTTCTAACATTCTTGCCTTTAATACAACACGAATGTTACATTTTCTAAACGAGGGGCTTCACTGGTAACTCTGGGATTTGCTTACAAGCTGCTGAATCCAATTTTTGTGTATATGTGTTTTTAATGAGTTAAAGTTCACATAACATCAAATTAACCATTTTAAAGTGTACCATCAGTGGCACTTAGTATATTCATAATGCTGAGCCACCAACACCTCTACCTACTTCTGAAACATTTTCATCATCCATAAGAAAACCATACTCATTAAGCAGTCTCTTTCCATTGCTCCTTTCCTCTATCCCCTGGCAAACACGATCTTCTTTCTGTCCCTATGGATTTACCCATTCTAGATATTTCACATAAAGAGTTGTATGATATATAACTTTTTGTGTCTGCCTTTTTTCACTTAGCAAAATGTTTTCAAGGTCCATCTACACTGTGGCATGTATTAATTCCTCCCTCTGTTCCCTCCCTCCCTCTCTCCATCCCTCCCCCTTTTCCTTCCTTCCTTCCTTCCTTCCTTCCTTCCTTCCTTCCTTCCTTCCTTCCTTCCTTCCTTCCGGCAAGAGTCTCACTTTGTTGCCCAGGCTAAAGTACAACAGTGCAATATGGGCTCACTGCAACCTTCACCTCCTGGGTTCAAGCGATTCTTATGCCTCAGCCACCCAAGTGGCTGGGATTACAGGTGTTCACCACCATGCCTGGCTAATTTTTGTATTTTTTTGTATAGCTGGAGTTTTGTCATGTTGGCCAGGCTGGTCTCGAGCTCCTGGCCTCAAGTCATCTGCCCACCTTAGCCTCCCAAAGTGCTGGGATTACAGGCATGAACCACTGTACCTGACTAGTACTTCATTTCTTTTTATGGCTGAATAATATTCATTATGTATACTTACCACAATTTCTTTATCTATACATTGGTTAATGAACATTGGGTTATTTTTATCTTTCAGCTATTATAAATATTGCTGCTATAAATATGTGTGTATAAATATTTGAGTACTTCTTGGCAATTGTCTTGAGTATGTAGCCGGGAATGAAACTGCTGGGTTATATGGTAATTCTGTACTTAACTTTTTGAAGAATTGTGGAACTGTTTTCAACAGTGGTTATAGCATTTTAGATCATTTTATATATCCCCAGCAACATAAAAGTCTTCGAATTTCTTCACATCTTTGCTAACATTTTTTTTTCTTTTCTTTCTTTCTTTTTTTTTTTTTTTTTGAGACACAGTCTCGCTCTGTCGCCCAGGCTGGAGTGCAGTGGCATGATCTCAGCTCACTGCAACCTCTGCCTCCCAGATTCAAGCAATTCTCTTGCCTCAGCTTCCCTGTAGCTGGAATTACAGGCGTGCACCATCATGCCCAGCTGATTTTTGTATTTTTAGTGGAGACAGGGTTTCGCCATGTTGGCCAGGCTGGTCGCAATCTCCTGGCCTCAAGTGATCCACTCACCTCAGCCTCACAAAATGCTGGGATTACAGATGTGAACCACTGTGCCTGGCCAGCATCCTAAATTTTTGACAATGTAGTTTGAATTGATAACAACTTAGATTCAACAACATGGAAATTCTCTGCTCCTTTACAGCTGTGCTCCCTCTTTATATTGTTATTGCTGCAGTTTCCATTTGTAGATACTGTGAGCTCCTTGATGTAGTTTCATAATTATTGTTTAATGCATTTAAAAAAATCACATGTGAAAGAAAAAGAGGAGTTACAAAGCAAACAACCCAATAACAATGGCTTTCATGTTTTGCTATGTAATTAGCATTCTTTATTTCTTCGTATGGCTTCAAGTTACAGTACAGTGTTCTTTCATTTTAGCCTGACCCCTTTAAGCATTATTATTATTTTATTTTATTTTTATTTTTTTGAGATGGAGTCTTGCTCTGTCGCCCCCAGTCTGGAGTGCAGTGGTGCGATCTCGGCTCACTGCAAGCTCTGCCTCCCGGATTCACACCATTCTCCTGCTTCAGCCTCTGGGGCATTTCTTATAGGATAGACATACTAGCAAAGGAAGGCCCCAAATTATCTGTATCTGGGAGTGTTTTTATTTTGACTTCACTTTTGAAGATTAATTTTGCCAGTTAGAGAATCCTTGTTTGACTTTTTTTTTTTTTTTTTTTTTTTTTTTTTAGTTTAAGCTCTTTATGTCTTCCAGCTGGGCATAGTGATGCATGCCTGTAATCTCAACACTTTGGGAAGCTGAGGTGGGAGGATCGCCTGAGCCCAGGACTTCAAAGCTGCAGTGAGCTATGATCATGCCACTGCACTCCAGCCTGGGCAACAGAGTGAGACCCTGTCTCTAAAAATTAAATAAATAAATAGTCTTCCCACTGCCTTCTGGCTTCCAAGGTTCCTGATGAGAAATTGGCTGTTAATTTTATTGAGGATGCTGTTTATGTGAGGAATTGTTTCTCTTTTATTGCTTTCAAGATATTTCTCTTTGTCCTTGTTTCTGAAAAATTTGATTATAATGTGTCTCTGTGTGCATCCCTTTGAGTTTATCCTTCTCGGAGTTTGCTAAGCTTCTCAGATGTGTAGGAATGTGGGAGGTTTTCAGCCATTACATCTTCAAATATTCTTTCTACCTGCTTCCCTCTCTTTTCTACTTTTGAATTTCCACCAGTGAATATGCTGATAAACTTGATAGTGTCCCACAGATCTCTTAGCTTCTATTCACTCTTCTGCATTTTCTCATTTCTACTCTTCGTACTGGATAATTTTAATTGTTTTATCTTCAAATTTGCTGTTTATTTTTTCTGCTTGCTCAAGTCTGCTGTTGAAATGCTTTAGTAAATTTTTCATTTGAGCTATTGACTTGTTTCTAGAATTTTTATTTTGTTCTTTTTGGTAATTTTTGTCTCTTTTTGGATATTCTCCACTTCATATATTATTCTCCTGGTTTCCTTTAGTTATTTTCTTAGGTTTCCATTATCTCTATCTCTCTCTCTTTTTTCTTTTTCTTTTTTTTTTTTTTTTTTTTTTTGAGACAGAGTTTTGCTCTTGTTGCCCAGGCTGGAGTGTGCAATGGCACAGTCTCGGCTCACTGCAACCTCTGCCTCCCAGGTTCAAACAATTCTCCTGCCTCAGCCTCCTGAGCAGCTGGGATTACAGGTGCCTGTCACCATGCCTGGCTAATTTTTGTAATTTTAGTAGGGACAAGGTTTTACCATGTTGGCCAGGCTGGTCTCGAACTCCCAACCTCAGGTGATTCACCTGCCTCTGTCTCTCAAAGTGCTGGGATTACGGGAGTGAGCCACTGTACCTGGCCTCCATTAGCTCTTTAAGCATATATAAGGCATTTGATTTAGTCTTTGTCCAGTAAGTCCAATGTCTGAGCTTTCTCAGAGACAGTTTCTATTATTTTTTTTCCTGTGAATTGGTCATACTTTCCTGTGTTTTCATATTCTGTAATTTAGTGTTGAAAACTAAACATTTTGAATACTATTATGTGGTACATCTGGAGATTGAATTATCCCTCTACCCTCCCCAACTTTTTCTGTTGTTGCTGATTGAGGTTTGCAGTCATTCGTTTAGAGACTTTTCCAAACTATTTTTGCAAAGGCTGTCTTTCTTGTCAGATGTAGTCACCAGAACCTCTGTTCTGATATCCCAGCAGTAAGTTAGTAACAGATAGAAATTTCTTTGAACACCTGGAACCCAAAAGAAAATGAACTTACTATCCCTATCTTTGCAGATTATCTCTGAGCTGAGACACTTGTGAAATGCTTAGCCAGCCCACCTTGGCATTGACTTAACATTCACCTTCTGCTTGCACAGAGCTCAAAGATTGGCCAGGGGTGAAGCTTAGGGTCCTCTTAGGTCTTTCCTGAGCTCGTATCCCATCCTGATCTTGCACTCTGAAGTCCCTGATATACACAGTAACCCTTAAAAGCCCTTATTTCCCAAGAATTATCCTCTTAGCTTTCTCTTTCTCAGGTTTTATAATCCGTCTGCTTCTTGCCCATATGCAATCCCCATCTTCTCTGCCTTGCCTTAGGGAGCTCTAAGTAGTACAGGTCTTTAAATGCTTTGATCGACATCAGCCCAGGAAGCTGCTCCAGCCAGAGGAGGGCAAAATGAAAGCAAGCTTCTGTGCTGGTCGCTTGGACAATTATCAGACAGGCCAAAAAGCATAGTCACGATATTAATGGGATTCATATTGCACCTTCTGGTAACTTCAAAAACCACCATGACTACTGTCAAATTGGAGAATATTGGTGATAGGCAAGTGAGCAAAATCACCGTACCACTTTCTCACCAAAATTTAGCAGCCGCTTTTTTTCATTAAGTACTCACTTGGTTGTTGTAAGTGTTCTGTTCAGATTTTAGAGTTCCACAAAGGTTAATTCCATCAGTGTTTTCCAGCTTTATAATTGCTTCAGTGGAGTGACTTGATGCTTCCTACTCCATTTTCTGTGATGCCAATATCACTGTTTTAAAAAATTGCTGGTACTTAATTTTATTAGAAAGTGCCAGTGGAATGCTGTCAGATGACTTAGATTCATATTCTTTTCTCAAATGGTTTGTTATTTTTGGTTTGTTGACTGAAAAATGTAAGAGTTACTATTATCCAGTTATACCATTATTGCTGATAAAACCTCTTCCATAGGCTGGAGACAGTGTAGTTAAGTTACTAAGAAATCAGTAAGTGATAATCACTGCTGTTTTTTCTCTGACTCTTTTCCCCTCCTCCTCCACCAGCATTGTGCCCTGTTCTAAACCTAGCTTCAATCCCCAGACTGCAGTTTTCCCATCCTGCTGACCTGCTATAAATCTATTGCGTATGGACATACTGCTTGTCGGCTAATCCTGTATATATAGATGCTGGATTTGGCTTGCTGCTGGGTCGGTGATTTTTCCTAGCTGCCAGTATCCTGGGCATTCATGAGAATGAAACTATAAATTCTATATGCTATCCTTTTGGAAACTAAGCAAATGTTATAGTGAATGTATGTAATTGTTAGTTAACAAAGATTAAATTCTCCAGTCTCCAATCTTGTTTTAAAATAACAATCATATTAAACATTGCAGAGGCATGACATCATTCCCTGATGATCTGCTACAAAGCCAGATGGAATTATCCATGTCTCTTAGAAAAATGTAGGAAAGGGATATCTCTAAGTATATGATTAACAGATGTTAATAATACCACCATCAAGAATACACTGTCTTAGGCCAGACGCAATGGCTCACGCCTGTAATCCCAGCACTTTGCGAGGCCGAGGTGGGCAGATCACTTGAGGTCAGGAGCTTGAGAACAGCCTGGCCAACATGGTGAAACCCCGTCTCTACTGAAAATACAAAAACTAGCTGGGGGTGTTGGTAGGTGCCTGTAATCCCAGCTACTCAGGTGGCTGGAGAATCAGTTGAACCTGGGAGGCAGAGTTTGTAGACAGCAGAGACCGCACTACTGCACTCCAGCCTGGGCAACAGAGTGAGTGAGACTCCATCTCAACAAAACCCCCAAAAAACACACAAAAAAACAGAAAAAACCCCCACCATCTTGATGTCTCAAGATATATACAATCTTGTCACTAATTTTATATTAATGTGTTCTGTCTATACGAAAAAATTGTAGGCTCAAAATTTTGTAAAGTCTTTGTGTGGCGGGGGGAGGAGTTTACCCACAGCATACATTTTGCCAAACTAATTTTTAAATATATGAAGTCCCAGATTTCTTGATTATAAATTGTTCTACATGAGTTTTTAAGGAACGTAATTCTCAGATTGGGAAAAATATACCTTTTGCCTGTGGCCTAGCCTGTACCATTGAGATTTTGATCTAATCAAATGACTTAGAAAAATCTTTAGTATGTCTTCCAATTACCTGGGAAGTGAGTGATTCTGATGCACGTTGTCTAAGGACATTTTGAGATAAGTGACATACAAAAAGAATAAGCATGATTGTAGAGAAATAATGAAATAAGTCAAAAAAGAAACATGACTTTTCATAGCCGCCCATGAAGCAGACCTACTTATATCCATTTCATAAGCAAGGAAAGTTCGTCTGAGACACAAGACATTAGCGAATCTTAGGGGACAATGTCAATACATGAAGAAGTGCGGATGCAAAGCCTGGTCTTCCGAACTCAATGATTTTTTTCTTCCTTTTCGGTGTTTCTGATATATATATATATATATATATATATATATATATATATATATATATGTATTTTTTTTTTTTTTTGGAAAAAGTCTGGCTCTATCTCCCAGACTGGAGTGCAGTGGTGCGATCTCAGCTCACTGCAACCTCAACCTCCCAGGCTCAAGCGATTCTCCCACCTCAGTCTCCCGAGTAGCTGGGATTACAGGTATGTACCACCATGCCTGTCTAATCTTTATATTTTCTGTAGAGACAGGGTCTCCCCATGTTGCCCAGACTGGTCTTGAATTCCTGAGCTCAAGCTATCTGCCCATCTCAGACTCCCAAAGTACTGGGATTATAGGCGTGAGCCACTGTACCTGGCCTCTGATATATAATTTAATTAAGTCAGTAAGAAAAAGACCGAGGTTGTTCTTTTCTTTCCCTCAAATTTCAGATGTAGAAATTAAGGTATATTGCTGTTCCAACAACAGCTTGCTATTGGTACTTTGCTACAGGATGTGTGTGCCACTGGGTGCCTAGTCATCTACTACCTGCCTTCACCTCTGGACATCTCTCTGAATTAGCACAAAGTGGCTCCCTGCCCCAATGGAGGCCAGAGCCCTTGGTGTGTGTCTCCCCACTGGTGAGGAATTGCTGTTGTAAAGAGTGGAAAGAAGCGGATGTTCTCAACAAGGAACTAAGACAGACATATCCAGAGTGTGGCAGAGTGACGCCATCTGCCCTTTTGCAAGTACCAGTTCAGCTGCTTCGGAGAGGAAAGGAAAAGCAATTTAGGATCTGTGGTCTACTCTTAGGAAGAGGCAATGATTGTTCTTAGTGTGAGACCCATCAGTCTTGACTCATTAGTCAGATTTTAAAAAATACAACTGTGGGAGGTCTACTGAAGCCATTAAGGAAGGAGAGCACTGACTCTCTCTATCATCCTTAGAGATTTCCCCAAATCACTGGATTGGGGAAAGGCTACTATTCTTCAGTAGTTAAACTATGTATCTACTCTGTGTTAAGAGTTGTGCTGGTGTGGGGAATGCAATAGAGAATACAGGAGATGATAGTCATTGTCTTATTGGAGAATAGTCAATGAAAAGAAGGAACAATAAATCAAACAATTCAGAAATAAAAAATTGTTCTGAAAGGATGATGTAAAATTATTTATCACAACCTGGATATTCTGAAAGGAAATAAGATGGTAGAATATGGAATGTACTTTTGATAGGGTGGACAAGCTATTTTGGGGAAAACAAACATCTTAATTGAGATCACAAGGATGAGAAAATCCATTGGTGTGAATAACTGGGAAAAGAACATTTCAGGCAAAAGAAGAGAAAGCATTGGCAAAGGTGCCAAGGTAGAGATGAGGGTGGCAGCTCTAGGAATGGAGGAAATGCCTGTTTGTGGGGCTCAGGGCATGATGAAAGGCCTGTGGTCAGGCTGGGAAGGGAGAGATTTGCCGATTTGTAGATCATGATCAGAATGCCAATTGTGTGAATGCTTACTGCAGGACAATGTTGTGGAAATAAGACATATTTTAAATATGATTTGTACTGTTTACTACGAATGTGGCAAACAAGAAGAAATGAGAGTGATTTACCACTGACCAGGGCTACCAATCTCATTTCTTTCTTTCTTTCTTTTTTTTTTTTTTTGAGACGGAGTCTGGCTCTGTCGCCCAGGCTGGAGTGCAGTGGCCGGATCTCAGCTCACTGCAAGCTCCGCCTCCCGGGTTCCCGCCATTCTCCTGCCTCAGCCTCCCGAGTAGTTGGGACTACAGGCGCCCGCCACCTTGCCCGGCTAGTTTTTTGTATTTTTTAGTAGAGACGGGGTTTCACCGTGTTAGCCAGGATGGTCTCGTTCTCCTGACCTAGTGATCCGCCCGTCTCGACCTCCCAAAGTGCTGGGATTACAGGCTTGAGCCACCGCGCCCGGCCTCCAATCTCATTTCTTAACACAGTAGTTTTATAAGTTCTCTTTTACACATATATGCAACCCCAAATCCCTCCTGTCTAATTCTTTTTTTTTTTTTTTTTTTTTTTGGAGACAGAGTCTTACTCTGCCACCCAGGCTGGAGTGCAGCAGTGGCGTGATCCCGGCTCACTGCAAGCTCGGCCTCCTGGGTTCACACCATTCTCCTGCCTCAGCCTCCCGAGTAGCTGGGACTACAGGCGCCCGCCATCTCGCCCCGCTAATTTTTTGTAGTTTTAGTAGAGACGGGGTTTCACAGTGTTACCCAGGATGGTCTCGATCTCCTGACCTCGTGATCCGCCCACCTCAGCCTCCCAAAGCGCTGGGATTACAGGCCTGAGTCATCGCGCCCGGCTTCCTCCCATCTAATTCTTTAGAATTACTTTGGAATTCAAAAGGGAGGAAAGTCTTTGTACTCATGAATGAACGACTTGCAATATCTATTTGGAAAACGATGCTAGTCAACATTTGGAGAAGAGATTTAACAATAAGCAGAAGTAGAATATACATCTGGAAAAGATAATCTGATATATATTAGAAAAGAAAGCAAGACATGGTATTCTTTCAGAAGAAGAAAGGAATGTAACATTGAAGATAGAAGAAGGATTAAGAATATTTTTGTTAGTTAAGATTTTGACTTTTAGCATACGTGCATAACTTTTGCACATATGGGGCTATATTCATTTCATGTGGATATATTTATTTCTGTCATTGCTAGTCACAGACAGTTCAGACTGTCTTAATTTCGCCCAGATAATCTCATTTAATCTTTAGAAAACATTAATGAGCAGGTATAATTATCCTCATTCTACAGATTAAATAATTGGAATTTACAAAGTTTAATAACTCCTTGAAGCTCATGCAGACAATATGCAGCAGAATGAAAAATCAAACACAGGTTGATTTTGAATTCGTACTTTTTCATTTGTTTATTGAAATATGATTCATGTACTATAACATTAACCTTTTAAAGTGTACAAATCAATTTTTTTTAAAAAAAAATTCTCAAGGTTGTGTATACGTCACCACTGTACTTTGACCTCCTCAACTGTTGTTATTCCTACACAAGTGAGGGAATGGTGGGTTATTTTGGTTTGTTTACTCATTTTGTTTTGTCTTTTGGAGAAAAGCTTGGTCATTTAGAGAAAGTGGTAAGTAAGATGAGTGGAATAAAGCAAGGCAAAGAGGGCAAAGAATTCCCAGCTGGAGAAACATCTAGGTAAAAGCAAGAGGGCACCAAAGAAAGAGGCCCTTTTTTTTGGCAACTCCAAATTGCCCTTTTATGGATGGAGGATGGGTGAATTTATGACTTTAAAAAATCTGGAAGAAAGTCAAAGTCATGTAAACTTGAATAGTGTTTGGGCTTATTGACTTATAGGCACTCATTTATTTATAAGTCAGTTTGGCATTATGTAGATAATATACAAACAGGCACATACACAAGTATACATAAAATACAGACAAATAAGGATTTTTATGGCTTTCATTTTTAAATTTTAGCTATGAGAAGGGTAAAACTGACTAGCTTAAAAGGACAGTTTGATTCAAACTTTGTAAATGGAACAAGCTAAAGTTTATCTGTCCCACATGGCCAAAGCCCTTTCAGAGCTTTAGAACAAACAGGGTAGCAAGTTTACATGTGAAAGTGCAGCATGACAATTTAGCTTTTCTAAGAAGGGAGTTCAGTGTGTTGGAGGAAAATTTTAAAAGAATGCCAAGGTAACACAAAATTACAGGAATTCACTACAGGATTTTATAAGGAGATCAATTTCATTTATGTAGTTAGCTTCTCATTTTATTTCCAGTTTCCAGCTGGACCACTGAGCTTAAGGTGGAGTCTATTAACAAATTGGGCCCACAAAGCATTTGCCATTTCTGGGGCCTAATATTTATCGTATGTAAAAAGTAGGTATAGCTGAAAGGTAGAAACTTAAATCCCCCAAAATCAAGAATGCCTTTTTTTTTTTTTTTTTTGAGATAGTTTCACTCTTGTTACCCAGGCTGGAGTACAGTGGTGTGATCTTGGCTCACCGCATCCTCTACCTCCCTGGTTCAAGAGATTCTCCTGCCTCAGACTCTTGAGTAGCTGGGATTACAGGCATGTGCCACTATGCCCGGCTAATTTTCGTATTTTCAGTAGAGACAGGGTTTCTCCATGTTGGTCAGCCTGGTCTCGAACTCCCTACCTCAGGTGATCTGCCTGCCTCAGCCTCCCAAAGTGTTGGGATTACAGGTGTGAGCCACCATGCCCGGCCCCATATTTACATTTAATCCTGGTTCCCCCCACAAAAGGGAAAATCCACGGGACTAGACCATGCAACATTTCCACAGTGCACCTCACTGCAGGGACATTCCTTTTGAAGCTGGTGGGCAACCCAATTTGTGATCAGTTTATCCCCCACGGGAGTTGTATCCCTCAGTGTTGAGTGTTTCCATAGACTCTAGGTGTTCAAACAATGCTTTTCTTATCTAAAGAGCTCTTGTATACTTCATTTACTCTTCCTCCTCTCTTTGATAGTCTTTCTTCCTATACAATTGATTATTAGGTCTTCAAGTCATACATAGAATATCTGAAACATCCTGAAATAGGGCCATGAGTGGAGGCACATGTCTGTAATCCCAGTTACTTGACAGGCTAAGGCAGGAGGATTGCTTGAGACCAGGAGTTCAGACCAGTCTGGGCAACAAGCAAGACCCTGTCTAATAAAAAAAAAAAGTCCCTTATAAAGGGACATTTGGCAAATATAGGATAGATAAATAGAAAAAACCTTTAAACTGACTGTATGATATTAACACATAGGATTAGAATAAAGACTTACAGAGCTAAAACTCTGTATAAGAGTTGGGAGGTGTTTGCCTGTTTTCCCATCTGGGAAATAAAGACTTAACTTCCCCAGTAAGATAGGGTCCAGGCAAATAGATATATCTAACAATTGAAATTTATATATATGTAAATGTATACGTACACATGTCTCACACATATCTGTATATGAGATATACATATATATGACTCAGTGAATCAATAGATACAGATAGATAACTGGAGAGGTTATTTAATTAACAAAGGGGCATTGACAAAGTTTAATTGTGATTAACAAAATAATTACATTTTTAATTAAGAAAGTAATATAAAGAAGAAAAAATATCTGATAAGAATGACTGAACCATCACGGTGGAAAGAAAACTCCATATATTTTACTACAGTAATAATAATGGATATTTACTTAATTTCTACTTTGGATTAAGAACCTTGCTACAAACTTGGTATGTGTATCGTGTTAAACACCCTCATAGAATGTATTTGATTATTTCATTTCATTTATTTCACTGATAAAGAAACTAAGGCTTAAATAAGTTGGTTTGTCAAGCTTCACCCAGCTGTCAAGTGCAGAACCAGGATTTGATTCTAGATTTTTCGAAGCTCCAAGCCTTCACTTCTCTTAGCATCAGGGAATATGTGTCTTAGTTTAAAGGAAAATGTGGCTAGCATGCCAGTGAATGTCTTCTGCTTTCACTTCATTTTTAAATTTTTACTGCATTTATAGACGCTAGAGAATTATGTGTGTGTGTGTGCACATGTGTATCTCTCTAGCTCTCACATAACATTAACAATGTCCTGTATTTATCTACTCTCCCTACCAATATTGCCATTCTGTTGGCCAACTAGTAGAGTTGTAAAGACACTCCGCAATTCATCATGGCCCAGAAACTGAACATCGTGAGTTCCTTTGATGCCCCTCCACTATGCAGAGAACCACAATTCTGTGAGTTTTGAATTCCAGTGAATTTAACACTAAACAGTGTGAAAAAGTTGTTTTTTCCCTAAATTCTCAACCTGTACACTTGGTATTGTCAGGTGTTCTATACTATTAGCCAGTTTACTAGATGTGACTCTCTCCCTGTCTCTCTGAAGGGTTGTTTTTATGTTTTCTCTTCCCCTTCTTTAGCTTGTTTCCTCAAAGTTCCTTCTGTCATTTTGTCCTATATCCTCCATGTTTTGTGTTCGTTTGTTTGTTTTGTTTTGTTTTGTTTTGTTTTGAGATGGGGTTTTACTCTTTTTGCCCAGGCTGGAGTGCAATGGCACATTCTTGGCTCAATGCAACCTCTGCCTCCTGGGTTCAAGTGATTCTCCTGCCTCAGCCTCCTGAGTAGCTGGGATTACAGGCGTCAGCCACTATGCCCAGCTAATTTTGTATTTTTAGTAGAGATGCGGTTTCACCATGTTGGCCAGGCTGGTCTCAAACTCCTGACCTCAGGTGATCCGCCCACCTCGGCCTCCCAAAGTGGTGGGATTACAGGCGTGAGCCACCGCGCCCGACTGTCCCTGTTTTTATGTTTTACTTATTCTAGCTTATGTTACTCATGTTACTTTTTACAATTGTCTGGTAATTGCTGACTTTTCCTCATTTTAACAGCAGGGCAATAAAAAGCTGATGAAAAGCTCTGGAAGGGACTTCTTTTAACGTGAGCCGGACGGTAGAGTGATCTGGCTGATCCCTTTCACCAGGAAATCTCTGACATTACTAGTTTTATTTTTTTAAAATCTAGACTGGGTATCTACTGTTTGTTACATCCAGTCTTCACAAAAATAGTACGAGGAAAGTTAGATTTTCTATACTTTTAGATAAATGACTGAGGATTCAGGACATTTATATACTTTATTTCTGAGCAGACACTTCCAGTGTTCAATTTGATAAAGCCTTTTTGCCTGTATCCTGAGAGATATTGGGGAAGGGTTGGGGAGAGGGTCTTAATGTTCAAAATGTAATCTTTTACTTAGCTCTTCCCTCCATTAGTGGTAAACCAATTCTTTATCTTTTGTCTTTGTCCTTGTGATTGTGCCTTTTGGTGTTGTCCTCTCTACTTACATTATAAAAATTTTTGAGGAAGAACTTCATGCTGTGTTGAATCAACCAGCTCTAAACAAAAAGCCATCATGATTTTAATCTACATTTCTTTGATTACTGATGAAGCCATATATGTGCAAACATGTTTCTGTTAAATTCCTATTCATGTATTTGTACATTTAAAAAATCAGCTACATATCTTTAGAAATTCTTTATGTATTTTAGTACTAATTTTGTTACAAATGTTGCAGAAAGGTAGTTACTGTTCAACCACTTCATATAAGAGAGAATGTACTGAATAATTGTAGAGGCAAATTAATAACAGTATCTACTGTTTGTTACATCCAGTCTTCACAAAAATGGTAAAAGGAAAATTAGGTTTTCTATACTTTTAGATAAACAACTGAGGATTCAGGACATTTATATACTTTGTTCATATTCCTCCCATTTGTTAGATTGACTGGAGTGTAAGCCCAAATCTGAAACCACTCTATTTCAACTACTCTTCTGACATTTGTTATTCTCAGACAGAGCAAAATTCTAGGCCGTATCTATTTGGGAATGGTCTTTGGATTGCAAAAATGCAATAGAACATATCTATTCTAAATAAAATGGAAGAAAACTCTACAATTAAATTTTAGAATATATGTTATAGTTTTCGTGTATGTGTGTGTGTGTGCATGTGTGCTTTAAAAACAAGGCTGATAAATCTTATTTTGTTTGACTAGGACTTGTCTGCTACTAAAATTCAAGTCTATCAATTGGAAATTTTGTTTTGAAAGGTAAGGAAGAGAAGGAAGAAGATATAAAACTGCTTCACAGATTCCCCTTATTGTATGATTTTATTCTCTCACAGACTCTCCTAGTATTTCCTGAGTATTATTCTAATATTATATCAATTATTTGAGACAAGTCTTGGAAATCAAACTAGGAAATAAGACACTTATTTTTTTCATGTTTTATATGTGTTATATTAATGAGCAGAAGTAATCTACTGTAAAGTATGGAGAATACTATATGGAGTACAATTTCTCAATAAACTAAAATGCATAACCTTTTTATCTAAAAATGTTTTCTTTATGGCATAGTATAAGAAATATGGATGGGAATTGATGACAGAAAATGCTTTTGGTGTTTTCTTTGAGATCACAAAAATGTTCCCAGGTTGTATGTGGTATGAAAGAAGTCAGACCAGAATCTGTATTCCCAGGGCACTTCAGTGGCCTTTCAAAAATGTTTTCCATGGAGAGGAGACCAGAATCATAACTAAGATCTAAGACTGGAGATGAAAGGGTAATTACCCACTGAGGAATATACCACACATTATTGCTGAAAAGCGGAAGGACTCCTGAGAACTCTGCTCTTGATCATCCTGCCCTGCTGGAAAGTGGCATGCATTGTATTTGGAGAACATATGATACTGAGCCAGAATTAATTCATTTCCCAACTTTTCCTCTTCAGAGTTTGAATGGTTTGGGGTCAAGTTGATCAATTTATTTGAGTCTTAATTTTCTTTACCTGTAAAAGTAAGGAGGAAAATCTCTGCCACACATTGTCATTTTAAGAATCAAATTATATAATCACCAGAAAGTGCTTTGTAAGCAATAAAACATGGCACCAATGAGGTTATCATTAGCAGTTTGATTAGCTGATCACTGTTGCTAATCATGATACATCAAACAGACTTTGCTATAATGGCTTAAATACTTACCACCTACATGACTCAATAATTCTGCACAATGGATGAAAATCATGGCATCGCTTGTGGATTAGGGAGGCAGTGGTGCTAGAGTGAAAATCAGAGTGTGCGTCCAACAGATTGGGGTTCCTCACTCCTTTACTTATTGGCTATGTGTCCTTGGGCAAATTTCAGAACCTCTCTGATTTCTGATTTCCTTATCTAAAAATTGCGGGTTCTCATTTCTACCTCAAAGTGTTGCAATAATCACTTAATATTTTTGACATCAATCATTTTACAAGTTCCTGGAACTTAGTAGAAGCCCAGTAATTATTACTCCTGTACTTCTCAAATTCATTTTATTGTACAAATAGTTTGGATATTCAAATAACATTTTTGAGTAATTCCTATGTGTCTGTTGGATGAAGAACCAAGTTTAGGCAGACAGCAGAGTTTGAAGAGAGAAAGGTAGTCTGCTGCCTAACTGAGAATGACAACTCCTCTCCCTAAATCTGGCCATATTATATGAAAATAATAGTCTAAATGCTACACGTATAATGCTTAACACTTATTTCTTCAAGAATTGGTGAGACTTCAGCTTCTCTCCTGAAAAGATCCTTTCTATCTGGGTCTTTGCTATCTTTCTTTAGTCAAGAATAGCTGTCTTCTTTGCCCCAATCATACTTGTCCCCACAATATTTTTCAGACAGATGGGCTTGATTTGTAGTTAAGAGCTTAATAAATGTTGCTAATGAATAAAGACATTATTGCTTCTACAATTGGCTAATTGGTTATGTTTTCTTGTTTTCAGATTCATTGCTGTAGCTGCTGCTGATGAAATAACATTAGTAACAGCTACCTTCTATTTAGTAAATAAGATGTTCCATGCATTATGCTAACACATGATTTTTTATCAAATCTTGAAAACAATTTCATACATGAAACAGAAGAAGACACTTCTTTAAAGTCACAGCTAATATTTTATAGAAGGAGCGGAATAAGGTAGGGGAGGGAGAGATATATTATGTTTCATTACCAGCCTATATTAAAATATCAGGTTCACTTTATTCAAAATTCTATTTTCAAAATTCAGTAGTGCTATCTCAGGTTATGACTTATTTTTGCTTGTTGCATTAGTCCATTTTCACACTGTTATGAAGAAATAACCTGAGACTGGATAATTTAAAAAGAAGGAGGTTTAATTGACTCACAGTTCTGCACTATTGGGGAGGCCATAGGAAACTTACAATCATGACGGAAAGCAAAGGAGAAGCAGCCACCTTCTTCACAGGATGGCAGGATGGGGGGAGTGCAAGCAAGGGAAATCCCAGATACTTATAAAACCATCAGATCTTGTGAGAACTCATTCACTATCACAAGAACAGCATGAGGGATATCACCCCCATGATCCAATTACCTCCACCTGGTCCCATCCTTGACACCTGGGGATTATGGAGATTACAATTCAAGATGAGATTCGGGTGGGAACAAAGACTCAAACCGTATCACTTGCCTTCTCAATTTTTTTTCTGATGTTGTTATTATACAAACAATCACCTATATTCAGCTCTATATTTTTATTCATGTCATTCTTGTAATTCTGTGGTATGTAGCTTTGTATTTACTTTATAAACCTCTTGTCCTATCAGTAAAACTGGGCTCAAACACACTCTTTCCATTCTAGGAAAAGATTTGCCATATTCTTTCCCAAACGCATTTTTGTCGAGAATCTGTTATCTCCAGAAATCTAAATCACATCGATTGACTCTTTTGCTTCCCCAACTGCTACTTTTTTTCTTCTAAAATCTGAAATATTGGCAGGAAAAAAAGTTATATTCTTCAACTAATCAATTTCCTTCTCATGGCATAAGTGATGGCAGTTTGGTTTCTCTTGTTGATCTTATTTCCTGCCATAGGAATCTGTAGATTAGATACGTGTTGGTGGACTTTTCATCATGTCCTGAATGACTGTTTCAGAAAGAGAGTAAGCATGTCTTCTCTGTCATGTTCTTCCATTTAGTCACTATTTCATTTCCTTGCTTTTTATTTTAATAAGGATACCTAAGAACTTAGCGTAGTATCTGGTGCAGAGTTACCACTTATTATAAATCATAATTTTGATATTAATAGTTTTAATTTCACTTTTATTATTTGAGGTGACTGTTGAATGGCTTCAAACATGCATAGCTTTGCATAATTGTTTAAGTGGTTGCTTAAAATATTTGTCCTTAACTAATATAGTCCACTCAGACTTAACGTTGTGCTGTAATATTAAATGCAAACGACATTGTAACAGTCTCGTTCTATTTGTGCCGCATTCTTTGTGCTGTGATTTTCATATACAGTATTCTAACATTTTATAAACCCCATACTATGGTGGGATTTATATTTCTCATAGTAATTAGCAGGCAGATATCTCATATAGTAATTAAGAAAAGGTAGCACATATTATCTTTTACATTTACACACTTACTTACCTTTCCTGGCATTCTTTATATATTTTTTCCCTTACATCCATGTTTCTAGTGGTGTCATTTCCCTTCAGTCAGAAAATTGTTCTTTAGTGTTTCTTGTAGTGCAGATCTGTTGGTGATGAATTCTCTACTTATGGTAAAATGGCTATAACTTTCTTTTATTTTGGGACAGTGTATTTTCAAGATCTAGAATTTTGTCTTGACAGGTGTTTTCCCCCTTTCAACACTGTGAAGATATTGTTCCATTATATTATCGCTTCTAGGTATTCTCTCTTTATTTTTTATTTATTTATTTTTCAAACGGAGTCTCACTCTGTCACTAGGTTGGAGTGCAGTGGTGTGATCTTGGCTCACAGCAACCTCCTGGGTTCAAGCAATTCTCCTGGACTGCAGGTGTGTGCCACCATGCCCAGCTAATTTTTGTATTTTTAGTAGAGACGGGGTTTCACCATCTTGACCATGATGGTCTCAATCTCTTGACCTTGTGATCTGCCGGCCTCGGCCTCCCAAAGTGTTGGGATTACAGCATGAGCCACTATGCCTGGCCTAGAGCTTCTATATAATTTCTGATGAGAAGTCAGTCATATTTCATATCTTTGTTTGCATGCATGTAATGTGATTTTACTTCTGTCATGGCTGTCAAGATCTTCCCTTTATCCTTGATTTTCAACTTTTTGGTGTATTCACACATAATTCTTTTTGTATTGTGGTGGTGCTTGATGAATTTTTTGTTTTTTTATTTAGAGATGGGTCTCACTATGTTGTCCAGGCTGGACTCAAACTCCTGGACTCAAGGGGATCCTCCTGCCTGAGCCTCCTGAGTATCTGTGACTAAAGGTGCATGCCGCTACACCCAGCTTGAGTTTTGTGCTTTTTAAAATTAGGATCTTGGAGTCAGGGGTGGTGGCTCACACATGTAATCCCAGCACTTTGGGAAGCCAAGATGGGCAGATCACCTGACTCCTTTTATAAGTTATTTAACATGGCTGGACTCCAAATCCAAACAGTTCCCTGTCGGAGGTGGTCAGCAGATGAAATACCTGAAGTTCCATCCCGTCTTTGCCCTGTGTCCCAGATGTGTCTTTTGCCAAAAAAAAAAAAAAAAAAAAAAGCAAAGGGGCATCTTCTATGGTTACTATGCCTAGTTTCAGCACTTTGCCAGGAATTTGCATAGAGCTTTTAAGTAAACACTGAAGATCTTCCTCTGTAGTTCACTCCATTCTCTGATTTTCCTCTACGCTCCATACACTCTGGCAGCTTCCAATTTCATGCTTTCACTTCTCAAGACAAGAAGACTACAGATAGGCCGGGTGCGGTGGCTCATGCCTGTAATCCTAGCACTTTAGGAGGCCGAGGTGGGTGGATCACTTGATATCAGGAGTTTGAGACCAGCCTGGCCAACATGGCAAAACCCTGTCTCTACTAAAAATACAAAAATTAGCCAGGCATGGTGTGCCTGTAATCCCAGCTACTTGGGAGGCTGAGGCAGGAGAATTGTTTGAACTGGGGAGGCAGAGGTTGCAGTGAGCTGAGATCACACCATTGCACTCCAGCTTAGGGGACGAGAGCAAAACTCTGTCAGAAAGAAAGAAAGAAGGAAGGAAGGAAAGGAAGGAAGGAAGGAAGGAAGGAGGAAAGAAGGAAGGAAAGAAAGAAAGAAGGAAGGAAGGAAAGGAGAGAGGGAAGGAGGGAGGGAAGGAAGGAAGGAAGGAAGAAAGAAAGGAAGAAAGAAAGAAAATAAGACTACAGATTTCTGCTTTCTGCTTAAGTTGTAAATACACAGTCTGGGTAGACTGGAAAGTATACTCAGGCCATAGAAACATGAAATTTACTGAGGGCAGTTTCCTTTTTTCCTCCAGTTTCTGACTTTTTCTTTTTCCAGTGCATTTGTATAATTACTGTGTTTTTAAAGAGAGGGTCAAGATTTATATTAATTATCAGATGATTAATCTAATACATGCTACTCTGCCAATGTTAAAAGACGAGCTTTGTCTATTACAACTTTTATTTTCATGTTTCTAGTTAAAGCAATTTCTAATGAAAGATTGCTGCCACCAATTTTCTCTTTTCTTTTTTTCTGTCGTTTTCTGGTACAGTGGTATTATGGCTACAGATTGGCAGAACTAGAAATTCCTGGCTAATTAAGTTAAGAATACAGAATCTTGACAGACACAAGCTGGATACATAGAGAAATAGCAGTTGCCTTTCTAGTCAGTTTCTAATGGGGTTCTTAGTTTCGACGACACTAGCTGGGTGAGTAAATTCCTACCTCTGATGTGAAATGTGAGTCTACTGAGACTAGGAGGTGGCAATTCTACATTTTTTCCCTAGAAACCTGAACCTTGTTCTCTTGCTGTTCTTTTATGCTTCTGACACGAATCATCCAGGAAAAATGGTTATCAGCAATCTTAATATTGGTTGAAATAACTAAACTCTCATGGCCCTGAAACGAAACTCGTCATTTAATGATGCCTCATCTTCATCTAGAGTCAACACACACTCACCTGCTTCATCCTCTTTGCCTTCTGTTTTTTAGCAGCTTGGAAAAAGGACTTCTCCATAGTTAGACATGGATACTCAATAATTTTACACATTTGACAGTCTGAGAAGGAAATGTAAACAAGTGTTTCAAAAGTTAGGCTTTAATATTTCATTGAAATATACAAGCAATCCCCTGGCTTATGAATATTAACTTTTATTTAACTAGGTATTTATTTAAATGGAATTAGTTTGGGAAAATCAAAGAGTGACAGTGCAAGAGCATTATTTATTAAAGCCATAGGACCCGTGTTGGAATTCTACTTCAAAAAATCATAGCCAGGCGATCAGTCCTGTTTTGGTACTCTTTCATTATGAATCTTTCATTGAATCCATGGAGATTTAAATTCTTTTTTGATCAAAGAGGATGCAAAGATAATAAACCTATATATTTTACTAAATAATGCCCTTAAAACAAACAAAACCAAACCCTCCTATTATTTCTCACACAAGTTATGTTTTAGCTCCAATCTACTCAGAGATTAAACCCATGTTCATCGTTATTATCCTATCATTATCACAACAATCAAATGCTTAAAATAAATGTATTACTTCTGAGAGCCATCTGTCAAAGTTTTGCTATGAACATAGCTGAGAGATAGAATTGGGAAGCCTGATACTGCATGTACTATGGACTGCTTCATCTCTAGTTTATTCCTAGGACACCACAGGCCATTTTTCAAGCAAGCAATAATCTACGTGACCAGATCTTTGATCAAAAGTTTCTGTCAGACAGGATGACTATTGCAGGTAGCAGGGAATAACTAAAGTAAACACAAACAGCCATTCTCATTGGCCTATGTAATCTTTCTTAAACTCAGACAAATCTTCACTGTAATCCATTTCTAAATGATGTCTCCTATCACGATAGTAGGTAATGTGAAGGTATGGAAGCATGAAACAACAGATGCACTTGGAGAAATAAAAGGGGCCGGGGCTAGTGAAGGGCACCTGAGGTGCAGTGGAGGAAGATGAGCTTGGAAAGGTCATCAAAAGCCATGTAATGAAGGTCTTCCATGATCAGTATTCTGGGGAGATGGCCATTTAAGAATTTTGGCAGGGCAGTGACATGATTGGATGTGCATTTTTAAAAGGTTAGCCTAACAGGCTTCTCAACCCAGAGCACTGTTGTTCAGAGTTTGGAAGTGTATGTGTGTTTGCATGTGTGTGTATGTGTGTCTTTGCAAGGCATTTTATACATAAACTTTTTTATTTTGGAATAATTTCAGATTTCAAAATAACCCCACAACTGTAACGCTAGTAGAGACAGTTCCATCTACTCCTCACTCAATTTTCCCCTATTAAACATCTTGCATTACTATAGCTCATTTTTCAAAACTAGCATTGGTTTGTTACAATTAACTAAATTCCAGACACTAATTGAATGCCACCAGTTTTTCCATTAATGTCATCTTTTTGTTTCCAGGATCAAATTAGGATGTCACTTGCATTAAATGGTCATGTCTCTTTAGTGCCCTCTGGTCTGTGACATTACTCAGTTTGTTGTTGTTGTTGTTATTTGTGACCTTGACAGTTTGGGGAGTGCTGATCAGAAATTTTATAGATTGTTGCTCAGTTTGGGTTTTTCTAAGATTTCTGTCATAGTTAGATCAAGTTTATGGCTATTTTGAAAGAATATTACAGATGCAACGTGCTCTTCTTGTCACATCGTATCTGGGGCTCCATTATATTTTCATGACATCATTGGGGATGTTAAACTTTATCACACGGTTAAGATGGCATTTGTAGGTCCCTCCGTGGTAACCTTACCTTTTTCTAGTTTCCCTACTCTTAATTGGAAGTCCGTCATACATCCAGCCCACGGTTGGGAGGGGAGGGATAAAGATTCTCCTCCTAAATGAGGAGTATCTACATGTATTATTTGAAATTCTTCTGTAAGGAAACTTTGTCTCTTCTCTTAGGAAGTGTTTTTTTGTTATCACAATGACTAGAAATACTACTGATAATTACTTGGTAAGATTCAGGGAAGCTAAGGGTCCTGAAATTTGTGGATTGGTCCTGCAGAGTGAACAATTACATGTCTCCAAACATCAGTAGTCCGTCCTTTGAGAAACAGTCAATTTTTTCAGTGTAGGTGATGTCATGCATTCTCAACGTGGATGATGTCACCGGCAAGGGTGTGAAAATTGGTTATTGCAAAAGGAAAAATCTTAATATTGCTATGTATAAAGCATGGATATATAAGCAGTAAGTGAATAGATACATAATATGCCTGCAGTATTAAAATGTCATGAGAGACAGTTAGGGAAAAATGTCTAAAAGCTATTCTTAGGAAGTTGACAGTGAAAAAACAATTATTCAGAAACATTGGTCTGGCAGAAGAGCGGTGAATGTGTTGAACCGCAGAAGAGAAGAGATTGGGCAACGAGAGGCAAGGGTATCAATGAGGAGGTTAATTCAGTTGATGCCCAGATCAGGCATATCATGTAATTAAATGAAAATACTGCTTCTTTTCATTTAGAATTGGCTTGTATGTGATTTTTCAGTTATTTTCTTTTTGTTGGTGGTGGTAGTAGTCACTGAAAATAAGGCATAAAGTTTCTTGATAACGTTGTTGCAGGGAAAAATAACACATTCTATTTATTTAATCATTTTTTTCCAAAGTCAATAATATTTTTGACATGTACTGCTTCTGTATAACAGCATTCGTCATACTTCACAATGGTTTTATGTTGTAACTTCTCCCTAGCTTCACAGACATTTTCTGGATAGGTAAAGTTCCTGGGTTATTGGAAAACAAAGAAGTCCGCACTATGCATTCTATGATTCTATGTACAGAAAACCTGGAGATATGGCTCTATGATTTCATGGGTTTTTGTTTAAAAGGAAAATCTGAGATTAAGCAATAAAATTTATTTTTTAGAAAGAGTGGATGAGAATAAAAATCAAGTAGATATTTATCTTCTTTTGATTTAATCTTGAGAAAATATATGCTTAGTAGAGAAAATTTGGAAAATAAAGAATAAAAGATATATAACATAATTTTTTTACAATTTTAGTACATTTGCTATCCAATATTTTTCTGTGACTATAAATATATATACTCTCTTCTTTTTAAGGAACTTTATTTTTTAATAACTCCACAATATTCCAACATTGAAGGTATGTATATATGCATTTTCTATCAAATTTTCTTTCTTTCTATTCATTATTCAATTTCTTTAAATTCAAATAGCCTCAACTTAATATCACTTGCCTACTTTTATGAGCAGCTCTATCATTCTTCCTTTTCCGACTTCATGACCTTTAGCTATGTGAATTATCTAAGGCTGCCCTTTCAGCACCATTCTTCCATGGACAAAGCATAGAGGGAAGTTAAAAAAAAATCCCCAAGTCTTATTTAGCACAATGCGAAACTTTGAATGATTATGGAAATGAGTAGTTATATTTAATGCATCTCACAGTCAGATGTGTGTATACATAATAATGACACCAAAATAGAGGTCTTAAATGAGTTCAAGGACCCCAGTCAGGATTTGTGACTTCCCAGGGTACTGAAATAAGTAGGAAATTATATTGCCAAACCACTGATCTTTGGTGAATAATAGGGAGTGGGAGAGCAATAGGGAGACTGAAGACAGGGAAGTGATATCATGATCTTCAAAAGACGAAGAAGTTATATTTCTTAAATAATGAGCTGTGAGCATGACTTTAATACCCAATGAAGTTGACATTTTTGTTATATTTGGTTGCTTAATTTCCATTTCTACTTCCTAAGGCTATTACACATTTTCTTTGAAGTCTCTCCTCTTTCTGAATCTCAGGTCATAGGATTTCGGAGTCATGGTGGTGGCCATGGGGAAATTAACCCCATCCTCTGCCCTGTTGTGAGCTCTGAGGGACTTAAGCCAACCAGCATATTTTACTTCCCTAGTGCTAGTAATTTTTTGATGTGCAGGTATTAATACAATTGACCAACAACAGACAGGGCCAGAGCTTGTTTTAATCGCTGGGAGGGAGTAGCTCCTCTCTCCACAAGGGCTGACAACCTGAGGAATATGAGATCTGGAAGTGGTGGAAGCCTCGTGGGGCCTGCAGAAGAGAACATGATAAGTAACAAAGCCAACAAAAAGGATGGAATATATGGCAGAGAATAGCATCCTTGTGCCCTCAGTGAAGCCTCTTAATCTGACCAGGGCTGAGGACAAACTAACTCATCAAATGTTGAGTTATATAACTTTGAAAATGCCTTATTTACTTCTACTTGCTTCTGACTACTTTATAGTTTCTGCTTGTTTTTGAACTCTATGTTTTTCTGTTTCTTTTTAAAATGTATTATTATTACTTTTTAATTATACTGTACTCAGGAACATTCTTCCTAGGTAATATTACCAAGCTCCATGGTCTCAATGATAATCTCTGTGTTGGTGACACCCAAATATTTATTTTCACTTTCTAAAGTGACAAATATCTATTTCTGGGAGCCCTCTTGATTTATCTACTTGAGAATACTTCATAACATGTTAGCTTTTCACAATGATGTAGCTGTCTCCTGTAATCTCAATTTCAGTTCATAGACTCACCATCTATCTATTTTTTGTAAGCCCAACTTGTGACAACATTGGCACCTCAGTATATTCACCCCCTAAGCCTGTCTGTCATCAGGTTAAACTAATCATTCTTTAACTTAGCATGTGTTAGACCTACTAGGTACCTACAGATTCCAATCCTTCCTCCCTCTGCCAACATTTTGGTTTGTTTGGCCAGTGTTAGGGCCCAGGAATGTGTAATTTTATCAAGACCCTCAGGTGATTCTGATGTAGGTTGTTTATAGACCAGATTGGGAGAAAAATGAAATTTAGGCCACAAAACTATTAGAGAAAAAGGTCATCACTTATTACATTTGTGTCCCCAGCATTTAGGAAAATGTTTAATACCTAGTGAGTGATTAAAATATTGGAAAAAAACTGAACGGATCTTCAATTCAACAAACTTAAAAATGTCAGTAATTCAGCCTCTTCATCGTTAAATCTGCCACTGTTTTAGTCTACTGAGAATTGATCTGTGGTAGTAAACTTACTAGGATTTCTGAATGAGTTCTACATATCCGTGTTGTTAAATATTAGCCAAGTTATCTTTATGAAATGAAGAAGGCGGAAAGTTTAAAGAACCAGTAGGTGACTTCATTGCACTTCACATTTATACTAAAAAATATATCCCTATCAACAGTTTCTCTTTACTACAGTTGATTCCCATACTCACACAGGAGTTACCTTTGCAAAACACAAATTTACATGTTATTCCCTTGTTATAAACATTTGAGTGAACTCCACATTTCGTATAAGATAGCATCCCTAAATGGGGATCTCTTTCATGCCTAGATGCTTTTGTGTGTGATACTTCTTTGGAATGCCTTACACTCTCGAATTAAAAGTGACAGATGATAGATAGCATCCTTCCCATCAAGATCCAGCTAAGTGCCACCTCCTCAGTGAGGCAGTAAACCTCTCTCAAGCAAAACTATTTGTTGCATCCTATGCCACTCTGAGAAGAATTTTCTTTATATCTCTTATACCATTGCCATGTCGTGTTCCATTATTTCCAACTGCATACCCTTTGAGGGTTATATTCTCAGAGTTACTAAATATCTTAGTAGTAGCTGAATATTTAAATCAAGCTTATGAATCAAACTCATTAAAGTATGAGAGGCTTTTACCAGCAGGCTCCAGGTGTACTGCAAATGTGAATGTCTGAAATGCTCATGGCTCGTGATTGATGTTGTTACCAATATTTCATGGAACAGATGACAAAGAGTTTCCTAAAGGAAATATTACAAGGCTAGCAAAACCAAGGATATCTACTATACAGTATTTTGAGGATAAACATCAAGCCCTTTAGTGTTACTTGCAAGGGATTTCATTTTCTGGTACCAGTTACATCATCAACTTCATTTCTTTCTCTTATTTTCCTCATATGCTGTACTCTAGTCATAATGAACTGCTTACAAGGATTAAATCAAATGCAATATCTCTTTCCTCTTCTCTTTTGCATGACTTGTTTATTATGCTTAGAAAGCTCCCTTCTCTATTCCCTCCACCCTCCCGTAAAATTTCTTAGCTTAGTTCAGGTTTCACTTCTCTGCTTCTTGGTCTGTGGCAAGAGCCCATCCTCTGTGCCTCTAAATGAGCCTGTGCCTGAGGCTATTTTACTCTTTACATGGAAGCTTATTTCTTTTATGATAAACCCTGAGCTTTATCAGGAGAGATAAAGTCATATGAGGCCTGTACACACTGCAGCTAACACAGAACTCAATAAACTTATTAATGAAGAAATAACAAAATAAGTGGTAATTACTAACAGTTACTGTATTTGGATAATTAACATGTTAATGTATAAGCTACTTAATGTTATGGGTCCTTCCAGGCAGGAGAAAAATGAGGCTTTATTAATGTCGCCTCCCCATCTGAACACAAAACAACTTACTTTTTCCCCTAAGGCCACTCACTTAAACAATTTTTCAAATAATAGTTCCTGGACCTCTGAAATTTGCTGATAAGCATAACTGAAAGAGAAGATCATAGTGTTACACGCAACTTAATATGCATTACAGCATTACTGAACTTTTATATTTATCCTTTGTTGTGCTAAGTAAGAATTAGTTTTCTTATTCTATTTAAAAAAATAATTTGTAGAAAAACTGAGTTACTGTTTTTACAAAAGCGTAATTCAGGCCTTAATTTACATAATAAGCTGTATCTCTAGAGAAGAAAGAGGTATGACCCTTAAAAATCATTTCGCATCTAGACAAGAGTAATTGTAATCCGAAACATTTGCAGGGAGACCTCCTGCTCAAGGTGGCATCATCAGAACAATGTAATAGCAAAATCTATATTCACAGCTTTTACTGGGAAGAGATGCTTCAAATTCATCATGATCGTAGTTCTATAACCTTTATACTTTCTGACTAAGTTAAATTTGTACATGAAGGCAAAAGACAAATTAGATAAATAGTCTTTATCACTCAGTCTCCTCTCAAGAGTGGGAAAAAAAAAGTTCTGTGAAACTATCAGGATTTAAAGAATCCTGATTTTTCCTTTTATCTTGCTTTTGTTTCTCCTCCTCCTCCTTTCATCCTCTTTCTTCTCCCTCCCCTCTCAAGATGGCAATTGAGATTCTCAATTTAAATTGTAAGATAAAAAATCTTAGGTGAACTTAAGTAATAATTTTTGTCTTATTTCCTTTATTTTTTTGCCTTAGCGGTTTTCTGTATTATATTTTTAATGAAACAAATTTGTATTTGTGGAAAACACCACTATGGTGTGCACACCACCAAGTACAGGAGTACCCTATGGAAGCAAGAAGATGAATATTATAGTGTATCTAGGACTGTGTTGTCCACATATGGCTGTTTAAATTAATTAAATTTACATACAATTAAAAATCCAGTTTCTCACTCATACTAGTTACATTTCAAGTGCTCGGTAGGCACTTAGGACTACCATTGTGTACAAGGTACTTTATACCCTGTGTATGAAGTAAGGCCTAGAATCAATTTTTATCCCACCTCTTTCGGTAAAATAATTCTGACCTGCCTCCTTTCCTTCCGCGTTTCACCTGGATCACATCTCTTTGCTCTCAACTTTCATGAGGCCCTCTATCTTTCTTTCGTAAATGTGCATTGATTATTAGTTAGCAAATCTTCACTGCTATAAGATCCATTAGGAAAAGCACTATCGTAGCAAACAGATTCACTAAATATGTTTGAATGAATGAGTGGATGGGATGGGGTGGCTTGGGAAAAGTTAGGCAATATAGCAGAAGGGACGCGTAGGCTACAGAAGAATGTAAACAAAAATAAGACATCATAATTTTAATTTTATTTATTTTTAAAATTGTATTTTATTTTAGATTCCGAAGGTACATGTGCATATTTGTTACATGGGTGTATTGCTTACTGGTGAGGATTGGGCTTCTAGTATACCTATTACACAAATAGCGAACGTTGTACCAGGTAGGTAACTTTTCAACACTCGCCTCCCCTGCTCCACAGTTTTATTTTTAAGTGAAATTGTTTATACCCCTAATCAGGTGAATGCTTATTGCCTCTGCTCCCACACTCTATCAATGTGACATGTTCTTTATTAAATAATGCCAGTTTGGCATCATACTTGACTATCTTCTCAAGAAAGATTGGTGTGTGTGTGTGTGTGTGTGTGTGTGTGTGTGTGTGTGTTGCTACTTTCTTCTTTCTCTATGTAGACACACAGTTTCCTTCAATAGCAGGAAAAAAATGATTTGAAGATCTTGTTAGGAATTCATACTGAGATTAGAGAGGATACTTCAAAGGACATACTTGAAGATCCTTATCTAATATACCCTAAAGATAATCACATAAAAATTCTACCTAGGATTGAAACTACAGTTATTATATTCCTTAATAAGGCAATAATTTTCCTTTTGTCCCAACTACAGAATGTTCTTTATTTTTAACTTTCAGGTATGACATGATTATCTGACTTTATGAAGTTATAAAGTTGCAACTAAATTTTCAGATTGCTTTTAGTTTTAAAAGAAGAAAAAGGAGAAAAAAAACCAGTTTGAACACACTATTTCCCAGGTGGTGAGCAGCCACTGCTTTTTTAAAAATTATTATTTGATGGAATATGATGGATAGAGAATTATTTACCTACTAGCAGAAAAAACATTAATGCTGCAAAATTCATTTGTCTAAAATTAAAGGCAAATATATTACTCTTTAAAAATAAAATGTAATCTCTGCTATTCATCTTCTTCTACTTAACAGTTTCATTAACACAGCATTATTTAGCAATCACCTTAAAGCTTCTTTCTTGGATCTATCAAATACCGTGGTTCCAGATTCATCAAAAATTCTTTATTTCAGCAAACGTCTGTTTGTCTTCTACCTTTTGGATTGTTCAATTTCCCTAATGTTAAACATTATGACAAATAGAGTACATCGAATTATCTAGGGTTAAATGGCAACTACACAGCAAGCTGTCAGTCAGATGGCGTTTTACTAAAGACACCCAATGCGTATTTTCCTGGGAATTTACAATGTACAGTATAATTAACATAGCTAAAGAGATCATGCTGGGTAAAAATGTGGTTCTAGTGGGATATTAAAGAAAGAAAAGGTTAACATTTTTTTACTGGTGGCTATAAAACTATCACAAAGATTTCTCCTCTTTTCTTGTCATCTTTTTTGGTGTACGGTAGGATAAAACACTTGCAAATGAATGGGTTATAAATTAGACATGTATTGTACCCTACTCAGTGTTAAGTGCTTATGAAGAATCTGATCCTTTAAGAAACAATCTACATAATGAGACAGAATTTCTTTGTTCTATAAAATAGTAGACGAATTACAATTTTGATGACCCTGCAAAAATAATGGTTAATTGTAACCACATTCTTATTTTCTAAAGCAAAATTGTGACCCTCTGTCTTTGAATCTAAGTCCTTTTTCTCAATATAGGGCTTATAACAAGGTATAATTTTCTTCTAATTTGAAGTTAATGCATGAAAATCACAAGAAAGAAAATGAACATAAAGTTACTTTTACTTTTTTTTTTTTTGAGACAGAGTCTCGCTCTTGTCGCCCAGACTGGAGTGCAATGGCGTGATCTCGGCTCACAGCAACCTCTGCCTCCCAGTTTCAAGAGATTCTCTCGCCTCAGCCTCCCAAGTAGCTGGGATTACAGGCATGTGCCACCATGCCCGGCTAATTTTGTATTTTTAGTAGAGGTGTGAGGTGTGGTTTCTCCACGTTGGTCAGGCTGGTCTCGAACTCCCGACCTCAGGTGATCTGCCTGCCTCATCTGCCTTAAGTGCTGGGATTACAGGTGTGAGCCACTGCACCCAGCCTACTTTTACTTTTAAACAAATGATCATTTAGGGAGTTCTCTTATCTTAGGAAAAGAGAAGCTATTTAAGTGGAGAATGCGATAACATAAACTTAAAACATGACTTCAAGGTTGGTTAAAAACAGAGAGTTTTAGATAGAAGAATTTAGCTGCATTTTTATATTTTTCCTTATGGTCAGACAAGCCATAAAAATCCTATTTTAATATTTTAATAGTGATGGATGCTTACTGAGTAAGAAAACCTGTACTGGACATTCTGGGTATAATGAAGAATAGGGTACCTTCCATGATCTTTCTTCTGTGACAGACATACAAAAAAGTTTTAAAACCATCATAGTAAGAATTAGAACAGAATGAATCAGGACATTCAGAGTAGCTTAGATGAAGATGTGGTTACACCTATCTGGAATATCATTAAAAGTTTCTCAGAGGAGGTAGTTAGGATGATTGGTAATAAAGGAAGGACTCATGGACTGCTTTTGTATGCCAATACGTTATGACATTAGGAGTGCTTTTCGTTGTTTTGTTTTACTAATCCATTAAATAAAGATGGCTCTAGACACACACAACCTTATCCCAGTGAATATTCAAATGCCAACATGTAATTCATTCAAAATAGTCTGCAGGGTTTTGCATTCAATAAAAAATCAATGTTCAATGTTAAAACACACATAGAAGAAAAGGATTTTTGAGCATGTGTGTTGTTAATAATGTGTCACTTAGTACATGGGGTAGGCTGAATTGTCACTGCGGAATCCCTTAGTTTCTATAAGTGGCAAATCTAAGGTAATGTAACAGAGAAGTAATAACAAAATAGAGTTGTTTGGCTATAAGCAGGAATTATAGCTGTAATGTACCTATAAAGACCATTTAATTAATTCAGTCGACATCTGCCTTAATCACCAGTGAAAATTAAGCCACGTTTGACCAACAACTCAAAACGTAATTCAGTTAGTAAACTATTGAAAACCAATAGGGAAAAAAGTACTTTCCGTGTTCTTGTTTTTAAATATTCATGCTATTGAACCATTCCCACTAAAGGCATAAATGACAACATAATATTCAACTGTAACAGTTGGTGGAAGCCATTTTAAGTAGCAGTTTAACAAACAGAGATGAATTTTAATTTGCAATGCCAGTTGAGCTGTAATAAAAACTAGTATTCCAGCTGTGAAAAAACAAACAAACAAACAAAACACACACACACACACACACACACACAGAGCATGGTTAGAGTTATTTACAGTTTCTTTTTTTTTTAATACTTGACAGTACAATGAAACCATCTTGTTTCTATCCACACCAGAAGTTTGTTAAATCTCAAAATACGTCTTAGAAAATGCAAAAAGCATGTCTCTTTAGGGAAATAAAAATATTTTTGTTGTATTAGATTATAGTGTTCAATTTAATACAAGTTAACTTAGCAAACTAAGTGTGCTATAGTTTTTGCACTATTTCAAAAATTGTGAGGGTTAATTTAGAGTAAATGAAAAACCCAGTTACTTTTAAAACTAATAAAAAAGGTACTTTCTAACATTCAGTTTACAAAAATATGCTTTGCATTCAATGCTTACTTGATTGATATTTTACTAAGAAAAATATTAACTTGGTGTTTATCAGGAATGCATTTTAGAGAATTTTTTTGCATTTTTGACTGTAAACACCAAATAATTTCAGTTAAAATTTTTCATAGATCTATAATCATATTCCTAAAATGATTGTCTCTCTTGTAAATAACAACTAGATCTGAGCAAAGGGGTATCATAGGTTTCCAATTTAATATGACATTTCCTGTGATTTTAAGAAAAGAGGGTCTCGCTCTGTCACCCAGATTGGAGTGCAGTAGTGCAGTCACACCTTCCTGCAGCCTCACAGTCCTGGGCTCAAGCAATCCTCCTGCTTCAGCCTCCCAAGTAGCAGGGACTACAGGCATGCACCACCATGCCTGGCTAATTCTACTACGATTTTTTAAATTATGCTGCCACTTAAAAAACTAGTTACTCATAGGATAACGTAGATTCAACAAATTTTATTTTAATTTTTTAAAAAATGGAGATGATAAAAAGAATAATGATAAGAAAGAAGGAAAAAGAACCATATTTATAGGAGAAGCCCTTGTCTATCTTCAAAGAATGTTGAGGTGCAAGAAAGATGCTTTTTGTGCTCAATGGGGAGACTATGGGAACATGGACGCTAAACAAAGAAACAGAAAGCAAGGCGCGGCACTCTACACGAGGAAAGGGGTTCCCTCGACCCTGTGGTAGAACCCAGCAAGGAAGGATGAAGCGGAGAGATGCAGGAGGCGTGAAGGCAGGGAAACTAGGGGAGTGGAGGGTGGATGGCGTGGGAATAAAAAGTAAGAGAGAGACACAGAGACAAGGAAAGCACGACTGAGGGTTCAAAGCATAGACAGCCCAGTAGAGGAAATGAAGGGAAGAAGACATATCATGAAATCGAATATTGAGGTGGTTTTGCTTTATGTGTGAAGTGTAATGTCACTTCTCTACTTAGGAGAACTTTACTACAATATTACATTGGTCAGCACACACTTTGAAATAGGATCTGTGGTCTTTGGATTTGAAAATATTCTGAGACTCGTCCTAAGGAAGACACAGTGGACAGCTGAGGTCAGCCAAGTAACTAAAATTTGATTTAAGTTATGTGTGTGTCATTCCACAGTCATCAATGTTTACTTGCCTTTATGTAGAAGAATGTATAAGCC
The DNA here is from genome assembly GCF_037993035.2 of Macaca fascicularis. NCBI lineage: Eukaryota > Metazoa > Chordata > Mammalia > Primates > Cercopithecidae > Macaca > Macaca fascicularis. The sequence goes on from NC_088394.1 coordinate 56,338,645, forward strand.
TTTGATATATGATTAAGCCAAATATTATAAAATATCCCTTCACTGGTATATCCAATTTTCAAAGAAGGACACAAGAAATTTGTTTTTATTTCCCTTTGATATCAGTGCCTTGCACAGGGCCTGGCACACAGCAGGTACATAATAAAATATTTACTGAAGGAATGAATGCAAGAATAGATTTTTTTTGCAGAATATGCAGTTTTTGCTCTTGTTTGATATTACTATTGTTATCACCGTTATTATCTTAATAAAGTGTATTTGAACCTTTCAGCACACTCGGATTTCCAAGTATGACTTTTCAGTTTTATTTGGCTTAAAAATCTGACATTGTAACGGATGCCACTACGGCTGCACTTCGAATCACTTAATTTCTCGAAATAGTGTCAGTGAAAACTCTCTATGTTGAGCACCGCCATGGAACAAAAACCGTAACTTCCTGTAATGAAACCTAATGAAAAATCTCTGGGCTAGATTAGATGGTGTTCTGATGTGAGGCCAAGCAAAAGAGAACACTTAAGAGAAGGCGGTGGAGTTGAAATTACACTTTGTAGAAGAACAGGCAGGACACATGAGGAACTGAAGGCAGAATACCAAAGCACCAGCGGGGTTATCTGCATTTTTTTTTAAACCTCCCTGAAGACTGGCTGTGAAAGCCGACTGCTTCTAGAGAGATGTCAGCATGAGCTGCAATAGACCTATTTTCTGCGTCTAACATCAAGATGTGTGGTCTGGCAGGTAGGAGGGTATTTGTATGGACAATGGCTCTAAGTGTTTGAAATAGGAACTGCCATATAATAGGGTGTTACCCTCCAGTTCCTGGTGATTCAAAGATTATTTTATAAAGGAATACATAGGGAGACGTGAGTAAGAGGTAGCAGTACAGAGGAAAAATTAAGAGAGATTTTAGAATATATCAAGAAGAAAACTTAAATGAGCACAATGACTCCATATCAGGTCTCTGGAGCTCACACCTTCCAAATTTTCAGGAAAATGAGCTGGATAAGAAAATAATTATATACATTTACAATGCAAAGCATTTAACTAAGAGAATTAGATATGTCTTTTAGACACTCAGGACAACTCATTTTCAATACCAAAATAACAGAAAAAAAAAATCATCAGAATACTGACTGGTGAATGTATGACCAATAACGAAATGGGAAGGATTTTCTTGAGCCATATTATTTATATTACCAGAATATATTTATTTTATAAGATGAGATGAGACTATGCTAGGCATTTTGGGGGATACCCAAGAAGTAGAAATGCGACTAAATCCTAATTTATGCACAGCCTTATTTCAAGACCAGTCATTTTCTTGTAATAAAATCAGAGAGACAGCCCAGTGTTTGTGGCAAAATCGGCAAAGCTGGCTTCCACTTCTAGCTCCTCTCAGCTTCCTACCTGTGTGACTGGGGACAAGCCACTAAGCTTCGCTTTACCTAAATTTCTCACCCATGCTACGGGAATGCCTAAAGATATTCAGAGAAGTGTTGGGAGAATGTTTCTCATATGGTTCCTGGTGCTTATTTGATCCTTACTTTGATCCTGGTGCTTATTTGATCTATCACATGTACCCGCCAAATATGTACATTTAGTATGTATCAGTAAATAAAGAACACAAATAAAAACTTTCACCTTTGCCTGCTAATAAAGCAACCATTTGTATACATAATAAATATTTTAATATGGGCTTGGATCAAGGAATCAATTAAGTGCTTTAATAAAGTAGAAATTAAGCCACCTTAAAAATATGAAAAATATACTTTAAAACAAGAAGTAAATTTTGGAGAGCAAAAGAAACAGCAATCAGAGCTGTGTGGTTATTCAGTGTGTAAGTGTGTAAGTTGGCACATTTCAGAATCAGACAGCTTGGGTTTGAACCCTGGCTCCTCAACTTTATCTGCAAAATGGGTATAATAACAGTATCAACCTCACAATGCTGTGAAGATAATACACTTAAGAGTGAGACGTTCAGGGCTCTGCCTGGCATGTAGTAAGCACTCAATAGCTAACTAACATTGATTAATATTATTATTCTGACAGCTTAAGTAGTTACCTGCCTTGTCAAACTTCCATATGAAATGCCCTCAAGGCTACCATGGTTATCTTTCCCCGTGCGTACCACAATTCAAAATTCCAAAACTTAAAAAAAAAAAAAAGTATTTGTGTAAACATTAATTTGGTGACCGGCTTCCTTAGCATCCTGTAAGCTCCCTGAAAGCAGGCCTCATGTTCGCGATCATCACCAATGCTTCTACAGTGCCTGCCCAACTTGCTAAGCGCTGAAATTAACATTGAAAAATGGAATAAATGGAAAGAAAAAGATACATGGCTATCTCCAAGGGGTTTGTTTGTTTATTTGTTTATTTCCTGAGACAGAGTCTTGCTCTGTCGCCCAGGCTGGAGTGCAGTGGCGCCATCTCAGCTCACTGCAACCTCCGCCTCCCAGGTTCAAGTGGTTCTCCAGCCTCTGCCTTTCTAGTAGCTGGAATTACAGGCGCCGCCACCACACCCAGCTCATTTTTGTATTTTTAGTAGAGACAGAGTCTCACCATGTTGGCCAGGCTGGTCTGGAACTCCTGACCTCAAGTGACCCAACTGCCTCGGCCTCCCAAACTGCTGAGATTACAGGCATGAGGCACTGCGCCCGGACTCCAAGGGCTATTTTTAAAGTGTAGTTTGGCTTTAATTTTTCATCTTCATCCCATCATTTTCCTATTCAAAGTGTGTATGTAACACAGCACACTGAAGCAATATAGAATATTTATTAGCGGGCTGAGAAGAAGGAGAAAAGGAGGCCGTTTACATGTAAATGTATGCTTAACGCAGCCCCTTATGGAGAATGCCCAAAGGGTACCACCAGCTTCCTTAGATAGTAATTGGAAGCCTAATTCAGATAGGTTAATTGTAGGGTGGTAGAGATGTGTACTGGCCTGTGCAAAATAGCAAAGGAGAGACTGGCAAGCTGCCTCCGCTGGCTGCAGAATATAATAATGTTACAGCATCCACTTCCTCTGGCTTTAGCATGTCACTAGTCAAGAGTAACTTGGAAGAAATGGAAATATTTCTCTAGATTAAAAAAAAAAAACAAAAAAACTTTCTTATACTAAAAACAACTGAAGTTTTATCACTGGTCTTAATTAAAACTTTTGAAATTCATGAGGACCTGTGGGGTAAGAACTGAGTCTGTTTATCTCCCCTAGTCCAAGCTTTAACTCATATGCAAGGAGACCTGGATTTAAATACTTACAGCAACACTTACAAACAGTGTACCTTAGGGCACACTTTCTAACTTCTCACAACTTTGACTTACACTTCTGCAAATCATGGATAAATAGTATTTGGCTCACAACCTTAAAAGATTAGATGAGATGATCAATGAACAACAACTAGTGTACTGTCTGTTACCTACTAAGTACTCAGGCAATGTTAGTGCTCTCTTCCTCAAGCTGGTTGGCAGTTTCCTATAAAGTTAAACATACCTTATGACCCAGCAGTTCCACTCCTAGATGTTTACCCAAAATAAATAAAAATGGGTGATCACAAAAACATTTATGGAAGAATCCATAAGGGGCAAAAACTGGACGGAAGAAAGCAGCCACAACTATCCATAAACAAATATGTGCTTTTATAGATAAGCAAACTGTACTTTTACCTACTGGATGAAACAGTACTCAGAAATGAAAGAGAATGAACTAATATAGGGAGCAACATGGATAAAGCTCTGAAACATTATGTTTTAGTCTGACACAAAAGATTATATACGATACTATTTTTTAATCTATGATTACAGAACAGACAAAATTAATCTATGAGGATGAAAGTCAAAACAGTGGCTTCCTCCGGAGGAGGAGGATCAGCTTCAAATAGAGCAAAAGAAATTTTCTGGAGTAATGGAAAAGTTCTAGAAGTGGACTAGAATATTGGTTTTTGTGTATACCCATTTATCAAACTCCTCAATTCCATATGTAACTGTTTATACGTTTTACTTTATTAAGAAATAATTTTTAAAAATTAAGGGCAAAGATTGCATCTTTCTAGTGTTTTCCTACTGAGCCCAAAAAGATTCCAGACAAATAGTAAATGAGTACATTTGTCGATGTAAATGTTCTTGCTATATACACGTATTTGCATACCTTTACTCTTTGTATATGTCTATTTATACACTTGCAGACAAATATACATGGCATAATGCATACTTTACCTATGATACACCCCACCCGCTACCCTCAGCCACAACCATAGCAATACATGTGTTTGAAACTGGTCTCTGGCCATGTTACTTGCCGCTGGTTTAGCTCCTAAATTAAGTTGTAAACTGCCAGAGGCTGAAGTCAATTGTTTTTCTTTTCCTTTCTCTTACTCATCTACTATTGTTGCCAAGATGTAAATTCTCAGTAAGTGCACAAAGGAAGAATACAAAAGTGGGGGAAAAAAAAAACTTTTTTTTTTTTTTTTTTTTTTTTTTGAGGTGGAGTCTCCCTCTGTCACTCAGGCTGGAGTGCAGTGGCACAGTCTTGGCTCAATGCAACCTCTGCCTCCTGGGTTCAAGCAGTTCTCCTGCTTCAGCCTCCCCAGTAGCTGGGATTACAGGCGCGTGCCACCATGCCTGGCCAATTATTTTTTATTTTAATAGAGATGGGGTTTTGCCATGTTGGCCAGGCTGGTCTCGATCTCCAGACCTCAAACGATCCAACTGCCTCAGCCTCCCAAAAGTGCTGGGATTATAAGCATGAGCCACTGCGCCCAGCCAGAAAACATCTATTTGAAAACCACCTTAGTTTTCTTTTGAAAGAGTGTCCACCTCGGGAAATATTAATATATATATTATTTTTCCTTTTTTATTGTGATAATTAGAATTAAATTCCTTTTTGTCAGTAATAATAGACATATCACTACAACAATAATTGGCCTTTTTACTATTTTACTATTTTTTACTGATTTGATTTAGTCTTGGATAATTTCTCTTTTATTTCCAGCTTTATGGAGGACTAATTGAACAATACAAATGATATATATTCAAGAAGTACGGTGTGATAATATATGTGTACATTTTATAATGATTATCACATTATATTCATTAACACTTTCAGTATTTTCATTACATAGTAATTATCATAGACTAAGAGAAGTCTAAAGTTTGCCTACCATGAATCATTGAAATGTCACATTTTGGCTTTATGACTTTCTCAGAAATCTATTTCGGTTTAGCCACTTAGGTCAGGCAAGAGAAGACTTACTTTTTTTTTTTCAACTTATGTTTATTTGTTCAAAGATTTTAGAGGTACTCAGGTGGGTTTTAAATACTCTGTCTTTTAATTTTTAAAATATTATTGACCCTGATTTGTAGTTTATTGCATAAACTAAGTTTGAATGAATAAAACTTCAGAAATCTGAAATTTATATTTAATGAGCCTAAATGTTTTAACTTCCAATTTGACCAATGTTAAAATTCTAGTATGAGACCACTTTAATTTAGGAATGTGTCCTATGAAGAGACCAAGAGTGCTGCCAGAAACGCTTTATAGTCAGAAATTCAGAATTTCTTTCCTTCCTCCTTTCTTTCTTTCTTTCTTTTTCTTTCTTTCTTTCTTTCTTTCTTTCTTTCTTTCTTTCTTTCTTCCCTCCCTCCCTCCCTCCCTCCCTCCCTCCCTCCCTCCCTCCCTTCCTTCCTTCCTTCCTTCCTTCCTTCCTTCCTTCCTTCCTTCCTTTCCTTCTTTCCTTCCTTCCTTTTTGTATTTTAGTAGAGACGGGATTTCACCATGTTGGCCAGGATGGTCTCAAACTCCTGACCTTGTGATCTACCCACCTCGGCCTCCCAAAGTGCTGGGATTACAGGCATGAGTCACTGCGCCAGGTTGAAATTCAGAATTTCATATAACATTCTCAAGTCACTGAGTTACTAAACTTCATGTAAAAACTTTGTTATTTTTGAATTATCTCTAAATTGTATACTATACCTTAACAAAATATCCTATTCTAATATAGGCAGAAATATATCCCAATAAATAAGAAATAAACTCATATGAATTAATCCATTCATACAGCTTGTCCATTTGGGACATGCTTGATAAGTTTCAGGTATCACACCAGGCAGTGATAATCCAAAGTTGAGTGAAATCTATCTCCACTCTTAAGTAGTAACTGTATTGATAATATATATAGTAACATTTGTTATCATTACTATAGTCATCTTGATCAAACTGGATACTATGTCTACGATTTCACTCCTGTTGCCCAGGGGCAGGCACAATAACAGCTTCACAAAGATGTCTACATCCTAATCCCCAGAACCTGTGAATATTTGCAAAAGGGACTTTGGCAAATGTGATGCAGTAAAGGATCCTGAGTGGGATTATTATTCTGGATAATCTGGATGGGTACAACGTAGTCATTAACTCCTTGTAAGTGAAAGAGAAAGGCAAGTGAGTCAGTCCAGGAAGATGTGGCAACAGAAGTAAACATTAGGGTGATACAATTCCTGACTTTCAAGATGGAAAGGGGTCCTGAGCCAGGAAATGCAAGCAGTCTAAAAAAAGAATTTGGAATCTTTCTTAGAACCTCCAGAAGAAACTCAGTCCTGCCAGTACCTTGATTTAAGACCAGTGATACCCATTTTAGACTTCTGCCATCTAGAGATGTAAAATAATAAATTTCTATTGTTTTAAGCCACTAAGTTCTGGTTAATTTATCACAGCAGCAATGGGAAACTAATAATATCTTCAATTCACTGGCCCCCGCCCTCAGAAAATCTTCATAAATACAGAAATTTGAGTCTCAGTTTCTTTAGGTTCAAATAAAGACAAAGAAAGTTCAATTAAGTTTTACGAATCACATGCTTAATGCATGACTGCATGAACCTAATATCTCCTGATATCAATTCTACACTAGTTCTAAACTAGGAATTCCTCAGAGACAAGGTGATGATCCTATCAGTAAATGATTGCAATATAATGAGTTTGAACTAAAGCAGAGGTATGTGCCATATGGGGTGGTAGTGGGTGATGGTGGTCGAGTTAGCAGCAGAAATACTCAATTCAGTAACAATGAGTGAGGCCCTTTTTAAAAGTATTTTTTTTTTTTTTTTTTTTTTTTTTTGTGAGACTGAGGAGTCTCACTGTTGCTCAGACTGGAGTGCAGTGGCGCCCTCTCAGCTCATTGCAGCCTCCTCCACATCCCAGGTTCCAGTGATTCTCCTGTCTCAGGCTGCCAGGTAGCTGTGATTACAGGCAAGTGCCACCATACCCAACTAATTTTTGTACTTTTTATAGAGATGGGGTTTCACCATGTTGGCCAGGTTGGTCTCGAACTCCTGATCTCAGGTGACCCACCCGCCTTGGCCTCCAAAGGGCTACGATTACAGGCATGAGCCACTGTACCCAGCCTAAAAGTAGGTTCTAAGTCAGGAATTAAGAAGGACTGATTTGGAAGAAAAGGAATCAGAAGACTCATCTGATAAGAGAGGACACAGTAAATAAATCAGCTTAAACTAGTCAGAGCCAAGTGACAACAAAAGCAGCCCACTGCTCGTTATACCCTCATTATAATGCATTACTAAAAAACACACCCCCTTCATGATGTAACAGTTTTTGTTTGACATAGCAACCACCAGAAGAAGCCATATATGGTAAAAATTAAAAATTTAATTAAAAATTAAAATTAAAAAAAGTCCTTCCTAGGTTCCTGGAAATCCTCAACTCTTTTCCCCTGAAAGCCTATGAATAACCCTCCCCCTAATTACACATATTAAATGCAATCAATAAAACAGCTAACCCAAGACCCTCCCAGCATATCTCCTCTCTCAGATTGCCCCACTGTGTCTGTAGAGCAGTATTTGAAATAAGCTTCACTTTTCACTTTGCACTTGTGATTTGCTCTTGAATTTTTTATTGAAATCAAGAACCCACACCTCCCACAACTCCCTAGGGGATAGGAGGTTCTTGCCCGGCATCAGTTCTACTGTCATCCTATTCAAGAGATGAAGAAACAGGTTTATAGTGGATGGGAAATTTGCCACAGACGCACAACCAGAAAGTAGGCAGCCACAATTTTAACTTAACGTTTGTCAGACTCAATGTTTAACTGTCACAAAAAGCAGCCACCTATAGTTTCTAGTGAAGAAATAAAGCCAGGGGTTGGTTGTGCTGGTGATAAAGAATGTCTTTACAGGAAAAAAATAGCTTCATCTAGATCATGAATGATAGGAGGACTTGAGACTCAAGGTTGATTAAAGGATAAAAGACATTCCAGAAAATGAACAGCATGAAAATAATGAAACTTCACAAGACTGGGTGCGGTGGCTCATGCCTGTAATCCCAGCACTTTGGGAGGCTGAGGCAGGTGGATCACCTGAGGTCAGGAGTTCAATATCAGCCTGGCCAACATGGTGAAACCCTGTCTGTACTAACAATACAAAAAATTTAGCCGGACGTGGCGGCAGGAGCCTGCAAATCCCAGCTACTCGGAAGGCTGAGGTAGGAGAATCACTTGAACCCAGGAGGCGGAGGTTGCCATGAGCCGAGATCATGCCACTGCACTCCAACCTGGGCAACAAGAGTGAGACTCCCATCTCAAAAAAGAAAAAAAAGAAAAAGAAACTCCACAAGACTTTGGAAAACCTCCAATGGTTTGAAATAAAAAGATCTTAAGGTTTAAGAGAGAACGTATTAGTCAGAGAAAGCTATTGTCAAAGCAAACCAAAATATCAGTGACTCGACACAATAAAATTGTATTTGTTATTTATGTCAAGGTCCAAAAAGAGTCTACCTCATCTGCATACTCTCTCTCATGGCTCTCCACCAAATCATGTTTCTGGGATCCAGGAGCTTTACACTGTGTGGCGCTGACATCCCTTAGGCCTTGGAGTCCTTCTTACCAGCCATGTGAAAGGGGAAAAAGAAGAGTATTTGGAAAAGCCCAGAGGAGATTTTAAGATGTTGATTAGTATTTTCGATGAGTTGTGTAACAGTGTACAATATTCTGTGGAGAGAAAAGGCCAGTCTGATTCACAAATTTGTCTATTATTCAGTCTCTTACAGAGATTTCAAGAGTATCTTCCTGGACTAGTTTAACATGGTTCATATTCACTGTGGCTAGGTTAGAAAATTCCACCATCCACAGTTCACCTGGGAGCATCAGCCTGGTTTACCTAAAAGGCAGCAACATCATCCTTGATTTATTCAGCTCAGGTTAGGTTTCATCTTCAGAACAATTTTGACCATTATTTTGTTTTATTTCATTTTTGCCACTGACACAGTAATGATTAATCAGATAGTAACCTGGGCTATGCAAAGTTCTGTTTTGTTTTGTTTTCCTTAGGGAAAATTAAAAGGATACATATCCTTATAAATAAGACCTACATTTATCAACTATAGGGGACTTCTATAGTGGCAAAGTAAAACAACGACTTTGAATAAAAAAGGGAGTTTGTCTCATTGAATATTTTTCTAAAGGGTTCTACTCAAGTTTAAACTTATATTATAGCCCACCTCCAATTTCAACATTGAAGTATAAGTTGTTTAATAGCCTCACTCTCTCTTTCCTTACCCCATCGCATCACCAGTTTCATTAAGACTGTCAGTTGCAGTTACCCCATACCTCAAAAACACTAGAGGGTTGAACTGAAAGACAGTATTTTTATCATTTTGGAAAATGGTATTATACACTTGTACACATTTTAATTTGAAGGGGTTGGCCTTTGGAATGGGAAAGATTTTGCCAGATGTCCAGCCACGTAACAAGAGAGTCATTACTATTCCTGTTTCTTAAATGAAGAGTCAGAGGACCATCTAAGGTCTCACAGTTAAAGGTGGAACCAGGACTCAAACCTAAATGTTTCTTATTTCAAAGTCCATGAATAACTTAAAATTAACTAATTGTTTTTACTTTGTATTAAGGAATAAAGAAAAGTTATTTTTTTGCGGTATGTTAGCATATCCTGGGTTTCTGTTTATCTATATTTGAGTGGTTCTGTAAGAGGATGTTTGCAGATTTATTATTCAAAATATGCTTTAAGATTCTTCAATGAAAAGGCTAAACAAGTTTAATCACAAAGTCTCTGTATGAGATTCCAGAAGGAATAGTCAGAGATTGTACATGCCATACACTCTAGTGGGGTCTGGAGAGGATGATTACAGAATATAGCATTCTATATTCTGTATCAATTAACACAAAAGACCAAATCAGGCCAACTATTCCAACTTCAGAATTGAAGTCCACATATTTCAGCTGAATAAAAATTTAGCATTTTTTTCTATTAAAAATTCTTGTTTTCAATATTACCTAATCCTAACAGTTATATGAATCCATCACCTCATATTAAGTAAACTCATTTCCATTCTTTCTGGGAAGAAAAATAATAAAACCTCAGCTGCATTAATGCTAACAGCTTATCGAGAATGTTTAGAATAAACACAAAATTGTTATGATATTCTTTTTGTAATTTCATGGCAATATAATAAGGATTAGTATATGAACACTAGACTATAATAAAGAGAGGAAGTAAAATCAATCTCATATTTGCACCAGATAAACCTTTGAAAAGAGGTTAAAATGCTCCCTTAAATATCATAATAATTGGAATATGTGAATATTTTTTTCTCCTTGAAGTAAGTCCCACTTATCAGCCTGTTACAGAAGGTAACAATTATGTTTTAGGTATAGGAAGATTGAAGACATCAAATTCAAGAGATGAAAAAAGCACTCATAGTCTTTATATTATAATTTTTTTTTAAGTCGTCACCTGCAGCCATCTGGGAAGACCAGCTACCCACCAGTAAGAACGTGAAGAAAAAGAGGCTCAGTTTCTTCCAATGTTTGCTGTGTCTTGCCTGAACTCTTAACTCCATTTAATGAAGTACCTGAGATCCTGCCTTTTTCATCATCAGATATGCTAATTCTAAATATTCTTCATGGTGTTTCTAACTAATACCTGTAAAATATGATTTACTCTGCTTTGGCTCTGGGGTAGCCATTTTTCTTAGATACGAATTCATGTGCTAATGTCAACCCCAGTCAATATGGTTTGGCTCTGTGTCCCCACCCAAATCTCATCTCAAATTGTAATCCCATGCGTCAAAGGAAGGAGGTGATTGGATCATGGGGGGCGGTTTTCCCCATGCTGTTCTCGTGATAGTGAGTGAGTTCTCGCCAGATCTGATGATTTTATAAGGTAGTTGTTCCTGCTCTTGCTCGCTTTTTTTCTTGCTGCCTTGTGAAGAAGGTTCTTGCTTCCCCTTCACCTTCTGCCATGATTGTAAGTTTCTTGAGGTCTCCCCAGCCGTGTGGAATTCTGAGTCAATTAAATCTTTTTCCTTTATAAATTATCCAATCTCAGGGAAGCTCTTTATAGCAGTGTGAAAATAACTAATACACCAATTCATACATCATCTCCAGTAGGGTGACCAACAGTCCTGGTTTTCCTGAGACAGTTTGGATTCTAGCACTTGAAGTCTCATGTCCAAGGAAATCTTTTATACCCGGGCAAACCAAAATGGTTAGTGACTGAGCACTTTTCGATATCCTGTACCTACTGGATAAGAGAGGATGGAGGAAGTTCTGAACATTATCTCCCAAATGAAAATTTGTTGTTAAAAAAAAAATCTATTAGTAATAGTACTATATATTATGGTATTTATGTACATACATTAGTCCCCATTGATAGTTTTAGTCTTTGTCTTCTTATGATTTGATGATAAAAGAAACGATTATCATAAATTGTGCTTTAATTTTTTAATTCTTTATTTTAACAATAGTTTCAATTTGAAAACCAAGAAAACATGGGTCTCAGAAATTAAACTAAAATGTAATACAAAAAAAGATTAGTTCTCCAACTATCATGTAGGAGAGGAGATTTGTCAAGTAATTTGAACATCCAAAGGATGTTTGGACCCTGTTCTTATAATAAGGACCAATAACTTTATTTTATCTATCTGTCTGTCTGTCTATCTATCTATCTATCTATCTATCTATCTATCTATCTATCTATCCTTCCATCTATCTATCTGTTATCTATCTATCTATCTGTTATCTATCTATCTATCTATCTATCTATCTATCTATCTATCTATCTAGAAAAAAAGCCTGGAGATTGTGAATGTCTAATGGTCAAGGGTGGAGATGAAAAACTCTGAATCATTGCTCTGAATTTTGACTATGTTCTTTGTTTCATAAGCAGTTTATTATTTCTCCTAGGAAACCACTTTTATTTAATGTTTTGGAAGCAGTAGCCTACTTTTGTTTGTTGCAAAAGAAACACATAGCTGTACATCTGGTACCTAGAAACAAAACTTGTTACTTGTGAAGAACCTCAAAACATCCATTGATTTGAAGTTACATTGATAGACCACTCTTTCCAATCTTAAGATACATTCAAGGATAGGAGAGCAGAAAATCCTGAACTGTAGTGTTTCATGAAATAGAACTGGCATTCAAAGGGCATTTGAAATTCTAAAGAATTCTTTCATTAAGCAAAAAGCAGATTGGTAGTTGAAAATATCTGAAAATATAATAATGATAAAATTACTTTAGTAAATGTAATGAGAAAACCTTGAGACTTCATTACCATATATTGGATTCTGCCAAGCCTTTTTCTTCCCTAGAGTGCATAAATACAAATAAAACCAAATAAATTATAGGGAGGAAACTTCAGAAATTTTAGTGAAGTCAAATTGGCATTGATTTTAGAAAAACATAGGCTTGCCAGAAAAAATAAAGGAACAATTTCAGGTATTTATTCCTTTTAGTATGCTCTTTCTCAGTTATACCTTACTCATAAAACATAATTTTAGTTACATAGTTATAAAGAGTAATTGTAACAAAATTCTTATGTTCCATATGTGCTCAATTGTAAATATGTTACCAACATTATTATTTAGTACATATGGTGTTAAATATAAAACAGTGGCACATGTAATGCATGCATGAGTAGTAAATTTTATGTTAATTTTAAGTGAAAATACTTTTCATAATTTTAGAACCAGAAAAAAAGGCTATAGGAGGTATCTGTTCAGATGGGCAAAAGCATGGAGAATTATGTAAATGTGCAGTTTCCAAACTTTTGCAATTGAAAACAAATATAAACACATATATGTATATATGTATATGCTTATATACACATACATGTATATATGTGTACACACATATACATATATGTTAGCTACAAAACTCTTGACAAAATCTCTTATGTTAAGAAGAAAACTATAAACATTTCTGATCTTAGATATAGGTAAGCTTTTTAGATAATTCAATTATTTGGAAGAACAGCCTTGACCTTTATATGTAGTCATTTGTATACTTTTGAGAAAATTGGATTAATCTTAAACTCACAACTTAAAAATACCTTTTGTTAAATAGCAAAACATTAATATTCCCTGTGTCATTTTTCTTTTTGTAGTACATTCATTGTTTTATTACAATTGATGATAAATTATAAACAATTATGTGAGGAACATCTTATTGAGTACATTTTTAGATATTTCCATACTCCATAATTAGGTCATTAGAAGAAGTTTTGGTAATTAGCATTGATGCAAAGTAAGGTTTCTCTTACCCCTTTTATAAATCTATGGTTTTTAAACTTTACTGTACATCAGAATCAACTGGTGGTTTTGTAAAAACACATGTCACTGGGCTTCATCCACAGAGTTTTGATACAGTACATCTGAAGTAGGATATGAGAATATTCGTTTCTAACACACCAATGCTGCTGAGCCAAACCACTTCTCAAAGTGCTGAGCCACTTTGAGAACCACTGTGACATATATAGCCAAATGCTAAAAACCAAATATTTTAAAAGAGTAGTCATTGTAATGTTAGCACTTGTTGATTGAGAAAGTATGTGCACACATATGATTCAGGAATCCATTGCAATGATACGGAGGTCCCTCGAGGCAGGCAGGGGGTTCCTGTATCACACGTCGTTGATTTTTCTTCCAGTTGATTTCAAAACAAAACAAGTCTTCATTTTTCAGACTTTGATATTTTGCTATTGCCTTTTGAACACCAAGTTTGTTTGCTGATGAATAAATACTTTGAGTTAGCTTTGTGGTGCTGTGAGGCACAGTTAATTTTTCAGTTTTGTTACCAATTGTGATTACTAGAGAAGTATATTTTGTATATAAAACAAAATTTGTACAAGAATGCATATATTTCATTGCATTAGGCTTTGAATAGAGAATGAGACAACAGTGCAAAAACAAAGAATAAGAAGTATAAGTATATGAAAAAAGAAATATACTGAGTCAAAAGCGGAAATAATTAGGAGTGTTGAAAGAGAATATGAATATATATCCTCCACTGGGTGCACAATGGACTGAAAGTGGTTGGCTCTGTGCAATTATGAAACAAAAAAGTAAGGCACATGTGCGTGTTGCAAATATAACATCAAATGATGTTAGGGATTGGGCTTTTGTTTTCATGTGTAAAGGTCTCTAGGAAGAAAACCCTAGAAGAGATGAAATAATAGGTTTCATGAGCCAAATACCAGCCCAAATAATAAACAAGTTATTTATTATTAATGGTTGGACCAGATCTCTTACATATTCCACCATCATTTTCCATAGTTCTCTTCTTCAAATGGAGACCTTCTCTGATGAAATGAAGACTCTAGTCTGGAAGGGTAACAGGCCTTCTAACTCCCTATTTCTTCAATTTGCAGATGCCTGCATGGGCCCCATCTGATACATCAATCTAATCATTGTGAAGAAACCAGAAACTTGAGAGTGATGGCTGGGCTTGTTAAGACAGGACTAGTCATGTTAATTCACCAATTCATTGCCAGAAGCTTACAAACCTTTTGCTGTGCAAGTGTTCAAGAAGGGGAAGAATGAGCAAAACGTTGTCATCTCCCTTTTTATAATGCAGTAATGTTTCTCATTAGCTGTTTCAATCAGTTATAGTTAGCCAATCTAATTAGTAGTTCCTCATACCTAGGTGATGGACTGAGACCAGGGGAGTGCCAAGAGCCAAAAAAAAAAAAAAAAAAAACAAAAAAAAAAACCAGATTGAATTATCCCTTGTCTCTTTGGCCTTGGGAGAAATAGTAGAGTAGCAGAAATCACCACTATCCAGTCTCCCCACCCGACACCCCACACAAACACAAGCCCACAATTATGTCTAAAGAGCAAGGTGCAATCAGGTGCTTTATACAGTTTTAACTCTCTCGTAGTAAAGTCTATTCAGCACCTTCATAAAAAACAAAATTAAGAATGCCTGGTATTCTACATCTGTACAAAAGTGCTCCTAGAAATAAAAAAATGTCAAGAGCTTTCTGAGCCAAAGTTGGGAGGAAGCAGGGGTCAAACTAGCAAAAGGAGAATATTTTGATACATCCTACACACAAATTGTACCCCAACCCTGGCTATCTAACTGGATAATCAGATCATGAATAGAGCATGTGCACGCTTCAGGCACTGATATGCTAGGACAGTGCCTCACACAAAGAAAGTATTTTTAGGTTGGCCTGAAAAGTTGCGTGAAAATCCAATCTGATTTACAAACCAGGGGGCAGAGCCAACATAGTTAATAGAAAAAGGCAGTTGGTTAGCTTAATACAAATCGTTCTTGGCTTAAATGTGACAACATGCAAACATCATCTCAGTACCTGACACGTAATACATTTTTAATCTCTTTTGAAAAGAACATTTGTCGGCCGGGCGCGGTGGCTCAAGCCTGTAATCCCAGCACTTTGGGAGGCCGAGACGGGCGGATCACGAGGTCAGGAGATCGAAACCATCCTGGCTAACACGGTGAAACCCCGTCTCTATTAAGAAATACAAAAAACTAGCCGGGCGAGGTGGCGGGCGCCTGTAGTCCCAGCTACTCGGGAGGCTGAGGCCGGAGAATGGCGTGAACCCGGGAGGCGGAGCGTGCAGTGAGCTGAGATCCGGCCACTGCACTCCAGCCTGGGCGACAGAGCGAGACTCCGTCTCAAAAAAAAAAAAAAAAAAAAAAAAGAAAAGAACATTTGTCAAGAGAGTATGTGCAGTGTCCTTTGTGTGCTTGAGAATCAAGAAAATAAGTGGACTGTGAATAATAATTATGCCTCCCCATCTCATCATGTATTGATTTAACATCTACTCAGCCTATAGTAGTATTCTCAAAGTGTGGATCACGTATTGCCCGATGATTTTAGATATGAGGTGAGAAGAATTTAGGTGGCACATACATATGGCATTATATACTTTTACTCACCTAAGAGAAAACATTCTAGAAATAATCAATAGAAATTAAAGAAAGTAAAAGGGCATGTCATATTTTATAGCTACTGTGACTTTCACATCAAATTAATACTTGCTACTCTTTCTCTCTCTCTCTTTGTGTGTGTGCATATACATTTAGATAGATATATACACACAAAGATATACATATATATCTCAACAAAATTGTCTGACTACATGTTCAGGGCCTTACACAGGTAACAGAAACAGAAAGTCAAAATAATACTTTTGTTCACAATGTATTTATTTTTATGATTACTTTCCTTTTATATTAGTACTGCAAAAATAAAAGTGAATAGAGTGTCTATTGGCCTTAACATTTCCTTTTGAAACACATTTTTGTAAGTGAAAATTGATTTTGATTACAGAAAAAGAAATAAATAAGGAACAGTGCAAGTAGTTTAAAGAAATCACAGAAAAAGAGTTATGTATAAAAATTAAGTTTGGGGAATTTTGTCCTATATATATTCAAATTATCTCTTAGAATAGCCAACAGGCATCTCAAAATTAAAAGAGCCAAAGCAGCATTGATTCCTCATCCTTTCTACCCCACCTGTCAAGTTTTCTCAGTTCTTTCCCTTCTTAATCTTCTGAATTGCCATTCATGCTGCTCAAACTAAAAATCTAATCTTGAGTCTATTCTTACCTTCATCTCCACAATGAATGTTCCAGAAAGTCCTATTTAATCTTCCTCCAAAACAATCTGAAACCATCCACTTAGTTCCAGCACCACAACTGCCACCTGGATCTACCTCCTAATCACCTGGTGTGGCCTGACTCCCAGTTTCCACTGTTACCTACCAGCCTGCACAATGTATGTCCTATACAGCAACAGTGATCACTGAGAGCATAATTCAGACCCCCACTTTTCTCCGTTGACTTCTTATTACCCTGAGAATAAAATACAAACCATTCATGGCCTCCGAGGCCCTATTTAATCTTTCTCTACCTCTCAGACTTCATCTCTGTCCTTCCCACCAGCTTTCCCTCATCCACCATGGTTTTACCTCCTTAACATCAAGCACTCCAAGCTTGCTTCCATCACTGAGTCTTTGCAGCTGTCTGTATTTCCTTCCTCACAAAGTCTTATTCACTTATTTCTTCTTATCATTCAGATTTCACTTAGATTTTGCCTCTACAAAGAGGCTTTCCCTGGCCATACCATCGAAACTCTTTGAAAAATAATTTGCTTTTAAATTGTCCTATTTAATGGTCTGTATAACACAAATATTTTTTTCTTGGGCACTTATTTGTTTGTTGTCTATTTCTTCTACTAACACAAGAACTCCAAGGGAATAGCACCCTAATCTGTCTTGTTTGCTGTGGAACAGAACCTGACACATTAATAATAAGAAACACTCAGTCATGATTAGTTTTTATTATTACCATGCTGTTATTGTCATTGTATTTTTTATTTGACTCCCTAGAATGGCCTATCTTCTAAAACACATTAGTGAATAAATGTGTTTTGGGGAAGTGTATTAGTTCTCTACGTTCCTGTAACAAATCACCATAAACTTAGTGGCTTGAAAAAACATAGATATATACCTATATAGTATCTCACACTTCTTTAGGTGAAAGGTCTGTTGGGTTAGGCTGATTTCTCGGCTCACCGTCTCACAAGACTGAAATCAAGGTATTGACCAGCTTACTCTTTAACTGGGGGATCTCAGGAGGAATTTGCTCCAATGCTTATTCAAGCTCTTTGCAGAATTCAGCTCCATATGACTATAGGACTGAGGTCTCTACTTGATTGGTCTGGGATTGTTAAGAGTCTAGAAGCTAGCCGTGTTCCCTGGCTCAAAGCTAATACAACCGGCCTTGTCATCTTCACATCTATCTGCCTTAATTCTCCTCTGTCTTCCTCTTCTTTTTATTAAGGACTGACGCCAGCCAGAGAAATTTATCTGCCTATATGGGCTCAAGTGATTACATTGGGCCCACCAGGAGAATCGCCCTATATTTAAAGTCTATTATTTAATTCCTTCTGCAAAATCCCTCTCACTATGTATAATAACATATTCATAGGTGTAATGGTAGGGAGTGAAGTTCATGGGTACTAAAATTCTACCTACTTCAGAAAGTTTCCATTTGAGGGGTCCATCGATCCTAATTTTATTGATAAAGTCCAGCTCCTGGCATTGTCAGGCAGGGACTGGACCACTTGCTTCATGGCCACAAGATGACTGATGCAACGTTAAGCATCATGTCCACTTTTAAAGGCAGGAAGACATGTGGGTTGAGGAAGCTATAGGAAAAAAAAAAAAAAGCGTTTTCCCTGGAGTGGGTCTCTTTTTATCCCTCTATCCCATCAGACTTTTCTTTATGTTTTACAGACCAAACTGGTACACAAATATTCACAGTCGTAAAAGAGGTCACATAAAGAAATAAATGGCATTTTCCAGTTTCTATTGTAAAAGACTAGCAAGAGAGAAGGAAATTGGTGATAGCTACTGGACTATTTTTCTGTCTACCACAAATATACTAAGGAAGAGAAATATAAAACCGTTCTGATTGTATTTGTTAAGAAAAAAAGTCAGCCAGCATTCGCCAAGTTTTACCTTCCAAGCAGAATTTATTTATTTTTGGGATTCTGGGTTGTGTTACTTGATGCTTTAATATTTCCATTTATTAAGAAGGAGAGCAATTTTTTCCATGCTCTTACAGATGAGACAATTTCCTTGGAAAGTGAGAAGGCATGGGATGATTGACTTCTGGACTGCATTCTTATTTTATTGAGATGTTAGCATGCCACTCATTGGGAAAGAGACTATTAATGACATTCACATTTACCAGACAGACTGTCAAGGTATATTCAGTGTCATCCCCTCTCCAGAATATAAAGAGTTTCAGGTTTGATGTTCCAAAAGAATTTGGCTCAAACCATGTAAGCTCCCTGTGTGTTTTCCTGCTTGGAGTAAGCACGGTGCATCTTTAATTTCTCCTCCGAAAATCTACACATTGCCAAAAAAATCATTTTCAGTTTGCTCCATTTAACTGCATCTCTTCACCATTATTGGATTTTTTTTTTCCCTGACATTACATGTTCGACCTGCTGGAACACAGTGAATAGGAAGAATCCAGTTAAAAGTCATATATGCAGGATTAATGCAAGGGATTTTATTTATAGACCTTAGCATTCTCAAATCCTTTAGAATTTGTAAAACATGAAGACGATGATCACATCTTTTTTGTAAAAAAAAAAAAAGAGCCTTTGAAATACTCAAATTCTGAGGCTATATTTATTTTAAAAGTGATATTAATTTCTAAGACAGAGATTAAATTTGAATCTATTACTAAGAAACAAAAACAACTTATATTGTATTTCTCACTTTATGTTATTTTTTCTCACTTATTTAATTCTTACAATAACACAATGGGCTAAAAACATATGATTGCTATACCTATATTGTAGATTAGGGGTCTAAGGTACTGTTTTAGTCTGCTTAAGGGCCATAAAAATGTCATAACTGGGTGGCTTAAACAACATAAATTTATTTTCTCCTAGTTCTGGAGGCTGGAAGTCTGAGATCTGGGTGCCAGCACAGTCAGTTTCTGGTGAACACTCCTCCGTCTGGTTGCAGATGGCGGCCATCTTGCTGAGTGCTCGCATGACTTCTTTATGTGAGCACTGAAAGAAGGCAAGTGAGCTTTCTGGTGTCTCTTCTGACAATGGCAGAGAAGTCCATCATGGGGCCCCAATCTTGCGACCTTATCTAAGCTTAATCACTTCCCAAAAGTCCCATCTTCAAACAGTATCACATTGAGGATTAAGGCTTGGTTTATGAATTTTCAAGGACACAAACATTCAGCCTGTGATAGGAACAGACCAGCCAAGTACCTTGATTACGATCACACAGCTAATAAGAATGTAGCCAGCATTTAAACCCACAGAGTCAGACTCCAAAATCGTTATTCTTAGTAATGGATAATGCAGCTTCTTTGACGTTCTATAGCCATGAGCCTTAGTAAGTGAAATAGGAAGACATGGATATAATGGATCAATGTTTGTATGGAATTATGAACTCAGAATTATCTTCATTCAACATGTCCCACCTGTCAAGCTTTATTCTGGGTGTTTCTATGAGGATGTTTTTGGATGACATTAATATTTAAATGCCCAGAATGAATATCCCAGACTACCCTCCATTTTGTGAGTGAGCCTCATCTAGTCAGTCGAAGACCTGAATAGGAAAAACCACGGATTCTACTCTGAGTAAGAAAGAGTGCTTCTACCTGATGACCTCCTATTAAGGACCTCGGCTTTTCCTGGTTCTATAGCAGGCTTCTAGCTTCTGACTTGAATTGGGATATTAGCTCTGCAGATTTTGGACTTGCCAGACTACATAATTTCATGAACCCATTTTTTTTTTTAATTTATTTATTATTATTATACTTTAAGTTGTAGGGTACATGTGCATAACGTGCAGGTTTGTTACATATGTATACTTGTGCCATGTTGCTGTGCTGCACCCATCAACTCGTCATTTACATCAGGTATAACTCCCAATGCAATCCCTCCCCCCTCCCCCCTCCCCATGATAGGCCCCGGTGTGTGATGTTCCCCTTCCTGAGTCCAAGTGATCTCATTGTTCAGTTCCCACCTATGAGTGAGAACATGCGGTGTTTGGTTTTCTGTTCTTGTGATAGTTTGCTAAGAATGATGGTTTCCAGCTGCATCCATGTCCCTATAAAGGACACAAACTCATCCTTTTTTATGGCTGCATAGTATTCCATGGTGTATATGTGCCACATTTTCTTAATCCAATCTGTCACTGATGGACATTTGGAACCCATTTTTTTAAATAATCAATCAATCCCCTTTTTCTCTTTCTAGATAGATAGATGGATGGATGGATGGATAGATAGATAGATAGACAGATAGATAGATAGATAGGATAGATAGTGATAGACAGTAGATATAGATAGAGAGATCGATCCCATCAATTTTGTTTCTCTGGAAAACCCCAAACTAGTGTCAGATTTCTTTTAGGCTGAGAGTTGTCTGAATCCTTAGAAGTTGCACATAGATGTCTTTCTAGAAAAGACCTAGGGCAGAAATGAACAATATAAGTGATGCAATTCAGATGAATGTGTCACCAAGCCATACCTAGAGAAGCTGGTTTGCTACAGCAAAAGTTAGATTCAAATAACTGGACTGGAGAAGCTGTGAGATGGGGCACTGAAGGCATCTGGCACATTTACTTATAAAGAGAAGTTATGTAGAAGAGGTTAAGCAAATCACAGAAACCCTTTCATCCTCCTGTATAAAACTGAAAAACTAATAATTTCCTTGCCTATTTCATTCTTATTTTCTTTTCCAAAAATTTAATTCTCAATTCTGTTGAAATTTTGAGTGAAAGGTCCACTCTGGATGTCAGAATCGTTGAAATTCAGTATCATCAATGGGTGGAAAGAAAGAAAAAGCAAACAGAATATGATGTTTCTTTGTCTTTAATGACAGAATTTTTATGCAATGCATGATTTATTAAAGGAATTTGAACCTATTAAATCAGGACAAGAGAGAATGAAAATTCATATCCTGTTTATAATGAGGCTTTGAAAATGATGCCAATTCATTAAACAGTCACTTGATGAATATTTATTAAGAAGTTACTATACTCCAGGAATGCTACCATGTTGGATACATTAGTGAATTAAATAAACATACTTCCTTCCCTCGTGCAGTTTGCCATCTAATGTGGGGTACAAATAACCTGCCATGTGAACAGGCTGCTGGGAGACAAGAGGGTTAAGGAAAATTTTTCTGTAAAAATATCATATGACCTTTGTTCTTAACGAATATAGGGTTTTAATAAGATTCACTTATGTGCAAAATGCCAGGTGCAAGACACATTCTCTTTTAGCTTAGATCATGGGAATACAAAGTCAACAGACTCACAATAGTTTAAAAAAAAGGAAGGAGGAAAGGAAGAAAACAGCCTTGAATCTTGATCGCCAAAGTCAATTCTCACTGCAAATTAGAACCTCTTTCCAAAAATTAGTCTATCTTATGATGATTTACACAAAAAGAGGGTTTAGCGATCTCACCTCTTACCAGTACCTCCTCTAGTGCTTCATGATAAAGTGAGGTTAGTCACTGCCTCTTCTGCTTCTATATTTACTGACTTAACTAATTACTTCTCTGTATAACTCTTATTATGAGAGAATGATTGGGTTGCAAATCACTCTTTTGAGCAAGGCTGTTATGCCAAGTCCCTTATAGGCTTCTGTGCAATTTGTCAGGAGGCATTGTGTGTTGTGGCAACAGTAGGTGATGGCAACAGTAGCTAATGCAATAGCCTGTAGCTACCTCAGAAGGAACAACGTCAAGAAACGATAGATCCCTTCACTGCAGAGACAAGATGTATAAACACATTCTTTTATTTTTTATTCCTTCTTTCAGTCCACCAAAAATAAAACAAAGAAAATCAAAGAAAAAATGAGCATCCGGTTCTGTACCAAGCGCTGTTCCAAGAATTAGAGAAAACAAAATTTTCTTTCCTTATTTCAGGTTTTTTCTTCTCCAAAAATCTGATTCTCAATGCCATTGACTTAGGAAAATATAGCTCATTACATCGCGGAGCTTCTTTTCTGTCTAGCAGGAGAAATTGACGTTGAAACACAATTTCACTAATACATATGCACCTGAGAATTCACTGGAAATATCTTCGCTTCTTACGTCTGGTTACAATCAATCTCAGCTCATGCAGCTCCACAGCTGTATGAGTTCCTGTATTTTCCCCAAATTTTTATGAGTTCTTGGGCTACACTGCCTTATTTTTCCCTCTACCTTTATACTTCTAGTTTCTCTTATCTGACTTGCTTCCCTACTCTAACAGAAAATAGCATAAAAGTCAGTTGTTTCATTGATTTCTATTAAAAAATTCATTAAAATCACCATAGCCATCTTGAGGTTGATTTTATTGATGTTATTAGGAGTCATGAGGAGAAGTGAGATCTAACAGGCCATGACCTTCTGCAAACTTGCTCAATCTACAATAATTTTCTTTCTCTTATCCACTATTGGTTATTCCTCCATAAGAGTATTCTGATTCCATTCAGAGTAGCAATGCACTCTATTTCTTTCTTCTTCTTCTTTTTTTTTTTTTTTTTTTTGAGATGGAGTCTCGCTCTATCACCAGGCCGGAGTACAGTGGCACGATCTCAGCCCACTGCAACCTCCGCCTCCCAGGTTCTAGCAATTCTCCTGCCTCAGCCTCCCAAGTAGCTGGGACTACAGACAGGCCTGGCTAATTTGTATATTTTTAGTAGAGATGGGGTTTCACCATGTTGGCCAGGATGGTCTCAATCTCTTGACCTCGTGATCCGCCCGCCTCAGTCTCCCAAAGTGCTGGGATTACAGGCATGAGCCACTGTGCCCGGCCCACATGCTATTTCTTAACTTCTCTTTAAAATGTTTGTGGTAGGCAATTTCAAACTACACCCTTGAGTAGCTTTCTGCCCTCTAGTGTGGGCTGGGGGTATGAAGTAACTTATAATGAATAGGACATGACAGGAATGATAAATCATCTCTTGTGAGATTAGGATATTTTAAAAATATTGCTTTCCGGCCGGGCGCGGCTGCTCACACCTGTAATCCCAGCACTTTGGGAGGCCGAGGCGGGCAGATCACGAGGTCAGGAGCTCAAGACCATCCTGGCTAACACGGTGAAACATTGTCTCTATTAAAAATACAAAAAATTAGCTAGGCATGGTGGTGGACACCTGTAGTCTCCGCTACTGGGGAGGCTGAGGCAGGAGAATGGCGCGAACCCGGGAAACCGAGCTTGCAATGAGCCGAGATCGCGCCACTGCACTCCAGCCTGGGTGACACTGCGAGACTCCATCTTAAAAAAAAAAAAAAAAAAAAAAAGTTGCTTCCCTGTTGGGTATTTTATCACATTCTTCTTTGGATTGCTCTATCTGGGGAAGTCCTATGGAAAGGACATGTGAGTGAGGTTGGAAGTGGATATTCTCAGACTTGCCAACATCACATGCATAAGCATAGATGTGAGTCCTCCCAGAGTTGAGCCTTGAGATGCTGGCAGCCCCAGCCAACACCTGGATGGCTGCTTTGTAGAAGATCCTGAGCCATACCCACCAGTCAAGCCACTCTCAGATTCCTAACCCACAGAAATTGTGTAATAGTAAATGTTTATTGTTTTAAGCTATTAATTTTGGGGGATAATTTGTTATGCAGCAGTAGATAATGAATACAATGTTCAATCCAGACAACTAGATATTGTTTGAACACATTTAAGAGTAGGCATTAAGTACTGTTCAATATATTAAAGGCAGAAAGAAGAATTGAAAATTGTTTGCTCCCTCAAAGAGAATTCAATCTATTGGGTGTAAATTAGGATTTAGATAAACAGAAAGTAAAAAGAAGAAATTTAAACAAGGGAATACAACACCCTTTTTCACTCTTGTCTTTTTTTAAGACTTTTTTATTCTGATACCTATTAGTTTTATTAATGTGCTTAGCCCAAATAGTGAGTTTTATAGGAAAACCTAAGGGCATTCTCTCTGTGTATCATCAGGTAAGCAGATATCTAAATTCAGCACAATTGTAGTAAATCACTGGGACTACAGTATCTTAATTTTTCCTGCTGGAATCAAGCTTATATTTGACAATGTTGTTTTGTGCCAAACATAAGAGGCTTATCCAGCAAAAGAAAATCTCTTGAGACAGCAGTGTGTTGCAAGTCTTAACTCCGTATTATGAGGTGTTTCTTGGTTTTCTTTGTTTTATTGTCTATTGTTAAATGTGTTAGATTTGAGATTACACTGTGTCACCAAGAAGCCCCCAGGCTTGGACACAACCTTGCTAACAGGCTGAACTCTGGAGCCTTATTTTTCATGATCTCCTGAGACTCTATGCTCAGACATATGAAAGCTCTTGCATATTTCCAGTGTTCCAAGACCATTCCTAACTTCCAGGCCTTAGAATATTCTATTCCATCTGTCTGAGATGCTCTTCTCCATTTACCTGGATTGTATCTACTCATTCTTTCGCATTTAGGTAACACTGCTTCCAGAATGCCATTCACAGGTGAATTCAGAGAACTCAACAGTTCCCTTTCCCCATAGAACCTTTTACCTGATATTAAATTATTTGCTTGTATATCAAGACCAGAGGTTGCACATCAGAAAGCCCAAAAGTTATGCAGGCTATATTCAGCTCCCAAATATATTTTTGTAACACAAACAAACAAACAAAATCCCCAAACCAAAACAAAACCAAACACCTGATATTGAATATTTTAAGAGCTTGGACTCACAAATTCTCCTAATCCACCGCTGTTACTTAGTATTCTGTAGGTGGCTGGCATTCCAGTTTGTATTACTTGTCCACCTCTGCTTGATTTATACTTGAAACTTGTGACCTTTTGGAGAAAGAAACATTTTTGGTTTACTTTTATGTTCACAACATCTGTCACCATTCTTGGCGTGTTGTATGAACTCAGTAAGTAAATGAATAAATGAATGAATGAGTGAGTGAACAGTTTATTAATGAATAAACATTTATGCTTTAAATTCTGTGTAATTAGAGCAATGTCTTCTTCTACTGTTGATCTCTTCAAACTGTTTGCCAGATTTGTTCTCCATAGGGAGCCATTCATCAACATTCTGATGAATGAATGGATTTTAAGCAAATCCTAGCAAGCCAATCCCACTCAGTACTTTATATATTATTTTGTGTCTCCACTCATATTCTCTTTTTAAAAATTTCTCTTTATTTTGTCCTTGGAAATGAGATGTTTTGCGAGCTATTCCTCTTAAATAACTTTATTACATTTTCCCCTCTATTTAGAAAGAGAGAAAAACATGTTATATTCAAAACTGTTATTTACATCAACATTGCCATCAATAACCATTTTTCATTTTTTTTTATTATACTTTACATTCTAGGGTACATGTGCACAACATGCAGGTTTGTTACATATGCCATGTTGGTGTGTTGTACCCATTAGCTCGTCATTTACATTAGGTATATCTCCTAATGCTATCCCTCCCCCCTACGCCCTCCCCACAATAGGACCCGGTGTGTGATGTTCCCCTTCCTGTGTCCAAGTAATCTCATTGTTCAATTCCCACTTATGAGTGAGAACATGTGATGTTTGGTTTTCTGTTCTTGCGATAGTTGACTGAGAATAATGGTTTCCAGCTGCATCCATGTCCCTACAAAGGACACGAACTCATTGTTTTTCATGGCTGCATAGTATTCCATGGTGCATATGTGCCACATTTTCTTAATCCAGTCTGTCACTGATGGACATTTGGGTTGATTCCAAGTCTTTGCTATTGTGAATAGTGCTGCAATAAACATACGTGTGCATGTGTCTTTATAGCAGCATGACTTATAATCCTTTGGGTATATCCCCAGTAATGGGATGGCTGGGTCAAATGGTATTTCTAGTTCTAGATCCTTGAGGAATTGCCACACTGTTTTCCACAACGGTTGAACTAGTTTACAGTCCCACCAACAGTGTAAAAGTGTTCCTATTTCTCCACATCCTCTCCAGCACCTGTTGTTTCCTGATTTTTTAATGATTGCCATTCTAACTGGTGTGAGATGGTATCTCATTGTGGTTTTGATTTGCATCTCTCTGATGGTGAGTGATGATGAGCATTTTTTCATGTGTCTCTTGGCTGTATGAATGTCTTCTTTTGAGAAGTGTCTGTTCATATCTTTTGCCCAGTTTCTGATGGGGTTGTTTGTTTTTTTCTTGTAAATTTGATTGAGTTCTTTGTAGGTTCTGGATATTAGCCCTTTGTCAGATGAGTAGATTGCAAAAATTTTCTCCTATTTTGTAGGTTGCCTGTTCACTCTGATGGTAGTTTCTTTTTCTGTGCAGAAGCTCTTTAGTTTAATTAGATCCCATTTGTCAATTTTGGCGTTTGTTCCCATTGCTTTTGGTGTTTTAGACATGAAGTCCTTGCCCATGCCTATGTCCTGAATGGTATTACCTAGGTTTTCTTCTAGGGTTTTTATGGTTTTAGGTCTAACATTTAAGTCTCTAATCCATCTTGAATTAATTTTCGTATAAGGAATAAGGAAAGGATCCAGTTTCAGCTTTCTACTTATGGCTAGCCAATTTTCCCAGCACCATTTATTAAATAGGGAATCCTTTCCCCATTTCTTGTTTTTGTCAGGTTTGTTAAAGATCAGATGGCTGTATATGTGTGGTATTATTTCTGAGGGCTCTGTTCTGTTCCATTGGTCTATATCTCTGTTTTGGTAACAGGACCATGCTGTTTTGGTTACTGTAGCCTTGTAGTATAGTTTGAAGACAGGTAGCGTGATGCCTCCACCTTTATTCTTTTGGCTTAGGATTGTCTTCACAATGCAGGGTCTTTTTTGGTTCCATATGAACTTTAAAGCAGTTTTTTCCAATTCTGTGAAGAAACTCATTGGTAGCTTAAAGGGGATGGCATTGAATCTATAAATTACCTTGGGCAGTATGGCCATTTTCACAATATTGATTATTCCTATCCATGAGCATGGTATGTTCTTCCATTTGTTTGTGTCCTCTTTTATTTCACTGAGCAGTGGTTTGTAGTTCTTGAAGAGGTCCTTTACATCCCTTGTAAGTTGGATTCCTAGGTATTTGATTCTCTTTGAAGCTATTGTGAATGGGAGTTTATTCATGATTTGGCTCTCTGTTTGTCTGTTACTGGTGCATAAGAATGCTTGTGATTTTTGCACATTGATTTTGTATCCTGAGATTTTGCTGAAGTTGCTTATCAGTTTAAGGAGATTTTGACCTGAGACAATGGGGTTTTCTAAATACACAATCATGTCATCTGCAAACAGGGACAATTTGACTTCTTCTTTTCCTAACTGAATACCCTTTATTTCTTTCTCTTGCCTGATTGCCCTAGCCAGAACTTCCAACACTGTGTTGAATAGGAGTGGTGAGAGAGGGCATCCCTGTCTTGTGCCAGTTTTTAAGGGAAATGCTTCCAGTTTTTGCCCATTCAGTATGATATTGGCTGTGGATTTGTCATAAATAGCTCTTATTATTTTGAGATATTTAAAACTACCTATTGTATTAAGCAGAGCTATTTTCTGGCAAGAGACAATAACTGGATAAAAAAAAAAAAAACATGGCCGGGCGCGGTGGCTCAAGCCTGTAATCCCAGCACTTTGGGAGGCTGAGACGGGCGGATCACGAGGTCAGGAGATCGAGACCATCCTGGCTAACACAGTGAAACCCCGTCTCTACTAAAAAATACAAAAAAACTAGCGGGGCGTGGTGGCGGCGCCTGTAGTCCCAGCTACTAGGGAGGCTGAGGCAGGAGAATGGCGGGAACCCGGGAGGCGGAGCTTGCAGTGAGCTGAGATCCGGCCACCGCACTCCAGCCTGGGCGGCAGAGCAAGACTCCGTCTCAAAAAAAAAAAAAAAAAAAAAAAAAAAACATGAGGAATTGGTTGACTCACCCGACCTAAAAAGTAGCTAGTCTTAGTGATGACTCCAGGAAAAGTCAAACCTTCTAATATTTGTTTTCTCATCTCACTGAATATCAGGTTCTTCTTCAGATCAGCATTCTCACAGTATAGGAATCCTGAATACAAGTGCTTTAAGCTCCGTGTTCTTTCCTTTCTGCTTATACTATTCAAAGCTCAAATTCAAAATAATAATTACAAGAAGAAGCATCAAGAAAGGGCTGTCGATTGAGTCCAATGATAAACAATTGCTCTAGGTTGGGCCAATCATGCTGATCAGGAGATTGAAATGATCTAATTCTTGAGTCTAGAAAGCTTTAGATTGATTGACAAGTTCTGTAGAATCCCATGAATTGAAAAGAAAGATGTATGTGTGGGTATGAGCCCTTCGGCACACAAAAAATCAATAAATATCCATTATGACTGCCTCTGTACCAGGAAATGTGGAAGACATAATGTGGTCTATGCCATTGGGAAATTCACAATTGAGTTGTGACGGGTCATATAATTATAAGTAACTTATTATTAATAAAAGTTAAATTGGGCCAGGCACAGTGTCTCATGCCTGTAATCCCAGCACTTTGAGAGGCCAAGAGGGGTGGATCATGAGGTCAGGAGTTTGAGATCAGCCTGACCAACATGGTGAAACCCTGTCTCTACTGAAAATACAAAAATTAGCCAAGGATGATGGTGAGCGCCTGTAATCCCAGCTACTTAGGAGGCTGAGGCAGGAGAATCGCTAGAACCCGGGAGGCAGAGGTTGCAGTGAGCCGAAATCATACCACTGCACTCCAGAGTGAGACTCCATCTCAAAAAAAAAAATAGTGTTTATTAGAGTCTTAGGCTTTAGGTGAATACAACACATGGTTATTTTCCTGTTCTGTGTATAGCAAATATACAAAAATCTGGGAGGAAAATGGGCTATATGTATATTTGTGTGTGTGTATGTATGTGTATGGTATCTGTATCATCTATATCTACATCTATATCCATATCTCTGTATCTATCTGTGTATCACATTTTTATCAGTTAATCAAAGTAAGGTCTCTAAAAGTGGAATTGGAGCCTAGAGATTAAAGGTTAGAAATTGGATCACCTTAGACATAACAGAACCCAAACTGGTTATCTTGTATCTGAGGAAGGAAGCCCATAAAATTTCACCTCCAGAAAGTCAAGTATGTCATTTCATTATTAAGGGAAGTATTTTTTAAGAAAGTGTTTTAAGCTTTTATTACAAACAGTTCTCCCTGTAGATTCTCTTAAAGACTTCAATGACACCAGTCTCCTAATTATAGAAAACCCAGCTTTATGTGTGCTGAGACCAATAAAAAAAGAGCTTATACAATTTCACTTATGAAAATTTGGCACTCAAAAGTAATCCTGGACTACTCTTCTTCCCTCACACCCTTCATTCAAGACTTCACCAAATCCTGTACATGAGTGATTCCCAAGAATGCAAAGAACAGTTCCCCACAACAAATAATTGTTTACCTCAAAATGTCAATAGTTCAAAGGATGAGACACCCCATTGCAGAATCTACCTCTAAAGAATATGTCCAATATGTCCAGTGCTCTCTAACTCCATTGCTACCTCATCTCTCCCTTGAACCTTGTCAGTCACCTCCTAGTTGGTTTCACTAACTCCTGTCTGGTACCCTGAAACTCATTGTTTATAAAGCAGCCAAAATGAACTTTCCAGACTATAACACTGTAGTTAAAACACTGCTCAAATTTGTCCAGTGGCTTACCAGCACACAAAGGAGGAGGTGGAGAAATAGGCAAATCACACAAAATCACATCAGCTGTGGTAAGGAGTTTGGCTATTACTCTCAGATTCATTCTCTTTCCCTGACTCTTTGTTCTTCCATCACCTTCTTTCTGTTTTAAGAATATTCCAAACTTATTCTTGTTCATGACTTTGGTACCTTTCAATCCTTCTGTCTGAAGTACTCTTTCCCTAGATATCTGCTTCATTAACTTCTTATTGATATTCATTTATCCAAGAGGCTTTCCTTATCTACTTTGAAATAGGCCTCTCTTCACACACGCTCATTGCCAATTCACCATCCATTCATTATATTTCCATGTTTTAAATGTATCTTTCTTGTCATCTTCATAGGCAGTATCATCTAAAATATTATTTCAGATCATGGTAAGATTTATATTTCCATTTCCACACTTTAGAACAAAAAGTCCCTGTGGTGGCAGAATAATGGCCTCCAAAGATGTCCACGACCTAGACCTGTGAACAGATTGGGATGCCTAGTGTTTTAGTTCAGGCTGCAATAACAAATTACCATAGATTGGGTGGCTTATAAACAACAGAAATTTGTTTCTCACAGTTCTGAAGGGTGGAAGTCTGATATCAGGGTATCAGCATGGTCAGGTTCTGCAGATTGCCTACTTCTCATTATGTCTTCACATGGCCGAAAGGGAGAACTATCTGGGGTCATTTCATAAAGGCATGAATTGCTTCTTGAGGTCTCCACCCTCATGACCTAATTACCTCCCAAAGGCTCCACCTCCCAATATCATCATATTGGGGGTAGAGAAGATAGAATTTTAATGTATGAATTATGGAGGAACACAAACATTCTGTTACCAACCAATGGGTTCACCTTGCCTGCTGCCTAGACAGAACCAATTTATCAAGACAGGGGAATTGCAATAGAGAAAGAGTAATTCATGCAAAACCAACTGTGCAGGAGAATGAAGTTTTATTGTTACTTAAATCAGTCTCCCTGAGCATTCAGGGATCAGAGTTTTTAAGAACAACTTGGTGGGTGGGGGAACCAGTGACCTGACCAATCAGAGATGAAGTCAGAGGGAGTCGAAGTGGTCTTCTAATGCTGAGTCAGTTCCAGGTGACTCATCAGATATTTACAAAAGTACATTTTAAGAAAGACATGGCTTCAAGTTATTTTCTTTTCTTTGATGAGAGACATGATTAAATAAAAATAAATATTCAATTAAAAGTAAAAAGCAAAGATTATGAGGAAGAAAACAAAAAATTGCAAATACAAAAACAAGTGCAAATACTTTGAAATATACAGATAAATGGCATTGATAAAAGCATCTAGTAGCTGATTCTTTGGGAAAAAAATTATACATGGATATTTTAATTTGTAAAATTAAGATAAACAATTTAAAAATAAGAAAATGAATAAAACCATTGATGGAATTGAGATTTAAATGATGACACAATGAAATTATTTTCATTCTTGAAGTGCTTGTATTTACTTCTTTCATTGCTTTTCATCAGTGTTGGATTTATATCAGTGTCATACCTTGTTTGGGAACATAGAAAAACAAAATTACCAGAGCAGATCTTAATACAAATGTATCCTTGAAAGGTATCATTTAAGCACCTCTCTCCTCTCCAGTGACCTACAGCTCACAATTTAAAATACATTCCTAATCTCAAAGCAAAAAAAAAAAGAAAAAGAAAAAGAAAAGAAAAGAAAAAAATTTACAGTAACAGCACATGGGCATGCTTTCAAACAGAGGATAAAGCTCCTGTACAGAAAATTCTACAACTAAAGGCAGCTTAAGAAGACCTCCTAAGTCTTGGGCAAATTGTCCTTGGCAGAGTGACAAATCCCAACAGCACATAACTTCTTAGAGTTATCCCTTAATGTTTGAACTATATTATAAACTGAGAAAATAATGACAAGACTGCAAGTCAACATAAACAAGACAAAAAAGAGGATCTAATCCACTAGCAAAAGAATTGTTCTCTGATAATAAGGAATGACTAGAAGCACTGGTTCCCTTATTGGCTCATCTGTCTAAACAGCTGTAAAGCTTATGGTTTTATTTATTCTTTTCAATGCTACTAGCTTTGAAACTCCATTGAGTCAATTAACATACCCATTGTCTTTCTAAATTGTCACATCTTACTCCATGTGGCAGAGTGATCATCACAATGATTTGATTTCAGATTGCTGATGGTGAGTGCTTTTCTAGGCAGAGAGGGCTGAATGCTCTGTGTTTGATTGAATTATATGGCCAACCAAATCATTAGAGTACAGAAGAGAAAGTCCCTAAATTGGTAGAAGATATACCCTAGGAAGATTCCTCATAACTTGTAATTAACTTAATGCCACATATTTAGCACAATTGATGACGCCAAAAGCTGTGTGCTTTGCTGGATATTAACTTGTTAAACAATTGATTTACTTGTGAAAAAGTCAGTACTGGTTTAGTTCTATTTAAAACAGAAACAGATTGTTTCTACTTCTTTCCACCTGTGTGCATTATATTTCTTTTATAGATACCAGTGTTTCTCTATATCCCAAGAATCTTTAAATGAGATGCTACTTCAGGGCTGCTATACAAGCAAGTCCTATTTTAGTTCTTGAAGAAGCATGTCCGGAAGTAATAGATGACAGTGGCATGTTTCAATCACATTGTTTAGGAGTTCCACAATTTATTGTTGTTGATATGAGGCTTTTATTGTTGTTGATATTGGGGCCCAAATATCATTGCGAGGCCCAAAATTTCACTAATTAAACAATATTAATATATTACATATATATATATAGAGAGAGAGAGAGAGAGAATCTTCAGTGTCTTCAGTGTACAGGAGGACTTTTACTCAGGGTGCTGATAATTTTATGTTTGTTAAAATCCATGGGAAAGAAAGAATACATGAACTTCATTCACAAATGACTTGGTACTACTTAAGTGTTGAGAACTTGTAGGTCAAAGAGCAAAAAAGAGGTGATGTGTTATAAGTGGGGGAGTAAGTCCTCCTTTGAGGGTAGGGTGTTTAATGAGTATTTCAACACAGCCATGGAAAGCACACTTGGACAGGCAGATGGAAATTAAAGGATTGATTACACTCACAGGTCCTACAGACAGGTGGCAGAGCATGTGACACAAGGGGCCATTTGGGAGGAGCTCCAGGGAAGGAGATTCAACCATGCAGGAGGGGAGTCAAGAAAGAGAGTGGGGACCAGTGAGCAAGTGCCTTTACTGGGGAGTACACAAGTGAAAGGTATAAGGGAGTTTTATGGATGCGATTCAATGTCATTAGGCCACAGTAAGGCTGAGGCAAGAAGAGGAACTTGTGGCTGGGACTAGTCTTATCTCACTAGACCATCTGGTTTTCTGGGCAGGGTGCTCACAGCCTGTTTGTGAGGCTATTGATTGAGGCATCAGGAAAATATAAAGTTGTGAAAATTTATAATACAGATGCTATCTTTGCAAAGCTGAGTCAAAAACCCTAAATATAAATCAAATTTTCTTGAAAGATATTTTATATTCTAAAATTGCTAATTATTTTTGTCTACCTCTTTAAGAAAACTAACAGACTTAAGGTTGATTGGATCATTGTTCTTGAGCACCAATATCACAAGAATAGACTTTTTTCCCACTTTATTTTGATATTTTCTTCTGTATTTACAGTCGTATGGACATTTTTCTAAGAATCACAGGGTATAGAGTAGTGTTGAAAGAAAGACATCCTGGATATTTAGAAACTGTATAACCTTATGAAAGGAAAAAATCCTCAACTAGACTTATATATCTTTATTCATCCTCAAGTATCATCAGATCTACTTTAAAGAGGTGTAATGAGGACTCAGTGAGCAAATACTCAAAAAGGGGTTAGCAAAATGGCAGGCACATGAACATAAATATAAAAATATTGAGATTTCAATGTTACTAAAAAAGGACTGCAACCCTAGTCTAAAACCCTTGGGGTCAAATGTTTCAGAAATTAGAATCTTTTTGCAGATTTTTGAAAGATAATAATGAGCATATATTCTGTATTATATAGGACTGATATATTAACAATTCAATAATTTTTAAATATAAAGACAGATTTTTAAAATACTACAGTTGACTTACACCCTTTCAGGTCAGGTTCTGAGACAAAATGAGTTTAGGTCAGGTCAGATTTTTGCATTAACAAGTTACAAAAATGTATTATTGAAAGATTTGGGATTTCAGAATGGAAGTTTATCATATACATTATAGGAGGCAGCAAATTTTATTTTATTTCTTTTTATTTTAATTTTTTTTGAGACGGAGTCTTGCCCTGTCACAGAGGCTGGAGTGCAGTGGCGCGATCTCAGCTCCCTGCAGCCTCCGCCTCTCGTGCTCAAAAGATGTACCTCAGCCTCCTGAGTAGCTGGGATTACAAGGTGTGCCACCAGCCCAGCTAACTTTTGTATTTTTAGTAGAAACAGGGTTTTGCCATGTTGGTCAGGCTGGTCTTGAATTCTTGATCTCAAGTTATCCACCCGCCTCGGCCTCTCAAAGTGCTGGGATTACAGGTGTGAGTCACTGCACCTGGCCAGAGGCAGCAAATTTTAAACGCCTAGCAAACATCTGGCTATATATTGGGTTGAGTGCATGTTAAAA
This sequence comes from Macaca fascicularis, assembly GCF_037993035.2. Taxonomy (NCBI): domain Eukaryota; kingdom Metazoa; phylum Chordata; class Mammalia; order Primates; family Cercopithecidae; genus Macaca; species Macaca fascicularis. Next base: position 56,373,688 of record NC_088394.1, read on the forward strand.
CCTCATTCCTTCTTCATCTTTCCTTCTTCCTCCTCTTAAAATCTGTCCCATTCCTCACTTCCCCAGTGCTGTGGGCTCCAATCTCTGGGAAGCCCTGCAGGGAAGCTCTGTGTTTCAGCATGAGTTCACACAGGTCACTGAACTTCAAAACAGCTTTTACTCTTGGAGTTTCTTGCCATTTCTTGTACAGTGTCATCTTTTAGCCATCATTTCCCACTTCCCCCTTTATATGAATTTTCTACTTCCTTTGACATGTTGTTGTTAACACTGGTGATATTAGCTCCTATCTGGTGATTGTCTTGATGAGCTGAGTTGGATTTATTGGGAATATTTCCCAGCAAAAAGTTTTTTCAAATACTGCCATTCTGTTTATCCCTGTTCTGATTTAATAATGATTGCAGCATCAGGTGAAGGTTTCGGTGCAAATAACACCTACAGCACACACAAATGTGTATGTACAGAAATCTGTACATATACCCAGATGTTTATGATGCCATAGTGCATAATACATACACACACGTACATGCATACATACAAACATAATTTTCCCCTTAGGGATATAGACGCATGACAAGACTGAGATGTGTCTTCCTGACCTATATTCACTGGAAAATTATGCATATCTTAAGGGATGGGTCTGTGATTAAGCTACATGGGAGGCAGGAGAAGAGCTACTTCCCGTGCCTTTAAAATCTCCTTCCTTGAAGGGCAACTCATTAAAAACAAAACAAAACAAAACCCCAAAAACACTCAGCAGATATTTAAAACAGTTTAGCCATCACAATAGATTCTATTCTGGGTCACTTTGCACACCCAAATTGTTTTTTTGAGACTATTAACAATATCATGCTGAGCAATTTAATAAACATTCAGTGGTAAAGCCTGTTACTTTTGTTTTACTGGTTTGAAAAATCATCCTCATATATATCTACCCATGGTTATAAGCCTGGTCTCTTAACTAGGTAATCTCAAAGAATAACTTCTGCATGTATGATGGGGATTTTTTATTCTGGGTGACAGAACCTATTTTGCAGTTTCTATTCACACCCAAATTGTTCTTGAGGAACAATTCAGGCATCATTTGTGTGGGCCTCCCACACTCAGAATAGGTTAATAGCCAATGTCACCTTCACTGGGCTATTCTTTGGATAAAGACCATTAAGGGAAATAGCTTTTTCAGTGAATGGCATATTAAAGTTCTAGCCCAGAGCTCTGTCTGCCTCTGGTTCCAATATTTGTGAGCGTGGCTCAGTGAAGAAGCTACAGTCATACTTTCTCCAGGATGTAAATACAAAGGAATTTAGCCATAAAGCTGGAGCATGAGTAAGATCAGGGCTTAGAGTAAACCAAAAGAGGATGAAAGAGAACTCTCACTTCTCATCGCTCCATCACTTTCTTCTCTAAGTACCTTGAAGCCTCCCAATTTTCTGCGTGTTCTCCCGTCCTCACATCAAGCATCCTTTCGTTCTTTTCATTAGCTCTCCAGTCACCCTTATTCATGAGTTTATTAGATCAGGCCTGGAATCTTGCCTCTGAGCTGATTTCTAGCCCCCATGTACCATTTCTTACTATCTATGCCCATAAAATGTTATTTTACAGTTAAGTGCTAGGCAAAACTTTGTTTCTTCCTAAGGAGTTGTGTGTTTCCTGCATGTGGATTATAAGAATGATAAAACCAATTATCTTTCTCTTTTAATTTTGGCTGCCTGGAAGCTCAAAGCCAAATGTTTGGGTTAATCAAGAGTCTAAAGACTTACTCTAACTACTTTTTTGGTGTTGTCTTTATTTCTCAGTCCAGGTCTAGAGTTCACATAATGCTTTGCTTGCCTTTCTTGGCCTAGATATCTTATTTTAACTCACTTTCTGTGTTCCCATTTCGACTTTGGCTGAATGGAACTGAATTAATCATAATCTTGTGTTCGTATTGTATTTACATTTTATTTTAAAACATTTTTCCTAATTGCAGTTAATCTTGTAATACAATAAATTCTTCGTGGAATGAGGCAAGGTATAAATAAATAGCTAGTAAGGGGTGCCTTTGCAGCAGCAAGAAAAATGAAGATAAGAGCAGGACTAGGAGGAATAAGATCTAATTACTCTGCATGACAAACTGGGATGAAGATAAGGTGACATTTGCTGAGCACAAGGAAAGGAAAGAGATGTGGGGGATGGGTAAGATAGAAAATAAATCACAGTGACCATGGATAAATTATCTGTGTGGGAATTACTCACCGATTTAAGTAATTAGGAACAGTGACATGTTACATTACAAGTTAGGAACAGACATGACAAGTTAGGAACAGTGACATGTTACATTAGAAATGAGGGTTTTCTGCCCTAAAAAGGAATTTCCCTTTGCTACAGCAAATGTTTACTAAATTCTGCTATAATAGCCTGGAATTAATAGCACATGGAAGAAAAGCTGACTTCCACTGCGTAACTTGACAGGCAATTGAGATAGAATGGCAAGACTACGAAAGTTGGGATTGTTAAAAAATAATAAAGCAAATGGTAACAGTGACTCACAAGGAAATAGTGAGTCTTCCAGCATATGAGACAGGGCTTGAGTTACTTCTCTCTTCCTTCTTGCCATTATTTTCTTTTCCTTTGCCCTTTCTTTGCATCCTCCCTCTTTTTCATTCTTATTTTTCTTCCTTCTCTCTTTCCTTCTTCCTTCTTCGCTTCCTTCTCAGAAAGTGTTTGACTGACTTCTATGTGTCAGAGACTCTGTTAGGCATTTAGATCCCTAGGAGTAAAAAAGAAAGGCATGGCTTCTCACATCCTGAAGCTTATATCTTAGTATTACGTTGGCACAAAAGTTATTGCCATTAAAAGAAATGGCAAAAACCACAATTGTTTTTGCACCAGCCTAATAGATAACATATAAAAAAATTAAATAAAAAATAATGATTAGAATTTAGAATTCATACTCTAATACAAAATTCAAAGGGAGAGAAAGAGAGAGAGAAGGGATGAGAGTTGTTTTTGTTGGAGAACTTAGTTCTTAAACCATATGACTTGGAAATTGAAGTAAAGGAAGACTCCTCAACAGGTTAGAGGAATTCAGGACATTAAATCTCATTTAAGTATTTCTTCTCATTAATGGTGTTACAATTGGGTGCAGGAAGGAAAGCAATTGAGTTCACTGTTGTACATTTTCTACTTGAGCTTTGGTTCCCTTATATTCCGAATTAGCTACTGAAAAGTTGATGCCTTTATGTAAAAGTAAATCAAGTAGGTTCTCAAAAACTTTTTAAATAGAAATCTATTTGAATTTTCATCAAGAAAGTAAGAATCTCCAAATCACAGTATCCTTCAACCATGCTTTCATTCAATGTATGAGTCTTGAGTGTTTTAATTTTAATTTTATTATTTTAATTTTTTCTATGCTGTTTTAAGAAAATTGATTTACAGAAAATATTTTAATTGTTCCAAGTTAAGTTTTTGAGCTTCAAAACTAGAAAACATTACATTAACTCTGTCATGAGAAAGATACGTTTTAATGATAATTTCTTATTGTTTTGGTGCATTAGCCTACAAGTAGCATCTGTCAGTCTAGTGACCCTCCTGACCAAGACATTCACTTTTACTATCACCAGAGAGAAAAATAAGGAAAAGGCTAGAATCTAAGGTTTATTTTAGACCATGAATGAAAGCATTACCAGTTATTACTGTTTTAAAAACTGATGAAATAATAATTATAGTAATAGCTTCCACTTTTCTACGTTCAGGTATTTTGCAGACATTTACTTCATTTAATTCTTAAAAAGTCTTACAAAATAAGGATTATTGGCTCTCATTATATCAATTAAAGAAACCGAGTCTTAGAAGAATTAAGTAAAAATTTCACAGCTAAATTGTGTCAATTAGGGAGAGGCCAATTTGTGAATGTATGGCTCCAAAATTTATTCTCTTAACTACTATGCTACAGAATTGCTCTCTAGCCAAGGATAACAACAGACTAACAAACAAATAGGTAAGACTCTCACAGGAGCTCCTGGAAGGTAGGTATTCAGAAAGTACTGAGGAAAGCAATGGGAAAAACTGACTATATCGTAGTGATCTAATGGAAAATGGGCTGGGCATGGTGCTCATGCCTGTAATACTAGCACTTTGAGAGGCTAAGACAGGAGGACTGCTTGTGGTCAGGAGTTCAAGATGAGCCTGGGCAATGCCATAAGACCTCATCTCTTAAAAAATAATAATAATAGATAAAAAAAAAATTAGCCAGGTTTGGTGGCTTATGTCTGTAGTCCCAGCTACTTAGGAGGCTGAGGAGGGACATCACTTGAGACCAGGAGTTTGAGCTTGAGCTTGCAGTGAGCTATGATTGAGCCACTGCACTGCAGCCTGGGTGACAGAGCAAGACCTCCGACTCTAAAAACAAACAAACACAAAGAACAGAAAACAAAACGTTAGATGTGTATAAAAGTCTCTGAAGATATACTTGGCGTTTAGTTCAAGTTGTCATAATTTCAATCCTCATGGCACCTCCTTGAAAGTCGTTGTTATCTTGCTTTGCAGATTAGGAAATGAAATTTAGAGAAGTTAAGTGATGTTACACTTACTGGCTGAGTGAATGGTCTTCACAGAGCCTGGGTCTGTATTCTCTTCTTTAAGATGGAGAAGAACTCAAGCCTGCAATCCCAGCACTTTGGGAGGCCGAGACGGGCGGATCACGAGGTCAGGAGATCGAGGCCATCCTGGCTAACCTGGTGAAACCTCGTCTCTACTAAAAAATACAAAAAACTATCCAGGCGAGGTGGCGGGCGCCTGTAGTCCCAGCTACTCGGGAGGCTGAGGCAGGAGAATGGCGTAAACCCGGGAGGCGGAGCTTGCAGTGAGCTGAGATCGCGCCACTACACTCCAGCCGGGGCGGCAGAGCGAGACTCCGTCTCAAAAAAAAAAAAAAAAAAAAAAAAAAAAAAAAAGGTGGAGAAGAAATAACTCCTTAAAAAGTTATTATACCTAATGTGAGCATTAGAGGTAACTCAGATGAAATGTCTTTAGAGTAACTAGTGAATAGAAGTCGTCCACTAATAATCACAATTTTTATTATTATCATGAGTATCACCTGAAACTATTGCATTTTTCTGTATGTCATGCCATGGCCTTTTATAATGTGGCCCTTGTTTCTTGCCAACAGTGAGTCATCACCCACGGCCAAATAAAACCTCTTTTTAGAGAACAGGAAGCACTGCTACTATATTTGAACAATATTAGAGGACAATCTTTAGATAGATGAGAAAAATGTTAAATAGATTAGGAAATTGAGGGACATCTGATATGTCTGTCTCAGATCCTGACCTGCAGGAAGCCTGCTTGATGACGGCCCCAGTTGCTGTGTTCTAGGATCCATCAAAGTGGTGCTTCCCACAGCCTGCTCCAACCTGTGTCTGAGCCAGGCAAACTTGCTGCTGAGAGACACAGGACTCCTCTACCAGCAGCCTTGGCTCCAGGACTCAGCATTGCATCTGGCAAAACTTTCCTAGAACCACGGTGCAGCCTAGGACTTTCCTAGACATTCTTCCTTTCCCTCTTGATTCCACAGGGGTTAAATTAGCATTGAGGTCTGATGATGTATCTAATCTCCCCATCTTCATTTTCCTCTCACAGGGCTTTTCCCTAATTAATCTCTTGGATATATAACCCTCTTCTGGCATCTGCTTCTAACAAAGAAAAACAAACTATTTAGAGATTCTCGAAGATCTTGATCTCCATTTCTTGTTATCAACATTTTTGAAAAATTTTCTTATTTTGGATAGTCTTTTTTTTTTTAGACAGAGTCTCACTCTGTTGCCCAGGTTGGAATGCAGTGGTGTGATCTTGGCTCACTGCAACCTCTGCCTTCCGGGTTCAAGCAATTCTCGTGCCTCAGCCTCCCAAGTACCTGGGACTACAGGTGCGTGCTACCACGCCTAGCTAATTTTTTTTTTTTTTTTTTTTTGTACTTTAAGTAGAGATGGGGTTTCACTGTGTTAGCCAGGATGGTCTTGATCTCCTGGCCTCGTGATTGTCCTGCCTCAGCCTCCCCAAGTGCTGGGATTACAGGCATGAGCCACTGCACCCGCTGGATTGTCTATTTTTTAACCAAAACGGAAAAAGGCAGGGTTGTAGCAGATGACTCTTTCAATTCTCTTTCAATTGCTTTTATTTTATAATTCTAGAGCTACCAAATACTCTCTGTAGTTCGGATTAACACATTGTTTCTCATATTTCAGTACTAGATCAGAGTGTTGTTAAAGGGTTGCTGCGTGTGTAAATTATTCCTTGATCTAATAAATATTGTTTCATCAAAAAGTAAACACTGCTTTGATTTTTGGCTCATAGATACCAACATTTGTAACGTAAGAACAACAGCAATAAAATTCAAGTCTTTGAAGTTTGACTATTATTAACACTTCTGGTCCAAAGCTACTTATATAATTATACATTAAAGCATGCAACTCTTTCCTAATTGTTTTTTTTTCTTCCCATTAAAAGTACTTTAAAGAAGCAAAATTATATGCCTATCAAAAGCTGACTTAAAATTCAACTATTCTATTAGTTTTGAACTAGTGGCAATAGTAACAAAATTTTAAATCCCATCATGATAGAAAATACAATCTCGCTTCTAGGTAGATTGCTTCTTCTGAAGTCAATACTTGATTCTTTGAAGGCACAAGAGCTGTATTATTCACCTAAATGACAAATAGATCAAATATAGGGTTTTTAGTACAGAAGAGAAAGGTTACGGTATTTGCGCGACAACTACAAGAAGCAATAGCTATTGTTTGTCCTTAATTAAGCGGCACACACTGATAATCCATCTTTATCAGTGGAATGGAACGTGAACCTGGGAAACCACAAGATTTAATCTAAAATGGAGTGTTGAGATTTTCCAAAATCTCTTACACATTATCTCAGTGTAGGACTACTTTTGATAATCTTGTTCTAAGGCTATGATCAATGAGAACTTAAAGAAGGATTTAGTGGCGATGATAGGATTTTCTTCCCTTGAAAGATGCCACACTGGGGAAAAATGCATTAATGGATACGAATTTTTGAAACTTGTTACTTGATAAAATTTTACAATAGATGTTTAAGAACTTTATTTTCAAAGGGCTTTCAAACAATTTTCACAGCAATTGTCTTAATATAATGGCATATCCAACCTTAATATGCAAGAACTGAAGAGATAATCATTCCAGATTTAGAGGTGTCCTCAATTGAAATGCAATGAAATTTTGCTTAGAAAGTTTGTCAATAACAGGTTTCCTTAAATCCATCCTAGCTGTGAGATACACATTCAAATTTTATTAAAGTCATTTAAATTTTAAGCATTTTCCTCACATTTGCAGAATTGTACAAATTTGGGTTCCACTCAAATGAAATCAGGAAGAAAGCAGATGCATCATTAGCGCCCATGGAAGTCAGGTCCAGAAATAAAACCATGCCTGCCGTCTGGTTGGTGTTACCTGCCTGGGATCTATTTGTGATCCGGTTAGCTATAACTTTAGTTAGAAAAAAATCAATTGCAAAAATATTAGCCATCCTTTGAGATGAAAGACAAATTATTTCAAAGAATTTGTACTGTTCCTCAGCCCCAAAGTGAGGGCTGAAATATTTAGTACTCTGCACCAACTCGGTCTCATTTGGCAGGCTGCACTTAGATTTTAGCAATTACCGCCAACAATTTAAAATTTGATAAAACCAAATGTGGTTGGCCAAGATTCTGTCATTTTCATTTTTAAACTCATTCATTAGGTACACTAAATCTTCCCCTTCACAGTGGGGAGAGCTGGACTCGCTAAATGGCATTTAGGGAGAAGATTTTAATTTTAAAGAGAATGTTCTTCTCTGCCTATGTATTTCTTCTGCACACCACAGTAACTATATTTCTCTTGTCTCTCTGTCTCTTGCTCTCAAAAAAAATGTGATATGTGTGTGTGTGTGCACATCAACTCATTATTAAACAGATTCTTCATTTGGAAAATCTCTTTCCTTCCTGATATCAGTTGCATTCTAATTATATGATCTCATCAATATATTTTATCAATAAAGCAACATAGATTAGAAATGAAAGACCCCCATGTTCTTATGCATTTGCATTTCCAGTTGGATATTTTTGTTTGTTTGTTTGTTTTGGAATTTCTTTTTTTATTATTATACTTTAAGTTCTAGGGTACATGTGCACAACGTGCAGGTTTGTTACATATGTATACATGTGCCATGTTGGTGTGCTGCACCCATTAACTCGTCATTTACATTAGGTATATCTCCTAATGCTATCCCTCCCCCCTCCCCCCTCCCCACAATAGGACTCAGTGTGTGATGTTCCCCTTCCTGTGTCCAAGTGATCTCATTGTTCAATTCCCACCTATAAGTGAGAACATGCGGTATTTGGTTTTCTGTTTTTGCGATAGTTTGCTGAGAATGATGGTTTCCAGCTGCATCCATGTCCCTACAAAGGACACGAACTCATTGTTTTTCATGACTGCATAGTATTCCATGGTGCATATGTGCCACATTTTCTTAATCCAGTCTGTCACTGATGGACATTTGGGTTGATTCCAAGTCTTTGCTATTGTGAATAGTGCTGCAATAAACATACGTGTGCATGTGTCTTTATAGCAGCATAATTTATAATCCTTTGGGTATATCCCCAGTAATGGGATGGCTGGGTCAAATGGTATTTCTAGTTCTAGATCCTTGAGGAATTGCCACACTGTTTTCCACAATGGTTGAACTAGTTTACAGTCCCACCAGCAGTATAAAAGTGTTCCTATTTCTCCACATCCTCTCCAGCACCTGTTGTTTCCTGATTTTTTAATGATTGCCATTCTAACTGGTGAGAGATGGTATTGCATTGTGGTTTTGATTTGCATTTCTCTGATGGCGAGTGATGATGAGTATTCCTACATGTGTCTGTTGGCTGTATGAATGTCTTCTTTTGAGAAGTGTCTGTTCATATCCTTTGCCCACTTTTTGATGGGGTTGTTTGTTTTTTTCTTGTAAATTTGATTGGATTCTTTATAGGTTCTGGATAGACCAATGGAACAGAACAGAGCCCTCAGAAATAATACCACACATCTACAGCCATCTGATCTTTGACAAACCTGACAAAAGCAAGAAATGGGGAAAGGATGCCTTATTTAATAAATGGTGCTGGGAAAATTGGCTAGCCGTAACTAGAAAGCTGAAACTGGATCCTTTCCTTACTCCTTATACGAAAATTAATTCAAGATGGATTAGAGACTTAAATGTTAGACCTAAAACCATAAAAACCCTAGAAGAAAACCAGTTGGATACTTTTAAGAGTTAGTGGTCATTTATTCATTGAAAAACAATTATTTTCTTTTTGAAGAGAGTCTGCCAATCGTCCCGATAGCCTTAACTTTGGTTACTATCAGGTTTCAAATTATTATGTCCTCCCCAAACCTTTACAGCCTCCGATCCCCTGTAGCTTCCAATTTTAGTATATGTGCTGCTGAAGCGAGCACTCCCCTGTAGCTTCAAACATTTCTTCACTATTTATCGTATGCGTGCCACATCTTCTTATTTGCTTGCTTGTGTTCTGATCGTCTTCCACTACGGTCACATTTTCTGGACAAAGTCTTCTTTCATGCCCCCGAGCTTTCTTCCAGTCAATTATTTTTGTTGAAAATCTGGACTTTCTCTGCCCTCCAATCCAGCTAACATTTTTCTGATTTTATGGCTAGAAAAACGCTAAGCCATTCATTACTCTAAAATATAAGCATACTTCCCTCTTTTTTGTATCTTTAAAAAAAAAACATTTAAGTTCAGGGTAAACGTGCAGCTTTGTGATGTAGGTAAACTCATGTTACGGGGGCTTGTTGTACAGATTATTTCATCACCCAGGTATTAAGCCTAGTACCTATTAGTTATTTTTCCTGATCCTCTCTCTCCTTCCACCCTCCACTCTTAGGTAGGCCCCAGTGTCTGTTGTTCCCCTCTGTGTGTCCATGTGTTCTCATCATTTACCTGCCATTTATAAGCGAGAACATGAGGGATTTAGTTTTCTGTTCCTGCATTAATTTGCTAAGGATAATGGCCTCCAGCTCTATCTATGTTTCAGCAAAGGATATGATTGTACTGATTTTTATGTTTGCATAGTATTCCATGGTGTATATGAACCACATTTTCTTTAAATGGTCTACCATTGATGGACATTTAGGTTGATTTCATGTCTTTGCTATTATGAATAACATATGCTGCAATAAACACATGTGTGTGTGTGTGTCTTTATGATAGAGTGATTTATATTCCTTTGGGTACATACCCAGTAATGGGATTTCTGGGTAGAATGGTAGTTCTGTTTTTCAGTCTTTGAGGAAATGCCACACTGCTTTCCATAATGGTTGAGCTATTTACACTCCCACCAATAGTTTATAACCATTGCTTTTTCTCCACAACCTTACTAGCACCTGTTATTTTGACTGTTTAATAATAACCATTCTGACTGGTGTTAGATGGTATTGCACTGCGGTTTTGATTTGCATTTTTCTAATGATCAGTGGCACTGAGTTTTTTCATATGCTTGTTGGCTACAAGTATGTCTTCTTTTGAAAAGTGTCTGTTCATGTCCTTTGCCCACTTTTTTAATGGGGTTGTTTGTTTTTTCCTCAGAATTTGTTTAAGTTCCTTATAGATGCTAGATAGTAGACAGTTGTCAGATGCATAGTTTGCAAAAATTTTCTCCTATTGTGTATGTTGTCTGTCTACTTCGATGATAGTTTCTTTTGCTGTGCAGAGACTCTTTAGTTTATTTAGATCCCATTTGTCAATTTTTGCTTTTGTCTTAATTGCTTTTGGCATCTTAGTTGTGAAGTCTTTGCCCATGCCTGTGTCCAGAATGGTATTGCCTAGGTTGTCTTCCTGGGTTTTTATAGTTTTGGGTTGTACAGTTAAGTTTTTAATTCATCTTGAGTTGATTTTTGTTTTTTGTTTGTTTGTTTGTTTGTTTGTTTTTGTTCCTTTTGAGATGAAGTTTTGCTCTTGTTGCTCAGATTGGAGAGCAATGGCATGATCTCGGCTCACTGCAACCCCCACTTCCTGGGTTCAAGTGATTCTCCTGCCTCAGCCTCCCGAGTATCTGGGATAACAGGTGTATGCCACGATGTCCAGCTAATTTTTTGTATTTTTAGTAGAGACTGGGTTTTACCATTTTGGTCAGTCTGGTCTCGAACTCCTGACCTTAGGTGATCCACCCACCTCAGCCTCTCAAAGTGCTGGGATTACAGGAGTGAAGCACTGCACCCAGCCTTGAGTTGATTTTTTTTTTTTTTTTTTGAGATGGAGTCTTGTTCTGTCACCAGGCTGGAGTGCAGTGGCGTGATCTCAGCTCACTGCAACCTCTGCCTCCCAGGTTCAAGCAATTCTTCTGCCTCAGCTTCCCAAGTAGCTGGGATTACAGGTGCGAGCTGCCACACCCAGCTAATTTTTGTATTTTTAGTAGAGATGGGGTTTCACCATATTGGTCAGGCTGGTCTTGAACTCGTGACCTTGTGATCCACTTGCCTCTGCCTCCCAAAGTGCTGGGATTACAGGTGTGAGCCACCACGCCCACCCCCTTGAGTTGATTTTTTTTTTTTTTTTTTTTGAGACGGAGTCTTGCTCTGTAGCCCGGGCTGGAGTGCAGTGGCCGGATCTCAGCTCACTGCAAGCTCCGCCTCCCGGGTTTACGCCATTCTCCTGCCTCAGCCTCCGGAGTAGCTGGGACTACAGGCGCCCGCCACCTCGCCCGGCTAGTTTTTTTTTTTTTTTTTTTTTTTTTTGTATTTTTAGTAGAGACGGGATTTCACCGTGTTAGCCAGGATGGTCTCGATCTCCTGACCTCGTGATCCGCCCGTCTCGGCCTCCCAAAGTGCTGGGATTACAGGCTTGAGCCACCGCGCCCGGCCGAGTTGATTTTTTTATATGCTTAAGGAAGGGGTCCAGTTTTAATCTTCTGCATATGGCTAGCCAGTTATCCTAGAACCATTTATTTACTGGGGAGTCCTTTCCTCGTTGGTTGTTTTTGTCAAGTTTATAAAACATTAGATTGTTGAAGGTGTGTGGGCTTATTTCTGGGCTCTCTATTTTGTTCCATTTGTCTATGTGTCTGTTTCTCTATCCGTAGGAAGCTGTTTTAGTTACTGTAGCCCTGTAGTATAGTTTGAAGTTGGGTAGCATGATGGCTTCAGCTATGTTCTTTTTGCTTAGGATTGCCTTGGCTATTTGGGCTATTTTTTGGTTTTATGCGAATTTTAAAATAGGTTTTGTTTTTTAAGCTTTGTAAAGAACATCATTGGTCATTTGATAGGAATAGCACTGAATCTGAAAATTGCTTTGGGCAGTATGGACATTTTAATGAATTGATTCATCCTATTCACAAACATGGGATATTTTTTCATTTGTTTTTGTCATCTCTGATTTCTTTGAGGAGTGTTTTGTAATTCTCATTGTAGAGATTATTCTCCTCCCTAGTTAGCTGTATTCCAAAGTGTGTATGTGTATATATAATATATATAATATATAATATATATAAAATATATATATTTCGTGGCAGTTATTAATGGGATTGCATTCCTGATTTACCTGTTAGCTTGACTATTGTTGTATTGGAATGCCAGTGATTTTTGCACATGGATTTTGTATCCTGAGACTTTGCTGAAGTTATTTATCAATTTAAGGAGTTTTAGGTCGAGACTATGGGATTTTTCTAGACATAGGATTATGTTTTCTGCAAACAGGGATAGTTTGACTTCCTCACTTTCTATTTGAAAGCATTTTCTTTCTTTCTCTTGCATGATTGCTCTGGCCAGGTCTTCCAATACTATGATGAATAAGAGTGATAAGAGAGGGCATCCTTGTCTTGTGACAGTTTTCGAGGGGAATGCTTCCAGCTTTTGCTTATTCAGTATGATGTTGGCTATGGACTTGTCATAGACGGCTTTTATTATTTTTAGGTATGTTCCTTCAATGCCTCGTTTATTGAAATTTTTAAACATGAAGGGGTATTAAGTTTTTACTGAAAGCGTTTTCTGCATCCATTGAGATAATCATGTGGTTTATAGTTGTATCAGTGTATTTGAAACTCCTTTATGCTCCTTCATGTGCTACTCATTCCTCAAGAAAGCAGAAAACTAGTCTTGCATCGTAGTTGCTAGTAGTAGTAGCAGTAGTAGTAGTATTTGCACATTTGAAGAATATTGAAAAATAAACATTAAATGTTTGGAATTTGCCGAACAGTCTATAGATATATTGCATATAATGAAAGCAGCAACATCACCTTTTTAACAAGCCAATAACTATCTGGGATTCCTTTTAGACTGGAGATTACAAATTGGACATTGCTTGGCTGAACTCTATATACAGTTGCATTTTCTTTAGTCACAATATTTTAAAAAGCTAAATAAGCAGAAGAGTTTACGAAAACATAAGTACCATTTTTGGTGAAAAAAATGGTAGACATACCGCAACAAAGAGCGTATATTTCCGTATGGCTTCAATGGACAAATAGCTGTCCCTTTAAGAGTTACCTGTCCCTCTTGCTACATTCTATATCATTCTTTATTATTTTATAACTCCTCCACTTCATTCATTCATATTTTCTGTGTAGCCCCAGTGAGCATTTAAATTTTTGAAGTCTGTATCAATCTCTTTATGTTTTTCTTTACATCTACTAGACCAGCAGGTTCTGGCAATTTTTATCCTCTGAATTAGGGTTTTCAACCTTTTTTTTAAAGGACCAGATAGAAAATGTTTTAAGCTTTGCAGATGATACGGGTCTCTGTTACAATTTCTCAACTCTGCTGTTAAGAAAACCAAAAGCAGGCCGGGCGCGGTGGCTCAAGCCTGTAATCCCAGCACTTTGGGAGGCCGAGATGGGTGGATCACGAGGTCAGGAGATCGAGACCATCCTGGCTAACATAGTGAAACCCCGTCTCTACTAAAAAATACAAAAAACTAGCTGGGCGAGGTGGCGGGTGCCTGTAGTCCCAGCTACTCGGGAGGCTGAGGCAGGAGAATGGTCTAAACCCGGGAGGCGGAGCTTGCAGTGAGCTGAGACCCGGCCACTGCACCCCAGCCTGGGCGACAGAGCAAGACTCTGTCTCAAAAAAAAAAAAAAAAAAAAAAAAAGAAAGAAAACCAAAAGCAGCTACAGACAATACGTAGACCATTGAGAATAACCGTATTCTATAAGATGTTATTAAAAAATATAGGCAGTAAGCTGGATTTGCTTGACAAGTTGTAGTTGCTGAGTCCTACTCTAGATGATCACATGCCAGAGCCTTTTGTCCAGAACATTATATCTATGAACTGTTCCACGTAAAAAAGGATCCCTAGAGCAATAAGTTTAGAGAATAAAATATACACATATCGGGGATTTCAATTATGCAAAAAACTATGACATTGAGAGGACTTTACTTACTTATTTCATTCTTAATCATGTTGGACTATGCAATCTTTATTTTAAATTTTATAACTCTTCATATGTGGAAGGCATTGAACCATGCTTTCTAGTGGAAGTCTTGACTCTGTCACTGCCTCTCTATCTCACTGCCACTGGGTCTGGTTCAGTTCCCTGGTTTTCCTTTTCTTTATATTTCGTCTTGTTTTGTTGTTCTGTTTTATTTATCTTAAAAAATAATGCCTGCATATGAGAAAAAAATTGAAAAGTAACAAAAGGTATCTAATAAAAAGTAGTTCACTTCCATCTTAGAGCCCCAATTCCTACTGCAGAGTCAAATGGTATTGGTTTTGTGTGTATCTACTATATTCTTATACACATGAAAGCAAAATATGAATTTTTGTGTGTGTGTGTGTGCATTCTTTTGATCTCTCTTTCACATGAGTTTGGGGATACTATGAAAATATATAAATGGGTACCTTTCAGTGTTCTGTTGGTTGAAGACAGATCCAGAACACTTACGTAGAGAAAAATGTATAACCTTCCAATTAGAATCTGATTATTTCCTTTCTGCAGACCCATTTCCTACTACTCCCCCTTTAACAGCACTTAGAGTTTATGGAGCTCGGTTTTCGTCTCTGTAAAATGGAAGGAGGAGACGAAATAATAACACTATTATTATAGATACTTTATGGGTATTAATGCTGTCATGTCTATAAAATATTAAGCACATAATAAGTATTCAGTAGATGGTGGCTACGGGATAGTGATGATAGGAGTGGCGTTACATGTAATGTGTGGGAGCCATTGTACAGTTGAGGTATTGCCAGCAAGTGTCTGATATTTCATGGCATTCTGGAGTTTAAAAACTATTTGAAGTGTGTAATCTCATTTAATCCTTATTCACCAACTATTTATATATCTATTCTTCCAATCATGGAGACAGAAACATAGTAAGAATTCAAATGTTAGACAATATTAACAAGGAACAATTTCAAGGAACTTATATTCTAGGATGGGAAATAGATGGTAAATAAACCAATGTATCAATTTAATAATTGTCTCTTATGGTGAGGACTCTGCAGGCAATAAAGAAGAATAAATAGTATGAGTTAAAGGGTGGTTTGCTACTATAGATAGCTAGGCTGGAGCTGTACTTTATGCGGGCACCAATCTCATAAAATATAGCATGTCATTGGTGGCTCTGGGGTTGGGAGACCAAAGTGGACATGTTGAATCTTAAGGGCTCCAGGAATATTCCTGGAACCTATTTTAACCTATACTCAGAAAATAAAAGTAATTTAAATTCTTATAGAATTTATTTATTTCCTTTAGGACTTGAGGAACTTAGTAAAACAAGACAGTCTCTTGCCATAGACTGTTGGTGGAAGGATGAAAATTTGTAATAGAACAAATCAACAACAAAAGAAACTCCAACCAACTTTTTGATTAAGTGCAATAGTGCAAAAGTACAAATGGCAAAAACAATTTATCCAAAGGTGCTGCTGCTTCTCTTCAATGCTTTTTTTGCTTTTTTTTTTTTTAAACAATGTCTGGCTCTGTTGCTCAGTCTGGAGTGCAGCAGTGCAGTGGCACGATCTTGGCTAACTGCAACCTCTGTGCCTCCCAGGCTCAAGTGATACTCCTACCTCAACCTCCCGAGTAGCTGGAACTACAGGTGCATGCCACCATACCCGGCTAAGTTTTATACTTTTTTTGGTAGACACTAGATACAGGATTTTGCCGTGTTGACCAGGCTGGTCTCGAGCTCCTGGGTTTAAGTGATCCTCCAGTCTCAGCTTCCCAAAGTGCTGGAATTGCAGCTGTGATCCACTGTGTCTAGCTTCTTCAATACTTCTTAACAGACATTTAGGTGACAGAATGAGAGAAAGTGCAATATCCTGCTCAGGAAAAGTTGGGTCATTCCACTTTTGCTGAGATGTAATATATATTTTGGGAAGAAATAGGTAGTCAAATGATTATTAGAACATATTAAGTAGAAGTTTAGAATTGTGTAGTAAATTTTGGCCATTTTTTTCTGTAGACAAAAGGAAGTCATTGAATCATTTTCTAATTACCCAGAGCATTTACTAAAAAGAGAAATACTGTGTAGCTCTTACAAGCATTACCTATATTATAGGCACTTTCTATCCATTTCTCTATTAACCCACATAGCAACCATAGAAAGTAAACATTAATATCTCTGCTTTACAAGTGAAGAAACACCACTAGGTCTTTGAGATAAACAGGAAACAATGTACTGTGACCTGCATTTCAGTACTGATGTGCAGACGTATATATTGTCTACCACATCTCAGTTCCTTAAATACATAGATTATCACCATATACCGATTGCCATCAATATGGTTTCCCATCAAAGCAGCACCGTGAATGGTGGTTATGTTCTTTGTCAATGTTACTCTATTTTATTTATAGCTGAATGGTATAGAATACCTTTTAAACATATGTTGACTTCATTATGTATCTATATCTATATATATCTGTATATATCTGTGTGTGTATATATATATCTGTGTGTGTGTATATATATATATACACACACATACACACACACAGATATATCTCAAAATTCTGAGGTTCTTCTAGCCCATCTGAAATCTGGAGTCCAATCATGTACACAGTGACCACAGCAAGGGGCTGCAGGAATGTCCATGTTGGGAGAGAGCTTTGCTGACATGGATAGGCAAGATACGGTGGAGAGGTTTGCAACAGCAGCCCTGGTGGTGGACGTGAGTAAGGATTACAGGCACAGGTTGTGAGCATGCAGAGTCTTCAGTGACAAAAACATTTTTAGCCGTGGGTAGAATTATCTGTGAGCAGGACCAGCAGTTGGTCATATAATCTTCAACAGAATTAAAGGTATTTAAAAGTCAGAAACACGTGTGTGTGTGTGTGTGTGTGCGCGCGTGCGCGCAGGTGCACATGCATGTGTGTGTGTGAAATATTCTTAATTTGAGTGAAAAACACCACTACCCTTTTCCTGTGTGTTTTTGGTATTTTTTAGTCTTAAATGTTGTGCCACTGTCCACTGCTGGGAAACTCCTATTAACCTTTCAAACTCAGCTCAGTCATAAACTCTTCCAAGCAGTCTTCCTTGATGCCACTCACAATCCTTTCCTCTTCACTTTGCACATTCTTCTATGTGTGTGCTTTCTACACCACACTAAGTGTTGTTTATCTGACTGTATCTTTTAAATCTAAAGCTGCTGAGGGCAGGGGCAGTGGCTTATTCATCCTCTGTTCCACTTATCAATCTCTGTAGGTACAGCAAAAATACTCTGGCTTGAATTGAATTAAACAAATGGTAAATTAATAGGTGCAGTTTCACCGTAGGAAGGCACAAGTGGGGTTAATTAGTAAAAGATTCTAGAGAAACAGTGGATGAAACGTCGACTGCAGTTTTCCCTCTCAGATCCAGTTCTTTGCCCTCCCTCCCATTTCCTGATTTGTGATGAAAGATGTAAAGCTGTTGGGCTTTTATGAATCTTGCCACTAGCCTACAAAACCTTTCAAATATGATTCAATTTCATGCAGACAGAGACTCAGAGCAACTTGGCAGTTAACAGCTAATGGCTTTTAAAGGTTTAAGTCAGCCCTAAACATTACTCCAATGAGTTTTTGTGGTTTAATTACCTTAAAGCATTAAGTAGTCAAGGAGTCCATCAATACACATGCATTTAGAGATATCAAATGTGCGCTGTTCACAAATACAGCCTTGAAGGTGTCTAATACAGCATCTTATTTTGCCAAAAAAGCATGTAAAAATAGTTTAAGCCTACCTATTTGAGGCTAATGATGTGTGCCATCATTAAGCTGGAAGAAATGTGAACTCAAAAATTATTCTTTAAACAGCAAGGAAGAACTTTACAAAGCAAGGGACAGAGCGATTTCTACCTTACCCTGTTCTCCCCCATACCATGGTAATTTTAAGCGGTGCACCTAGTGGTTAAGATGCCCGACTCTGGATTTCAACAGCTCTGGGTTCATATCCCACTTCTGCAATTTGTAGGAAAGTAAAAAAGTAACAAGACAATACGTTTGTGGAGAATAATGATAATAATTATTCAGCTGGGTTTTTGTGAATATTTTATGAAATTATGCATGTAAAGATGTTAATAATAATAGATAATATGGGCTAGGCAGTCTTTGATTTTAAAAGCCTATTCTTGAGGACGTGGAGGAAAGGAAAAAAATGAGCTTGAAGTGTCAGTATCCAATTTTAAGGCTGTAAAAATGAGCTTAATATCTCCATTGTGATTTTCCTTATTCAGACTGTAATTAAAGAAACCAACGATTGTCACTTATTTTATGCACTGTTTCAGATGTTTTCTTCTCCCAAACTCATTTCCATCCTTGGACTCACAATAACTTCATTACTCTTTTCAAGTCAAATCACATCCCAATCTCAACCATTCAAATTGGCCTAAGATCCCACACTAACAAAATGTTAATATTTATGAGTAATGCATTTTGGGTTCAGAGGTAGGAAGAGAAATCTTCAGGGAGGCAGAAATGAGTTATTGGCCTGCTATAGAATGTGTCATTTGGAGAGAGCTGCACTGTAGAGAGAGATGATTCAAATGCCTGATTTCAAGGGGCAATGCAATCTAGTTTACTAATCCCTTGTTATACTAAGGTGAGGCTTTTATGAACACTGCTCATTAGCATCTCGATAGCATTGAAGATCCAGATAAGATAATGAGTGCCAATTTTATTCTTAATACTAAGCAATTCCAAAAATTTTCATTCATTTCATAATCCATCATTCAAAAATTAAGAATGGCAACAGGTAAAGGCAGATCATTTGAACCATATACATTTGAACCATATAGACATGGGTATTATATGTTACTTACTGTTATTTATTTATTTATTTATTTATTTATTTATTGAGACAGAGTTTCGCTCTTGTTGCCCAGGTTGGAGTGCAAGGGCGTTATCTCGGCTCACTGCAAACTCCGCCTCCTGGGTTCAAGAGATTCTCCTGTCTCATCCTCTTGAGTAGCTGGGACTACAGGCGCCTGCCACCACGCCCAGCTAATTTTTGGTATTTTTAGTAGAGATGGGGTTTCACCATGCTGGCCGAGCTGGTCTCAAACTCCTGACCTCAGGTGATCCGCCCAGAGGTGATCTGTCCGTCTCGGCCTCTCAAAGTGCTGGGGTTATAGCCACGAGCCATCGCGCCCAGACTGTTTATTTATTTTTAATTTGCAGATTTCTAAGTAATGTAAGTGAACACCACCGTGGCCTCTGAAGTCATTTTTCTCCTTGAGCCACCTCTTCACCTAGGCGGCCATTGCTCTCCTTTCTTCCTTCCTCACATGCTATTTTGCCCCCACTCCATGCAAGCTTACCTCTCTCCCATAGTAAAACTCAGTGTTGAGGCTCAAATTGAAATCGGATGGTCAAGTTTCATATAATGCATATAAAAATGTTTTCGCCCATTATCTGGTTAGAGGAAAAGGTAAATTTTTGTTGTTGTTGCTTTTTGCCTTAGAGGGATAACAAGAAAGTTGGATTGGCTGGTAAAAAGCCTTAACATCTGTTAGTTGAAGCTGGGCAAGCCAATTCCCCCAAAATTGGCACATAATCCTCCTGAGTGAGCAAAGCTGCCATGTGAGCTCAGAGGTTTCAATTAGAGTATAAAGGGAGCTGAATTTATATTCTGTGATGGGAAAGGGTGACTTAACAAAGGAAAGAAAGAATATGTCATCGACTTTTCTTCTTTTATTTTGATGGAGTAAATCTATCATTTTTTACAATGAGACATATGAAATTTACTCTCTTGATTATTTTGACATATATAATACAATGTTATAGACTATAGTCACCCTGCTGTGTCATAGATCTCAAAACCTATTTTTCCTGTCTATCTTAAATGTTGTACACTGGCTGGGCACGATGGCTCACACCTGTAATCCCAGCACTTTGGGAGGTCACCAAAGTTGGAAGCATCACACTCCTTGATTACAAAACATAGAGCACTTACAATCAAACAGCATGGTACTGGCATTAAAACAGACATGTCAACCAAGGGTATAGGTTAATAAAAAACCCAGAAATAAATCCACGCATTCATGATCAACTGATTTTTGACAGAGGTGGCATGAACACACAATGGGGAAGACATTCTCTACATGAAATGGTATTGGAAAAACTGAGTATTTACACGCAGAAGAATGAAATTAGACACTCATCGTATACTATATAAAAATCCCAAAGTGAATAAAGATTTAAATATAATAAATGAAACTGGAAAATTGCCGGAAAAATACATATGGGGAAAGTGTCATGTCAAAAGCTCCAGCATAGTATGTGGAGACAACGTACAGATCGGGAGGGAATATTTCCAAATTATCCATCTGATAAGTGATTAATATCCAAAAGAAATAAGGCTTTCCTTCTTTATTTCAAGCATAGTTAGGTTGAATAAGGCGTTCTTTCCATCAACCACTGCACTGATACAAGAAAAAGAATAAACAGAAATAAGTTCAGCTCTCAATATCTGAACATATATATATAGATGATCCTGTAAGTGGAGTGAGAGTGGAAGCTACATGTGAGAAATACAAGATTGGTGTGAGAACCAGTGAAGTCAATCACATAAAAAACATGTGTAAGTTATATTGCACAATATAAATCTAAGGTGCTGTTAGATTAACAGAATAATGATTAACTGTGACTTGCCAATTTATTAGCTTTTAATTGCCCTAATCATAATGAACATAGAAAGTACTTGGATAATTATAACCCTGTCTATATTGCGGTATAGTTGGATAAGCATAGGGTTGGAGACAGGCAAGCCTGAGTTAACACTGCAGTCTTATTCTCATAGCTCTGTGACATTGGACAATGTACTTTACCTCTATGCAATGTGAATAATAATTTCCATTTCCAGAGCTGTTTTAAGGGTGAGTGATAATGTATCTAAAGCAGCTAGCTTAGTGCCTGACACATAGATACTCAATACTCAGTAGCAGCAGTGGCAGTAGCAACTGTTGTTATTACAGTCCTTACTCCAAGAAATTTCCCTCATAAAAAAAGAGAATGAACTCCTTTGGAAATAAAACAGAGTCAAGTGTACTTTCTAAAGGGGCCTGAGGCAGGAGTGACAATGATGTGAGCACAGCAGAAAGACTGAGGTCTAGATTATGCTGGTTCAGTGAGGCCTGGCAGATGCTATGGATAAGGCGTGGAGACAGACACTTCTTCAGGATCATTTTGGCTCTCTGCCTTATACGACACCCAGAAAAGACTTTCACTCGGCGGCTTTTTTTTTTTTTTTTTTTTTTTCCTGCAAGCACTGTATTGAACTCACTTAAAAGCTGATATTCTCTGCCCGCATCACCGGTTACTACCAGAAGAGAAACAGGAATCAAATTTTCCTCTTGGCTGTATCACAGAAGGAAGCCACTGAATATTTACTTATGTCCCTGGCTTAGATTCATCATTGGCGTGGCTCTAAGTTTTTAGATAAGCTACTAAACTGCTCTAAGTGTCAGATTAGTAATGAGGGAACTGCCTCATTATTAAAATGGTCCTAGTGATGGAATCTTATATACAAGGTCACTCAGTACAATTCAACTCCATCCTCCTGAGAGGTGAAGCCAGCTGGACTTCCTGGGTCCAGTGGAGACTTGGAGAACTTTTCCGTGTCTAGCTAAAGGATTGTAAATGTACCAATCAGCACTCAGTAAAAACGCACCAATCAGCGCTCTGTGTCTAGGTAAAGGATTGTAAATGCACCAATCAGTGCTCTGTAAAATGGACCAATCAACAGGACATGGGCGGGGACAAATGAGGGAATAAACGCTGCCCACCTCCTAGTCAGCAGCGGCAATCCCCTGGGTCCTGTTCCATGCTGTGGAAGCTTTGTTCTTTCCCTCTTCACAGTAAGTGTTTCTGCTGCTCACTGTTTGGGTCCGTGCCACCTTTAAGAGCTGTAACACTCACTGTGAAGGTCGACTGCTTCATTCTTGAAGTCAGCAAAACCAAGAACCCACTGGAAGGAACCAACTCCAGACACACTCGCATCAAATGCCTGAAACAGTCATGGCAAGTTAAAAGTTTAGGCTTCTGCTTTAATCCCTGCGTGGAAGAGCTCATCCATGATCAGGTGGAACTGAGGTAGTGTCCTTAGTGTTATCATGATACTTTCATTTTCATGATGTACTGTGTTATCGTCCCCAAGTAATACCATATTCTCTCCCCCTCCTTACTACTAAAAAGTAGGCTGGTGCCTTTAATCCAGTTATTCAGCCATTGTTAACAACTAGACCTTTACACTCATTCATACAAGATTAAATGGTTTTATACAAAACAAAATTACACGTCTTCTTCATCATCATCATCGTTTGTTAAATGTGTTCCATGTGGCCATCATTAAACTCTGTTACATACATTATCTCATTTAATCCCTAAAATAATTTCATAAGGTGTCTTAATTCATTCAGGCTGCCATAACATAATATCATTTACTGGGTGGCTTGTAAATGACAGACACTTATTGCTCACAATTCTGGAGAATGGGAAGCTCAATATCAAGGTGCTGACAGATTCGGTTTCTGGTGAGGGCTTGCTTGCTCCCTGGTTCATAGCTAGCACCTTCTAGATGTGTCCTGAAAAGGTGGAATAAGGTGGAGGGGGCTGGCTCGCTCTCTGGAGTCTCGCTCTCTCTTTTTTTTTTTTTCCTAAACAGAGTCTCGCTATATTGCCCAGGCGGATCTCGAACTCCTGGGCTCAAGCCATCCTCCCACTCTGCCTCCCTAAGAGCTGAGATTACAGGTATGAGCCACTGTGCCTGACTGGAGTCTTTTTTTTTTTTTTTCTTTTTTAGACAGAGTCTCGTTCTTTCACCAGGCTGGAGTGTAGTGGCATGATCTCAGCTCACTGCAACCTTTACCTCCCAGGTTCAAGCGATTCTCGTGCCTCAGCCTCCCAAGTAGCTGGGATTACAGGCATGCACCACCACACCCGGCTAATTTGTGTATTTTTAGTAGAGACGGGGTTTCACCATGTTGGCCAGGATGGTCTCGATCTCCTGACCTCGTGATCTGTCCACTTAGGCCTCTCAAAGTGCTGGGATTATAGGCTGGAGTGCAGTGGCATGATCTCGGCTCAGTGCAACCTCTGCCTCCCAGGTTCAAGCGATTCTCATGCCTCAGCCTCCTGAGTGGCTGGGATTACAGGCATGCACCACCACACCCAACTAATTTGTGTATTTTTAGTGGAGACAGGTTTTCACCATGTTGGCCAGGGTGGTCTGGATCTCCTGACCTTGTGATCTGCCCGCCTCGGTCTCCCAAGGTGCTGGGATTACAGGCGAGAGCCACTGTGCCCAGCCTGGAATCTCTTTTATAAGTAGACATATTCAACTCATGAGGGCAGAGCCCTCAAGATCTAATTTCCTCCTTAAGGCTTTACTTTCTAAGACTATCACGTTGGGGATTTGGTTTCAGCATATGAACTTTGAGGAAAGGGCATGAAATAAGTGTTATTATTGTCCCTATTTGATTGATGAGGAAGCTGGGCTTATTCTGGTGAAATATGGGCCCCATGTTTTACAGCAAACGTACAAGATGCTGGAGTTTGAACCATGCTTTCTGATTGTAATGTTCATTTATAATTCTTTATACACTACGCTCATCGAAAATCACGTGACTAAGGCTCAGTAACTTAAAATCATTAGGACATTTTCATGTCACATAACTTGTGTTTGGTTTGCCATCATTCCAAAGTACAATGATGAGGTTATTTGTTGCTTTATTTCCCATAAAATGCCTTTATCACTGAGAAAAATTCTATTCTTATTGGAGTCAGCAATAGCAATTGTAAACTCATCTTCTCATAAGTGTCTGTATATAGTATGTTCCTGAATTGTTTTAATTTATAGTAAGACTGGAGGAATATTATGCACATCAGTCTTATAAATAATGTGACATGAATAACAGCTGCATTTAGTGCCAAAGCAATTATTTTCTTCCCAAGTAATCATTCATTTTTTAGTGGAAACTGAAAATTTGCATTCAACATTGTCTCCTTACATAATTAGGGTGAGTCTCCTTTACTCTCTTGCCTTGATGCTTAATACACGAAAATAATTAGTTTTTCTTTGAGAAGTGTCAAGATCTACTGACACTTTTTATTTTGCCTAGGATAAGGAGCAAGATTATGTTTATGGTAACAGTGATATTAGTATCTATTTTGTATCATCATTGTGGGTTGTTTTAAAGAGTTGATATATGACTCTCAAGTGCCTGGTACTGTGGTTGGCTTATTCATATATTGACTCATCCTACTGCTACTTGTAGAAAACCTTCTATATGCTGTACCCTGTGCTATATCTTAGGTACACAATGGTGAATATAACAAAAATCAACAGGCCTGAACGCTGTGTTCAAAAAGGTTTTTGTTTTGGGTAAGATACAAACAATAAAAAAAATGCAAATTTCAGTAACTTCTATAAAATATAGAAACCTATGAAAGAGAATAGCTTAATGATCAGCTTCCTGATCATTACAGCTGGGAATTCAACTGTCAAGCAGGGCTCTGAAGTAGTAGAGTCATTCAGGCCAGTAAGGGCAAAGGTGTGCTCCTGGAAGAGGCAAAAGACTGTGTGATTCTTTGGATCTGGAAACTACCTGATGTTTCTGAGGAACTGAAAGAAAGCCAGGGTAGACTGAACTTAGTAAGCAAAAATGAATTTCAGGTCATGGGAAGGTCATAGAAGTTGATGGAAAACAATGATATTTCACAAACTTAAGAAACTTTGGGCCACCTAACTATTAAGTAATCATTTGATCCCAGGTTTCTGTGATTGCAAATTTCAGTTTATTACAATTCTCGGAATTGAACCTTTCAATAAAATAATGGTGATAATAAGAATAGTCATAATACAGCTACACTGATTGATGTAGTGCTTCTATGTGTCAAACACTCTTCCAATCACATTTCAGGCACTAAAAATCTTAACCCTCACAGAAAACCTATGAATTATTTTAATCTTCACATGAAACTTAAGGTTATCCCCATTGTGCAAATGTATGTAAGTTAAATAACTTGTCCATATCATATCCCTTTTTTAAGGGATAAACTTGAATTTGAATTCAAGTTCAAACTCAAACTTGAATTTAAACTCAAGGTTATATGACTCTTTAGAGATTGGACAGTTAATCCTCCTCTTAATGCCAGCTTAAAGTTTTATTTTTTTTATGGAGCAATTTAAAAGTTACTAAGAAGTTGTAATAATAATACTACTTTTTGAAACTGTTTGAGAGGAAGTGGTTAATATGATTGCACCACAACCCCTGAAACTTTTGTGTGTAATACCTACCACCAAGATTTTCTCTTATATTACCTCAACACAACCATCAAAATCAGAAATTAAAATTAATGCCTTTTTTTCTTACCCAAGAATACATCTTTGCAGTAAAAGAATCCAGTTCAGAATTTCACATTGCATTTAGTTGCCATGTCTGTTTAGTGTCTTTCAATCTGTAGAATTGCCGATGTTTGGCCAGACTTTCCTGACCTTGCCACTTTTGAAGACATAGATCAGTTATTTCATAGAATCTCCCTTAATTTGGGTTTATCTTATATTTTCTCATGATTAGATTCATGTTACACAGTATTTTGGGCAGGAATATGACAGAAATGTTGCTGTATTCTTCTCATTGCCTCTTAGCAGGTGATGTGCGATTTCAATTTGTCCCAATTTTGAATATAATAGCATTGATTACTTGATTAAGGTGATGTCTGTGAGGCTTCTTTGCAGTGTCTGAGCTCCAACATCCTGCACTGGGCTTCTGCTCTCACCCACAACCTCCCTGCACAAATTCTTTCCTCTTGACTTCCTGTGACAAGTCACTGCTGCTTTCCCAAATGCTTGTGTCCTACTCTCCTCCTTGTGGGTACCCCTTACTCCCCCATCAGGTTCTGGCCTTCCTATGCAGTTGCCTACCTGAGTCTCATCTAATGGCATTGAAAGGATTACAAAGGAAGGAGAAAAGAAAAGAAGGGAAAAAGAAAGAGAGGGATAGATGGAGAAAATAAGAAAATAAGGAAGGAAGGTCAAAGGATAACTTTTAGTTTAAACCACAGACATAGAGAAAAAATGCTGAAATCAGTTGCTTTCATCTGGGAAAAAGGCTCAGAGTGATGCTAGCTGAAATAATGTTGAACACATTGTTCTTTCTCATTGCACTCTACAGAAATGATTGCCTTTGCCCAAGACACCACCAACAAAAGCAACAGCAAAAAGTATTCCAATATGGACTTGATTTTTTTCAATAAAACATGATTAGAGTATTCTCAAAGTATAGTCAAAGCATACCCATTATTAACAAAAGAGCCAACTATATGCACAAATACATTGTGGCTTCTATGGTGCTAAGATCCCTGAGTCTGTCTCTCTTTATCTGCTATTCAGCTGTTTAATCACTGCTCTCAGGAACTTGGGTGTTTTCCTGGTGGGAAGAGGCTGTCATTAATCATTATTTATCCAGGTTATGTTTTCAATTTATTCTGAGCAATATAAATATAAAACTGGACAACACAACTCTGCTCTTTCTCATTTTTATACCATGATGCTTTTAACGTCTGTCCTTTCCATGAAGGCAACATAATAGTTACAACAACTAGTATGAGGTCAAATTCAAGATCGGCTCCTTATGACTTGAATTTGACCATGTGATTTAACTTACTTAAGCTTTATGCTGTTTATTTCTAAGATGCGTCTAACTCTATAATAGCGATTATCATTGGGAGGACTGCCAACAATATACCCCAGGTGAAGTGCTTAGCACGGGTCATGGACCACAAAGTATAGACTTAAATTTATCAAATGTGTCTCCCATACTTGGGAATTCTTTCCTTTAGAGAACCCTCTCCTTTGTACTCAATAGTACTTCATTTATTTCTCTTTCATAACACAAGTTGTTTCTTATTTGTTATCATCTAGAGGTCATCTCCACTTGGCTGAGATCTGCTTGTGGTCAGGAATCGTTACTCATCTCTCTATCCTCACCACTTAACAAAGTTATTTGTAACATAAAAAGTGGCCAATGTGTTTGTGGATTGAAGGATGGAAAAATGGGAGAATTGTGAGACGATTAGATGAATGGATAAAAGTATGAAAGAATGAATGGATGAAATTATAAGCACACCAAATAATAAGCAATTGTAACAAAGCTTGGAATAAAGGATTCAATATTTATGGAACATCTATGATGTTCCAAACAATTAACTGGCTATTTTACATGTATTACCATGTTAATACATCATCATGTTATTATGTTATAGAAGAGAAATATAAGGTGTAGGAAAGTAAAAACAAAAGCTTAGCTCGCACTGCTGTCTATATGCATAAAGTCTGAAATTCAAGTCCAACTCTGTCTGAATCTAAGGTTCTCATTTTTTTTCCCCACTGCTCCATGCTAGTGATATATGGATACTGAGTTAGAAGGTACACAGGAGTATTATCTTCCTGATCTCTTAGTATTAGGTCAGGCACGGTGGCTCATGCCTGTAATCCCAGCCCTTTGGGAGGCCTAGGTGGGTGGATCACCTGAGGTCAGGGGTTTGAGACTAGCCTGTCCAACATGGTGAAACCCATCTCTACTAAAAATAAAAAAAAAAAATTAGCCAGGCATGGTGGCGGCCGCTTGTAATTCCAGCTACTCAGGAGGCTGAGGCAGGAGAATCACTTGCACCCGGGAGGTGGAGGTTGCAGTGAGCCGTGATCGCGCCACAGCACTCCAGCCAGGGTGAGAGTGAGACTGTCTCAAAAAAAAAAAAAAAAAAAAAAAAAAAAAAAAAAAAGTGAAGATGAAAGAATTATCCGCTTTGCACAACAGCCAGAAGATGGAAGTACTTCTCAACCTGGGTATGCACAGTGACTGTAGTTTTTTTTAAAAAATAAGATTTCAAACTAACTTTTTAAATATTTACAAATTTTTCTGGAGCAAATGATGTCACCCCAAATCTCACTTCCTGTCCTTGCAGCATGAAACCAAAGGAACACAAGACTCCAGGCTTCACTGTGGGCTGAAGCACAAAATTTACTTGATATTAAACAAAAAAATTTGGGTGGAATGGAAACAAGTAAGAAATAGAGGAAGTATCAGGTGATTTTAGCCAAATTAAAAGATTTCAACTAAATATGGGAAACCTTTTTAGTGAGAATAGGATTCTTTAAATTAACTCAACATATTCATTGTTGAATAATTCTTTTCCACCAAACATGTTTTTGCTATGTTAGATGATGATTCATCAGGGATTCCAGAGAGGAGACTTATTAATAGAGAATATAATTGAGCTATTTAGATTTATCAGGTGGGCATTCTAATTTAAAAAATTTTTTTCAACAAATGCCAAATAATACTGTGTATAAATACTAGAGATGGAAGACTCAAGATAAATAGAGATCTATATCGCTATATACTTATTCTGTCCTACGTTTACTTCAAATACACAGAAACATCCAAGTTTAAAAGGATGGTCTCTGCATGGGTATTGTGGCATGCCTTTCCCTTCAGGAGGATGTTCTGTTTTCTCTTTCACTAATGAATTTACAGGCCGAAAAACAATAGTCCATATGGTCGGAAGCCATAATTTAAAAAGGCCTCTATGATTTCATTACAAAGACATTCTTTGATAAACTCCAAACTTCCTGGCTTGGAATTTTACCAAAATGGTTTGACAAGTATTCTTCCTGCTTTGATATTGCAGATAGTGAATTTCATCTATTTAGCGCAAGATTGAAATATTTGAAATGAAAAGTTTGCTGAGCATTTCCAAATACAATCAAGCCTGTGGTGTTCTCTAGAGGAGATACATTTTTTCAAATGCTCTATTTCTGTATTAAATTGAATATTGTCAAAGACGGAGAACCTCTAAACATTTTTGAAGGATAACTCAGAGATTGTGTAGACAAAAAATGTATAGGCTCATACAGATCACCACTAAAACATTATATATAATTTCTTGGCAAAAGTTCATGCTTTTGAATAGGACGATCTAAACTAAAATGGAACAAAGTGAAGCTTACAATAGAGGAGTGGTTATGAAATGCTTAAAAGGGAAAAAATATATATAGCAATCCATTCATTGTGAATATTTGTAGGATACAACTCTAGTATTCTAGAATTAGTTTTAGGTATTTGGGAACAAAAGTCAGTGATACAGCTTTCATGCCTTTTGGTATCTCCTAGTCTGTGGAGATGAAGTATCTAAAAAAATAAGTAAATAATTGCAGAAATGTGAGGCATATTGGCATAGCAGTGTGAAAGAGATGCCAGGAGAGGACTGAGCAGATAGCTCTTAACGGGCTGAAGGAGTCAGTGATGATTCTCTAAAATGACTGGCATTTTATTTTGTTCATGAAAGATGAGTGGAAATTGAGTGGAAATTGGCCAGATAGATACAGTGAGGCATATTCTGAAACAAGAAAGCACAAGAAAACACACAAATGTGCACTTGGGACTACAAATTGTTCCTTATGGCTCTAATGGTTCTGTAGGACACAAAGGCTGAGATACCAAGGCTCATGTTGTGGCGTGACAGTTGATGCTGGGTTGAGATCAGACCCTAAGCCATGAAGGGGAATGCACAGAAGCACATCTTATTTCTTATTTGCTGTCATTTTGAAGCCTCTTCAAATTACAGACACACACACACACAAATACACACATATGTATGTATAAGTTTAAATATAAATTTATATAAATACAGATTTTATATACTATATATTTAGAAATAACTTCCCAATATATGTGTATATATATTCACATGCAGTAGTCCTCTCTTACCTGTGGTTTCAGTTATCCATGGTCAATGGTGGTCCAAAAATAGGTGAGTCCAATGCAATAAGACATTTTGAAAGAGAGAAACTATATTCATATAACTTTTATTACAGTATATTATTTAAAAGGTTCTATTTTATTATTAGTTGTTGTAAATCACTTACTGTGCCTAATTTATAAATTAAACTTAATCCTAGGTGAGTATAGAAAAAAACATAGTATATATAGGGTTTGGTGCTATCTGTAACTTCAAGGGGTCTTAAAACATATCCCCCACATACAAGGTCGAACTACTGTATATACATAATGCATATATACATATACGAATATAAATTTAAAATACAAGTTGCAAGCTATGATTTTATCAATAGGTACATGCATGCAAAAGAGTGAACTCATAATTGTCTTCCTACTTTTAAAAATATTTTCTGTTTTTTTCTCATAAGAATATTCACATTTGGTTCCTCTTTACAGATATGCTTTTTTCTTTTTTTCTTTTCTTTTTTTTTTTTTTTTGAGATGGAGTTTCTCTCTTGTTGCCAAGGCTGGAGTGCAATGGTATAATCTCAGCTACCACAGCTGCGGCCTCCCGGGTTCAAGAGATTCTCCTGCCTCAGTGTCCTGAGTAGCTGGGATTACAGGTATGCGCCACCACACCTGGCTAATTTTGTATTTTTAGTAGAGACGGGGTTTCTCCATGTTGGTCAGATTGGTCTCGAACTCCCGACTTCAGTTAATCTGCCCGCCTTGGCCTCCCAAAGTACTGGGATTATAGGCGTGAGCCACCACGCCCAGCCTATTCTTTTTTACTTTGTTTTGCGCAGCACTTAAAATGTGGATGAATGATAAAAGATTTTCTTGTACCCTTCCTTATTATTTTTAGTCCTGATGAGGAGTGATGATCCTAACAGGATTAGGAAACTCACTCGTTAACCCCTGTTTATGACCTGATTAGGAGCATAGTTCAGTCTTCAGTATTTTCAACTCCATGTCATACTATAATGATTAAGGTCACTTGTGTTCCGATGCTTATCAACCCCAGGAGGACCTCCCTGAGGACCTAAGGTATTATTTAACTTTTGGGAGGAGTGTGCTCATCGGAGTGTTTCTCTTGGCCCGTTTCCCAGCCCACGTGGCCCTTCCTAGGAACAGCATCCCTGATGCGCTCTGCAGCCAGTTTCTGAAATGCCTATGAATATGTGCATTTTGTCAGAGAGCCTAAATAAATAAAAATAGCTTTGTATAGCAAAAAAAAGTGCATTGTCTCAATTCTTTTATTTATTGGATGAGAATGAGCATATCAAACACCACTTAGCTCTCTAAAACACTGGCTCAATTGCAATTACCTTTCCTCTTTTTTTAATCTAGGTTGTATTTTGTGCCACTCATATTCTGTATTTGAAAGATATCTTTAGTTTCCCTAAGCAGGTTTTCAATGATGAGATAAGGCAGTTTGGATTTTTGAAAAGCAAAGAGCCTCTTCAGGAAGGACTCTCTCATCCCTTTCCTATGAAAGTAACCATTTGTTGGAAGCAGTACGCCAGGAACATCATCAAGAACAACAACAATATCACGGCAGCGTAACTAAACCTCAGAGAATTTGTTCAGAAAAGCTTCCGAAATGTAGATCGTTTAGAGCCAAGAATTTAAACCTCTGACGCACTGTCTCACTGGCCTCAACATGCAGGGTCATCTGATTACACCTACTCATAAATGGCCAAATTAATCTCAATCTCTTTAAAAGTTATTATGCCTGCAGAACTCAAGAATACGTGGTTAGTTTAGTGTCACTTTTGGAAGGTTCTATTTCTCTGGTAGTAACTGATAAAGAAGGAGCTTTCTCAAAGTCAATCACTCAAAGAACTTAAATCCATGTTAACACACCTCTGGGAAGCAGATCTACATTAACCTAGTCTATGACTTCTTTGACAATAATAAGGTTTAAGAGAGTGCTCAGTCACTGGTGATTTCTGCAAGTGATACAATGAGGGGACAGAGACAATGAGGCAAGAATAAAATGGGACCTGGGATTAAGGGATCTTCCACTCAGCCATGTGCAGAAAGTTGAAAATTAATGCATTGTTTAGCAAGCAGCTGTCAAGTTATTGTAATTTGCAAAATGATTTTTTTTTCCTCTTCCCCTTCACTGAAGGCATATTAGAAATGGCTTCATTTCTGAGGGATGACAAAGTTAATCCTATTTTGAGTTTCATTTGAAGAAAATGACACTTTAAGCTTGTTCTGCATTTGTCAAATGAGCCAATGAGTTCAACATTTACTGAGTAACTCCGAATAGAAGACACAGTTTTAGATGTTAGAGTTCTAAAGATGAATTAAGAACAATAACTTTCATCAAGATATGTAGTATTTGTTGGGAGTTACAAACAGAGCAGAACACTGTAATTCTCTGTGCCTGTAAATGTAAGAATTGAGATAAGCAAAGTGTGGTAGAGGAGGATGTAGGTGAATCTAATGGGTGGCCTCAAAGTTATAGGGCAATGACCTGAGGACAGAGGTAAGACAAACCCAGAGGAACTGGCGTGCTGCTAAGAGATGGGTCTTTTGAGATTAGTCTGGAGAGATGGGTCTTTCAGGGCCTTTATTCAAAGTATTCAGTGGCAGTCCATG
Source organism: Macaca fascicularis (assembly GCF_037993035.2). NCBI lineage: Eukaryota > Metazoa > Chordata > Mammalia > Primates > Cercopithecidae > Macaca > Macaca fascicularis. Next base: position 56,406,532 of record NC_088394.1, read on the forward strand.
TCTGTATAGAAACACCTCACTGTATTGTAATAACACAGTAACGTATATTAAGTGCAACTTAATTACATGTGTGTGAGCGAGAGTACTGTGTTTTCATCTTCCAGCATTTAGCAGTGTGTAGTATCTTGCATTCACAAATTAAATATTTGAATAAATGAACCAAAAAACCACAATGTAGTCATGCCTAAATAAAGCTCAACAGAACAGTATTAGGACCACAGTTTCCAAGTTCAAAAGGAGCATGAGCTCAGGGCTATTATCATGATACAAAATAGCAATCCAGAAGTTAGGACAATAACAAAGAGTTCAGGAAATAGGAATCTAAGATGTGCAAGGAAAAACTGTCTAGGACATTGTCCATAAACAGTGTAGGAATGTGCCTAAAAAGAATTCTTAAGTGGTAAGTTGTGATGGTGTAGAGGCGGTTGGTAAGTTTAACAGTGCAGAAGTTGTTCAGATGGGATGCAAAAAAAAATGAATAAAGAAAAAATGACCTTCATCCTTTGGCACCTACTTTCGTGCCAAGGCATGTCTGAATCACAATCACTTTAAATTTCCACGAGCCCTTCCCTATATTGCTCTGCTGATAAAAAAACCTTCCAATAATAAAAACTGCACTGCACCCCCAAATAGAAATGCCATGAAGTTTATTTTGATAAATTGAACTCATTCCACCTCTGGGGGGTCTACTGTGGACAGAGCATACATCAGATGATTACCTGAGTTTCTGCTCATTGGAGACTTCCCACTCTCCAGTTGGTCAGAGGCTGATCAGCTGCTGCAGTTTCACTTTGATTTATTATATTTTATTTTTTCTACAGCCAAAGAACATGGCATTCAAGCAAAAGTGTCATCACCTGATAATAAATATGCTTATGCCATCTAAGCCACCCACTCAGCAGAAAGATATCTGCAGAAAAGAGGATGCTTTAGAAAAAGTTTATCTCATTTTCATGGATTTTCAAGATTGGGAGTTCCCATTTGGCTATGTGTTGGCTTCTAATTTTGTTGTCTTCAGTGAAGAAAATTGTTGGGGGGAAGAGGAGAATTTAAATATACCTATTCTCAGGCATTAGAGCGGTAACATAGATAATAGATCAATCAGTTTTTAGATGACTTTGGGTAAATCTCGCAACTTCCCTGGGCTTCATTTTATTTGTCTGTAAAAATTTTTACATCATTCACTCATGCATTCATTCATTCAATAAATATATGTGGAGAGTATAGTATGTGCCAATTGCGATACTGGGAACTCAGTAATTAAAAAATAAATCAGTCATGAAGCTTAATATGCATTACGTTTACTCTAAAATTTCACATATCATATGCATACATAGTAGGTACTTTAGCCTGGTCAGAAAGATGCCCGTGGGGGAAAAAAAAAAAAAAAAACACTTCCACTGAGATTTAATGTTTAAAGACATGTTAATTAGGTAACAGAAAGAAAAGTGGAGGTTTTGAGGCAGAGAAAACAGCATTTCCTAAGGTCCTGTGGTGGAGAAAGGTTGGGGAAATTTTAAAAAGATCCAGTTGAATTTAACAGAGAAAGCAGCAAAAATAAATAAAAAATAAATAAAGCGGCCGGGCGCGGTGGCTCACGCCTGTAATCCCAGCACTTTGGGAGGCCGAGGCGGGCGAATCACGAGGTCAGGAGATCGAGACCATCCTGGCTAACACGGTGAAACCCCATCTCTACTGAAAATACAAAAATTAGCCGGGCGTGGTGGCGGGCGCCTGTAGTCCCAGCTACTCGGGAGGCTGAGGCAGGAGAATGGCGTAAACCCGGGAGGCGGAGCTTGCAGTGAGCCGAAATCGCGCTGCTGTACTCCAGCCTGGGCAACAGAGCGAGACTCCGTCTCAAAAATAAATAAATAAATAAATAAAATATAAATAAATAAATAAAGCAACTGTATCAGTGCTTATTCTTTCATGCCCACATGAAACACGTGGGGATTTTCTTTAAAATGCACAACCTGGTTCAGTAGGTTTGGAGAGGAACCTAAGATTTTTCTTTTCCAAAAGACATCTCTCAAGTAATGTCAGTGTTTCTGGTCTACAGCCACATTTTGAGAAGCAGAGTCCTAGAAGGAGTTTACTTTCTGTCACTATCACCAAAAAGGAGGACTTTCATTTTTTTTCTTTCAATATTATGTAGGAATGGGTAGAGATGACACATGAGGTTATACCAAAGCAACTTTATCATTCTCTTGGTTTACCCTCCTTTTTCTCCTCTCACTCTTACCCAGTTTTTACTGCTAAGCTCTCTCCAAAGAAAAGATAGAGAAAGAAGCATTTCGCTCTATACAGTCAGCCAATTTCTACACAAAGAGAATGGGGCATGAATGGCCTGGGTAGAATCTCATGCCAATAGTTTGAACCAATCTCTGTCAGTAGGGAGTGAGTTACTAAACCATCTCAGGTGATAAGGCTGCCCTGGCCATGAGTGGCCTGATTTACCTGAATATGTGATTATAAAGATATCAACACTGGAGGGGGAATAATTGTGAGCTTATCAGTGACCCCAATGTGTGTTTCCTAATACTATCGCAACAATGGATTAGATATGAAGCCATAGTTCGGGATTTATGAATGTTTAAGCAAGGTACAGAAAAGATGCCATTCAACCTTTAAATAATTCTATTTATTTATGCACTAACACAAGTAAGAAATAATTATTTTGAAAGGGAAGAGAGAAAGTGACAAATTAACTGCTACTGCTACGAACTCTTCAAAGTGTATGCTGGAACTTAGTGAATAGAAGTCTACTTTGAGTTGCTGTAATTCTACAGACAATTCCTGTGTATGTTCCGAATAGAGTCAGTAAAGGTCAAAAGCATTACATGTGATCCAGGACCTCACCACAAGGTCCTTTGGCATGTGGAGAATTATAATGAGACCATGAATTCTTTCTTTATTTAGCAGGGTCCCTTTTAGTGGAAAGAAAGCCTCAGTTGAACAGGAAGGAGGCAATGTAAAAATGTGAAATCAAAGCTCTTCTGATATGGTTGAAAACAAACAACACACTGTAAAAAGCCACAAGCTTGAGTTATACACATATGACGTTGGAAATACCATTGGTTCATCTACTATTCATGGTAAATACATACCATAACATGCCTTTGACTTCAAGAAGCTTACATTCTAGTGAGGAGGACAATAATGGCTACAAGCAATTCCCGTAAGAAAAGAAGCTTCAATGGTAGAAGAAATTGTAATAAGGAGAAATATCTTTGGGAGACAAAGAACCAAAATTTGCCGTTGTGGGTCAGATAGACCTTCGCATATCAGACCTTATAGCTGAGGCCTGAAGAATCAGGGAAAGATTTTTAGGTGGCAAGGAACTTGACAAGGCAAATAGCCATTTGCCATTTCCTCATATGCTTCCTGAGACTGCATCAGCAGGAAGAATGACAGGTGGAAACAGGGCATGGGTATTTGTGTGTGAGTTGGGAGAAGAGACAGCATTGGGGGTAAATTACCATGAAAAGAGATTAACCTGGATAGGTAGGAGGAAGATAGCACAAATATAGTTTCTTAGAAATTCAACTGGACTTTCAACTGGAAATTCAATTGGCATGAAAATACATCTCTTTTCTCTTTTAATGGCCAGGACAAACTCAAAAGGCAAAAGAAGTGTCTGGAAGATTGTTAGAAATCTATTAATGTTGGTGAACAGGAGCCCTATTAATACTACAATATAGTGTGTAGGTGTCTGTGTGCACCATGTGTAAATAGAGGTTTGCAAAACTTCCTGTAAGGACGAAAGATGGAAAATAATACACTTACTTCTAGCGTTTCTACATAAAGTTAAGGATGGACAACCAAAAAAGTATTCTAGAAGGATTTTTCACCTCTAAGGGTTAGTAGGAACACATTATTTATTTTATTAATCGAGCATTTTTAACTTTGTTTAGAGCTTCAAATACCAGGCATTTTTGATAAATGTCTTGTATTAAAGATTCTCTTTGATTCTGTATACTTCCAGATCAATGTGGTCTCATGGCAACCCCATAAAGGAGTTAATTATTGTCCCAAGGTTACAAGTGAGGAATTGTGTGTATGTGGAGTTTGCTGGTTAGAGAACTGGACAGGATTTACAATACTGAGTAGCAGAAACTGTAACACACGTGACTGTAGTAATAACCTTCTAAAACCTAGATGTAATGCTACTGTCACATGCTTTACAAGGCAGGGTGAGAAGGAAAAATGGAGAAGATGGCAATTACCTCTTTGCTTTACTTTTAATCCATCCTCATTAGAGGACTGTTAATGATTCACATATTCTTGTTTAATACTATAATATAGTAAATTTGACATGTATCTATTAAAATTTTATTCTAGTGAATGCTGCCTCTTTCTAGAAAACAAAACACAATAAAATAAAACACACACAGAAAAATAAGGTCATAAGCCAATTTAAATGGCAAATGCAGAAGAACGTACAGGAAGAGGACAGGCAGATGGGAGAGAGGTGTCTCATTAATTCGTTCTCAAACTGCTATAAAGAACTACTTAAGACTATGAAGAAAAGAGGTTTAACTGACTCACAGTTCTGCAGGCTGCACAGTGAGCATGGCTGGGAGAATTCAGGAAACTTACAACCATGGCAGAGGGTGAAGGGGAAGCAAACACGTCTTTACCGTGATGGAACAGGAGAGAGAAAGAGAGCGAGAGAGCGAGAGAGTGAGAGAGAGAGAGAAAGAGGTGCCAAACACTTTTAAATGAACAGAGAGAACTCATTCACTATCACAAGAACAGCAATGGGAAAATCCACCCCCATGATCCAATCACCTCCCACCAGGTGCCTTCCTCAACATTGGAAATTACAATTTAACATGATATTTGGTTGGGAACACACAGCCAAACCATATTAGGTACTTTATAGTTCTCAAGACTTGTGTTGTCTTTTGATGTAGGGAAAAAAATAATACATAGAGGGAGGGGCAAAGGGAAGAGATTTGGCGTCATATCTTGCTTTCCGGGAGGTTATTAGTATCTTCATTAACTTGCATGGCATGTAATGGTGCTTCCACATTCTGTAATAAATTTACAATGTATTAAGAAAATGAAAAAAGAATGCTTCTATATTCAGTGATGTTAATATGATGCATGCTTTACATGGACTGGGCCATTCAGACAGGACCTGGCACATAGTAGATGTTCAGGAAACAATGATTAAATGTTTAACTAAAGTGTCTTAATTATCGGGAAGGAAACAGTAGTGCTTTTCTTTTGGTATAGGCAATTGTTTTATAATTGTTTCTTTTTTGTATTCCTCTCTTTTGCTAGAAGCATCTCATCTAGCTTTTCTCCTTTAATTTCAAGCAATTCTGCTCAATTCCAAAAGCACGTGACAGAAGGGATATGAGTATGTGCATGTATATTAGTGTCTAGGTGTCTGTATGCATGAGTTTGTGTCTATATATATGTGTGTGTGTATCTGTGAGCGTACGTTCTTGTTTGTTTGTGTATATATTAGTTTATGTATATGAGCTGTGTGTATACATGGTTATGTAACTGTGTGCAATTGGATCAGGATGTGTGTTTGTTTCTATAGATAGATTTGTGTGTTTGCCAGTCTGCATGTGTTTAAATCAGTGTGTGTGCATGTGTACATGTTTGTATGCGTGTGTCTGTAGTGTATGTGCATATGTGCCTCTGTAGACATCTGTGTGTCTCCTTGTTCACATATGCCTTTATGTATCTGTACCTGTAAGTATGAATTTGTGTGTATCTCTGGGTGACTGTGTGTAGGTAACTATGTGATTGTGTGTCTCTGCACCATTAGACATATTTCCTACATTTTAAGTAAATGAAAGTGTTGTTTGCAGAAAAAAGAAGCTATTTAGAACCTAATGTTCTGGAAATATTCATATTAAAAGACATCTGCTTATACCATAGTCTGTATTGTCTACATTTAGCCACAGGTGTTAACAAAATGATAAGCACTTGGAAAGTAGACAATCCAAAAATTGTAAAAGTATTCATATGAATCTTAGCTTTCTCCATGAATCAAAGTATAAACAAAGAAGAAAAAATCAGTGTAAGATTTTCATAGCTGGTATAAACAGGACTTATTTCTCATAGAAATATGCTGACACTAGGCACATTCTGAAAGCTTATAGTGTGATGAATCTGCTTCCTTAATATTAATTTACTTTTATAGTTTGTTTAATATAGTATTGATTAAATTAATATTCAGATTAATGATCTTTTAAATGCAAAGGAACTAAAACAGTATTCTCTTAATACAGAATGATAACTGAAAGACTAAACTGTTTGGAAATCAGTTTTTAAAGTATTTTATTCTACTGTCCGATTTCATATATCTTTACATATCACAGTATATATTAATTTATTATATCAAAGCATTATTAAAGTATAATCATAAATATGTAGAATTCAGGTGTTACCCACCTATATGTTGTACACACACACACAGACGTATATATAACATAAATCAAATTTATGTAAATGATCTCAAAGAAAGCATTTATTGAATATTTGATAAATGCCAGATATTATGCTAGGTACAGAAAAGCAAATTAAAAAGTATGTACTCCAATTTTCAGGGACTCCATTTTAATTAGGTACAGAGCTTGCTACTTGATTTGTAGGTCCTGGTGAAAAAATTAAATCTTTTGCTTGAAAAGCCGGAAATATGCCATTAAAAGTGCACACAAAGATGTCTCCTTTCTTTTTAATCATCTCTTCCTCTCCAGTTGTCTTTTTTTTTTTTTTTTCCATTGAGATGGAGTCTTACTCTGTCTCCCAGGCTGGAGTGCAGCGGCGCAATGTCTGCTCACTGCAACCTCTGCCGCCTGGGTTTGAGCAATCCTCTTGCCGGCCTCACCCTCCCGAGTAACTGGGACTACAGGAACGTGCCACCACGCTCCACTGATTTTTTTTTTTTTTTTTTTTTTTTGTATTTTCGGTAGAGACAGGTTTCACCATGTTGGCCAGGTTGCTCTCAAACTCCTGACCTCAGGTGATGCGCCCACCTCGGCCTCTCGAAGTGCTGGGATTACAGGCGTTAGCCACTACCTTGTCATTGGTAAAAATTTAATTTGCAGGCAAATTTCATTCTAAGCAAGTGATTAGCATTAATTTTCGCATTGGTTATACTGTGCAATGATAGTTTTAAATGTAAACATCAGAACATTTTAGCCCTTAATCAGAATCACTGAAATTGCATGCTTGTATCACACGGTTTATCCTTGGAGGGTGCCTTGAATTGATCTGAAGAGATAAACACAAGCCAGATTCAGAGAAGGTTAGAAGGAGGAAGAGATCGTCACCCTAGACAGGAGTCAGCAGAAGGAATGCCCTGGAGCAAGGTTATACTCATGGAGCAAGAACAGACAGTCATAGGTACCCCGGGGTTGCCATTCCTGCAAACTCCCAGACCTGCTCAGTGTCCCAGCCAGGCATGGGGTCTCGAACATTGAGCTAGACATTTCCATTTCTCACGAGCCTACCACTCCAACCCATGGCAGATAGCCAACTCCACCAAAATCTTTAAACCTGTGTGCCAGGTTACACGAACAGAGGTTGGAAAGGCTCACTCCCACCAAGAGACAGCCTCCCACTGGCCAGGCACCTGCCAGGTGTTCTGGGGTGCAGTCAGCCCAGTGTAGGGTGGCTGCCACAGTGCCCCCTCCCAAAAGGCCATAGAGCAGTGTACCCAACTCTCCAGACGCTCATAGGGTGAAAGATGGCAGCAGTGGCAGGGTAAGGATGGGGAGGGAAGGATGGGGGGCTTGGGGTACGTGGAGTGGGAGAGTGAACCGCTGAGAATCTGCTCTTGGGAGGCTTTGGGAAGTTGTACTACTGATAAACCAAGGCTCCAAACCCCAGGCACATGCTCCATTGACACATCATTCAAGCATAAGTTTCAAGATAAAATTATTAAATATTTAAAAATCACAATTGCGGTGCATTATTCTCTAAGCCGAAACCCTTCTGGAGAGGGTAAGGGGTAACTCGTCACACACTGTGAAGTCAGCCATGGACAGGAGAGAAAGACACATAGTTTATCTAAACAATTGAAATAAGTACAGGCGTAGCTTGTTGTATGGAACTTCGTTTTATTGCACTTCACTGGAATTGCATTTTTAACAAATTGGAGATTTGGTATTAACGGTATCAAATCTCCAATTTTTTAAAAATGCAATTTTTAATTTTTATTAATGGTTATTAATGGTAATGATTATCTGAAGTAGGTTTAGAGATGAATATGAATTTTCTGAGATAAAAAGGGATGGGAAATGGCACAAGAAAGCTCATGTCCAAAGTCTCAGAAACGTGGAAGATAATGGCATATTTGCAAAGTCACAAATAATGACATACTAGTAATGTGTCCCTGCATGTATGTTTACATATTCATTGGGGGTGAAAAAAAGATGCAGGAGAAGGTAGTAGGGAGTTGCAGTTGGTTGCATTGTGATAAAATTTCTGTTTCTCCATAAGAAGCTTGCGTTCTGTTGGGACTTGAAATGAATTAAGACTTATATATCTCAAACTCAAAAATGAGACCTCCAATGCCAAACAGTAAAAGATAACAGGATAAATTATATTAATGCTTTACAGTCTCAAGATGTCAGAAATTCTTCATTGATACTGCAGCAACATCAAACATTCAAAGGTCTTAAGTTAGATTAGAAATTGGAAGAACAGAGCACGCATGATATTAGACTCTTAAGATTTCTCTGATTTCCTTCCATTATGATATGTCATTTATGTTATTAGAGAACTACAGTTAAATTCAACTTAGTGATGGGTGTTTAGGCCACTATGACTATAGGTATATGACTGAATAGCATCCTGTTATCTATGGAAATTTTATTTTTTAAAACATTTTTATTTATTTATTTTTGAGATAGAGTCTCACTGTGTCACCCAGGCTGGAGTACAGTGGCATGATCTCAGCTCACTGGAACCTCTGCCTCCCAGATTCAAGCAATTGTCCTGCTTCAGCCTCCCTAGTAGCTAGGATTACAGGCACGTGCCACCACACCCAGCTAATTTTGTATTTTTAGTAGAGACAGAGTTTCATCAGGTTGACCAGGCTGGTCTTGAACTCCTGACCTCCAGTGATCCACCAGCATCCACCTCCAAAAGTGCTGGGATTACAGGCGTGAGCCACTGTGCCTAGCCTGGAAATTATTTTTGAAAAATTCCCATTTTATTTGTGTTTTGTTTTTCAGGAGGAGATTGTATAGATATTCAATGTCTAGGCAAGGGAAACAAACATTCTTTTCCCTCTCTCCTCTATCTTGTTCATAAAGCAAGAATTATAAGCCTGCAGTGTGGCTTACAGGTAAAACCAGAAGCATTTACATTACATATTCTTTGGCTTATGACAAAAGAAGAGACTTTTAGTGGTTACTAAGAAATCTGCCCTCTAAAAAACAGAACTGTGAGAGCGTCCCTAACCTTTCTTCATCTCCATAAAAGAGTGTTCATTTCTGATTTCCTCAAAGTAGATGTGTTATTCCTGTTTCACGTAGCCCGGAAATCCTACACTAACTTATCACAATGATTGTGAATATATTTATTTATGTCTGTATGCCAGAATGTGCTCAGTTACAATATTTCCCTCTATCCTGACCTTTGGCTATTTTTTTTTCTAACCAAAATCCCTTTGGGTAGGATCCACTGGGCAGGATTCATCCATTGGATCCTGCTCAATGGATCCCTGCCCAAAGGACCAATGAGAAAAACATGGTGCCTACCCAGTGAGAGCAGGGCCATCTTTTTCTCATTTCTTCTGGTATATACAGGCCATCAGTATTGATTTTGGCTTACAGACAGCACTTAACATTTTTTTTATTAATTTGAAGTCAATTAAGTTAATTAGTCGTAGTAATTAACTATGACTTTAAAAATCATAAAGCAGAGAAGCAATTGTTAGTTTAATTTTTCAAAACCATGCTTAAAACTTTTTTTCTTAAGGTGTAGCTTAGGTTACAGAGTCACTACCTCCGAGTTATAGACTCCTTTACCTGGGATTAAAAGAGTGGGAGTAGATCGTGTAGAGGTGGGTGTAGAATTATACCAGGGATTCAGTAACCCATAAGCATATTCACACTCCTCAATACTCAAGTGAATACTAAAGCATAAGTAATACTCTGTAAATGTTCATGGAATTTAGACTTGTTAAAAAGATCTTCTCATTTCCAAAAGAGTGAGGAATCTACGGCCTATTAGAAACTAAAACAGTTTATCAGTGTGTCTATGTATGTGTCTGTGCGTGTCTGGGGTGAATGGGGGTAGTCAGTTCAGACACATGGTGAAAGTACTGTCTTTTGTCCTGGTTAAGAGGGTGTGTTACTGCACCACAGGATTTGGCCATTTATGCCATCATCCTCATTTTCATCTTCACTCGTTAAAAATGAAATAACATTTTTAATAAATGATACTTTATTGAGTCTTTGCAGCATGTAAACACAGCCCAAGGTAATAAACAGATATTACTTTCCATTCTCAAAACAGTTCTTCCAGGTAAACATTCTTATCCCTATTTTATAAATGAGAAAATTGAAGCGTCCAGGGACTCAGAGATTTTGTCTCAAGTCCTAGAGTTCCTGAGGGCAGAGCCCAGGATTCAAACTCAAGTCACCGTGACTGCAGAGCCATTTTTCTTTTTGTTGTAATATGTTTCTCAAAGTGCAGTTCATGGATTGGGTAGAGCAGACTCACCTGTGGGTGTAGATGCTTCGATAGAAATGCATTTCATGTGTTTAGGGAGTATAATTCATGGGGCATTCCTTCCTGTGCCCCATCTCTAGAACTATAATCTCTGAAGGAGGGACAAAGGAATCTGCATTTGGACAGGTAGCATTTGAACTCCTGTAACTCTGGGATTACAGGCGTGATCCCAGACTACCGTGGACTACACCATGGAAGAAAAAATGTACTTCGTGAAACTCTAAGTTTCTATATAAAATCAAAATTGGGAGAGGTAAGGAATGGCAAAACAGGACATGATACTTGCTAAAGTAAGAAGGTACCTCCTTGCATCTGTTTTTCAAACCTCTCAGGTCCATATTGCTGAGTCTTCACTGGCCATAAACACTTCCAAGAACTTCAGGCTGATTGAATTGGGCACCAAATTTTATCATTGGGCAGCATTTGCTGTGGCTCTGACTTGGGCATTGGAGCTGCTGCTTGTATAATAACTTGAGTGTGTGTGACATCAAAGACCTATTTTTAGCATTTATATATTGCATATTTAAGCATACTGGGATTTTCTTAGTCTTTGTTTATAGTTTAATCTTTATATTCTAAGAAAATGTCATTTTTAGCTCTAGTCCAAATACTGTATAATCACAGCACTCTGATATAAACTCCAGAGCTGAACTTGAGAAAACTTAATACATTCCATTTCATAATGTAATAACCAAGTTTAAATCCAACTGCACTAGGAAATGACCAAGAATGTGAGGGCAGTTTAAAGCCTAATGATCATATTCACTGATACTGATGGTGATGATGACACCCATGGCCTAAAATGACTGTAGCCAAGGAAAGAAAAGTAATTGATTCTGAGCTTGTAAAAAAAATTTTTTTAAAAGAAAATTGTTTCATTCAGGAATTGCTCTTGTGCTTTCCCAAAATGCCAAAAAACAATAATAATTTTCAATAGTTTTTCTTCTATCCTCCTTGGCCCAAATCCCAAATCAGGAAAGATGAAGCTTCTAGCTCCCCATTTGTGTCATACTGACTCTAGATACTCAATACCTATTTCTTGTTTTCCACCTGTTTTGTCCCTCAGCTTGCTGCAGGAGGCAGCTTAAGCTTAGAGGTTAAGAGCACGTGTACTGTGAATAGACTGTTATGAATCAGGACTCTGCCTCTTTATAATTTTGTAAAGAAACTTGACCTTGTCACTCTTTGGACTATTATTCCATCCCCTAAAAATAGAGGTGATAAGAGTACCTACCTCATAGGGATTGTTTTGAATATTAAGCAAGATCGTATATGCAAAACAGTGAACCAAGAGGCTGCCCCACATTACATTCTCTGAAATGGTAGTTATTATTAATAAACCATTGTACATTTTAGAACAAAGGACTGGTAAAGCCATTTCTAAGGATGATTAATTTAGAATTCTAGACTGGAGGGAGTTGGCCAACAGACTAAGGGATGAGAGAGGAGGTGCTGACGATTCTACAGCTTAACATGCAGAGTTTGCGCCAGAGCGGTGACAATGTAGATTCTTAAAAAGAAGGAGAAGAGACCTTACATCGATTAATTGATTTTTAGGAGCAAGCACTGTGCTCCGTGCTCACATTTATTAATTCATGTATCCAGGTTTGAAACTTTGAGAATTAACCACAAAGCAATAGTCAGAAAAGATGGAATAAAGCACTTTATTTTATAGGCGGTCATGGATTACACCAGTAGCAGAAATAGAAGAACTGGAGTCACTAACACGTACTGGGTCTAAAAGCCTCAGCAGATCATTTTACCTTCATGGTCATCCACTTTTGCATCTGTAAAATGTGGGTAACACTGCTTTGGAGACAATCAGCAGGACATTTGCACACATTAGAATTTATGAAGTAATTTTTCAGGAATTATAACATTATAATTTATCCTCGATGTCTCCTGTTTCATTTTCCCTGATTTCCCTCCTAATGGAACTGACGTTCTCATCTGCTCACTAATCTGTAGAATTGCTATAAGTTATACAAACCAATACTTATACACTTGTTTCCAGTGTCTTTTTTTTTTTTAATATTTATTTGACTTGGCCATTGAGTACCAAGTTAGATGAGCTTTCATTATTCTTTGATATACATCACAATGTTCTCTGCGAGGCCTTCCTTAGTCCTGCCACCTTATTTCCTACATTTGACCATTCATTTTCTGTGGTCACATAGCAATTTCCACGTACCTCTTAGTACTCGCGTCAAATTATCTTATAATTGTCTACAAGCTCCTACTAAAAAAAGCTTATTCATTTTTGTATCCATAGCACCTGGCATGGCTTCTGGCAGGGAAGTGGCATGCAATAAATTGTTAAAAATGTAATAATTTTAGCTTATTGTCATTAGTGCTATGTGTATTCGGGGGGCATTCCCATTTCAGTTTGGGACGCATCACCATGAGGGAGAAAAATCAGAAATCAAAGAAGAAATTTCTACTAAGCTTCATATAATACATGAAAAAAATTCTAGCATATCTAACATATATAAGAAATAATGGTGTAGTTATTAATATAATACATTGTACAACATTTCATAGCATATATACTATGTGAGACACGTCACTTTTTCAAAATGAATGCTAGATCTTTCTGTCTCTAACCTGTTAAAAGGGTCCTGTGGCTTCTTTCTGCATTCAATCCTTTGCCCCCTCACTTCACCCACACTTCTGTCGTCAGTATATACACAGTCACACCGTAAATTCAAATACTTTCTGATCTAGTTGCTCCCTTTTTTTCTCATCAGCTATTCATTTTATCGTTAGCTACAAAGTTTAATTAGAACTTTGATCTCATGATTCTTTCATTATATCCATCTTACATTATCCTGCCTTATGCCCACGATTAAAGAGTTGCCACTTTATACCCAGGATAGAGGAGTTGCCACATCGTGAGCATGCTGGCACCAAGTGGAGGCACATCCAGGTTTTTCAGCATTCTCCTGGTAGGGTTGATTAGCTCTCGGAAGCTGAGCATATGTTTAAAATCCTTAACCAATATCACTTAGATTTCCTTATAGTCGCATCTCAGTCTATAGCTAAATGGACATGAAATCAATATGCACTCATGGAAAGCTAGCCCCTGTGAGATACATTCTAAATAATGCAGCATATCGTAACAATTGGATGGTACATAATTCCCTCCATCTACAATAAAATTGATTTTTGTCCTCTAACTATTATCCCAGTACTGCAAAGGGATCTATTTTCATTTAAAGTTTTAAACTTTTCATCCATGCACCATAAACAAACATGAAAAGATTTCATAATATTCTCAAGATTGTCCACTCTCAGCAGCAAAGAGTGCCACTACGAATGCTGAAGGCTAAGAAGTAATAAACCATCAAAAACTTCATTGCAAATGCTCTGAAAAATCTCTTTTCCTTCCACAGCTCGGCAGGGTGCAGCTCTGCTTACACTTTCAGGCCATGAATGAGAAAGTTGCCTTTGGCCTTATCTGACCCCTTTCTCCATGTCAGAAAGGGAGGGAAGAAACACAAGACAGAATAAAAGAATTGAATGGTTTGCTTCTTGTTTCTGTCAACCCAATGTCTACTGCCAAAAAAAAAAAAGAAAAAAAAAAAGAAAAGAAAAGAAACCCCACATTTTCAGAAGCAAGTGCTTCTTATTAATATGCATATGGATCTCCTGATGATCTTGATAAATTGCTGTTTCAGGACATCTGGGGTGAGGCCTGAAATTCCGCATTTCTAACAAGCTTCCATGTGATGCTGATGCTGCCAGCCCAAGGACCACATTTTGAGTGGTGTGTTGGGCAGAATCCTAACGATGCCCTTCTTGCTCTAAGATTCTTAGACCCTGGTTATTTAATCAAAGATCAATCTAGGTACTGCTGGAAGGGAAGTTGGCAGTTATAATTAAAGTTCCAAGTCAGTTTTAATTGACCTTAAGATGCAGAGGTTATCCAGGTGTGCCTGCTCTAATCACACGAGAGCTTTAAAAAGCAGGATAGGGGAGCAGAAAGGGGGTAAAGAAATTCAAAAGATGAGAGGGGTTTGACATGCTGTTGTGGCTTTGAACATGGAGCATGCGTGTGAGACGCAATGTGTCTGCCTCAAAGAGACGAGGGTGGCGTCCAGATGACAGCCGGTAAGGAAATGGGGTCTTGTGAGGAACTGGATCCTGCCAAAAACTTGAGTGAGCTTGAAAGGGAGTTTATCCCCAGAACCTCCAGAAGAGAATGCAGCCTTGTTGATACATGAATGTCTTCAGAACAACTGATAAACTCTAGATAGATTATAAGAAACAGCTCAACTATGCTGTGTCCAGACTCCTGCAGTCATTTTAAATGGCTAAGTTTGTAGTAATTTTTTATGTAGCAGCAGAGAACTAATACAAGTAGGAAGGTTGTAATTCAATAGAACTAAGTAAAATCTTGCCATTCATATGTGGAGTAAAAAATAAGTTTTGATCCTTGTTTCTTCATAACCAAGCATAGAATCATTTTTAAAGCAAAGAACACAGAATTTGCAATTGACAATATACATATAGTGGTCTCATCTCTTTTTCTTTTACTTCTTTGACTTTGAAGACACCTTTAAACCTTTCTGGACTTCAGTGTCCTCGAGATTTTTTTTTTTTTTTTAAAAGATTAATAGTACCTCTTTTAACTAACTGCTAGAGAGGTTAAGAATAGCTTACAAAATAAGTGAAAAAGTCTTGTAAACTATAAAACGCTAGTCATATATACAGAATCAGATATAGTGTATGTTTAAATTATGCCTCATTGAACTTTTCTCTGGTCATAAGAATGTTCTTCAGATGTTGAAATACCATAATTTACGGTTCAAAAATCTCATCACTGCAAGTGAGAGTAGAGGAAAATGAACACAAACACTTTGAAAATCCCTTGTTGTCACCCACCCTTCTTATCAGAGGTAGTTATTTAATAGCAGAGTCTCAGACACAAATGTATATCACGTCTTTTTTTTTTTTTTTTTTTTTTTAAGAGCTGTAAAGTAAAAGCTGTATTTTATTGGATTAGTTGAAAAAACTAATCCATCCAACTTTTTTCTCTTTTGGTGTCAAATGTACTCAGGTACATTGTAAATAATTCAGGTGTTATTTGTAAACAAGATTGCTCTCAGATGAACAGGATGGAAATTACTGAGAGACAGGATATGGGTGAGTTGTGCCTTGTGAAAGAGCAATGCAGAAATGAACTCAGGGTTAACAGACGATATATCTAGTATGTAATACCTTCCTATGCACAGTGCCAAATCATTAGTTTACGGTAATCTTTCCTCTGCTTTTAGTGTGTTAACTTTTGCAGTGAGCAGATGCAGCCACGCACATTCTGTTTGGCAGAAGGCAGATGCCAGTCCCTGAAATGGGCGCCCAGTTCCAAGGGCAACATCTGGATCCCTGGCTTGGCTCTGTTCCTGTCTGTGCTTGTGGCTATACAATGCCCCCTGGAGACATTTTATGATTAGTCTTCGACAGAGTTGGCATGAGTGTCTTGTCTCCCTGGCAACCATTTTCCCTTTGATTCTTATACATCTGCTCAGCAATATACTGTATTTGGGAAACTGCTCCCTACCTTATTTCCAATCACAAAGCTGATGACAGAGGACTTTTGCTGAATGGGATATCATTTTCCCCGGTGTCTGAAGCTATTGTTTTCCATTGTGCTCATAACTGCATCAAACTGCAGAGTACATCTTCTCTGCAAGGCCACTAAGTTCAGGATAAGCATTAGATTCTAATGAATACTCAGAGGCACATCTTGAACCAGTGAGGAGTGTTCAGAAACTAAGCAGGAGCTAAGTGGTTGGAGCAGCCTGCCCAGCCTTCTTTCTTGGATAAGAAGAACCTGGTTGGATGAATCTGTATTTCTCACTTAAAGTATTAATACAATTTTTGATTGACAAAGCATAATTGTATACATTTCTGGGGTACGATGTGATGTTTTCATATATGTATACAATGTAACGTGATTAAATCAAGCTAATTTACCTATCACCTTGCTTACCTATCATTTTTTTAAGTTGAAACATTTAAAACTTATTCTCTTTGTTGTTTTGAGATCTATAATACATTATTGTTGACTGTATTTCTCACTGTCTGTCTGTCTCTCTCTCTCTGTCTCTCTTTCTCTTTTTTATTGTCAGGTCCTTACTTATGGAAGTAAGAACTCAGACTTCCCTTATCTGAAAGAGCATTAGGCTATACCTTTATTTAGCCAGCAAAACAATAGCCAGCAAAAGGCTGCTGTTAACAGGTATCCCTCAGGCTGCCCTTTTGTCTGTAGAGAAACAAGCACATGATTGAGGCATGTGTCAATACTGAGTCAGTTATTAGCCATATTCCAGGTGAAACCAGAGAACAGATTAGATGAAAAATGAACTCTTCTCCCCAGCCCATCCTGTATGTTTCCATTAAGAAGTGTTTTGAATTACATGCAGAAAGAAAGGAGTAAAAATTTCAGAATAACATCCTGTGACCAGGAGTTTACAGAAGATAATTTTAAAAATTAACAGCTACCAGTTAGGCTAAGAGTGTATTTCCATTTTACAGATGAAAAAATTAAGGCTCAAAGAAGTCCACCAAATTGAGAGTGAAGTAGGGGAAACAGCATTTAACACTTATATTCTAATGATTTCTGTAAGAGCAGCAGGACAGGCTATGTACAAGGTAAGACAATTCATCTAACAAAGAGGCCATGGAGAGAGTTATCAAGGAAGACAGCCTTCAATAATTACCTTACCATCACTCTTTTCCAGAAAGGGGTGGAATTATCAGGATGGAATCAAGGATGCTTCCAAACAGAGGAAATATCTCAAGCTATGACTCAGAGGTAAGAGTAAGAGACTGTGATGTGCACAGGAGCTGTTGAAAAAGTTCACTCACCTCTACTCATTCATAGAGACACATTTCAAATACCACCTCCTATCAGAAGCCTCCATAAATTATCACCATAACATTCTCTCCATTCCTCCTTGAGGGAGGTAAAATGTAACAATTATCAGATAAAAAGATCTTTAGGAACCTAAAACTCAAAAGGTAGTTCATTTTAGGAATGAAAATGGGTCTGCAGCCTGTGTGAATTCATAAATCATGGTATTATAGGACCAGTGCTCTTACTGCCAACATTTTCCCTAACTGCCAGCTTGTGGGTGCCAAGCACTCTCTTGCATTATAGGATTTAACACAGGACCTGACTTAATATAGAAATGTTTTCTTACCATGTCTCATTATTTCGTCTTTCTTCTGGATGCACCAACATTTTGTCCTGCTTTTTTTTTGTTGTTGTAAATGTGAAAAAGCTTGAAAAAGGTTCGATAGCTGTCATCTCAATACATAGAATAAATATTTCCATTCAATTTATTGCAATTGAGTAGTTAGATCCATTCAATCTACAACACTGAAGGATCCAGATTAATCATCTCCCACAATTGATTGGAATAAATAGAGATACATAAATAAAAACCAAATACAGATATGAGTTCTAATTCTAAAGAGTAGCTACTGTAACTACAGGTCCAAAAGCTAATACTAGAAGTTCCTTTTCCTTTACTAACTGGGTGATCCTTAGTTACTCAACCATATGACCTGAGTAACTTTTAGGTTCCTCATCTCTGAAATGGATATTTACTAACAAGAGCACCACCGCATCAAATTGCTGTGAGAATTAAAACAATTTATAAATAATACCTGGGCAGAGCCTGACTAATAGTAAAATAGTAATTATAAGCATTGAGGTTGGTAGGATTTACAGGAGTCTGAGACAGATATTAACATGAAAGAAGATTATTGAAAAGTAATCTTGGGATCCACGTCTATAACAAAAGCAAAGAAATAAGGTTGGGCAGAGTGAGAAGTTAGGATGAGAAGCGGTCACAGCAAGGCTTCTGCCCACCCCTCCGAGAACCCTGGCGCTCAGAAGACCCTTCTGAATGGTCCTGAATTAGGCTGAAAGTCTTTCCTTTCAGTGAGGCAGCTTTCTTGAGCAGAAAGCAATATCTAGAGAAGCCCACTCTAAGCAGCTGTGAGAGTAACTTCTTCAGTCATGAAGGCCAACCTGGAAGGCACAGTAAATTATTACTAAAACATTTAGTAATTATTGTGTATCAGTATGACTTTTATGGTTTTTTTTTTTTTTTTTTGGTTGTTAATCTTGACCATCTTCTTCCATTTTTCAATTCCTTACACAAATAATTAACCCTGAGGGAGCCCCAGGCAATAGTACAAACAGCAGGCCACGTACTATATGTTTATATAAGAGGTATAAAGTAAACTACTCAACAATTAAATACATATATGTGCTGTGTCTTATGAAAGATGCACCTTTATAATGACTTAGGAGGTTAAGTAGGAATTAAAGACTTTTAGACCTCTTGGAAATCTGTTTTGGTATATGGTGGTGTGGGAAATATCAGTTCCCAGGTTCCAGACCGTTACCTGGCCTCTTTCCCACCCCAATTCTGTGCTGTTGCTTCATCCTACACCACAAAGAGCTCACATGGATGTGTATGGAACCCAAACCTGCATTCGCAAGTACTGTCCATGACTTCCACAAACAGTTACCCCTTTGCTGTCCATCGGGGAAGGCGTGCATACACTGATGATATCATTAGTCCTCGGAAGGACAGACTTGGCAGGAGGCATGCAGAGGATCTCAAAGCAAGCTTGGGACCTTTAGGGAAAAGAATTAAGGTGATCCAGTTACCTGGAGCAAGATCCAGAAGGGGGACGGACCTTCAAATGGGCTTGTCTCCTTGGCTCTGGAGATACCTTATTCTGTTGAGAAAGGTACAGCTGGAGGTACACTGTAAAGTTCAGGTAAGATGGGCGAGTCTTGGTTAGCCCACAACTAAAGGGTTACCCAAATGTGGAAACTGTAGTGCTAAAACCAGTGAAGTCGTAGCCAAACTGGAACGAGTTAGTCATCCTTATAGGATCTGATGCCAGGTCCCTCTTACTCTGGTCTAAGGGTCATACACACACACACATACACACACACACACACACACACACACACACATTATCTGTGCCCCCATTTCCTGGCACATATCTCCTAAAACCATTAGCATCTCCAAAGTGATGTATCTTTTTGTATACTAATGAGATGACTGGTGACTGGAAGCTCCTGGATAGTCTCAGGGTGACTGGAAGCTCCCGGATAGTCTCAGATTTCCGGGAGAATCAACCATGTGATTAGAGAGTTGGAGCATTTAGCCCCACCCTTGACCTCCAGGGAGGGTACAGGGGCTCAAGATTGAGTTGATTACCAATAACCAACGATTGAGTGAATCCTGACTGTGTAATAAAACTTCCATAAATATTCAAAAGGAGGGGGTTTAGAGGGCTTCTTGGTTGGTGAACACATGGAGGTCCTGGCAAAGTGCTATGCCTGGAAAGAGCATGGAAACTCCACACCCCTTCCTGTATACCTTGCCCTTTGCATTTCTTCTATCTGGCTGTCCCTGATTGTGTCTATAAGTTTTTATAATAAATTGGTAATCTTGCAAGTAGATCATTTTTTGGAGTTCTGTGAGCTATTCAAACCAGTAATTGAACCTGAGTGGAAGTGGTGGGAACCTCAGATTTATACCCCAGGTGAGAACTGAACTTGCAATTGGCATCTGTAATTGGGCCAGTCTTCTGGGACTGAGGCCTTAGCTGATAGTGTGAAATCTGACACTATCTCCAGGTAGCTACAGCTGAGCTAAATTGTAGGGCACCCAGTTGGTGTCTGCAGAGAATTTGAGAATTGCTTGGTATGGGAAAAACCTACAAATGTGGTGTCAGAAGTGAAGTATTGAGAGTGACATCAATATAAAAGGAAAAACAGCTTTTCTCCTTTCATATCCTTACACACTCTCTATTTCTTCTTGTCCAGGATATATGCACATGCTGTTCTTTCTGTAGAAGGCTGAGGCCTCCCTCTACCCTTTCTCTGTATCTAGTTAAGTCTTTCACACTCTTCAGATCTCAGCTCACTTGTCTTTTCTTCAGGGAAGACTTGCCAGATCTTCTTAAAAGGGTGATTTAATTTAGTCTGATGTTCTTACAGCAATATGTACCACCCCATCTATAGCTCTCATCACGGCAGCAAATTTACATGCATTTCCTACAGCAGATAAGCACTTGTCTGTCCTTAGTATTCCACACATCTTGCTACACCAGCTACTTTGTTGAGCACAGTTGCTCATTCTCAAGTGCTCAGCAGCAGGCAGATTCTTCTTTTAGAGCAGAGTTTTAGTATGGAATGTAGGCTATCATAGAAAGGGCCGTAATTTCTTCTGGGGGCTCTGACTGGATTGCTCATTAAATGCTTGGAGAGAGAAAGACTTTCAGAGATGTTATCCTTTCACTGTGTGAGTGAATGGAGTTTGAACAATTTCCTGGGGTACAATGCATTATCTCTTCTCGATTTTGTGGCAAATTCTTCTTAAGCATGGGGGGGTGTCAACCCCAATTAATTAATTAATTAGTTGCCAAACTCTGATTGAACCTGCATAGCACCCTGCCTCTCCAAATAAATACTATCATTTAAGTTAGCAAATAGAGCTGTAATGAGAATAAAATGAAGTAATGAGGCAAA
The DNA here is from genome assembly GCF_037993035.2 of Macaca fascicularis. Classification (NCBI taxonomy): domain Eukaryota; kingdom Metazoa; phylum Chordata; class Mammalia; order Primates; family Cercopithecidae; genus Macaca; species Macaca fascicularis. The sequence continues at coordinate 56,427,809 of NC_088394.1, forward strand.
TGCCCCTCATTTGGGATTGTGTGTTCAGGGAAGGCATCTCCAAGGAGGTAACATTGGTTCTGACACCTGTGAAGACAGAAGAAATGAGCCATTAGCTGTCAGGGAGAAGGGTACCTCAAGCAGAAAACACAGCAATGGTAAAGGCTGTGAGACAGGAATGATCTTGCAAGTGAAGGAATAGTGCAGCTGGGAACCTTGCACAAAGAGAATAGCAAGGTTGATGGACAACCACGTGGAGCGCAGAAAGTACAACACCTGTGATGATATAGAGAGGAGCGGCAAGTGACTGCCCCCATCCCCACTACATCTGAAGACATAGTATGTGAGGTCTCATACTATGGGACTTGACAATGGCATATTTACAGGATGAAAGAGGGCACCCAACTCAAGTGTCCAAGGAAAGACACCAGGTGATGGAGGGGACTATGCGATAAAGAAGGTCATGAAATGAGAAGAGAGGAGCCAGGAAATAGAAAATGCTCAATAAATGCTAGCTCTTATTGAAAGGACAGGCAGTCTGCCAAAATCTTTTAAATAATAGGTGACCCAACTATTTTCCTTATATGTATAATGGGGCCAATAATGCGTTCTCTCTAATAGAGGAGTGAGTTTACACATCAATATGGTTTGGCTATGTCCCCACTCAAGTATCACCTTGAATTTTAATAATATCCACATGTCAAGGGAAGGGCCAGGTGTAGATAATCAAATCTTGGGGAGGTTTCCCTATACTGTTCTTGTGGTAGTAAATAAGTGTCATGAGATTTGATGGTTTTAAAATGGGAGTTCTCCTGCACATGCTCTCTTAGCGTGCTGCCACGTAAGATATGACTTTGCTCCTCCTTTACCTTCTGCCATGATTGTGAGGCCTCCCTAGCCATGTGGAACTGTGGGTCAATTAAAACTCTTTCCTTTATAAATTACCCAGTACTGGGTATATCTTTATGAGCAGCGTAAGAATGGACTAATACACACATATTAAATAGTTTCTCCAGGTTTATGCAATTAGTAAATGTCTGAGGCAAGATATGCAGTAAGTGTTCGAAGCCCGGAGGCTCCAGACTCATAATCAATTATAGCATACAACCTGGCTTAATGAGGCACAGAGACGGTGGTAGAAATGAATGCTGGCAAAGGCTGGAGGATGTCTGCAACATACCTTTTGTGATAACATTTAAAAATATAATGCAGATGCTTCTCAATGAACAAAGAAGTTATGTCCAGATAAACCCATCTACATTAGGCTAGGTTAAGCTATGATGTTTGCTAGTTTAGGTGTCTTAAATGCGTTTTTCACCATACTAGCAAACATCACAGCTTAACCTAGCCTACTTAAAACATGTTCAGAACATTTACAGTGGCCTACAGTTGAGTAACATCATGTAATATAAAGTGGATTTTATAATAAAGTGTTGAATATCTTGTGTAATTTATTGAATACTGAACATTGTGTCGGTACTCAAAGTGAGGTTGCTACTAAATGTGCGTCACTTTCAAATCATCATAAAATGGGAAAATAATAGGTCAAACCATCCTAAGTCCAGAGACTGTCTGTACTAAATAATTTTATCATAAAAATATTTTCTTAAAAATATAAAATAATCTTAATTTAAAACAAATTATTAGAGGGAATTTTTATTAAATCCCAATACTTACAGATAAGTTTTGTGAACATTTTGATACATTATGGTCCACTGTCTTTCTGTGATATATTAACACGCATGTACATATTTTACATACCTGTATATCTAAAATAACATGTCTAAGTTTTACCATACTCCTCTGCTTAACATGATCCTATGGCATTAAATATGCTTTGACAATATTATTGTATTGTCTGCGTAATACTTTACCTTAGATACCATAATTTATTGTATTCATCCCCTTTTTCAATCATTTAGTTTTTAGTTTGTTATTATTACAACCAATGCTTCAATGAATAGCCTTATGTGTCATTGAAAATATAGTCAAAGATTTATTTATTTTCTCTACATTGTTAGAGCTGAAACCACTGTGAAATTACTTAACTATTGCTTCTCATGTAGACAGAATTAAGAATATCTGAAATGCAGTCTGGGGTTTTCTTTGGAAGCATGTAGATATTTATACATCTTATAATATACACATTTAATTTTTTAACGGGAATATAATATACTCATTTGCTTATTTTCTTATTATTTTCTTTTGTACACTATTTATCTCCCATGCCTAGATCAGTGCCTAGCTTGTGATAAGAGCTCAGTAATTATTTGCTCAATGAGATTTTGAATGCAATTCCTGGTCAAAGTATATAAATAAGTTTAAGAGAACGAGTCTTAAAAGGGATCAGAATAGTGCAAACGTCAGGACTTTCACAAGGTAGAAACTAGTCCAGCTTTAGCCTTTATGCTTTGGCAAAAAAGGAGGCCACGTGTACACGCACTGTAAAACAGAAAACATCCCTAATTGCCTTGTGTTCAGTCCTTGGGTGCTCTCAGTTCCTGATATTCACCAGAACACCAATCTTCACTTAACACAGTTAATGATATAATTTTTATTTTTAAAAGGGAGTGCTGATGTTACTACCAGCTTCAGAAGATGTTTCAAATCTGGTTGTGGAGTCATTCTATTTCCAATTAAGCAGTGGGGGGATTCAATTACAAGCTGTGGGAAGCGAAGAGTTTGTGTCAATAAACCAGCAGTAGTATTAAGGGTGGTTGTCTGGTTTGCAAACATTAACAGCTTGAATCCTAAAGGCGTATGCTTGTGAAATTATCTAACTATTGCTTCTCATGGAGACAGGATTAAGGATACCTGAAATCTAGCCTGGGGTTTCCTTTGGAAGCATTTTCTCTCCTTGAACTTACAGGGAATTTGGGCATTAAAGTAGCGTATTAAAAGACTCATTGGGAGCTTGTTAACAAGGTTAAAGCCATTTAGAAAAAAAAAAATGTGTCAGAAAAGTATTCGGAAGAAGGCAGAATAATTTGTTGCAAGATCTGGTTAGAAATGAAAAGGGTAGGCCGGGCGCGGTGGCTCAAGCCTGTAATCCCAGCACTTTGGGAGGCCAAGGCAGGCGGATCACGAGGTCAGGAGATCGAGACCATCCTGGCTAACATGGGGAAACCCCGTCTCTAGTAAAAAATACAAAAAACTAGCCAGGCGAGGTGGCGGGCGCCTGTAGTCCCAGCTACTCGGAGGCTGAGGCGAGAGAATGGCGTGAACCCGGGAGGCGGAGCTTGCAGCGAGCTGAGATCCCGCCACTGCACTCCAGCCTGGGCGACAGAGCGAGACTCCGTCTCAAAAAAAAAAAGAAGAAGAAGAAAAAAAAAAGAAATGAAAAGGGTAAGATTCACTTAAAAATTATAATTTTGAGAGGTGATAGGGCTTTTGGAAAAAACATAAACACACGCACCACACACACTCACAAACACACACGCACCACACAAAACAGGAAACTGAAGTCTCAAAAGGTGAAGGTGATACCCAAGGACTGTCAACTAACTAGCAGATATGAAGTGTCCACTATGTGTCGGCTACTCTGCTGAGAGTCAAATATATAAATGGAATAATAAGTGTTAGTATCTTTCCTTTAAAAATTTATAGCCCAGCTACAATTTATTGTTTTTTTTTCCTTTGGTTTTATTGACTAACTTAAACTGTGCTGAGCCCCTTGCCAAACAAGTTAATATTCCAAATATTTTTAAATTGTTCATTGTCAGCTTTTCTGTTGCCTCCTCTTATTATCTTTCCTACTTGGCAACACAATTGTAATTTTTCAATCACTGGCTTTGAAAAAACTTTGGTAAGAGGACTGGTTCAGAGTATTTAGCCTTCATGTCATCCCGTTTCGAAAGAAAATTTCCCAGTTAGACTGCAAAATTTAATTCCTTGCCTGTATGTTTTCCAAAACAAGGACTATTTCCATTTACTTTCCTATGAAGCTGAATATAATTCCAGTTTCTCACAATTTGCTACTCACTATTCTCCTGGGGAAATGAATGATTCATCTGACTTGTGTCTTTGGGAGGGGGAATCAAGCATGTCCAACTCAGATATTTTCTCTTCTTCTACTCTGCTCATATTTGGGGTGAGCCGGGCATATGGTCAGAGCAGACTGTTATCGTCTGGCTTCAAGTTTGGATTCAGGAGTAAAATGGTAGCATGTACATTTGGTCACAGACTTAAAACCACACTTCTAATCTCCTTTTTTTGGAAGCAAAAGTTTAGGTTTTGACTTCCGTTATTCTAACTATTGGTCTCTCAATTGAGTCCAGACTTAAAGAGAGGGAGAAAGAGGATTTTATTGACCAGGGTAAGGGTCCTGAACCCACAATACATATATATGGCTTATGAGCAACTGTAAAGAAGCTAAATTTTACCTAATATAACTGTTTTTCAGGCAGAAAGAATTATCTTCACTAAATGGCCTCAAAAGATGGTGTTTTCCTAGTAAGATGAGACATTAAAGGAATGAGTAGATTCTTGGATCTCTTTCTTTCTCTCCTTTCTTTCTTTTCCTTCCTTCCTTCCTTCCTTCCTTCCTTCCTTCCTTCCTTCCTTCCTTCCTTCTTCCTTCCTTCCTTCCTTCCTTCCTTTCTTTCTCTCTTCCTTTCTTTCTCTCTGTCTCTCTCTAAAAAATATGGAATTAGTAGGAGGAAAGAAAGTAAGGAGAAAATGCACAAAGTAAATTTTCAGGATTTCAAAATCCTGTAAGAAAATAGAGAACTGAAGTTGTCCTGGGGAGCTTCAGATAACGAAGTATGAAAGAATGGTAGAGGTTTATTTTCTCTTCCTTCCTCCTCCTCCCTCCTCCTCCTCCTCCTCCTTCTCTTTCTCCTTCTCTTTCTCCTTCTCTTTCTCCTTCTCCTTCTCCTCTTCCTATTCCTTCTCCTCTTCCTCCTCCTCCTCTTCTTCCTCCTTCTCCTCCTCCTCCCTTTTTCTCCTTCCTTCCTGCTTCTTTCTTCCTTCTGGATCTTTTATCATTTGAGGTGGGAGCATAGGACAGGATGGTCTTGATGTATTAAAATTCTATCAGTGTCATTTTTCCCCAAATATGTATTTGCTGCTTTATAGATCAGAAGACAGTTTATCTTTAAAATAAGCTGTTGTTTTTCCAGGATGGAATTTGGAACTTTGTGTGAGTGTGTGTATGTGTATGAGTGAGTGTGTATGTAAACTGTGATGTGTTTGTGTGTACAAGCAAAAGTACACACAGATTCAGGCATGTGAATACAAGGGAAACCGGTTACGAAAAGGGGTAGAAAAGAACCAAGAAAACTGCCCTCCCATCCTCGTCTCCTTTTTTTTTTTTTTTTTTGACATTGAGTCTTGCTTTGTCACCCAGGCTGGAGTCCAGTGGCGCCATCTCACTGCAACCTCTACCTTCTGGGTTCAAGCCATTCTCCTGCCTCAGCCTCCTGAGTAGTTGGGACTGCAGGCATACACCACCATGCCCAGCTAATTTTTTATTTTTATTTTTATTTTTAGTAGAGATGGAGTTTCACCACATTGGCCAGGCTGGTCTTGAACTCCTGACCTTAGGTGATCCGCTGGCCTCGGCCTCCCAAAGTGCTGGGATTACAGGCATGAGCCACCATGCCCAACTCTCTTCTCCTTTTTTCACAAGGAAAAGGTTAATTATCTGGGATTAATTCTATATGGGATTGTGGTGGCCTGAATAATGGCTCCTTAAAGGATGTCTAAACTCTAATCCCTGAAACTTCTTCATATGATTTGGCAGATGGAAAGAAGTTAAGGATCTTGAGAAAGGGAGATTGTGCTGGATTATCTGGGTGGGCCTAGTGGAATCATAAGGGCCTTGTAAGAAGGAGACATGAGGGTTGGGGTCAGAAGAGATGAAGGATGGAAGCCAAGGTGAGACTGGTGCTGGGATATGAGCAAAGGAATTGAACAGCCCTTAGAAGCTGGAAAAGACAAGGCAACTAATTCTTTCCTGAAGTTTCCACAAGAAATGAGCCCTGATACCCCATTTTAGATGTCTGAGCTTCAGAACTATAAGATACTAAATGTGTGTTGTTTTAAGCCACTAAGCTGGTGGTAATTTGTTACAACAGGAATAGTAAACTCATACAGGGATGATTAATGACTAAATGGCATATTAGCAATGTTATACACTTATTCTGATTTTCACATATTTGTGAAGAACAAGGTATACATCTCCTTTTTCTACATGTGCAACAATTCCTATGATGAGTGCATTACAAAAAACACATGGGCTTATTGCGATTATTTTTCTTCCTACTGGGAAATGTGTAGGTGTATTTCAAACCTTTCACATCTGGATTTACAGGAGTATTCAAAGCTTTGAAAGTCCTTGAAGGCAGTGCATAGTCAATATATGCTTCCTCAGGGGAAACTGGTGAGAAATTGGAAAAGAGAATTAACCCCTTACATCCTTTACATAACCATTTAGTGAAGTATTATTACGAAAAAGCTCTTAAATGTAAAATGTCCTACATGTGGCCTAGACCTAGGCTTAGGGAGAGCGGAAGGTAGGTGTAATGTGAAAAGTTCTGAGAGCCTGACAGCAAATGTGGAGGATTTATTAACAGACTGAAAGCCCATTAAATATCATAGAGCCATTCTTCTCTAAGCCGTTCAGTTTACTTCTTACATAAGGAAATATGTTTCATAGCTTATTCAGGAAATAATTGGATTTTAAAAACCCTAAAATTAATTATAATATAAAATTATTGCATTTTCCTTAAACAAAATAGAGTAGTAAAATTTTGAGTGTCTTAACTAAAGCCACCTTTTTTTCCATATAAACTTCCATTTCAAAGAAGTTCAGATTTTAATAGTTCTTAAAAGTCTCTTTTTTAAAGAACCCTAAACTTTACTATTATAGTTAAAATTGGATTATAAAATCAATCTAATATAAATTGAATCATTAATTAAGTCAATTTTAAAAGAAATAATTTAATTTCATTAAGGAATTGTTACACTGATATTACAAAGTGAATGGATTCCTGTAATTAAAAAGCATTGAATTCCATATGACCATTTATCTTTTCTCCTCTTTTAGCCATTTTGGTGAATTTCTAAAACAGAATTTAATTAAATGCTGAAACAAAGACATAATTCAAAATTAAAATTCTATGGAAGAACTCACTTGCAAATCGTCAAAAGAGTTTTCCTTCAATATTTCAAGGGACCATAGCAAAGTGAAATATATATAAAGTTATTAGAATGTATATAACAGAATCACAGCTATTAAAGTGTCATTCATTATCCATGTGATCTCCCACCAAGTAAAGAACCATTTTCTAAATGTCTTAAATGAACATTTATTAGGTGATTGACATTTTCCTGGAGTTCAGACCCAGATTCAAAGGTATGTTTTCCAACATTAGATTTGGTGTTATACAAATCTTACTGAAAATAAACTGGAGTTTTGTAAGATTATAATTTTGAGGAAAGAGTTGTTAGAGACAGACAGACTTGAGCTTGCCCTTCGTCAGTGGCAGTGAGCTTTGTCAAATCGTTAACCTCACTGAGGCTCAGTTTCTGCATTTATAAATGAAGTAACATGTCTCACATTGAGTTATTACAAGGATTATATGTAAGATCACTTGTCAAGTCTCCACTGCAGGCCCTGGGACATGGAGATAATCAGTGAATATTTATGCTTTCCCCATTTTGCCTTATAAGACTACAGAACTGTAGCAGAAAAGGAGAATTGGACCTCTGTTATATGGTGTATGCTAATGGGACAGACATTTTTTTCTATCTTTGCTTCAAACTTGTGCACTGTGATTGCCATTATGTAATTTAAGTGGACATCTTTTAGATAAAATAAGCCTATAATAAAATGCCTTTGATGGCAGATGTACAAACTATAAAAATGAATACACATATGCATGTGAAGTAATACTTTTATTATTCTACTGTTCTACAAATAAGTTGTGCCTTATGCTATTTTCCGAGCTTTTCATTGCCTTCATGGATATATTCATTTGAATAACTGTCATCAGAGATTTCATCCACAGACCTGCATTTTTAAAGAGAATTTGACTGGGTCTTCTGTTTTTTTCTCTCTCTAATCATTTGGGCCACAGCAGCTAATTGCAGTGTCTAATTGTATCCTCAGTTGGCTGCTTGCACCCACAATTAACTAAATATAAGCACCAGCATCTTGGTACATTCAATTTTATGCCTCAAAGGGAGCTGTGTGAGAGGGCAGTTGGCTATCTTCAGGAAGACAGCTTCTCAGACTTGGAAGTGTAGGTCTAATTTTAAAACTTCCAAGTATTTTCTAGTTGGCATAGTCCATAAACCTGGTGACTATCTTAGCTACACTTTCAAGAACATAAAATCCAGGTAAGTTGCAGACAGGCCACAGTTTAAGAAAAATGTCAGTAGATTCATGAGCTCACCTCTGATCACAACCATTCTTATACTATGCTTGAGCAGCTCATGGAATAAATGTCCTGACAAGTATGTGTGCAATTACGGTGGACTGGGACAGAAGAACTGGAGCCTTCATGTGTTTTGATCCCATGACAGGTGTAATTGCCCTCCTTCAGCAATTTGAAAAGCCTCTTTGAGGAGTTAGTTGCAATGGTGCATTTGAAATGCAGACACTCCTCTAAAGCAGGTGCCTCAAAAACTGACTTGGAGTCAACTTAAATCCCACTCTGGACATCAGGCTGGAAAAATCACGAGGATGGAAGCCCATCACAGCCGAAGCTTGAACTTCCAAATTAGCTCACATCTTCAACAGATGTGCCAAAGATAATACTAGTTAATCCACCCCTTAAGGGAGAAATTAAAACTCAGTGTTTTGCAGTGGTTGCTCAGTAATCACTAGAATGTTGCTTTCAAAGCAAATCAAGAGTCTGTAGAAGTCTCTGTTTCTAGATAAGTAACAAAACAAAGGTTTCTCATACAGATATCCAGACATAAACAGATTGGAGAGCCAGAAAAAAAGAAGAAAGAGTAATGTACATGGAATAAATTTATAGCCTTTGTTTTCATCTCAGATTTTCAGTCTAAGCCTAGTCCTTCGCCACTATTTCCAACATAGTCATTGCTTAACAGTTTCAGCGATTCCCTTCACTGTCTCGTGTCATGTGGGAATTCTGACTTGGAGGTGAACTAATCCCAGACTAAGATCAAGTCTGTGACTTCTCATTTCCAATGCAGATTAGTGTTTTCACAGTATAAGGCATGCTTGAACAATTAGGTTAATTTGAGCTGAACAGATCCTAAAATCCATTCAGCTACATGAACCATATATTCGATATGATATTTCAGCTATTTATTCTTCTAGTGCATTGAGTTTTCTTGACCACCTTGTTATAAACCAGCCTTTATATATGTCTCTCGATTATTTATCAATAAGATTTATCTCAATTATTTGTTGATAAGGTGAGGTTCTCTCTATACATAATAGCCATACATATGGTAAATACATGTATATATAAAATATATATTTATATATATGTGTTTTTATTTTTTATATATATTTATATATATATATAAAACAGCTGAGGAGTAGCAGACATTGTTTAGTAAAGTAAAATATCTTGATAAGTATGTTCAGGGTTGCTAGGCAGCATAAACGTACATAAAAATTTGAGGATTAAAAATGCAAAAGAGATAAAAAGATACGTTTGCTGTTCTAGTGTGTGGGTGTTAGGGGTAAGTGGGCAACGTGAAGACAGAAGAAAAAGGGGGGTTTCCAGGGGACTATGTAAGGGCAACCCTTATTGGTGGGATTTTGGCAAGGTTGTTTCAAAATAGAAATGTCTAAGATGAAATTTTAATTTGGTTTGGGTGTGCAAAATACAATGATACCTCAGTAAGATCTACTCTGTATATGGAAAAATATGTAAGTGAATTGTGTGTTGAAACTATAGAAAGCGTTAGACTTTGGGCTTTTTCTTTTTTTTTTTTTTCTTTTTTTTTTTGAGATGGAGTCTCACTCTGTTGTCCAGGCTGGAGTGCAGTGGCGCAATCTTGGCTCACTGCAAGCTCCGCCTCCCGGGTTCACGCCATTCTCCTGCCTCAGCCTCCCGAGTAGCTGGGACTACAGGCGCCCGCCACCACATCCGGCTAATTTTTTGTATTTTTAGTAGAGACAGGGTTTCACCATGTTGGCCAGGCTGGTCTCGGTCTCCTGACCTTGTGATCCACCCACCTCGGCCTCCCAAAGTGCTAGGATGACAGGTGTGAGCCACCACGCCCAGCCGCTTTGGGCTTTTCCTACAGAACTTGTTTATAAGTAGGAACTCACACACAGATGTGTCTATGGGAAAATAAGTTCCTGGGTACTTACCTTAATGCAGGGAAAGCCTTAGACTTCTCCGCTTCATGAGCATACGTGTTCCAGGTAACCTTACATAGAAATCAAGGAGTCATGGTTTTCCCAGCTAACATCTAAAGTCTATTCTGCTGAGGACTAAAAATTCCGGTTCCACTAGGAACACAGAAATGTTTAGGAAAATAAGACATTCCCGTAAGATGTCCCCATTCTAGCAAGGAAGGTCGCAATGGTCAAATGTTAATAATACTATGTAATTTAGTCAGGAATGTGCACAACTTGCTCTGGCAATAAAGAGAAAGCTCAAACTTGAGACTAGTTCCTGGGAGGCTCAGAGGCTCCCTGACACAGACCAATTCTGCAGCATGAGTTCGGAGGACGGAGCCTGCCCTAGCCTGCCCTATCATAGGAATCTTACCTTCTGGGAGATATTATGCCAGTCTTAGATGCATTAGGGCTACTGGGAATCTTAAAAAAATCAGCAATTTCCTACCCTATCTAGGACCCCTTTGAACAGTCATCTTTTGATGCCTATCTCTTATCCCGTTGGATCTTCACACTGGAACTTTTCTAGGTAGGCTCTGAGAAATCTGAGGTAAAAGCCTGTTATTTTCAAGACTGTGGAGTTTTAAAGAGTTTAGAAAGTTCAAAGGAGGTTTTCATGGCAATTTACAATTCTGAGCACTTTATCAGATACGTGTGGGGATCGCAAATCCATCAGTAAAGGAACAGCCTAAACAGTCCTCCTTTACTTTTCTGAGCAGCAGCCCTGCCATGACAACTGATTTTCTTTTTCCATCTATGGGAGAAAATGCTCTGCCTTTACCAGTAAGCGGGTGGCTGTCAATTTTTTTTTTTGGCATAATTTAAAGTCCTTTAAATGCTTATTTTTAATTTTAATAATTTTGGAGGTGTTCACTTGTGCATTAAAATTCAGGAAGCTGGCTTAGCCCTCGGCTTACCTTCAGGGCAAAACTGTGTGCAAGACATGCTTCTATGAGATAATTTGTTTCCTAATTGGCATCCATTTGCTGAAATACAATTAAAGTTATTGCTCTAATATTAACATCAACATCTTGATTGCTCTATAAAGCATGAATATTTATAAATTTTTTTCTTCCATGGAAGATATCTCTTAGGCATTTACTTTTTGGTGTTGTCAGTTTCATATTTATTCAGAAGTTTTCATAAGGGGGATATGAGAAGGGTCTGAGTCACTTACTGAGATTTAAAACACAGCAGAGTTAGGCCATTTAGATGCTAAAGAGCTTTGTAAAGTGTCATTTCTAAGAAAATGTGTTTGGATTCTGGAGCTCAATTGACTTGAAAACCTGAGAACTAAATCATCTATGCTACCTACTTTTTACACTATTATGAGGATCATGTGAGCTAGATGAATTTAATGCCCCTAATTGGGAAAAAAACAAAAAACAAAAAACAGTACCTTGTATTTGCACAATGCTTTAAGATTTATAGTAGGCTTTGCACCTCTCAAGTGTGACTATTTGGAAGACATGATATTTCACTACTAAGTTTTTTTGGGGTTTTTTTGGAGACAGGATCTTGCTCTTGCCCAAGCTGGAGTGCAGTGGTGCAATCACGGCTCACTGCAGCTTCACCTTTCCAGCTCAAGAGACCCTCCCACCTCAGCCTCCTGAGTAGCTGGAACTATAGGCATGTGCCAGCAAGCCCATAGCTGGAACTACAGGCAGGCATACAGCACCAAGCCAGCTATTTTATTTATTTATTGTAAAGACAGCCTTCCTATGTTACTCAGGCTGGTCTTGAACTCCTGGGCTCAAGCAATCCTCCCACCTCAGCTTCCCAAAGCGCTGAGATTACAGTCATAAGCCATATGGCACCCAGACTCATTACTAAGTTATTGGTGGCACCATTGCAGGTTTATTGTTGTTATTTTGTTTTGAGAATGAACTGAAAATTTAATCATTATAAGAATGTAAAGACATAATTCTAGATATATTCAGAATTCAATGATTACTGTTCATCAATTATAACATTTAGATTACTTTTTTAATCCATTAAGCTGTTAACGTATCTTTCAAATTTGAAAACTAATATAGGATATCATACATGTTATACATATCAAGTTGTAAGAAAAAGCAAGTCTTAAAAAATAAAAGCACCTTTTCATGTTCGAATACTCAATTTACCTCTTCAGATACAATTGTAATTAAGAGTTCCTTTGTTCTTCTTGTCCCTTTCTCTTTCTCTTCCTTTCCTAAGTTATTCTCTAAAATTACCAGTTGGACCAAGCAAGATAGGAATTTTAATGAGGTAAGAAGTTCTTCAAAGGTTCAGCACGCTTGTCAGATCCAGAGCAAAATGAAGAAGAAATCTGTGCAAGGGGTAGGGGGGATGTTAAATATTTAAGTCCAAGTGGAAGAGTAGTAGGGTGTCTACCTCGTGAAAGAAGAGTACAGGGAGGGTAGGAGCCCTGTGATGTGATGAGGGAGTGTATCCACCATTCACATAAGTGACAGGGAGACCAAAGGAGAGACCGTGTACCTGCAGAGGATGGATCTGTAAGTCATATGTTAATTATAATGGGAGCCTGGTTTCTCACTGTTGGGTAGCGGTGTTTCACATGAGGAAACGAAGAACTGTCACTAAACTCTGGAATTAAATTAGATGAGATGAGGTAGTGACATAAACATACAGTTCTCAATATATGGACAGACTACATAAGATATAAATATAAATGTGAGATTTGTATGTATGTGTAAGGGTTCTCTAGAGGGACAGGACTAATGTTCTTTAGAGGGACAGGATAGATGTATGTATAAAAGGGAGTTAATTAAGGAGTGTTAACTTACAGGATCACAAGGTGAAGTCCCACAATAGGCCGTCTTCAAGCTGAGGAGCCAAGCAGCCAGTCTGAGTCCCAAAACCTCAAAAGCAGGGAAGCCGACAGTGCAGCCTTCAGTCTGTAGCCGAAGGCCTGAGAGCCACTGACAAACCACTGGTGTAGGTCCAAGAATCCAAAAGCTAAAGAGCTTGAAGTCCTGTGTTTGAGGGCAGGAAGCATCCAGCATGGAAGAAATATGGAGGCCAGAAGACTCAGGCAGTCCAGTCCTTGCACGTTCCTCTGTCTGCTTTTATTCTAGCCTGGCTGGCAGCTGATTAGATTGTTCCCACCCAGATTGAGGGTGGGTCTGCCGCTCCCAGTCCACTGACTCAAATGTTAATCCTCTTTGGCAACACCCTCACAGACACACCCAGGAAAAATAGTTTGCATCCTTCAATCCAATCAAGTTGACACTCAATATTAGTCATCACAGTACGTGACTGTGTAAAGAAATATATTTTCAGCCCTTCCACTGAAAAAGCCTGCCACCTGTGATAGCCAATAGCCGAAAACACCCCTAGTGCCCAGAGCGTGGTTTCTAAATATTGCTTTTGACTAAATGGAATCAAGGCTCCTTGGAGAAATGGCTGATTCCAAGGTTGAACATAGAAAAGAAAGCCCAAAAAGTATGTCAGAAAATAAAAGTGATGACAGCATATAAAAGTAACACGGATGCCAGCATAAAGGGACTCTCACTGGCCAAATCTGGATACATTTTAGCATCATATTAAATAATAAAAGTAGTAGATTAAAACCATGAAATAAAAATAATTTATAAGGTCTTAGTGACAAAAATACTTAAAGAAATTAATTGAAAGTTTAATGAGGAATGTAATATTTACATAATCTCATAATACCTCCTCACAAAAAGCACTTTTTCTTTGTAATGGGAAAACCAACTGTACAGTGGAGAGGCCTGAAAAAATCCCCTTAGCCAACTGATCAAAATCAGCATCAACCAGTCATGGACTACATTGAAATTCAGTGCCACCTGAGAGGATGTAACGAGAATGTAGCATTACTACCGTAATATGGTGGCCAAAAATGCGTCACCTAAATCTAATAATGAGGCAACATTAGACAAACTTAAATTGAGGGAAAGTCTAAACATAGGTAGCGTATTATCTCCCAAAGAGTCATGATTATGAAAGCCCAGAAAAGACTGTCTTGGATTAATGGAGACTAATAAGGGGATGACAAATAAATGCAATGAAGGACTCTGGATTGAACACAATTGCTATAAAAGGTACTTATTGGTACAAATGGCAAAAATTGAATAGGAAAGTGGTGAAAACTGAAGTGTCTAAAAATTAAATGATCATAAAAGCGAAGTTAATGTTCTGGTTTTTATGGCTTTATTATCTTATGGAGGAGAATGACATTATTGTTAGAAAACAATTTTGAGCTGGGTGCAGTGGCTCACTCCTGTAATCCCAGCACTTTGGGAGGCTGAAGCAGGTGAATCACGAGGTCAGGAGTTCAAGACCAGCCTGGCCAAGATGGAGAAATCCCATCTCTACTAAAAATACAGAAATTAGCTGGGCGTGGTGACGGGTGCCTGCAATCCTAGCTACTCAGGAGGCTGAGGCAGAGAATTACTTGAACCCGGGAGGCGGAGGTTGCAGTGAACCAAGGTCGCACCATTGCACTCCTGCCTGGGCAACAGAACGAGACTCTGCCTCAAAATAACAACAATAATAATAATTTTTCAAGGCTGGAGGCAATTTGCTCTCAGAGGATTCAAGATAAACTTACTGGTACTGTTTTGTAACTTTCCTCTGAGTTTCAAAATAAAAAGTGAGAGAAAAAATTCTGATTTCTTTCTAGAAATACCATCTTCACATGAAAGTGGTTGTGAGTATACAAGTCCATGTTTGTATTTTCTCACACAAGTGAGATTGTACATGCTATTCTTCAATTGGAATTTTTCTCCTAGCTGTGATCTTGGCAATTGCTACATATAAATGTATGCACTAGGTATTCAAAATTACTTATTTTTTAAAAAACAGGAAATTATCTACTTTCTTTTAATCATAATTCTGCATAAAATTCTATGCAGAATATTTTGATCTTAAAAGAAAAATTTTACTACTTGTAGTTAGCACGTCTTTCTTGGATTTAGATACATGCTGGTTTCTATGTGCAACTAGACTTGATTTAATTGAAATCATTTCAAAACAAATTTTGCAGACAAATTCAATTGGTGACTACAAGAATTTAAGATATCTTTATTTGTATCTCTCCGAGGACTATGATTGTTTGAATCCATTTCTTGAGCATCATTCCTCAATGCATGAATACTTGGTACCTGTTTGGTCACAAAATGCTAGGTGTGGCTTGCTAAACCCAGACAATGGAGTGACTACACTCAGGAAAACTACAACTGTAGTGAGAGTTAATATTAGCTCCTCCTTGAGTAATGGGTTCATTCTGGAAGTTAGAATCTAAGACTTTCAAAGGGAAGATATGGAACAGGAGAGATGGAAGACTTGATGTTACCTAGCTGATATTCTCAGATCTCACTCTTTCATTGATTTCTGTTTATCTCCCACTGGCCAGAATATGCCTATCAGGGCCGGTGTGTTGTTTCAGTACCATGGAGAGCTACCTCGCCTACATGCCAAAAGTACCAGGCAATGAACACCATTCTGGAGCAATCCTTGCTTAACCTGTGACAGCTAGCAGTTGATGTACAAATACCCCAGATCTCTTACTAATGGGAGACATGTGAAGTCTGAGTTTTACACGGTTTCTCAGACATTCCTTCTGAGATTAGGCTCCAGGTGCCCACTGTGTTCCATCCTTGTCTCTCTTTTCCATTTCCTATCAATGCTTTCTGCACTTGCCAAACAAATTACTTGCACTCAAATCCTAGTCTTAGGGTCTACTTCTGCAGGACTGCTAGGCAGAGTTTTTGGTAGTAGTAGTGCTGATAGCTAGAAAAGAGCCTTGGAAGAAAGATCTCATTTAATCATCTGAGTGTAGCTCATCATAACATCAGATTGCTTAGAATTATACAGTGATAGAATTCCAGGGCCAAATATACTAAGGTCATATAATGACCACAACAGTTACTTAAAATTTGAAAATCCACTATCTGCCCACTTCCACATCTGCAATCACTAGGAGGAACTCAGACCCTCTTGAGGCACACATTTCTACTTGCTGGAAAATCCTTTTTGTTGAGAGACAGAAGAAGTTCCACAATTTTTCATCAGGGACACCAAATAATTTCAATTCCTCTTCCAACCTCAAACCTTCCAATATTTGAAGACTCAACCATTGTGCTTGCTTTGAGACTTTTCCAGGTGATGTTTGTTTGTTTTTTGTTTTTTTTTTTTATATGGAGTCTCACTCTGTCACCCAGGCTAGAGTGCAGTGGAATGATCTTGGCTCTTTGCAACCTCCACCTCCCAGCTTCAAGTGAGTCTCCTGCCTCAGCCTCCTGAGTAGCTGGGACTATAGCTGCACACAACTGCACCTGGATTTTTCATTTTTAATAGAGACAGGGTCTCACCATGTTGGCCAGGCTGGTCTTGAACTCTTGGCCTCAGGTGATCCACCCATCTCTGCCTCCCAAAGTGCTGGGATTACAGATGTGAGCCACTGCACTCAGTCCAGGTGTAATATTTTTAATTTCTTCAATTTGTCCTCATGAAAATGTTGTAAAGACACTTCTGGATCTTAATGTCTCTCTGTTGGACATGACAACAGTGGGCCAAAATTGTTCTGTAGTTCTCAAAGTATTTGATAGATAGTCCAAGGGAGATACTGATTGTTTAAGAGTAGAGTTAGGCCTCTCACCTCTCTTCTGTACATTGTACAACTAAAAGTTAAGCCAAAAATAATATTGGCTTTTTATGTCACTGTTTAATCTGAGCGCAATTTTACCAAGTCTTCATCTAACTCCATTGATCTTACTATTCAAATGCCCTCTCAGATGCCAACTCATGAACAATCACCTATAAGTGACCTGCCATCATCCTCTGCAGGTAATAGGTGACTCTAACAGAAATTCTATATTATCCCTTGAAAAAAATAAAATGAAATGAAATTTTCCTTGTCTAACCAGCTTTGGAGACCTATGACTTCTCTAATCCTACTGACCACAGCAAAGACAAATGAGCAAAGGGGACCATATAGCAGTGCACAATGGAAGACAGTTTACTCATAGTAAAGTAGAGAGAGCACCCAGAGAAATGAAGTCTCACTCAAGGCAGCAAAGACTGTTGCAGGATTCTTTTCCTCCTTTCTAAGTAGAGCAGAAGAATAGTGCCATCTGCATAGGCCCAGGAGTACCTATGGACAGCAATATCATAATGTATTATTTAAAGTGAGAAAAGATCCCTACAAAAGCCTCAGGACATCAGCAACACTTTCTAGGCTAGAGATTTGAGGTTGACTCTTAGAAACAGTGCCAGTGAGGATGGCATCTGAGTGATGCAAGAGCAGGGAGAGGCAGAGCACCAGACAGACGAGGAAAGGTTCCTGGGGTAGCACCAGTGGGATGCGTTCTACTGAGCCTGTGTGCTTTAATGAAGTTTTAAGGAGAGGAAAAAATGGACAGATGAAGTTTCATATTGTGACTTTAATTACTATAAGAGAAGGAAAGACAACAAGAGCCCTACTTGCACTTGTCTTTAGAATACATAAAATTGATTGCATGTTTAAAATGTTTTCTAAAACCATGTTAGTCTTAGAGGAAGGATCTCCTTTTTTCTTCCCTTGCAACCAGAGTATCCAGAAGGAAAACAAAAACAAAAACAAAAACAGCAACAAAAACAAAAACACAATGGTCTAGTCTTGGTTAACTTGTCCGGGATTGTTTTCAGCTTAACATCATTGCCTCCCTCTTCTACTACATCTCCTTTGCATGTGGGGACATTGGGTCTCTCATAGCATATCATGTTCAGTTCTTGACACAGCATTTGAACATCATTGATAAAGGAAGCCAAGTTCTGTAGAGAGAGATGAGAATCATGGCATGACTCCAAACAATGTCTGATTGAAAAAAATGGAAGGCATTCTAGTCTTCGATTATATGCTTCACACATATCTGTACAGTAAAATAGAAAATATTTTAAAATAATTAACAGAGTAAATTTGCCTGCCCCTCATGTCTACAGCATTATCGAGTGTGGGGACTGTTACCATCTTCAGTGGAAAGACTGTTACCTTCCTTACATATAATAGGGGCTCTGTAAATTTTGGCTGAAATTTTCCTTATTTTCACAGAAAATAGAAGTCCCATGAAGGTTACTCAACTACTTACACTGATTTTTTCTTTCTTTCTCTCTCTTTCTCTCTCTCTTTCCTTCCTTCCTTCCCTCCCTCCCTCCCTCCCTCCCTCCCTCCCTCCCTCCCTCCCTCCCTCCCTCTTTCTTTCTTTCTTTCTTTCTTTCTTTCTTTCTTTCTTTCTTTCTTTCTTTCTTTCTTTCTTTCTTTCTTTCTTTCTTTCTTTCTTTCTTTCTTTCTTTCTTTCTTTCTTTCTTTCTTTCTTTCTGATGGAGTCTTGCTGTGTCCTCCAGGCTGGAGTGCAGTGGCTCTCTCTTGGCTCACTGCAAGCTCCACCTCCTGGGTTCACGCCATTCTCCTGCCTCAGTCTCCCGAGTAGCTGGGACTACAGGTGCCAGCCACCATGCCTGGCTAATTTTTTGTATTTTTTTTAGTACAGACGGGGTTTCACCATGTTAGCCAGAATGGTCTCGGTCTCCTGACCTCGTGATCTGCCCACCTCAGCCTCCCAAGGTGCTGGGATTACAGGCGTGAGCCACTGCTCCTGGCCTACACTGATATTTTCTAAAATCATTGATCCTAGCACTAATTTCACTGTTTTGGGATTCTTCTTTTACTTATTGGTCTTCCCCACAATGAGATTATGAGAGTCTTTGAAGGTTATATGTCATACCTGAATTTCTAACGCATTATAATACCTGGCCCATAGCAGCCCCTCAATAAGGGTTGAATAAATGAATGAATGAATGAATGAAGACCCTTTAATATTTGACTAGAGTCATCAGATGAGTACACTTGGATGTTACATTTTCAGTTTATTCTTATTGGACTGTTCAGGTTAGGTGCTTTAAGGCTACTAGATAAAAGACTACTTCATCTTCTACTTATATATTTTTTCCTTTTTTTCATCTCTGTCGTACAAGAAATGACTCTTTGCTACTCATAATTCCTACTTTTCTTTTACCAAAAAGGAAGTTTGTATGAGAGACATGGCAGAGTCACATATACTATACCAAAGAGATTTCTGGGCCCAATAAAATTTTAGTTGGTCCCCAGATTTTGGAAATTATGAGGTATACATCTTTGATGCACTAATTCATTTCACCATTGCCTTTTTTTAGCTGAACCAGTTTCTCTTCTCCTAGCATTCAACTCTTCAACTTATTTTTCTTGAGAATTAAGACCTTACTTTCTCAATGTAATTATATTTGTCAGACTCATCTGTCAGTCATTCCAAAGAATGTTTCAAAGATCCCATTGTTAGTTGCTAAAGTAGTCCCCAGGAATATGTGGGATGGCAGCTACAGAACTCGTTTGAAATAGTTGCTAATTATATTCTTTATTTTTCAGTAGCCTCCAATTACATATGAATTCCAGGCCTTTGCCTACATTTGTGACAATTATACTTGGGGATATGACATTACCATTGTGTTAAATCTAAATCTCATAACTACTACTGTCCTGCACAATTAGACGAGTTCCTGTTTGATTTGATTTCACTAAACGACCATAAAACAGCCAGGTGTGGTGGCATGTACCTGTAGTTCCAGCTACTTGGGAGACTAAGAAGGGAGAATCACTTGAGCCCAGGAGGTCGAGGCTGCAGTGAACTGTAATCGCACCACTGCACTCCAGCCTGAGCAACAGGGCAGAACTCTGTTTCTAAAAAAAATAAAAATAAAAAACAACCATAAGAAACATCAGTTGAATTATCTGTCCCACTCCTCATGCTTTGCTCATTTATTATTATGCAAGTACCATGTACTAGACATGTTCACACATAGTTTTGGGAACATTAAAGGATTCAGTCAAAACTAGAAAGCCAGTATGCAGTGAATCATATTTTGTATAGAGATTTATGTAATATCAAAACTTGTGTTTAAACCATATTGACTTTGGGTATATGTGTAATATTAATGTTTAAACAGGTATTGTATTTAATTTTTATTGTATTTTATTTTAAGTTGCAGGATACATTTGCAGAATGTGCAGTTTTGTTACTTAGGTAAACGTGTGCCATGGTGGTTTGCGGCACCTATCAACTCATCACCTAGGTATTAAGCCCAGCATACATTAGCTATTTATCCTGATGCCCTCCCTCCCCTGACCCCACCAGAAATACCAGAAATGGTATTTGGTATCTGGTATACCACCTGTGTAAGATGGATAGATTGCAAAAATTTTCTCCCATTCTGTAGGTGGTCCGTTCACTTTAATGATAGTTTCTTTCGCTGAGCAGAAGCTCTTTAGTTAGATCTCAGTTGTCAATTTTTGCTCTTGTTGCATTTGCTTTTGATGTTTTCATCATGAAATATTTGCCCATGCCTATGTCCTGAATGGTACTATCTGGATTTTCTTCTAGGGTTTTTATAGTTTTGGGTTTTACATTTAACTCTTTAATCTATCTTGAATTAACTTTTGTATAAGATGTAAGGAAGTGGTCCAGCTTCAATTTTCTGCATATTCCTAGCCAGTTCTCCCAGCATCATTTATTAATAGGAAATCCTTTCCCTATTGCTTGTTTCTGTCAGGTTTTTCAAAGATCAGATGGTTGTAGATGTGTGGTCTTATTTCTAAATTCCCTATTCTGTTCCAATGGTCTGTGTGTCTGTTTTTGTACCAATACCATGCTGTTTTGGTTACTGTAGCCTTGTAGTATAGTTTGGATTCAGGTAGTGTTATGCCTCTAGCTTTGTTCTTTTTGTTTAGGATTATATTTGCTATACGGGCTCTTGTGTGGTTCCATACGAATTTTAAAATAGTTTTTTTCTAATTCTGTGAAGAATGTCAATGGTAATTTAATGGAAGTAGCATTGAATCTATAAATTACTTTGGGCAGTATGACCATTTTCACAATATTGATTCTTCCTATCCATGAGCATGATTTTTTTTTTTTTTTCCATTTGTTTGTTTCCTCTCTGGTTTCCTTGAGCAGGGGTTTGCAGTTTTCTTTGAAGGGGTCCTTCACTTCTCTTGTTAGCTGTATTCCTACGTATTTTATTCTCTTTGTAGCAATTGTAAATCAGAGTTCATTCATGTTTTGCCTCTCTGCTTGTCTATTGTTGGTATATAGGAGTGCTTGTGATTTTTTAAGCAGGCATTTTATTATCATGAATTGACACATGCTGTCACTAATAACATGTCTGTATCTGATAACTCTTTAGGGAACATGTGAAAGACAACACTGCGTAGGCATATAACAGCTTCATATAAAAGTGATTTTCAGGTTTCTTTCTGAATTAAGTCTACACATATTTTAAACCGGCCCTGACAAACTCAGAGATGCTTCCCACATTGTATTCAGTTCCTAATAATCTTTTGATAATACTTCCTTGGATTAGAAAACAGGTTAAAAAGGCAAAGACAGTCAAATGATCAAGTGATCTTTTAGACATTTGGCTTTATTATCTACCTCAATCTTAAATTATAATAAAAAAAATAAGCCCCAGAAATTTGCTGGAAGCTCATACAAGATTTTTCTCCACTATGACCACATTTCACCAACATTTCAGTAGAAATGATTGGGCCATTGAAAAATTTTAACCTTTGGGTCCATTTCACCATCTCACCACCTGTGAATACCAGTCATGTTACGATAAAATTATAATCTTATAGCCATTGCTTGCAAAAATACAGTGAAATAACCACTCATTTACAGAGCTACATTTAAAAAATTCATTTGGTAAGCAACTTGGCAATATAAATAAGAGCTTAAAATATTAACAAATATTGACCTAATAAATATACTTATGTGAACATAAACCAAGAAAAATATTCGAATACAGAAAGGGTATGGGAAAAGGGGAAGCAATTAAGTACAAGTTTTATTGCAGCATGTTTCCCTACAGTAAAAAATAGAAAAGAAAAAACATAAATGTCTTTAATTGGGAACTAGTTAAGTAGCCTATGGCATTTTTACTTGATAAAATATTACACAATCAGCAGAATATAATTTTGAAGATTTTATAATAACAGTACATGCTTACAGTACTATATTAAATAAATTTGCTTTGCTTTAATTGCACCTGCATTCGTAATCCCTTTAAACCAAATCTTCCATGCCTTTGTTCCTGAGAAACACTTCGCAGGATTTGAACTCATATCTGTAACCCCACTGCTCCCTCCGCAACATGTCTTCATTAAAATCTAACAGCTTCTCGTGCTCCTGGGAGAGCAGAGAATCTAAGTAGAGATGTAAAATTGATACAGGAGGGATGAGAAGCCTGTGGATGAGCAGTACAACTGTTCCAGTCTTGGATGAAATTCTCTATCATTTTTTTTTCCTCCTTTGCTTCCTGAAGATCCTTTAAAATCTTATTTCTCAGTGAGTAATTTTGTCTTTATGATACAAAAGGTAATTCCCATACCTAATATTGTTTCTAAGCACATGTGAGTACCCTGCTGAGTTATATATGAGTTTTTTTATGAATATGACACAAAATGAAAATTCTATTTCTAGAATAGAAAAAAATGTAAATTGACTTTCACGCTCAAGTGACTTGTTTCGGGGATTGGGGAGGGGGGTAGATTCAGTGTATCATCTTCTCTGTATTCATGTGTAATTGATATAACTTTCAGCAATTGTTCTACATTTACAAACTTCATATTCAAAGAGTAAAGTCACAGATGTTATTGATTTTAAATAGATCTTAGGTTGCCCTCATCAAAAGTTGTCTTCTCTTGAGTAAAGGCATTAGCAGTCTGATTAAAAAGATTGTAAACTGCTGAGCATGACAAGTTTTAGGCTTTTTGTTGTTTGATTTAGTTTCCTGGATATCCTGCATTCTGCCTGTTTCATAGTGAGAAACGGGCAGCTGGCATTCTGTCATTACTCACATATCTTTTTCAGTTTTTAGGCAATTGCTATAAAGCTCCCTAGATGGATAAACAACACTTTGATATGGCATGAGGAACTGTTTTTAGTGACCCTAGCTGATCAATAACAAGAATGTCATTTCTGCCCATGAGGCAAACAATAAGTTGTGAATAGATAACACGTTAAAGCTGAAATGTGAATTTTATAAAGATTGAGAAAAGATGGTAAAATGAAAATGTATACACGTTGGGAATATTATTAAATAAAAAATGTTTTGTTTGCATCCTAGGTATAGTGATGTCTCAAGTATTATATAAACATGTTTTACATGTAAAACCATCCCATTTAGCCATCTTTATATTCCGTTTGTAGTATAGACTCCAAATGTTGATTATTTAAGAAAAAGGTCAGATGTGGTGACTCACGCCTGTAATCCCAGCATTTTGGGAGGCCGAGGTGGGAGGATCACTTGAGGTCAGGAGTTCAAGACCAGCCTGGCCAACATGGTGAAACCCCCGTCTCTACTAAAAATACAACAATTGGCCAGATGTGGTGGCATGCACCTGTAATCCCAGCTACCAGGGAGGCTGAGGCAGGAGAATCACTTGAACCTGGGAGGCGGGATTGTCATGAGCTGCTGCACACCAGCCTGGGGGACAGAGTAAGACCATATCAAAAAAAAAAAAAAAAAAAAGGGCATTTAAGTCAGGCATGCTGGCACATGACTGTAGTCCCAGCACTTTGGGAGCCCAAAGCAGTGGATCACCTGAACTCAGCAGTTCCAGACTAGCCTGGGCAACATGGTGAAACCCTGTCTCTACAAAAGAATACTAAAATTAGCTGGGTTGGTGGTGGGCGCCTGTGGGAGAATTGCTTAATCCTGGGAGGCGGAGGCTGCAGTGAGCCAAGATTGCACCACAGCTCTGCAGCATGGGTGACAAAGTGAGATCCTGTCTCCAAAAAACAAAAGGAAAGAAAAGGACATTTAGCTAAAAGTGGTGTTATTGATCAAACATCAAGTCATATGACAGCAAAACTTTTCACTCTGTCATTACACAACAGTGATGCACCCTCAGGAAACACATGTACATGCATGCATGTGAGTACACACACACACACACACACGCAATGTATCTTTAATGAAAAATATCAATTAAGTTTTCCTTATATCTTGTATGTCCCTTGATCAAAGATACAGTATTATGATTTCTGATGTATCTGCTAAGCTTATTACCTTGCCAGGCCTATCATCAGTGCTCAATTCATATCTTTTAAATGTGTGAGTGACTGTGTATGTAATCATGAATTTATAGTGAGAATATGTTAAATCCACTTTGGCTGTGTGTTGAGGAAATCCTTTATATACTTAGAATATATATACTTAGAATTTATATATATTATATATATTTATTTGTGTATATTACATATATTCTATATAGTTATAGAATATATATATTTTACTTAGAATTTATATACTTAGAATAAATAATATATTTACCCAAATAATCTATAGTAACATGTGAATTACTCAATTTGATAACCACATACTTAAACAGAGGAGAATTTGGGGCATAAAGCTGCAATGTGTAATGAATATCTTTGTGGAAATATGACATTCTTACTTTCTGATAGCTCTGCTCCTTAGGAAGGGCATGGTGGCAAAGATGCCAGGACATAAATTGTTGTGGGCTGCTTTGCATTACCTTATTATGCAGGAACCATAAATATAGCTTCTGTGTTGGAATTCTAAGTGCAGAATCCTTTTTTGGAAGTGCCTTTAATGGTTGCCTTCTGAAGTTATTTGTCATTATTTGTAATATTTATCCATCCATAAAGGAAAATATATCATTTATAGAAAAAACACAGACCTCCATGTAAGAATTAAAACAATACAGATAAGAGACACTCCTGGTGGCACTATTATAATAATTAAAACTTTCTGGTGATGCTGATTACCATACTCTTTATTATCTCAATTAAGTACACTAAGTGCCATAGTGGAGAACTGTAAAATGCTAGGGTTGGAAAACACTAGATTGTATCAGGCCAACCTCCTTATTTTAGGGATGGTCACAGAAGTGTCTGTCTGGAATCCTTATAGCATAGGTGATCCCTCAATGACATTAGGACTTGTATGACTTCAGAGTTTAAATGAAAGATTCTGTATAGAAATATAGCCACATAATGTCTCTATAGATATGCAATCCAAGTAATACAATAACTTAATAACAAAATGTATTCCTAGGCAAATCTCGAGCCTCTGGTCCTAGAGAAATGGAAAACTTACCTAGTCTGTCTTTCTTACCAACTGGGCCACCTTTGTTCTTGTTTTTGTTTTGTACTTGAACTGAATAATTTCACAAGCTTAAATTTATACTAGTATCAGTATTATTATCAATGTTATCCTATGCACGTAACACCTTTATTGGCCTTACTTAGTACATAAATTGTTCGATTTATGTAACACATTTGTTGGCCTTACTTAGTATATTTTTAACCTGAAAAGTTAATAATTGAATTAAAATTTGTGAAAACATCCTTAAAAGAAAACAGCCTTTCATGATGGAGACAGGACAGCTCTATTATATCATAGTAATAGAAAGTCCTTGAGAATGTAGTATAATACTTTATTTTTCATGACAGTCTTAACACCCTTACTTGCTGAGACCTTTGTAGGGGAAAGAGAGTAAAGAGAAGACTAAGGTGAGGTTGACAGGGAATGCGCCCAGTGAGCATGAGTTAGAGGTCAGAAAGAATCACAAGTGGTAGAATGCTCTCCAACTGTGAATGGTCAGGATTATTGGGTTACAAATTTGCTGAAGGAAGCAGAGCCTCCTTCATTGATCAGAAAAGCAATTTGGTGTTTGCAATCTTGTGACTATCAGAAATGGGATTTAAAAAGTGATGAGTGTGTGCATTAGGTGGTCCAATTCAAAGTACATTTAACAAATTTCCTTAGAATTCTCTACCTTCCAAGAACAATGCTAATTGCTGAGCGGACGAAAATAAGGAAGATAGAAGTCAGGCTAACAAGCAATTTGTTTGGCAAAGTCACCAATGTATATGAGTATCTGAGATGTACACATTGTAAAAAAAGAACCCACGCTAAAAGCATGATTCACATCCCATCCCACGAAAGTCAAGGGGGAAGGAAAGCACTAATGCCTGAATTTTAAAGGGGAGGTTGATTTCTATGTAGATAAGCAAGATGGGAGAGAATGTCCTTGAAATTATGGGTATTACACAGCAAAATATACTTTCAGGTATCCAAGCAGTTATTAAAGATAAAGAGAGATTATCAAAATGCATACAATAATCCACACGTCACAGAGGTCTATAGACCTTAAGTTCTTGACCTTCATTTACGGGCGTGGGTCTTCCCTTCTGTTTCTATCTTATCCTAAATGTCCACGTTTTAAACCATCATTTCCATCTTGCCAAGTTTACACTTTCCACACCGATTTTAAGAGTTTAAGCATAAGACCTTCCAAAATAGCTTTCAGCGCTGACAGATACTGGGTACCACATCTAGGGTATGCCTCTCCCATTGCAGTTACTATAGGTCTGTGAGTTTGATACAAGAATTTTGCAGAAAGTAGCAGTAAATGATCTTGAGAAATGAGTGGCTTATTGGAACTCCCCAAATATTCTACAGTGTGGGGGATGACCTTGCTGACAAGATTCCTCACAATCCAAGGAAGAGGCTACATTGTCAAGAATCTCATGTTCTCACTCATAGGTGGGAACTGAACAACGAGATCACTTGGACTCAGGAAGGGGAACATCACACACCGGGGCCTATCATGGGGAGGGGGGAAGGGAGAGGGATTGCATTGGGAGTTATACCTGATGTAAATGACGAGTTGATGGGTGCAGCACACCAACATGGCACAAGTATACATATGTAACAAACCTGCACGTTATGCACATGTACCCTACAACTTAAAGTATAATAATAATAAATAAATTTAAAAAAAAAAAAAAAAAAAGAATCTCAGAGGCCAAAAATCTTCCCGGGAAGACAAGGCCACATCAGACTGTGTGAGATGCAGCTCTGGCTTCATTTGGGTGGGAAATGTATATTCTTGCCCCGTTTTGGACACTTAGTGAATGCTGTGAGCGCAACCCTCGCAACAGGAATTTGCTTTGTGTTTTAAATTGGGTTCCAATTGTGGAACCCAATTGTGGAACCCAATTTAAAACCCTACACCATCTCCTTCAGCAGCTGGCTCTGTCAGTCTAGGTAGCACCTAGAGGGAAATTCAGTCTCCTGTCTGAATGCCTTGCTTGCCTTCATTTTTTTGTATTACACTCCATCCTGCCTTTGTTCATCCCTACTTAACAAAACATCATTTACTCTCTCTCTCTGTAACTCTTGCCTTATAGTCAGACTGTTCTTTAATACTGTTTCCCCAGCTATAGGCAATCTCAGACATTCCTAAACTGTCTGGGTTTTCTTGTAGCAGACCTGTTGCAGGTGTCCTCACTCTGTATAATTTTGTCTAATTAAGCAGGAATTGGGCAACTAACAAATACGTAACTAAATGCCTTCCATGTGAAGTCACTCCATGTTAGAAAACATACGTGGGCATTTTTGTTGACTATTGACCTCCAAATGAAGGGAAATATTTTTACTTATAAGCTAGTGTATGTGGGTTTATACCCTGATTGGGGGTGGAGATGGGAATCCTCATCCTTTCAAGGAGACATGTGCTGATTTTAAGTGATATTCACGACAGATTCCATGTCAATTAAGACCTGGGCCCTCATGATTTGTATTGGTTTTTCTCTTATTCTATGCAGCCACTCACCCACCACTCTTGGTCCTGCCTTTAGATGCTATTAGTTCCTGAAGGGAGACCATTTTGATCAGAAGATTTAAATTATTTCCAATATTTCCAATCACTCTTCTCAAAACTACCACCAGATGCTGGTTCTGCTTCCTTTTTCTAGTAGGATGTAGTGGTTACTACCCAGAAGAAATACAAAGCTCAGCCCATCAAGATTGGGGCAAGATGTATTCATGTGACAATCATGTAATGAGCTGTGAAATCATGATTTTTAATGAAACTCTGCTGTCTGCTATACAGATTAGAGTATGTCATCCTCACGAACAAGCAGAAACATTTCTAGATTGATTGAGCAGTCTTTTCTGAAGCAGTATCTCCATTTATTTTGCAGAGGCCTTTAACCCCTAAGAATAGTAGCTGATTGTAATTGCATAAATGGCATAATATTTGAGAGACCTGTGGAGAACTTGTGGAGAACTGAAGCCTTTTTTGAGCAGAGCCTGCCATTGTACATAGTTCTTATTCATCATTCCTGATTTCATTAGTAAGGATATTTGTATGGAAATGGATTAAGGTTTATAGGTTTATTTTATTGTGCTGTAGATTGTGCTGTAATTATACCACTGATGGATTGTATTAAACTGCTTTGTGGGGCGCTTTCAAAACACGTCAGACTCCGGAAGTGGTACGGTTTATGAAATTTGCTTTTTTGTGTCCCACCTGGAGTTTTGGAGAGAGTCTGCCTCACTCAGCACACCCACACCTTCCAACACATATTATTTTTCTCTTCATTTTTAGGCTTGAAGAGAATTAACTTGGCTGAGGTAAGTATACTTAAAAGACCCTCCAAACCCATGTATATAAATTTTGATAAAAAGCAAGCAAAATTGAATAAAAAGCAGAAAGAGAATGAATAACAAGTATATTTATGTTATTGTATGATTTGTTTTTATTCTAACCTCTGACATTGTTGGATAAGGAATTTATTGTGAATGGCTGGATTACAGAGGTGTGAAAATTTCGGTGTGGATTCTGTTTCATATCTTTCTAAGGTGGTCTGTGATTTCCAAGGAACTGACAAAAGACATTTTGAAAAAGAGTCTTTCATCAAGGAGCCATTTGACTAAACTTGATTTATGCCTCATCTCTGCAGGCTTATCAGATTACAACTTCGGGATTTGAAACTTCAGAGTTCCCTCGCTGCTCTTACTTCTTCAGTTTAGAAAGGTGGCATAAAGGTTTTATCAGGCCACATAATTTTTAAGTCTAAAACCAGTTTCTAGACCTTGGCCTGTAGCCTGCCCGTCTCCACCATCTCTTTACCTCCCTGATCATAATCTCAACCTTGCTCTCATTTGCTTATTACTATCCAGAAACACTGGTGTTCTTGTCATTGCTGTGACATACTCAGTTCATTTGTGCCACAGCAATTTACATTTCCTGAAATACCTACTTGGAATCTTATTTCTCAACATCTTTATCCATCTTGCTTCCCTTTGTGGGAATGCTACCGACATGTGCAAATGTTACTGCCCTATGGATGCCCTTGAAACCACCATATCCATAATCATGCCCCTCCTGCCCCTTTTGTATAATTCCCTGGTTTTTACCTCATAGAATTTACCTCTATATATAAAAGTTCCAGAAAGATGGAGACTTTTGCGTCATTCACTGGTGTTCATTAATTCCTAATGCAATGTCTTATAGGCACTCAATAAGTATTTGATGAATTAAGGACCAAATGAGTGAATGAAGAATGAAATTTAAGCTGGAATTCAAATTTTTAAAACCTGAATAACAGTAAATAAAAAGGAAAGTCTAGGCAGATTTGAGAAAACAAAAAGATAAATATTAAATATGGGAGATCCTTGACTTCTCTTCTATGAATAGGTATCCCCAGAAGATATTCAGTGCTTCCTAGAAAAACAAACAAGTCATCAAACTGGCATGTGGGAATGAGGGGAAAAGCAAAGAAGAAGTGGAATCAATTAGAAGCTACAGACTGTCCCTTTAGCAAATGACTGAATGCTAAATTTAATTGGATGTGCTCCACTAGAGAAAATAGTCTACTCATTAAAACATCAATACTTGAAGTTCCAAGCAATCTGGCATCTTTTTTGAATTACAATATGTGCAAAAGAAAGACTCCTACAATATTTTATCCCAAAAGTAGTTTTTACCCATAATTTA
This sequence comes from Macaca fascicularis, assembly GCF_037993035.2. Classification (NCBI taxonomy): domain Eukaryota; kingdom Metazoa; phylum Chordata; class Mammalia; order Primates; family Cercopithecidae; genus Macaca; species Macaca fascicularis. The sequence goes on from NC_088394.1 coordinate 56,457,973, forward strand.
TACTGGTTGTGCAATCTGTGGAGATAAGAATTTTCTAGATATTGATCATCTGGTTTTGAAACAATGTTACAAGCATATTCATATTTGTGAAACTGATTGTTGTATCTTATTCCCTTGAGCTTTAAATCAATCGCGAACAAATGTTTTCATATCCTTCGTATTTTGAGTTGGAACTCAAAGTAAAAGAGCGGATTTGTGCAAAGGAAAGAACAGATGAAGTTCAAAACCTTGGGTTCTTGTGCTTGGTTTAAACTTTAGTAGCATCTAAACTTTTGGTTAGTCCTTCAAACTCAATTTTCTTATTTACACAGCAGAGATTTTTACAAGTCTGTTGTGAAGACCAATGAGATAGCATTTATGAATGAGTTTTATAAATTAAAAAGTATTAGGGCTGGGTGCGGTGGCTCATGCCTGTAATCCCAGCACTTTGGGAGGCCGAGGCGGGCGAATTACAAGGTCAGGAGATCCAGACCATCCTGGCTAACACAGTGAAACCCCATCTCTACTAAAAATACAAAAAATTACCCGGGCGTGGTGGCGGGCACCTGTAGTCCCAGCTACTCGGGAGGCTGAGGCAGGAGAATGGCATGAACCTGGGAGGCGGAGGTTGGAGTGAGCCAAGATTGCGCCACTGCACTCCAACCTGGGCGACAGAGCGAGACTCTGTCTCAAAAAAAAAAAAAAAAAAAGTTCTAACAATAAATATTAATAAATGCAGAAGTAACCATAGTAATTTTGATTTAAAAGATTTACATAATCACTTTGGAAGTAATATGTAAACGTTGTTCTAGGGTCATCAAAACTCTACAACACATTCCTAACTATTGCTCCCAATGTATTGATCTTGTCACATTGGTCTTGTTCCCCCTCAACATGTCAGGCTCATTCTCACCTTGAAGCTTCTCATTTGCTGTTCCTTCTTACTAAAAATATCTTTCTCCAGGTGCCTGTGTTCTTTGCCAGATATAGGATGCACTTCGGATAATTTGCTCTCAGAAAGACATTCTTCGGCAAGCCTATATGAAGAACCATCCCACCTTTACATACACCTTCACAAATAGATGACTGCTAGCAAATTTCACATTTCCAACTTGTATTGATTTAAAAGTCCTTTTCACTATCTGAAATCATCTTAATTATGTGCGTACTGATTACTATTTGCTGTCATATCCCACTCTTTATAAAAGAATGTAAATTTCATGAGAGCTCTTATTGACTTCTAGATTAATAGTCTGAGAATGTTTCAGAAAAAAGAAAGAAAGATAGAAAAGAAGGAAAAAAGAAAGAAGAACGATGAAAAGAAGGAAAGAAGGAAGGAAAAATATTACATTGGAAAATGTGAAGAATTTGTAACATTATTTGGTATATAATTAAGGCTTAACAAATGATAGCTGTAATAATTATGACTGTTTTTATTCTTGATGTGAGCATTTTGTAGTTCATTCCTCAAAAGACAGGAACATAAATCTTAAGATTTGGCTTGAGCACCATTGTTTCTACTAAATTCCTAGGAACAGTTAACGTCATATTTAGCATTTTGCTGTTACCCAGTTACCAATGGAATAATCAGCAATGTCATGAACAACACCATCAGGACCACATGTGGGAGTTTATAGGCTGAAATATAGGAAGAAAATTAAGTTTTAGAATCTAGAATTTGTGAAAATAAGGGTATAAAGTTTGACTGAAAATTTCAAAATGCATTTGTTTCCTTTAAGCATTTCATGGTTTGTGTATTACAAATATATGTTAAGATTATTGTGGTGTTTTGGTCTAGACAAGCATGTATTCATATTTAATTATAAGTTAGATTATTTCAGTTTTTGCATCCTTGAAGAAATTTCAAATTTCTTTGCCTTTGAGCCATTATATGAACTCAAATCCCCTAGTTGTCACTACATGTATTTAAAGAAGAAATTTCAAAAGTAGTCCTACTTGACATAAATTTTTCACCACTTACTGTGAATAAGGCATGATAGAATTTATGGCAAAAAAATTTCAAAAGGTAATTTGTAGAGAGATGATAATTGAATAAATAATTAGAATCCAGTAAGAGTCCGATTTTAAAATAATACTTATGATAGTGAGTAATTAAAAGATAATCCTATCAATGTTAATATTTATTATTTTTATTTTTCTGTATGTCATCTTGAAAAATTTAGAATATTGATCAGAGAGATGTGATAGCGATAGCAGTCACTCTCCTTTTTCTTAAGCAATTCTCTCTATTATAGGCATAAATGGCAGGTAGAATATGGGATACAAAGTTAAGAATAAAGTAAATCCTTCATTTTCTACACTGCTTTATTCAAAACCTCTCTATATCTCAACAGGTTAGGTTTTCCTGATGACTCAGCATAGGCTAAGTAATCTGGAAGAGGTTCAAGAATTTTTTTTTTTTTTTTTTTTTGAGACGGAGTCTCGCTCTGTCGCCCAGGTTGGAGTGCAGTGGCGCTGATCTCAGCTCACTGCAAGCTCCGCCTCCCAGGTTCACGCCATTCTCCTGCTTCAGCCTCCGGAGTAGCTGGGACTATAGGCGCCGCCACCACGCCTGGCTAATGTTTTGTATTTTTAGTAGAGACGGGGTTTCACTGTGTTAGCCAGGATGGTCTCGATCTTCTGACCTCGTAATCTGCCCGCCTCGGCCTCCCAAAGTGCTGGGATTACAGGCGTGAGCCACTGCACCCGGCCTCAAGACGTATTTTAACAGGTCATTTATAGAGAAGTAGCAATTTACAAATGAAATACTTATTGTAAGTATTAAAGGTTTAATTTGAAGGAAAACTATTCGTAGGAGAATCATCTCGAATCATTATCTTGTAGTGCTAAGTGTACTGTGTTATATACACTTTTGAGCTAAGTAATAACCCGATTAATCTTTGAAACTCCTGAAAACCTTTTCCAGTGACTGTACCACGGAGTGGTTCACACAGGCAAGACTTCCGAGGAAGTAAAAAGAAAATATTATTTCATGATCTGTTCTTAAGCTTCAGTTGCTTTGTATTCTACTGATTTGGTGTTTATAATTTAGCTTCTGTTTTGCCAATCACCTTCATAATTATTTCTACCTTAATAGGCCCCCTTCTTTAGTCCGTTTCTCCATTTCAAAGACTACAGACTTCTAGGAAATCATTCTTGAATAAATCCTGCAAGAGATCCTTAAGCTACTCTTTCACTGGTTGATTTTCATTAAGAATCCTTTAAGGATTTGATTGAAAGAATCAGGTGTATTACCCCATATGACCTCATCAGTTGGGATTCAGTATTTGAATAATTTCATTTGACTTATAGGTAGAACTTCAGGTTATGATTTTGAGATTTTAGTGTTCTTTTTATTCTTTGTAGCCCCTGTTCAAGAGTTAAAAAGATGAAGACATAACACAGACAAAATCGAAATTTTTCTAAATTTCCATGAGAAATAAGTAAGGACATTGAATTACATAAAGCTAGCCTAAGTACTCATTGGAACCAAATCTAAGATAAAACTTATTTTTTTGAGCTCCAAAGAGCTTAGAGTACAGCAAGTTTCAGCTTTTCTATATTTCCTGATTTGCATTTTTTGAAGCCATAAAATGTGTTTGTTCTTAGAACCCCTGTACAGAAACGATATCAGTACTGTATTATTGCCTGCTATTTTTTGCACATATAAGCTAATAAAAGATTTGGGTAATGTATTTAAGTATACATACTTTAGCTGTGTAAATTTACCTGATGAAACAACAATGAAGCCCTTAGCAGGCATCAGTGATACACATTCATGCTACTGAAATTTATTTGAATCAAGGATTTATTTGTGCATGTACATGAGCTCATTTGTATATGGGTATATTTGCTTATAATTAAAAATGTTGAGAATTTTGAGCAATATTAAGATGAATTCAAAATAGTCACTGCAAACAATCTAAGACAGGAGCAATCAAAATTAAGGCAGAATTTAACACAGGATCATCAGAGTGAGGAAGAGGTCATTTTGGACAATTTGGAAGGATACATCACGTGGGTAAAATTTCGAGTTAATATTTTAATAATTGAAGATGATAAGGAAGAACAAATAACCAGGTGGAGGGAGTGGCATAAACAAAGGCACAAGTTATGTAATGAATCCTCACCTGAAAATGCAAGAAATGGAAGATGTGGGAACAACTCCTCCTACCTAATGTCATGGGTTGGAACACTTTAACACCATTTCTACAGTCTGTTATTTTAAGTTATTACCTTTGTTTCTTTGCTTAGTCAATTAATTTCCAGTTTGTTATTACTCTTTTATATATTTAATGTTTGCTTACGTTTGCTAGCTTTTTTTTTTATTTCTTCTTGTGTCTCAGACCTCTTATCTGGAATCTTTCCTTCTGCTTGAAAAGCTAGTTTCCTTTAATGAAGTTCTGATGGTGAAGAACGCTTTGTTTTTGTTTGTTTGGTATGTCTTTTTTCTATCATCATTCCCTGACCTTTAGTCAGTGGAGCTTGTGTGTTTATAGTTAATATAAGTATTGATTTATTTGGATATTTTGTGCTTTCTAATTATCTTGTCTATTCTAAGTTTCTCTTTCTCTCTCCCCATCCTCTCTCCCTCATCTGCTTTTGACTGTTTGAGAATGGCTTTAACCAGTTTTCTTCTTTACTAGTGTGGTAATGAGGTTCTCTAATTCTGAAACTTTATGGCTAAACTTTATGAATAACTATTAAATATGTGTCCTTAACTTATTGAATTCTAATGTCAGTCAAGGCCATTGTTTTCCTTTTGAATAACACAAAAACTTTGTAGAATTTAAATCTTTTACTCTCTTCCTAATCCTCCTAAATTATATAGTCTTGCATATGCATATTCTTATACATTTGTATTTCAATTTTTTTTTTTTTTTTCTTGAGACAGAGTCTCACTCTGCCCAGGCTGGAATGCAATGGCATGATCTTGGCTCACTTGCAATCGCCGCCTCCCGGGTTCAAGCGATTCTCCTGCCTCAGCATCCTGAGTAGCTGGGATTACAGGCGTATCCCATGACGCCCAGCTAATTTTTGTATTTTTAGTGAAGACGGGATTTCACCATGTTGGACAGGCTAGTCTCGAACTCCTGATCTCAGGTGATCCACCTTCCTAGGCCTCACTAAGTGCTGGGATTACAGATATGAGCCACTGCACTATATTTCAAAAAAAGTATATACTTTTTGCTGTATACACTCAATGTTTATTGTTATACACCTTCATTTTCTGATCTTCGTTCTGTTCTTCAACTTTTTTTTTTTAAATTTATTATTATTATACTTTAAGTTGTAGGGTACATGTGCATAACGTGCAGGTTTGTTACATATGTATACTTGTGCCATGTTGGTGTGCTGCACCCATCAACTCGTCATTTACATCAGGTATAACTCCCAATGCAATCCCTCCCCCCTCCCCCCTCCCCCCTCCGCATGATAGGCCCCGGTGTGTGATGTTCCCCTTCCTGAGTCCAAGTGATCTCATTGTTCAGTTCCCACCTATGAGTGAGAACATGCGGTGTTTGGTTTTCTGTTCTTGTGATAGTTTGCTAAGAATGATGGTTTCCAGCTGCATCCATGTCCCTACAAAGGACACAAACTCATCCTTTTTTATGGCTGCATAGTATTCCATGGTGTATATGTGCCACATTTTCTTTTTTTTTTTTTTTTTTTTTTTTTTTTTTTTTTTTTTTTTTTGAGACTGAGTCTGGCTCTGTCGCCCAGGCTGGAGTGCAGTGGCCAGATCTCAGCTCACTGCAAGCTCCGCCTCCCGGGTTTACGCCATTCTCCTGCCTCAGCCTCCGGAGTAGCTGGGACCACAGGCGCCCGCCACCTCGCCCGGCTAGTTTTTTGTATTTTTTAGTAGAGACGGGGTTTCACTGTGTTAGCCAGGATGGTCTCGATCTCCTGACCTTGTGATCCGCCCGTCTCAGCCTCCCAAAGTGCTGGGATTACAGGCTTGAGCCACCGTGCCCGGCTTGTGCCACATTTTCTTAATCCAATCTGTCACTGATGGACATTTGGGTTGATTCCAAGTCTTTGCTATTGTGAATAGTGCCGCAATAAACATACGTGTGCATGTGTCTTTATAGCAGCATAATTTATAATCCTTTGGGTATATACCCAGTAATGGGATGGCTGGGTCATATGGTACATCTAGTTCTAGATCCTTGAGGAATCGCCATACTGTTTTCCATAATGGTTGAACTAGTTTACAATCCCACCAACAGTGTAAAAGCGTTCCTATTTCTCCACATCCTCTCCAGCACCTGTTGTTTCCTGACTTTTTAATGATCACCATTCTAACTGGTGTGAGATGGTATCTCATTGTGGTTTTGATTTGCATTTCTCTGATGGCCAGTGATGATGAGCATTTTTTCATGTGTCTCTTGGCTGTATGAATGTCTTCTTTTGAGAAATGTCTGTTCATATCCTTTGCCCACTTTTTGATGGGGTTGTTTGTTTTTTTCTTGTAAATTTGTTTGAGTTCTTTGTAGGTTCTGGATATTAGCCCTTTGTCAGATGAGTAGATTGCAAAAATTTTCTCCCATTCTGTAGGTTGCCTGTTCACTCTGTTGGTAGTTTCTTTTGCTGTGCGGAAGCTCTTTAGTTTAATGAGATCCCATTTGTCAATTTTGGCTTTTGCTGCCATTGCTTTTGGTGTTTTAGACATGAAGTCTTTGCCCATGCCTATGTCCTGAATGGTACTACCTAGGTTTTCTTCTAGGATTTTTATGGTATTAGGTCTAACATTTAAGTCTCTAATCCATCTTGAATTAATTTTCGTATAAGGAGTAAGGAAAGGATCCAGTTTCAGCTTTCTACTTATGGCTAGCCAATTTTCCCAGCACCATTTATTAAATAGGGAATCCTTTCCCCATTTCTTGTTTCTCTCAGGTTTGTCAAAGATCAGATGGCTGTAGATGTGTGGTATTATTTCTGAGGACTCTGTTCTATTCCATTGGTCTATATCTCTGTTTTGGTACCAGTACCATGCTGTTTTGGTTACTGTAGCCTTGTAGTATAGTTTGAAGTCAGGTAGCGTGATGCCTCCAGCTTTGTTCTTTTGACTTAGGATTGTCTTGGAGATGCGCGCTCTTTTTTGGTTCCATATGAACTTTAAAGCAGTTTTTTCCAATTCTGTGAAGAAACTCATTGGTAGCTTGATGGGGATGGCATTGAATCTATAAATTACCTTGGGCAGTATGGCCATTTTCACGATATTGATTCTTCCTATCCATGAGCATGGTATGTTCTTCCATTTGTTTGTGTCCTCTTTTATTTCACTGAGCAGTGGTTTGTAGTTCTCCTTGAAGAGGTCCTTTACATCCCTTGTAAGTTGGATTCCTAGGTATTTGATTCTCTTTGAAGCAATTGTGAATGGAAGTTCATTTCTGATTTGGCTCTCTGTTTGTCTGTTACTGGTGTATAAGAATGCTTGTGATTTTTGCACATTAATTTTGTATCCTGAGACTTTGCTGAAGTTGCTTATCAGCTTAAGGAGATTTTGGGCTGAGACAATGGGGTTTTCTAAATATACAATCATGTCATCTGCAAACAGGGACAATTTGACTTCTTCTTTTCCTAACTGAATACCGTTGATTTCTTTCTCTTGCCTAATTGCCCTAGCCAGAACTTCCAACACTATGTTGAATAGGAGTGGTGAGAGAGGGCATCCCTGTCTTGTGCCAGTTTTCAAAGGGAATTTTTCCAGTTTTTGCCCATTCAGTATGATATTGGCTGTGGGTTTGTCATAAATAGCTCTTATGATTTTGAGGTACGTTCCATCAATACCGAATTTATTGAGCGTTTTTAGCATGAAGGGCTGTTGAATTTTGTCAAAAGCCTTTTCTGCATCAATTGAGATAATCATGTGGTTCTTGTCTTTGGTTCTGTTTATATGCTGGATTATCTTTATTGATTTGTGAATGTTGAACCAGCCTTGCATCCCAGGGATGAAGCCCACTTGATCATGGTGGATAAGCTTTTTGATGTGTTGCTGAATCCGGTTTGCCAGTATTTTATTGAGGATTTTTGCATCGATGTTCATCAGGGATATTGGTCTAAAATTCTCTTTTTTTGTTGTGTCTCTGCCAGGCTTTGGTATCAGGATGATGTTGGCCTCATAAAATGAGTTAGGGAGGATTCCCTCTTTTTCTATTGATTGGAATAGTTTCAGAAGGAATGGTACCAACTCCTCCTTGTACCTCTGGTAGAATTCAGCTGTGAATCCATCTGGTCCTGGACTTTTTTTGGTTGGTAGGCTATTAATTATTGCCTCAATTTCAGAGCCTGCTATTGGTCTATTCAGGGATTCAACTTCTTCCTGGTTTAGTCTTGGAAGAGTGTAAGTGTCCAGGAAATTATCGATTTCTTCTAGATTTTCCAGTTTATTTGCGTAGAGGTGTTTATAGTATTCTCTGATGGTAGTTTGTATTTCTGTGGGGTCGGTGGTGATATCCCCTTTATCATTTTTAATTGCGTCAATTTGATTCTTCTCTCTTTTCTTCTTTATTAGTCTTGCTAGTGGTCTGTCAATTTTGTTGATCTTTTCAAAAAACCAACTCCTGGATTCATTGATTTTTTGGAGGGTTTTATGTGTCTCTATCTCCTTCAGTTCTGCTCTGATCTTAGTTATTTCTTGCCTTCTGCTAGCTTTCGAATGTGTTTGCTCTTGCTTCTCTAGTTCTTTTAATTGCGATGTTAGAGTGTCAATTTTAGATCTTTCCTGCTTTCTCTTGTGGGCATTTAGTGCTATAAATTTCCCTCTACACACTGCTTTAAATGTGTCCCAGAGATTCTGGTATGTTGTATCTTTGTTCTCATTGGTTTCAAAGAACATCTTTATTTCTGCCTTCATTTCGTTATGTACCCAGTAGTCATTCAGGAGCAGGTTGTTCAGTTTCCATGTAGTTGAGCGGTTTTGATTGAGTTTCTTAGTCCTGAGTTCTAGTTTGATTGCACTGTGGTCTGAGAGACAGTTTGTTATAATTTCTGTTCTTGTACATTTGCTGAGGAGTGCTTTACTTCCAATTACGTGGTCAATTTTGGAGTAAGTACGATGTGGTGCTGAGAAGAATGTATATTCTGTTGATTTGGGGTGGAGAGTTCTATAGATGTCTATTAGGTCTGCTTGCTGCAGAGATGAGTTCAATTCCTGGATATCCTTGTTAACTTTCTGTCTCGTTGATCTGTCTAATGTTGACAGTGGAGTGTTGAAGTCTCCCATTATTATTGTATGGGAGTCTAAGTCTCTTTGTAAGTCTCTAAGGACTTGCTTTATGAATCTGGGTGCTCCTGTATTGGGTGCATATATATTTAGGATAGTTAGCTCTTCCTGTTGAATTGATCCCTTTACCATTATGTAATGGCCTTCTTTGTCTCTTTTGATCTTTGATGGTTTAAAGTCTGTTTTATCAGAGACTAGTATTGCAACCCCCGCTTTTTTTTGTTCTCCATTTGCTTGGTAAATCTTCCTCCATCCCTTTATTTTGAGCCTATGTATGTCTCTGCGTGTGAGATGGGTCTCCTGAATACAGCAGACTGATGGGTCTTGACTCTTTATCCAGTTTGCCAGTCTGTGTCTTTTAATTGGAGCATTTAGTCCATTTACATTTAAGGTTAAGATTGTTATGTGTGAGCTTGATCCTACCATTATGATATTAACTGGTTATTTTGCTCGTTAGTTGATGCAGTTTCTTCCTAGCCTCGATGGTCTTTACATTTTGGCATGTTTTTGCAATGGCTGGTACCAGTTGTTCCTTTCCATGTTGAGTGCTTCCTTCAGGGTCTCTTGTAAGGCAGGCCTAGTGGTGACAAAATCTCTAAGCATTTGCTTATCTGTAAAGGATTTCATTTCTCCTTCACTTATGAAACTTAGTTTGGCTGGATATGAAATTCTGGGTTTAAAATTCTTTTCTTTAAGAATGTTGACTATTGGCCCCCACTCTCTTCTGGCTTGGAGAGTTTCTGCCGAGAGATCTGCTGTTAGTCTGATGGGCTTCCCTTTGTGGGTAACCCGACCTTTCTCTCTGGCTGCCCTTAAGATTTTTTCCTTCATTTCAACTTTGGTGAATCTGGCAATTATGTGTCTTGGAGTTGCTCTTCTCGAGGAGTATCTTTGTGGCGTTCTCTGTATTTCCTGGATTTGAATGTTGGCCTGCCCTACTAGGTTGGGGAAGTTCTCCTGGATGATATCCTGAAGAGTGTTTTCCAACTTGGTTCCATTTTCCCCCTCACTTTCAGGCACCCCAATCAGACGTAGATTTGGTCTTTTTACATAATCCCATACTTCTTGCAGGCTTTGTTCATTTCTTTTTCTTCTTTTTTCTTTTGGTTTCTCTTCTTGCTTCATTTCATTCATTTGATCCTCAATCGCTGATACTCTTTCTTCCAGTTGATCGAGTCGGTTACTGAAGCTTGTGCATTTGTCACGTATTTCTCGTGTCATGGTTTTCATCTCTTTCATTTCATTTAGGACCTTCTCTGCATTAATTACTCTAGCCATCAATTCTTCCACTTTTTTTTCAAGATTTTTAGTTTCTTTACGCTGGGTACGTAATTCCTCCTTTAGCTCTGAGAAATTTGATGGACTGAAGCCTTCTTCTCTCATCTCGTCAAAGTCATTCTCCGTCCAGCTTTGATCCGTTGCTGGCGATGAGCTGCGCTCCTTTGCCGGGGGAGATGCACTCTTATTTTTTGAATTTCCAGCTTTTCTGCCCTGCTTTTTCCCCATCTTTGTGGTTTTATCTGCCTCTGGTCTTTGATGATGGTGATATACTGATGGGGTTTTGGTATAGGTGTCCTTCCTGTTTGATAGTTTTCCTTCTAACAGTCAGGACCCTCAGCTGTAGGTCTGCTGGAGATTGCTTGAGGTCCACTCCAGACCCTGTTTGCCTGGGTATCAGCAGCAGAGGCTGCAGAAGATAGAATATTTCTGAACAGCGAGTGTACCTGTCTGATTCTTGCTTTGGAAGCTTCCTCTCAGGGGTGTACTCCACCCTGTGAGGTGTGGGGTGTCAGACTGCCCCTAGTGGGGGATGTCTCCCAGTTAGGCTACTCAGGGGTCAGGGACCCACTTGAGCAGGGAGTCTGTCCCTTCTCAGATCTCAACCTCCGTGTTGGGAGATCCACTGCTCTCTTCAAAGCTGTCAGACAGAGTCGTTTGTGTCTGCAGAGGCTTCTGCTGTGTTTGTTATTGTTTACTGTGCCCTGTCCCCAGAGGTGGAGTCTACAGAGACAGGCAGGTTTCCTTGAGCTGCTGTGAGCTCCACCCAGTTCGAGCTTCCCAGCAGCTTTGTTTACCTACTTAAGCCTCAGCAATGGCGGGTGCCCCTCCCCCAGCCTCGCTGCTGCCTTGCCGGTAGATCACAGACTGCTGTGCTAGCAATGCAGGAGGCTCCGTGGGCGTGGGACCCTCCCGGCCAGGTGTGGGATATGATCTCCTGGTGTGCCTGTTTGCCTAAAGCGCAGTATTGGGGTGGGAGTTACCCGATTTTCCAGGTGTTGTGTGTCTCAGTTCCCCTGGCTAGGAAAAGGGATTCCCTTCCCCCTTGCGCTTCCCAGGTGAGGCAATGCCTCGCCCTGCTTCAGCTCTCGCTGCTCGGGCTGCAGCAGCTGACCAGCACCGATCGTCCGGCACTCCCCAGTGAGATGAACCCAGTACCTCAGTTGAAAATGCAGAAATCACCGGTCTTCTGTGTGGCTCGCGCTGGGAGTTGGAGACTGGAGCTGTTCCTATTCGGCCATCTTGCTCCTGTTCCTCATTTTTAAAATAGAAGTCTCTTCAACTTTTTTTATCTGGAGTCATTTTCTGTCTGACTGAAGCATTTAGAATTACTTTTAATGCAGGTCTGAGGATGGAAAATACTTTTTTATGTATATGTCTGAAATGTCCTTATTTCCCCTTTATTATTGAAGAATATTTTTGCTGATAATTAAATTCTAAGTAGGCACTTGCGTTTTGCTTTCTGTGATTTTTTTACATTGAAAATGTCATTCCACTTTCTCAGGCTTTCATTTTTCCTGTTGAGGGGTTGGATGTTAAACTTTTGTTTCTTTGAAAGTAGTGTTTCATTTTTCTCTTGTTCCTCTTAAAGTTTTCTTTTTTCTGCTTTTTATTCTGGTTTATTATGATGTATCAAATTGTGGATTTATTTTGAGTTGTCCTTGTTGGAAAGTTCTGTGTTTCTTAAAACTGATAATCAATGACTTTTAGGTCTAGAAAATTGTCAGTTTTAATCTTTTCAATATTTTTTCTGACCTTATCTTTACCCGCTCTTTTCCTTTTAGAAATTATTCAACTTCTTTTACTCTATTTTATATCTCTCTTAACTTCTCCTTATGTTTACCACATCTTGTCTTTCTGAACTGAATACTTGGCTTACATATACTCCAGTTCACTAATTACCTTTTCTGCTTTGTTTAATTTACCATCAAACGTGTTCATTGAGTTATTAAATTTGACTTTCTTCATTTCTAGAATTTTTATTCGCTGTGGCACCTTATATTTTCCTCTCCCTGCTCATATGTTCAATTTTATTGCTTACTTACATAATTGGTAAGCTTTCTTTTGTTTTATAAGGTTGATCCAATATTTTCAATATTTTAAATTCAGTGTATGTCTTTTTCTGTTTTCTATATTTTTCTCCTAGGCTCTCTCATATTGTCTTATTTCATTTTGTGTGCTGTTCCTTTCCTTTGAAATTTGTGCCGGTTTCTTGAGGCCTGGAATTAATATGCCTTTTTACGAAGAGATGAGTGTTTAATTTTGCTAGATGTCTGGGGAAACCGCCATTCTAGGACTACCTAAAATTAGTTTATGATTTGAGATTCTCTGGCCCACCTAGATTATATATAAACCAACAAAAAGTCAGACGCTGGCAAAACTTCTCAAGAACATTTTGTCCTTTCTTCTCCCTTCTCATGCTAGCATCAGGACGAAATGTTATTCTCATTGCTTATGATTTAGAGAGAAAGATAAGTCATATTTATATTTGCTCATTCCTGGAATTCCAACTTAATGTAAGGGAAGATATTCTATAAGACTCTCACCTTTGGTGAGGCTAGTCTTGGCTTTGGTATTTCTTACCCTGCAAGGATGGCACAACAAAGCCTGAGAGTATGATATTGGTTGATGCCAATTGGTGTGCTCCAGTACTTCACCTTAATTCATATCTTTTCAGATCTACAAATCTTTTAAGATGATGGCATTTGTTATTTATTTATTTTTTAATTTTTATTTTATTTATATTTTTTTTGGCAGAGTCTCACTCTGTTGCCCAGGCTGGAATGCAGTGGTGCAGTCTCAGATCATGCAACCTCCACCTCCTGGGTTCAAGTGACCTTCCTGGCTCAGCCTCTAGAGTAGCTGGGACTACAGGCACTCACCACCACCCCGGGCTAGTTTTTGTATTTTTAGTAAAAACAGGGTTTCACCATGTTTCACCAGGCTGGTCTTGAACTCTTGGCCTCAAGTGATCTGCCCATCTTGGCTTCCCAAAGTGTTGGGATTACAGGCGTGAGCCACTGCATCTGGCTGGGGTTTGTTAAATTCTAATACATTTCAACATCTGACTTTGGGGACTCAGTGGGAAAGGGTGGGAGAGGAATGAGGGATAAAAGACTACCTATTGGGCATAGTATACACTACTTGGGTGGTGGGTACACTACAGTATCAGAAATCACCACTAAAGAACCTATTTATGTAACCAAAAACCACTTGTACCCCAAAAACTATTGAAATAAAAATAAAAATTAAAAAAGTTCTAATACATTTCAGTAGAGAGATGATTAGCATAACCTCATTTATTATACTGCAGTTATCATTGGTGGCTTACTATTCCCTTTCTGATCATCATTTCTTTAATTATTTTTGCATGTCATCAAATTTTATGAAGTTTCCTCTTCCCTGAAGTTCATGGGTTCTTTACATAAACAAACTAATGAGATCTGTTGAATAACTCTGATTTTTTTTTCTTTTCATTTTGTCCTAGTTCTATCTCATTATTTCACTTCCTCTTTTTTTTTTTTTTTTTTTTTTTGAGTTGGAGTTTCACCCTTGTTGCTCAGGCTGGAGTACAATGGGGAGATCTTGGCTCACCGCAACCTCCACTTCCCGGTTTCAAGCAATTCTCCTGCCTCAGTCTCTCGAGTAGCCAGAATTACAGACATGCACCACCATACCTGGCTAATTTTGTATTTTTAGTAGAGACTGGGTTTCTCCATGTTGGTCAGGCTGATCTCAAACTCCCGACCTCAGGTGATCTGCCCACCTTGGCCTCCCAAAGTACTGGGATTATAGGTGTGAGCCACCATGCCCAGCCTCCCTTCCTCTTTTAACAGTTAAATGGCATTAATTATTAGAAGTTTAACAATTGCCATTTTCCACTATATTATCTTTTCTCCATGAGATGGGTTATATTTGTGTGGTTCACGGTTTTTTTTACTCAGCAACAATTTATGATTTGTGACATTTATATTTGTTTTGAAATACAAAAATTGGTATATGCTAATTGTGGAAAACCAGAGCAATATATAGGAAATAATCCATAATATTTTAACACAACTGCTGTTGATATTTTGTACTGTCTCTTTTCACCTTACTTTAGTAGGCCATTTATTGCAGAGCTGTTAATCATAAGGTGATATTATTTTCTCTTTTTATTTGACATAAGTAAGTGCTCATGCAGTAATGTTCTATCCCCTGGTTTGTTGCTGATATTTAATAATTACTGTATAATGTTCCATTACCTGGTAAGCTCAAGTTAAAAGCGAATGCTTTGAAGATAGTTTATCTGGATTTGATAAGTAAATCATCACTTATATCCTGTATAATTGTGGGAAGATTTTTCAAACTGTTTGGAAGTCATTTCATTCATATATTAAATAAAGATATTAACGGTGGTATTAGGCTGGGTGTGGTGGCTCATGCGTGTGAATCCCAGAGGTTTGGGAGGCTGAGGTGGCAGGGTCACTTGAACTCAGGAGGTTGAGGCTGTGTTGAGTCAAGATCGTGCCAGTGTACTCCAGGCTGAGTGATAGAGTGAGACTGTGTCTCAAAACAAAAATAATAAATAAAATAAAGACTGTGATCACTGCCTTAACAGCAGTTACCAAAAAAAGCCTTTAAATCAGTGGCATTAGATAATATATGTAAAACACAGGGATGCATCTGTAACATACCTGGCACTCTGATATTTGCCATTTTTAATATTCAAAATTTTGAATAGGGGGAGTGTGCTAATGCTCAGAGTTACTGGATTTGGGATGTTATATGCATTATTGTTTCCCAAATGTTTAAGTAGAAAACTTACAGCAAGAATAAGTTGCAGTTCTTCCCTTTCTGGAATCGGATGACTCATCAGATTAAGAAGTTAGACTGTGGGCATTTAGAACAGAATTATGTTGCTTGTGTGGGGAGAGTAGGGGGGTGTTTTCTTAGTGCAACATCATTTTATGTCTCACAGTTTTCCAACATGGTTTTAGCTGATCATCAGGAATTTTCTTTTCTTTCTATAATGTTGTACATGAGACCTATAAGCATACTTAATAACTATGTCATCACTCATTCATAGCTCTCTCTTAATTAATTGAATTATTTTTCTCCATACATAGTGCATCTGAAACTATCTCAGTGTATGCCGTGTGGACAGATTAGATTACTTCTGAAAATGCTTTTTTCACAAAGAGTAAGAGTCTACGCTGTGGTATAATCAATGCTGATTTTTTTGTTTGCTGAAACACAAGTTGGGTAAAGAAGCCCCTCTCACTTGTATAGAGTGCTAGACAATCACAGCTAGAACGCATCCTAGATGTCATCTTATTTTTCTGCTGATGAAAGGGAGCTTCTGAGATTGTTTTCCCCATCACACCAGGTGATTGTACCTGGCTAGTCACCTCTATCATTGAAAAGGGCTGGTTACCTTTTATCTTGACAATTTTAGTTTAGTTCCTTCATGTGTCTTATTGGGTTGTCTCATCAGTGATTCAAAAGACTCCTGTAATCTCCCTGGATCTTCAATTCTGAATCATAATAGCTTTCCCACAGCACTGACCCCTTTGAAGAATTGTTTAAGTTTTTCTAAATTCTTTCTAGATTTTCTACTACATTTACAGACACTCATTTCGATTTCCATTATTCATGAAGGCATACAAACAGTTGGAAAATCTCAAAATGTGAGCCCAATGATTTCTTTTTTTTTCATTTCTTGAGCGTATTTGGATTAAATCCACCTTGAAATGCCTTTTGGACATAAATTTCCACTAGTTGTCCTGCAAAAGCTTTTTTACTTTTATTAACACACAGTCCACAGATGTGAAATTTGGCTGTACCATTTAGAAAGATTTTGGCAACTTGTAACAGAAGTTCACTACTCAAATTGAGTAAACAAAAGGGAAATATGTTACCTCACAAGTCAAGAAGTCCAATTGAAGCATAGCATATTCGGTAGGTAAAGATAAAGCTGTTAGAAAAATAATATTCAAAAATATAGTGGTTAAACAAAGTAAGAGCGCTCCTTTTCAATGGGCCTTTGAGGGCAGGTAAGTGGCTCTGCTCCGGCTGGGTGCAGTGGCTCACACCTGTAATCCCAGCACTTTGAGAGGCTGAGGCGGGCAGATCATGAGGTCAGGAGTTCGAGACCAGCCTGGCCAACATGGTGAAACCCCGTCTCTACTAAAAATACAAAAATTAGCTGGGCGTGGTGGCACGCGCTTGTAGTCCCAGCTACTCAGGAGGCTGAGGCAGGAGAATCACCTGAACCCAGGAGGCAGAGGTTGCAGTGAGCCAAGACCACACCATTGCACTCCAGCCTGGATGGACAGCGTGAGTCTCTGTCACAAAAAAAAAAAAAAAAAAGGTGGCTCTGCTCTATGAAGTCATTCCCCCCAAAATTCTTTCTGTTTACTCCAAGGTCTTATGATGTTATCATCATTCCTTTGCTCATTTCTGGCTTACTAGATAGATATATACATATTCCAGCCCATAGGTAAAGGTATCAAGAAGTACAAAACAGGCGATTTCCTTTTAAAGGGGAGGTAATATGAAAGCTGAAGATTGAGCCAGCTCTATTCACATTCTATTTCCAAGGACTCATTCTCAAGGCCATGTCTGCCTGAGAAAATGTTTGGCCTAATAAAATGGAAGTGAAATTTATTACTAAATGGAAGAAGGGAGAGCGGATACTAAGAGGGGGGAGAGAACTAGCAGCACCAGCCACAGGCAGCTTTCACTGTGTATTGATGCAGCAGCTCATTTATGTCAACTTCCTTCCTTTGCTACTCTCTGCCATCAGTGATGTGTGATTTTTTTTCCCTTATGGAAGTTCTCCTCACTGTCTTAGGAAAGCCACCAATGATCCAAGCACTCAGTCTAGAAATGGGATATTCATGGGAAACAACGATTATTCTCTTTTGTGGAATTTTGTTTCAGAAATGATTTAACTGTATCAGAAGGCTCTCAGCAGACTTCCTCCCAGTGTTATATGCCTATTGATGAATACATAAATAAAAGTTGAGCATTATAATTGCTTAGAACAGTCAGTATAAACTGCTAAGCTGGGCCTGGGCCATCGCCCCTGGGTTACAGAGGTAAGGAGTCAATACTTAAACAAACCTAGAATTCTGTTTTCCAGAAAGAAGAGAAAGGATGGATAGAAGGCAATCAATGCTTACTGAACAAGTACAACTTCCTAAAGTTGTTTCAGGCATCTTATAATCACCTTTTCCCCCACAAATAAAGAAATGAATGTTCAGATAGTTTAAAGGACTAGCACAAGGTCATATAGCAAGCTAATGGTTGAACTGTATAATGCCATTTTTTCAAAAGCCCCAAACAAACAAATGTACGTATAAATAAACAGTGCAATCTATGTTTCAACATATGCTTATGTTGATAAAACAACAGCTATGTAAGTTTGTACACATGAATGAACAGAATTCATTGTAACGCTTTCTCAAAGGGGCCTTAAAAATAACAACTGTGTTCAAGTTGTAATTTTCCACTTCTGGTTTTGGAGAAAAACCAGTGCTGTTCTCTGTGACTTCTGTCAGGTGTAGACATTGAAATCGTATGGTTTTTAAATCAAGCAGTGGTGAGTCTGCAACTATTGTATACCAGCTGTATAGAGGGGACTGCAAGTGGGGAGAGAATATTAGGGGCAAGAATTCCACATAAGGAAAATAAAGTCATAAAGTTACAATGGATGCTGAAGAAAAATGAGAAATGAGTTGAAACATAATGGACTGTAGTATTGAAAATATTTTTGAGTAGGCAGGTTTACATTTCTGGTCCGCACAGTTTGTAAGGACAGACTAAGCAGCAGAATGGATGTCACAGTGGAGGACTCTGAGCCACCAAGACAAAGGGCTAGAAACAAATATTAAGACAAGAGGGAAAGAAGAAAGGACACTGACCTCATGAAGTGGGCTGGAGAGTTGGAAAAGGATATACTTGAATCCTACTGGACTCATAGAAGCCTCTCTCAGATTACCCTCTGACTAAAGTTCAATATTCTCTTTAAAGAGTGAGGGAAATATTTAGGAGCTTTTTAGCAGAGATGAAAATGATATCATCAGGAAAAGATAAAGTGGACATATGTGTAGATGAATAAGAAGTAAAAAGAAGGAAGTCAATTAAAGCAGTTAAGAAACATTGCAGTCAACAAGGGTCAAATCTTTGTTTTGTTTGTAGTAGAGAGTTGAACTACTCTGACAGGCATAGTTGAAAACAGAACACAAAGGTAAACATGTTTAAAAAGTGGTAGCAGCAGGTCACAATACATCTCCAGAGGTCCTCATTTGAAGTGATGTGTAAACATGCCTTAGCTCTACAGAAGACAGAGCTCTTGCCACTTCATCAGGTAGCAACTCCCCCATCTCTATCATGCAAATATTTTGTGACTCTAATGTGGAAATGTGCCCTTAGATAGAAGATTGTTTTGTTTTGTTTTGTTTTGTTATGAGACGGAGTTTCGCTCTTGTTGCCCAGGCTGGAGTGCAGCAGTGGTGCGATCTCGGTTCACTGCAACCTCTGCCTCCCAGGTTTAAGTGATTCTCCTCCCTCCCCCTCCCAAGTAGCTGGGATTACAGGTGCCTGCCATCATGCCCAGCTAATTTTTTGTATTTTTAGTAGAGACAGGGTTTCACCATGTTGGCCAGGCTGGTCTCAAACTCCTGACCTCAGGTGATCCACCCGCCTTGGTCTTCCAAAGTTCTGAGATTACAAGTGTGAGCCACCAGGACCGGCCAGATAGAAGATTTTAAGTAATAAAACACAGTAGGCTCGGCACAGTGGCTTACACCTGAAACCTCAGCATTTTGGGAGGCCAAAACAAATGGATTGCTTGAGCTTAGGAGTTTGAGACTAGCCTGGGCAGCATAGTGAGACCCCCTTCTCCATATTAAAAAAATCGGTAAAAATATTTATAAGAATCTGTAATAAAATACCATGCATGTTTACTAAACATACATAATAGAGAGGAGAGAGATAGTGTGTGTGTGTGTGTGTGTGTGTGTGTGTGTGTGTGAGTGAGAGCGAGAGAGAGAGAGAGAGAGAGAGAGACAGATATTATATGAGCTAGATGTAATATATATACTTGGAATCAGTGGTTTTCAACTAAGGGCAGTTTTGTGCCCCAGGAGTCACTGGGGAATGTGTGGAGACATTTTTGCTGTTCACAATTGGGGAGGTGCTACTAGCATATAGAAGATAGAGACAATTAAGACCCCCCTCCAACCCACCAAAAAAGCACTATCTAGTTCTAGATGTCAGTAGTGCTGAAGTTAAAAAATCCTGCTTTAAATGAAAAGGTGCACTGGCTACTCAATCAACATTCTTGTTTGGCTTCAAACTGTGTATGCTGTTAGTTATATATTATGCTGATTTATAGATCCATGTACTAGGAGTACCGGAGTTAGGTTATTTCCCCAGTGCGTGCTGTAAGTAAAGTATTGAAAATAAAAAGTGTCTAAGATATTAGAATAAGACGGCATTCTTCTCACTGTGAATGACTTTTTATTCTATTCCATTATTAAAATAGGTTCTTCTTCCCAGAGGCATAACATTACTTCAATGTGACATCTCATTTAAAATTGTCCTTGAGAACAGCTAATAGTAATATTGTACCTGGTGTCATAATTTGGCTCAAAAGCTAAAAACTGGCCAAATTTGTTAGACGTTTTATATAAAATTGATTAATGTCTGAAAAAATCATAAATTAGAGTGACACCTTTCAAAAGGTATTTAAATCCCACCACAATAAAAGTATGCCTTAAGTTCAATAGCAAATTTGATATTAATACAAACCTTGTCAACTATTCAGTAAGGAGGACTCTTTGTCAGATAAGATGGTTAAAATGCCTGGAAATGATTCTACAGAAAAATAGAGGCATTCCTAGCGCTACAATCATTAGAAAAGACTTTAGAAATTGCTTAGATTTTAGTGATGAAACCGTTCAGAAAAAGGAAGTCTAGGGCCTTGCATTTGATATTGGCAGTTTATTTGCAGACTAGAATCCAGCCATTCCGATGACCAGCCCAGTGCTTCTTCTAGGCCCTCTGCTCAGTTTAAGAGCATGCACCTCTCTAAGGGATTATTGAATGCAAGTTCTCCCCAGGGTATAATTTATAGTAACTGGAACTGAGAGATGCTCAAGAAGAAAAAGAAAAAAAAACCAAAAAAGTACTTTTTGCAAAGACCTGATAAATCTTAGGAACATTGCATACTATAGCTCCTGCAGAGTATATCTGGTCCACATTTGCATATGAGAGGCATGCAAATTCATTGAAATGAAAAGTTTAGTTAACTAAAAAGACACTCAACTTTGTTTTTATTAACTCGAATATGAGATTCTAAGTTTATGTTCTGGTTCATGTTCCATGGTCCAAACCTTCTTGCGCAATATGCAGACCAGCCAAGCTCTGTCAGACTCCATGTCTTAAACCTGGTCCCTCTGAAGTGACTTTCCCTCTTTTTCTTCCTGTTGACAAGTGTCACGTCCTCTAAGAAGCTTTCCCCATCCCTTCCTGGCTTAAGTGTTCCTTCTCTATTTTTAAGTGTCCTCTGAAGCTATCGATTATAAAACATATCACACTATAATTTGTAGTTGTGTTTTCTCTGTCCCCCACTACAGACCACGGTCCTTGAATTGTCTTTGTTCCCAGCTTGCATCAATTTCAGGAATAGAGTACGTGCTCACTAAATGCAATCCCAGTAAGTAAAATTTGTAGGTTTTCTTCGAGTATCTTTAGAAAAGAAAACCCAAGCCTTATTTGTGAATGTAATTTTTCCTCTTAGACAATATTTCATTTTCTGGCTGGGCACGATGGCTCACGACTATAATCCCAGTACTTTGGGAGGTCGAGGTGGGCAAATCACTTGAGACCAGGAGTTCGAGACCAGGAGCCTGGACAACGTGGTGAAACCCTGACTCTACTAAAAATACAAAAATTAGCCTGCTGTGGCGGCATACACCTGTAGTCCCAGCTACTTAGGAGGCTGAGGCATGAGAATCACCTGAACCTGGGAGGCGGAGGTTGCAGTGAGGCAAGATCGTGCCACTGCACTCCAGCCTGGGCAACAGAGTGAGACTCTGTCTCAAAAAAGAAGAAAAAAAATTTCTCTTCTTTGATCTTTCTATTATTCTGTCGACAAAATATATGTTCAACTGATTGCACTAGAGTTGAAAATTTCTGATATCTTTCATATTATATACATTTATATATATTCATGTGTATATGTGTGTAAGTGTATATTAGTTATATATTTTATGACTAATCTATTTAACTGTTAAATATAACACAGAAATTAGAGGACTGGTTTGGTTCACTTTAATTTTACTAACCTCTTTCTTATACTCTTCAGGAAGTAATGATGTGTTTACATTTTTGTGAAATCTGTGATTCTTTGAAAAGATAGGTGTTCCTAATCCATCTGCCTCTGTATGTGAGCCTATAGCCCCTATCACTCTAATCCCACAGTGCTTTGACAAGCTTGCAATCTAAGGATCTGGGAGTGATAGAATGGATATTCTAAGCTATATAAACAGCAAAGAATAAAAGCAGCTTGGATGTGCTTTAAATGTGATAAATTTCAGTAGCAAGGTACAACATTTATTATTTTAGTGTTTTTTCAGTTAGATTGAATTAAAACAGCTTGCTCTCTGAGGGATTTGTTCTGGTCTTCCTTGTTCCAATACATCAGTGGGTTGTCTTGGGTGCTGTGATACTTTACAAGATAACTATAACAGGAAGCATGAACCTCACTCCAGACTTGCCCACTGGACCAAAAACCCACCCCGACACCATAGTGTAGATAGCCAAAATGAATAAATTGCCCCATCTTCAACCCGTTTTATAGCAATTACCTCTCACTTTTACTTAGCTTCCGTTCTTTCTGTTGTTTTGATTTTACATGTTTCTGAACATACGGATTTATCACACATTCTAAACTGTGGCTTGCCCTTGAAATCAATAGCTGAGTCTGACTTCCTGATTTTGACCCTTGGCTCTCTCTCATGGACTCAGTTTGTCCCCAATCAGAATGCTTTGTGGAAAACATTTGTTTTATTGAGCCTTAGGCTATAGTTTCATTCCAGTTCCATGCAGTACAAGGAAATTTCGAAGACTCATCCAGTCAATCTATCACATTTCTCTGCGTATAGAGCTCCAGGACAACAACACATAGGTGAAAATCTATTATATTTTTGAAGACCACTCTTCACCCTTTTAAGCAAAACAATTTGAGAACTTCCCATGGAAGCTTAGTTCAGTATTTGACTGTTTTCCCTGCTACTGCAGACCTTTTCTCTCTAGTTTCAGTTATTTTTGCCACTAGTGGCTCCTTTTTGTCCTTTAAGGGACTACGGGAGAAATGAAGTAGAAGACCAGTATCCTAAGGCAGTAGATCTTCAAGCTTGGCCCCTGGATCAGTGGCAGCAACACTGCTTGGGAAATGCAATTTTGATTTCCATTCAGAACCTACTAAATCTGAACTCTGGGGTTGGGGCCCAGCACTTTGAATTTGGAGAAAGCTCTCCAGGTGACTCTGTGGTGCTTGATGACATTTTAGAAACCCTGGTGTCACAGTTGAGTACAGACTCTTCACATAAACTGGCTGCTGTGGGCTGAATATTTGCATCCTCCCAAACTCACAAGTTGAAGTCTAATCGCCAATGTGATGGGTATTTGATGGAAGACTTTTGGAAGGTGATTAGACCATGAGCATGGAGCCTTCAAGAATGGAATTAGCACCCTTATAAAACAAACCTCAGAAAGCTTATTCACTGTTTTCTACTATGTGAGAACACAAGGGAAAGGTGGCTACCTGCCACTGGGAAGAGAGGCCCCACCAAAACCTGACCAAGCTGGCACTCATCTTGGAATTCCAGTCTCCAAATCTGTGAAGAATAAATTTTTGTTGTTTATAAGCCACCTCCTTTATGGTACTTCGTCCTGGGGATAATAATGTAATTGGCATAATTAGGTTAAGATGAATAAATAATTAATATAGGTAAAACCCTCAGAATGGTGCCTGCCACAGAGTAGGATGTCTAATTTTTATAATTATAGCACAGACCAAAAGAAGGCATTGACAATGCATTCCAAACATTGGCAAGGTAAATAAAATACCAGCATACATGAAATAGGTTCATGTGTTTACATTATTATAATAATTTTTTTTTGTAATTTTATTCTGTTCTGCCTTTGATATGATTAGTTTTTAGTTGTTAGGTTGAACTGCTCCTTGATTTTAAGGGTAAGTTAGGAGGAAGAACAAGTGTTTCTTTCCCCCCTTATTAAATAAGTCATAGTCAGAGTTGGAAATGAAAAGTAAAAGTGTAGTAATCAATTGTTGTGTGTAACGAAATAAAAAAATCTTCCGTTTGGAAGAGGCTCAGAGATCAGATGTTGCAGCAACCTAACAAACACAGAACTTTACTCAAAAGTACCACGGATAAGGTTTAGCCATCCAGAACATCTTTGGTGAGGAAAGTTTCACCACCTCACGAAAGAGGATGTCACTTTATTAGGCATTTTAAATTGTCAGAATAAAGGGAAACCTTCCTTCTCTTAGTTTCTATCCTTTCACTTGCAATCTGCAAGACAAAGTACAAGCTAATTAACCTCTAAGAGCCTCTGATTCTCTTCTTTCTCTGGAACAGCGATAAGCCTGTCAACCTTGCAAAAGTACTGTGACCATTCAATGTGAAGACACTCATAAGTGCACCAACAAATGATGTCTCTCTCAGGAGAAACTTCTGTAGCATAGGATTGTGCTAAGGCAATTGGAGCTAAAAGTCTTTAATACTGCTATTTCTTTAGGACTGATAATTGTGTGAGGTGAAATTTTAATATAGAGGACGAGATATAGAAAAAGAATTGGGTCTTAGCAAAAGGGGGTCTAGGTTAAAGAAAAGGTCTTTAACCAATGCATACTTTACAGCTAACATTTTAATGCTATTTTGTAGCACAGTGTCTTCTGACAGTTCTTAGCTTGACAGTTCTCAGTGCTGTCTATGAGATAGTCTTATCGTTGGCAATATTAGAAAGTGTTTTCCAAGCTTGCCTGCTTATTTAATCTTTCCTACTCCTTGATATAGTTCTTCCCACTTGTGTTTGCAAGTGTTTGGATGTCACCTTTTTGTTAATTAACTCCTTTATTTTTTTGGTCTCTCGTTTGTGTACTCTGCAGATTCCTTTTTTTCTTCTTTCCTTTTGGTTTCCTAGTGACAGCTTCCTTTCAATTCCTCTTCTCTGTTTGCCTCTCCTGAGAAGGAGCCAGTGTCAAAATGTTAGCTCAGTCGGGTTTCCCATTACCAGCTCTGTAAGTCCCCAGGCCCCTCCTGTATTTAGCAGGCTAGGAGTCGCTGTGGCCCAAACATCATTTTCAAATTGTCATGTAAATAAATTCACAAGGCTCGGGGAAAATAGAAAAAAACAAACACCTGTGAAATAATGATTACTATTGCTTTACCTTATGCCCACTTCATGTTAGATTTATCTAAATTCTTTCGTTGGAAGCTGATAGAGCCATGCTGTAACTGTGAAATTAATTATCAGCTAGGAGGGCTAAGGACTTAAGGTGTGAAAATTGCTGGTAGACAAAGGGTCATTGTTCCATTACATCTTAAAACTGAAGTAGACAATGTGAACTAGTCTGAAAACCTGTCTAAAGTTTACTAGTCTGTTAACAAATACTCCTAGAAGATGTGTCATGGAGAAAAATAATGAAGGAACAACAAGAACAAAATAAAAAGGAAACAGGCAGCTTCTAGATATAGTGTCTTCTCTGACTTTGACTATTTTAAAACAGATACTTGGGCATTAATTGCCAAGTATTCAATTATCATGAAGCAAGACAGGTTAGGTGAGATGGGAATAAGTGATTGTTCTCTGCCGTATGACTTCTTTGGATAATTGGCCTTTCCCTAATTATTTGATTCTGGCCATATTACCGATTCAATAGTCTACTTTACCCCAATTGATATAGGATGCTATTTAGGGAGTCCAACAGACTAACCCAATCTACCAGCACAGAGATTGGTATAAGCAAGACATGTGACCAAAAAAGCACCAATGAGAGACTGCTTGCTGTTTGAATAAACAGATATTCCATTCTAGATTGAAAGTTGTTACCAATGTACTTCGTCAGTAGGCATCTTTCCACTTTTCTGAAGAATGCTTCTCTCCGGAGAGAAGCCAACTGAGAGAAGGAAATGAAGATGATAGTTGAAGAGAGAAATATAGTGTTCTTGATAAAATTCTCAGAGCTCCTGGCTCCAGCCATGCTAAGCCAGCTCTGGAAAGTTTTATGAGTTCATAAATTCATTTAACTTGAGTTATCTGAGCTGAGTTTCTGATACTTCCTACCAAAATACTTTGGACTAAGATAGAAACTCTATTAAGAATGCTCTCAATTCCAAGGTAAGGTATTCTTTATTGAGTGCCTAAATAAGATAAGCCTATTATGAGACTGGAAGGACAAATATATCTAAGAGACATACCTTGGCTTTCATGGACTGTTCATCTCTTTGCGAAAACAGGAAACAGTACATGAACATACCCCTAGTATACTCGAGGGTAAAAAAACCAAGTAAAGAAAAGAAAATACACTTCTAAGGAGTTTCAGAAAGCTGTTTTTAGCTGGCAGAAACTAAAAAATTAAACTACCACAGTGTTGCTTGACAGATAGTTTCCAAAAGCTTCAAAAATTAGTGCAAGGACCTCTTCAAGGGAAATCAACATTTACTTAAATTAACCGAGAAATTGGAACAATGGGTAATTGAAATATTAGTCACAATGACATACAGTGGACACAGTTGCTTACCTTGTGGGACTTAAATTCTAATAGAGTAAAGGGCCTGTAAACATGTAAACATGTAAGTGAGGAAAGTGCTTTGTACTGTTCATAAAAGTACTTATTGCACTCTGTAAATAGAATAATGTGATAAAACTACATACTAAATGGGAGACAGCCCGTAGGGGTTTGTTGTGATGTTTAAGCCGACACAAATGAGAAGAATAAGAAGAAACCTGCAATTTCAACAGCCAGCAGAAGAAGTAATAGCAAGTGCAAACATTCTGACATTGCAAAGAATCTTGAAGTTCCAGAAAACCTAAAGAAAGCCAATGTGCTTGCAGTGTTCTCAGCAAGGCAGATTGGCTTAGAGAGTTTGGAGACCTAATGCAACAGAAGCAAGGTCTTGCAGGGCTTTGAAGACAATGGCAGCATTTAGTTTCAATCAAATTGCAACAGAAATAAAGGTTTCAAGAGGGGGAGTGGCATGATCCACATTTTCAAAATATCATTGTGGTTCTTGTATAGAGGATGCTTCTTGATTGAAGAAGTAAAAGAAGGAAGATGCTAGTGCCTTGGACAAGGGTGAATGCATGTTTTTTTGAGGGACATTCATACATCGTTTGTTTGGTTCAGTAATCTCCATGGTTCCTTTCAAATCTACTCTAGAATCTTAGAACGTTTTTCCATATTTATGTGTAAATAGACGTCTGATGGATACAACAGTAAAACTATTAGGTTGGCGCAAAAGTAATTGCGGTTTCAGACCATGAATTTCAAATCTTTATAACTAGGCTGAAACACATCTTCATTAATCAAAATAGGAACCATTACAATCAACACTTTTTTCTTTCCGATGAGAAATAAGTCTTTTATTCTTGTAGCGTAAAAATCCATGCTTCAGGATTTGATGAACTCTTGGAAAGGATTTTCTGGATCCTGCTGGTTGTGGAAGTGTTTTCCATGTACAAAGTTGTTGAGATGCTTGAAGAAGTGGTAGCCAGTTGGCAAGAGGTCAGGTGAATATGGCAGTTGAGGCAAACTTTGTAGCCCAATTCGTTCAACTTTTGAAGCGTTGGTTGTGCAACATGTGGTTGGGCGTTGTCGAGAATTGGACCCTTTCTGTTGACCAATGCTGGCTGTAGGCATTACGGTTTTCTGTGCATCTCATTGATTTGCTGAGCATACTCCTCAGATGTAATGGCTTCACCATGTAATGGATGGTGTAGTACATTCACAATATAGTACATTCACAATATATTACATTCACAATGTAATGGATTCAGAAAGCTGTAGTGGATCAGACCAGCAGCAGACCACCAAGCAGTGACCATGACTTTGTTTTGGTGCAATTTTGGCTCTGGGAGGTACGTTGAAGCTTCTTCTTAGTCTAACCACTGAGCTGATCATCACTAGTTGTTGTATAAAATCTGCTTTTCATCACACATCACAATCTGATCAAGAAATGGTTCATTGTTGCATAGAATAAGAGAAGATGACACTTCAAAACTATGATTTTTTAAAATTTTCGGTCAGTTCATGGGGCACCCACTTATGGAACATTTTTACCTTTCCAATTTGTTTCAAATGCGGAACTACCATAGGCTGGTTGACACTGAGTTCTTCAGCAGCTTCTTGTGTAGTTGTAAGAGGATCAGCTTTGATTGCTCTGAACTGGTCATTGTCAACTTCTAATGGCCAGCCACTATGCCCCTTATATTCAAGGCTCTTGTCTCCTTTGCAAAACTTCTTGAACCACGACTGCACTGTACATTCATTAGCAGTTCCTGGGCTAAATGCTTTATTGATGTTGTGAGTCGTCACCACTGCCTTATGATCTATTTTGAACTCAAATAAGAAGATTGCTCGAATTTGCATTTTGTCTGACATCATTTCCATAGTCTAAAATCAACATAAAATAAACAGCAAGTAATAAGTCATTAGCAAAAAGGCATAACGTGAGAAATGCTTATTAAAATGATGTATAACATAACTACATTTATTTAAGAATGTATTAGAATACCAAACGACAAATTCCAATAATGCAAAAGCTGCAATTATGTTTGTGCTAACCTAATAATAATATATATTCCTATTTATTTGGGTAATATATAGATGTTAGCTATTACAGGGGCTATTACACAGTACCTAAATAATTGCATTTCCATCAATATGCTAACTTTATCATACACTAATTAATATTACTTGAGAAAGATAAGAATTGTCATATGATATCAATGCCCAGGTTTATAATTTCATATCTCAAAGGGTGGTAAGAGGTATGAACCTGTTTGCAGCATTTAGTCCTAAAAATAGGCCCTGTTTTAACAAGTTGTTGTCTACGTGATATCCTCTAGGTCAACATCCTAACTCTCATTTTAGCACTTTCACCTCTGATCTGAGTTTAACCACAAACTTATGTACACTGACTTCTACTGTCATTGTTTACAGTTAATAACTGTTATTTGTAAGCACTATATCCCAACCTAGAGTGGCCGTGACTCCACATGTGCTATTACTCCGGTCTCTGCCAGCTCCCTGACCCCAGTCCATTTTCCCCATCCTATATCATCACATGTAGTTCAGAGACTCCTGACATTAGTGAAGCTGATATAGGTGAGATCCCAGCATTCTGATTCCCTCGCTGAAACTGATCACAATTCTGACTTCACAGACTTGTTAGCGACTTTTCTGAGTTTCGTCTGAGCATCCCTTTAAGTCTCAGGCTTCCAGAAAATCATTGGCCAGACCCTGCTTTATTTTGCTCTGTTGTTGTTTCCAAGAAGGCTTTCTGAAGTTAGTTTTCTGCTCAGATGCAGATAGTAGTGGAACAACCTTTCTAAGGGGAGGATATTCAATGAGAAAATAATATATATACAGGTGTAGATAAGGTGTAATTGTAACCACAGACATGAAACTCAATATATATTACTTTGATGTGCACATTTAATCCTAGAAGGATGCTTTTAGAGGAAGCATTCTTCTACTGCTTCTGAATGATGCACAGCCAAACCTTGTTTTTCAGATCCCTTCTAGCTCAGCCTAATGTATGAGCTGACAGGATTCCTTATATCTTGGCCAGGTGCTTCAAGAAGCGCTCATCATCACAAGTCACTTGCAGGACTCCAGAATCATATTAAGAAAAAAAAAAAACTATTAAAAGGCTTAAAAAAATGAGCTCAAATCCCTGAAGAAGTGTTCTTTTTACCTTGTCCCTGTTTATTTCCATGTTTAAAGACTGCTTAACGGCCGGGCGCGTTGGCTTAAACCTGTAATCCCAGCACTTTGGGAGACTGAGGCGGGCGGATCATGAGGTCAGGAGATGGAGATCATCCTGGCTAACATGGTGAAACCCTGTCTCTACTAAAAATACAAAAAAAAAAAAAAATAGCGGGGTGTGGTGGTGGGCGCCTGTAGTTCCAGATACTTGGGAGGCTGAGGCAGGAGAATGGCGTGAACCCGGGAGGCGGAGCTTGCAGTGAGCCGAGATTGCTCCACTGCACTCCAGCCTGGGCAACAGAGCAAGACTCCGTCTCAAAAAAAAAAAAGAAAAAAAGAAAAAAAAAAAGACTGCTTAACTAATTGCTTGTGATATATGATGAATCCTTCAGGATTAACGCTGATACAACTTCGTTTTCTAAGGAAAAACTCTCAGTGTTGTGCATGTATTTTAATGTTTATTAATGTTTGGTTATTTTAAAATATCATTTGTGTATTTCAGCTTTTTAAACGGATAAATTACCTATAAACCTCTATAACTTCATTTTGAATTAGTTGATCTGTCTAAAACTGAGAAAGTTGTATTGAAGTAACATTCCATTTTCTAAGGGCTTTTACTATTTTTACTCAATATTTTGTTGCATAATGATTTATGACTCTTAACTCCATTATAAATTGTGCCTTTTAACAATTTGAAATTGTTTTCTCTCCTATCTAATGTTGTTCAGCTTTGATTTTCATTCAGTCTGAAGTAAATAATATCCCAGAATTTTCTGCCAATCATTTCATCATTTTATAACTACATTCATTTGGACAGCATGTATTTGAATTGGGAGAATAGATAATCTGAAAATGCTTATTACAGTTGAGATGCTTAGAAACAATTTCCATCTATTGTCATCATTAATATAGATTTCTAGAAATGAAGTAAAAAATTCTGATACACACATATTTAATAAAAATTTTCTTCATCTTTAGTAAGTGTTCTGTAACAAATATAATCTTTGAGAGTCAAATATTGAGTTAAGAAATGTATTTGTGAATTGGCAACAGATAACCCTTAGTTTTCTATTTTTTGTATTAATCAGAATAGAGTGGGCTATTCTGAAGTCATCAATAGACAGAAGAATGAAAAGAAAAAAGCTCTGCAGCTTAACACATTTGAGAACTCCTATTGTGGTTGTGGCACAGCAACACACCAAACTGAATGATTTTTATCCATGCATTCTAGGTGTTTCTCTTTCCAATGGTGACTCAGAAATCCAGGCTGTTTTCATCTTGTGGCTATGCTGCTGCCAGGGCTACATGGCTTCTGAGTTACTATGCAGCAGTGGGGATTGTGTTGTACACAGCACTTCCATTCACCTTCCTTCTTTTACATATCTTTCACATTTTTGCTTATTTCCTGGGAGAGCTTTTTCATTTGTCCTCTGATTAATCCAATCTGATGCCATGCCAGTTTTCCTTTTTCCTGTTCACTTGCATATATCCATTTTACTGGAGCATTTTCAGTTGTCTTACAGTCTTTCTCCACCATCAAACGGCTGTTGTTTTTCCTCATAATGGCATATTGTTAACCCAGAGACAAAATGTTAAAGAGAGGAAACTTCTCTCATAGAGAGAGGTATTTGAATTCTTTGGGAAATGCTGAACATTTCCCTAAATTTTCCTTTAGGTTTCTTCATAATTTTTGTTAAATGATAGGGTCATCTGAATCTTCACGATGATATGCTGTTCTTCTTTTCAAGCTCAGAAGGCTCACTTTAAATTATTATTTATTCTTTTTAAATGACACATAGTAATTATGCATATTTATGGGGTACAGTGTGATATTTCAATACATGTGTACTATGTGTAGTGATCAAATCAAGGTAATTAGCATATTCAGTATCTCAAAACTTCATCATTTCTTAATGTTGGGAACATTCAAACTCCTCTTTTCTAGCTATTTGAAAATACACAAGAAATTGTTGTGACTCATAGTCACCCCACAGAGTTTTTCTGCCTATTTGCATAGATTGGGAAGTGATCTGACCTGACTCAATTGAATCTAAAAGTTTGTGGGTGGAACTTGATCCTGATCCTATCAGATGCCTCTTTTGTCCGGCCTGGTGCCCTCACCCTGATTCCAGCAGAAGGGGAAGTTCTATGTGAGCGCTGGCTCACTAGGCTATGACAGCTTCTCATCTCACTCAAGAGTCTTGCTATCTTTTCTTGGGTTTCTTAGGTGCCAAAGCTGCGTCACAACTCAGAATTGTGAAGTGGCTAACATTCTCTGAGACAATTTTCAAAAAGTAGGAAGTAAGAGCCAAAGACAGATGCTTCCTTTT
Source organism: Macaca fascicularis (assembly GCF_037993035.2). Taxonomy (NCBI): domain Eukaryota; kingdom Metazoa; phylum Chordata; class Mammalia; order Primates; family Cercopithecidae; genus Macaca; species Macaca fascicularis. Next base: position 56,489,798 of record NC_088394.1, read on the forward strand.
CCACTTGTCAATTCTGAGAGGGCTTCTTTATGCTCTTCCAAAGGCTCTAGCAGGATCTGGCTCCAGCGGCCCACATGGTTACCCACTTAACAGAACACACTTGTATTGCCTCCCTTCTTGTCTTCTTCCTTCCCTACAGCCCCCTGTTCCTGTTTCTTCGTATTTCCTCTCAAACCAAGTTTTTATATACAATTCTCCATTTTCACACTCTGTTTTTGGTGTGTATCATGTTGAGAAACTGGTTGAGGTTACTTGATCTCAACCAGTCTAGACCCCTCTCTCATTTTTCAGATCTAGAGTGAGAGTTCTTAGATTATGAGTAAAGCTTTTTGCTTTCTTTTTTCTAGTTTACCAAGCAATCCATAAGGGTAGTTTTATACACAATGCATAATATCACCCTGAACTTTCTCCTGATTCTCTAAAATACTCAACCAAGAGTATATCTAGAAGTAAAATTCCCGGTCTTATTTCTTAACGTAGCTAGACATGTCTATATTTTATCTGTTGGTTGTCTACTTTCCAATATGATGAGCTACGATTCTTCTCCCCCTCTATCATGCCATATTATTTTTTCATAATTAATTGTTCATATTGTAATATAGAAAAAGGGATAGTGAGGCCGGGCGAGGTGGCTCATGCCTATAATCCCAACACTTTGGGAGGCCGAGGTGGGTGGATTACCTGAGGTCGGGACTTCGAGACCAGCCTGACCAACGTGGTGAAACCCGTCACTACTAAAAATACAAAAATTAGCCAGGCATGGTGGTGCAAGCTTGTAATCCCAGCTACTCAGGAGGCTAAAGCAGGGGAATAGGTTGAACCAAGGAGATGGAGGTTGCAGTGAGCCGAGATCACGCCATTGTACTCCAGGCTGAGTGACAACAGTGAAACTCCTTCTCAAAAAAAAAAGAAAAGAAAAGAAAAGAAAAAGAAAAAGGGGGTAGTGATCTAGTCAGTCCTGGGAGAAATAACATCCTATAGCCATATCAAATATAGTAACTACATCAAAGAAGGACAGTTAGAAAAATATTCTGATTGGAATAAGCCTAGAGTCTTTGGCTCTGGGGATCATATTGAGGGAGTGAATGTATTATCTTTCTTTCTAAACTAGAATGCCTTTCTCCCGTGTTTTTTTTCAAACAGGGAAAAATGTGTTGCCATCAAATCAAATTCCGAACTGAGCTACAGAGATGTTAGACAAAGCTTACAAAGATTGGTTAGGGAGAACTTTATACTGCCTGCCTTAACTTTTGATTGTGTCATCAGTTTAATGTTATGTGCTTTCACAGGAAATAGGAAAGTTGAGAGATGCGAAAAAAAAAATTTAAAAAAAAGATTGCTGTTTAGATGTGACACTAAACTTTTAGAACCTGTAGTTATATTCTTAAGTAGTTTCTAACTCATAAGGGAATAATATTATCTTGCATTTTCCAGTTTGCTAAAGCAAATTAACTACATTGTTGACTTTCTGTGGTCTCCGTTTGAATGGGAAAAGCAATAAAAATGAAATAATGGTAATAATCATAGTTGCCGGAAGGTTTTTCTCCACCATGCATAGAAGAGAACATGAACACCCATAAATAAAGACCCATATGATCAGATCTTCTCCAAAAAGGTCACTAATTAGCTTCTATAGTTAATACCTTACTATAGGAGGAAGAGTCAGGTAATTATCTGGTATATTCTAAAGGTGAGTCACCCTATTTTAAGTAGCCATCATCCTAAAAATACAGTCGTAGAATAACAACTTCTTCTGCATGCTTAAAGGAGTTATAAACCTCTCTAGCAGTCCTAACTACAGCTGTATAAAGCACTTCTTCCTGTCTGTATCAGCAGAAAGATTCTAGTGTAAAAGATTTATCTTTTTGCCCGTGGTGCCAATAAATGGCTTATTTTATTTTTAAAGACAACCATATTTCTTGATGCAAGACATTTAAACAATCTGAACATTTCTTGTGCAATTAAAATTTAGCTCTTTTGTCCGGGTGCAGTGGCTCACTCCTGTAATCCCAACACTTTGGGAAGCCGAGGCAGGTGGATCACCTGAGGTCAGGAGTTCAAGACTAGCCTGGTCAACATGGTGAAACTCTGCCTCTACTAAAAACACAAAAATAAGCCAGGTGTGGTGGTGAACATCTGTAATCCCAGCTACTCAGAGGCTGAGGCAGGAGAATAACTTGGGTCCAGGAGACAGAGGTTGCAGTGAGCTGAGATCATGTCACTGCACTCCAGTCTGGGTGACAGAGCGAGACTCTGTCTCAATTAAAAAAAAAGAAAGAAAGAAAGAAAGAAAAACAGATTATAAAAAAAAGAAAGAAAAAAAATTTAGCTCTTTTATTTTTGATGTAATTTTTATAAATTTCTACTTCCTAACCTATTCAACTCACATAGTATTTATCCCTTGTAAGTGACTACTACCCACTCAGGAAGACTTATATGGGCTGAAGAGAATGATCAGAAATAATCATAAGACAAGGAAATGAATCAGAGTTCATGTCATGCAATCTATCTATTCATTAAAAGACATTACACTTTTTCTTTTTTTAAAAAATTTATTTATTATTATTATACTTTAAGTTGTAGGGTACATGTGCATAACGTGCAGGTTTGTTACATATGTATACTTGTGCCATGTTGCTGTGCTGCACCCATCAACTCATCATTTACATCAGGTATAACTCCCAATGCAATCCCTCCCCCCTCCCCCCTCCCCATGATAGGCCCCGGTGTGTGATGTTCCCCTTCCTGAGTCCGAGTGATCTCATTGTTCAGTTCCCACCTATGAGTGAGAACATGCGGTGTTTGGTTTTCTGTTCTTGTGATAGTTTGCTAAGAATGATGTATTCCAGCTGCATCCAAGTCCCTACAAAGGACTCAAACTCATCCTTTTTTACGGCTGCATAGTATTCCATGGTGTATATGTGCCACATTTTCTTAATCCAATCTGTCACTGATGGACATTTGGGTTGATTCCAAGTCTTTGCTATTGTGAATAGTGCTGCAATAAACATACGTGTGCATGTGTCTTTATAGCAGCATAATTTATAATCCTTTGGGTATATACCCAGTAATGGGATGGCTGGGTCATATGGTACATCTAGTTCTAGATCCTTGAGGAATCGCCATACTGTTTTCCATAATGGTTGAACTAGTTTACAATCCCACCAACAGTGTAAAAGTGTTCCTATTTCTCCACATCCTCTCCAGCACCTGTTGTTTCCTGACTTTTTAATGATTGCCATTCTAACTGGTGTGAGATGGTATCTCATTGTGGTTTTGATTTGCATTTCTCTGATGGCCAGTGATGATGAGCATTTTTTCATGTGTCTGTTGGCTGCATGAATAAAAGACATTACACTTTTTCTTAATATGTTGCTTCCTATTACGATACCATGTCCTCATTTTTAATCTAATTTCTTGAATTGTGTTTTACACATTTACATTTCTCTATCTATCATCTATCTATCTATGTATCTATCTATCGATCCATCTGAAGTAGGAAAATACATACATATATGCCCACATTTATCGTATTATCTATTTAAGCTAATTGAATTTCCTGTTATTGTTATAAGAATAAAAATAATGCCAATTTAAACACCTTAACCTAAGATGGTACTGTGTTGATTATCTTAGTTATATTAGTTCTAATTCTTAGAAAAATTTGAGTTGTAGTTTTTAATCTCCGTTTTACACATGAGTAGTTTGAGGCTCAGAAATATCCATATACTATATTCAAGGTAGTCAAAATTCTGACTGATTTTGGTAAACCTCAAAATACTAGTTGCATTACTTGATAGCCGTCTTTGTTTACCAGTAATATGTTTGGCATTTTTACTTAGATACATAAATATGAACATATCATGACACTATCATGGAAATAAAACTGCAGTTAGATTTGGTTACTGAGAAAACTCTGGCCCATGGAACAAATTCAGTTAGCCCCCCTTTTTCTAAATAAAATTTTGTTAAGACACAGTCATGCCCAGTTGTTTACATATTGTCTGTGGCTGCCTTCACATTACAATGGCAGAGATGAGTAGTTGTGACAGAGACCATAAGGATCATAGCCTAAATAATATACTCTCTGGTCTTTGGGCCTTTATAGAAAATAGTTGCCAATGCCAGGACTAAATAATTACTGTAGTAACTGTACTGCTGTAAAGTTTTGTCAAATCTATCTATGAATCTATGTATGTATGTATGTGTGTATCTATCTATCTATCTATCTATCTTTCATTAACATTGAGTCCCAGGAATCACCACATTTAATTAATTTTGTTCTTATAAGTTGAAATTCTTCATGATGTGTAAAACACAGTTTTTTAGTTTCACTCTAAAAGCAAAAAGTGGCAACAATTATATTTTTGTGTATTTCCCCTTTTGCAACATATTCCTTAAGTTGAACACAAATGTGATATAACATCATGCATATATCTTCATCTTATTACAAACCATCTTCCACGAGTGCCTCATTTACATAACATATTCAATCTATTATGAACTCTGGTCCATTTTTTCTCTGACTTTTTTTTTTTTATAGATTCAAGATATCCTTTTGTTCCTTTATCTTTTTGTACCTTAAATATTATGATGTCTCCCACTAGCACCTCTCCCTCTTTCTTCCTCAAAACAGGCAGTTTTAATATCTCCATTTCATTTGTCATGAATATAATAATAATAATAAACACTTTCATGGCATTTATCATCTTCTAATCACTGTTTTTACATACATCAACTTACTTGATTCAACAACCTCACAAGTTTTTATTATCCTAACAAGACAAGAAAACCAAGGCACAGAATAGTTAAATAACTTGTACCAGAATGAGTGTCTGAGATAACATAAGAATCTACATCTAGCTGGGCACTGTGGGTCACACCTGTAGTCCCAGCTACTCAGAAGACTGAGGTAAGACGATTGCTTGAGCCCAGGAGCTTCAGGCTGCAGTGAGCTGTGATCATGCCACTGCACTCCAGCCTGGGCAACAGAACCAGATCTTGTGTCTTTTTAAAAAAAAAAAAAGAAAAGAAAAGAAGAATCTGTATCTTTTTCAACTTTCTCAAAAATAATCCTCATGTCTCTTGTCTGCTTTTAAACATTTCATCTCGTTACTGATAACTCTTGGATTGACTGCCTAATTTTAGAATGGTCAATCTGTTTTCGGCTTTCATAGTCCCAGGACTCCTGGTGCCCCTTCCAACACATCCTCCAATGTATGACTTCCAATTTCAACTGTGGTTGGTGGTCCATGTAGGCAGTGAGAGTTCCGGGTGGGAAACCTTCCACAGAGTCTCTTGCAACCCAAGCCCGTAGAGTACACACTTCCTATGTTGTAGACTCTGGAGTAATTGTTGATTATCACTGTTTATCTCCTTTGTAAAATGAAATGTATCTGTTCTTCAATGCCTTTTATCAGTTGAATCCAGTCCTCAATTCTAACCGTGTCATTCATTTGTTATGAACCATGCCTTGTTTATAACAATGTTAAGCATGCTTCCTCAAGTAATTTTTTTAAAATACTAATTTTTGTGACTTCGTTCATTTGTTTTCTCCTGTTTTTTTCTCACCTTGTTTTTTCTTTTAACATAAGAACTGACTTCATAATTCAGCAGAAAGAAAGACAGTAGAAAGGTTGAAAGTGAATACTCAGCAGTTATAAGGCCAGGGTTCCCATCCTACTCAGCACTCGGCGAGCCTGTGGCCCAAGTAAGAAGGTTGTCACCTGCAAGTCTTCATTTCTTCATTTCTTTTCCCAGAAAACAGAGATAAAAAGAGTAGCTACTTACCATAAAATGTTATCATAGACACTTTATGGGGTAATCCATGGAAAATGCTTAGCATTTGTTCTTGCACATTGTAAGTGATCTCACTCTCTCTCTCTCTCCATGTATGTATGTGTATATATATATATATGGAGTTACATTTATTGTAACTAACCTTTATTTGGTGCCTGAAATATACAAAGTTTATATATATATGTGTGTGTCTATATATATATGTATATATAACTTTCTTATAGAATTCTCTTCATATATATACACATCAAACTTTATTATAGAATTCTCTCTCTCCATATATATATATATGTATATATATATTCTTGGCATCAAACATTTATTTATTGATATCTTTATTTATTGATGGAATAAATCATTATTTATTATAACTAATGATTCCTAAATCAACAAATTCATACTTTAGTTCTGTTGCCTACATTGTTTCATTTGTATTGATGGAAACCAATAAGTTTTATTATTTTTTTTAAATGTGATGTGCTGTGGCCAGAGTTCAAACTTGCATTTGCAATGATCGTTGTTCAATGACCTGGCAACATAGACCTCATCTCTAACCAAAAGCCCTCACAGGCTGGATTTATTTAGCAGGTAGAACCAGTGGAATTTGCTGAATTAATGAATGAGTTAGTCTATCCTCTCGACGTTTGACATCACTCCCTTTTCTCCTTCTGACACAGTTTGGATATTTGTCTTCTCCAAATCTCATGCTGAAATATCACCCCCAGTGTTGACAGTAAGGCCTGCTGTGAGGTGTTTGGGCCATGGGGGCAAATCCTTCATAAATGGCTTGGTGTCATTTTCATGGGATTGAATGTGTTCTCGCTATTAGCTCCCAGGAGATCTGATTGTTAAAAAGAGCCTGGCACCTCCTCCCTCTCTCTCTCTCGTTTCTCCTCTCTCACCAAGTGATGCCTGCTCCCTTACCCCTTCCACCATGAGTGGGGGCTTCTTGAAGCCCTCATGAAAAGCAGATGCTGGCACCATGCTTCTTGTACAGTCTGCAAAACCATGAGCCAAATAAACCTTTGTAGATTACCTAGCCTCTGGTATTCCTTTATAGCAATGCAAATAGACCAAGACCTTTTAACACCGTTTTTATGCATTCCTATACCTTCTCACTTTTCTGTCATTATTCTGCAGTCCTCTAAAACTCTAGCCAAATATGCAGGTCCTCTGTTATTTTTCATGTGCATTTGGTGCTTAATGACAAAATTAAAGTCATAGAAGTTGAAAATCTGTTTCAAATCACCATTTTCAAGGGTCTAAGTTTTTTAAATTTGCAATTCCTTTCTTTGTTGCAATAAACAAGAAATCCTTCTTGGGTACTTCTGTTAATGTGTATGATTGTATTCTTCCCTCCCACCCATACAAGATTAATCTCTTCCTCCAATACACAAGTGCCTATGCAGCTTTACAGGTGAATTAATTGTTCATTTCATTTCTTTTTTTTTTTTTAATGAGCTCCAGTTTACTTCTCCTCAATTTATCTTTGGCAGATTTATATTAAAAGTCTTTTATTTCAGTTTCTAAAGTATTTATCCTCTGGGTCCACTCTTTTTTTTCCTGTACGATGAGAGACCAATTATTCTTCTTCTAATGAATGTTCTAAATGTATCCCATATGGTGGCATATGTGTGTTCAGACCAAAGATGCTTTGGGATAAAATAAGTAAATTCCTCTCATGGGGTTTCCCTACAAGCTTTGTTTTGTAACAGTGATAAGTTCAAAGATCCATAGGCTCTAGGTTGTTATAGAAATCATCTTCTTCCTCTGACCTTCCTCATTTTACAGATAGGAAAAGAAGCCCAGGGGTCACTTAGCTGGATCGTGAAAGAGATAAAGGCTGGGAACCAAGAAACTTGAGTTCTGTTCCCAAATACGCCAGTGACATTTTAGAATATCTTTTATATTATAGTAATTTGAATTCTAGATGGGAAAACTGGTTCAAAGAGACAAAGGGGATATATATTTCTCAGGAGAGTCTTGCCTGGGCTTCCCATTCTAAGTCAGGTTTCTTTTCTTCAAAGTAATTATCAGTGTTTGTAAATAATATAAATCAAGTAATTACATTAATGAAAGGCTGAATCCTTCTCGCTCAAACAGAAAGTGTTTATGCCTTTGTTCACCCTACCTTATGGGTAGTAGGTGCTAAATAAGTATTTGCTGAGTAAATGAATCAATTATATAATAGTATAAAGTACCTATTTGGGTAAAACTGTACTGCAAGCACTTTATATAAAGTAATGTAATGAACAAGAATTAATACATTGACATAGTCTTCACAAGAAGCTAGTAAGATCTGGAAATAATAATACCTTTGAGAAATAAAAAACTGAAGTTCAGAGAGTTTAAGTAAATTGTTACCTAGCAGTCAACTTGCAGAATGATAACATGAATATGTCATCTGATTCCTAAATCAGAATCTTCATGGAACACCAAAAATATAGCATTTTTTTTTTTTGCTATGTGTCAACCAATGTTGCTAAAAGCTTTATATATTCTAATATATACTAATTCTAATATATACTAATTCTTCAAAATGAAACCCAAGTGAGGTGTGTTATATTCTCATTAGGAAACCCAAACTTGTGATTTCTAAGCATATTTGCTGAGGTCAAACTATTGTTTTCCTTATTTTTAATGATACGACTCTTCTTTTCTTTTCTTTTCTTTCTTAAGTTTTGCTCTTGTTGCCCAGGCTGGAGTGCAATGTTGCAATCTTGGCTCCCTGCAACCTCTGCCTCCAAGGTGCAAGTGATTCTTCTGCCTCAGCCTCCCGAGTAGCTGGGATTACAGGCATCCACCACCACTGCCAGCTAATTTTTTTGTATGTTTAGAAAAGACAGGGTTTCACCATGTTGGCTAGGCTGGTCTCAAACTCCTGACCTCTAGGTGATCTGCCTGCCCCAGACTCCCAAAGTGCTGGATTACAAGTGTGAGCCACTGCACCCAGCCTGAGCTCAAACTATTAAACGGGTAGGAATTTGAATCTAGGTGTGTGATAAGGTTTGACATTTTTAACTACTGCACTGTTTATCCTAATAGATTAAAGATGCACCTTGCAAAAGCAAGTTCTGTATACTTTTATAATTTTGAGAGATAAAAATGTTTCACATTTCTCTCAACCTATTAATTTATTTAGTTAAAACAAAAAGACATTTTACTCCTACAGTAGTGTTACTGAATATATAAAAATAGAGTGGTATAATAGTTTATCTAACAGAGTTTGGAATAAAGTCAAGAAAAAATAATACATGCTGAACAAATGCTAAAATAATAAGTTTAATTTGGCTTTGACACATATTCTGTAACCTTTGAACACCACTGTTAGAGGTTATGAGAGAGACTGAAAGTCAACTTTTTCTAAAGAACAGCATCAACCACATCCTTGGCCTTCTGAAAACCTAAGGCAGCTCAGTTCCTCATTTCTTATCAAGCAAGTTTCAACATCTCTGGAACACCTTTAAATTCCAGGTCCAAATACTTTTCATGATTATCTTTGTCCATCCTTGTCTACAAAACTTTTCCAAGTACTCAACTGATAGAGAGTCCAGAAACTTGATGGACCTGATGTCTCTGCTGTGGTCATTTTACTTGTATGTGGCCACCCCCTCCTTTCTCTCAGTCCACTGGGCAGCCAGCTCTTCATACTCATTCTTAGAAGACCTATTCAAATGTTGGTCATATCTTTTTAGAGTAGGGCGGCCAGATAAAATAGATAAAATATATACAATGTTTGGGATATACTGAAAAATGATCTGTTCTTTATCTGAAATGCAATGTTACTGAGCTTCCTGTATTTTTGTTGTTAAATCTGACATCCTGTCCATGAGGGCTCTTTTCTCCCAGAAATGATTTTGTGATCCATAAGTCTGTGCACATAAAAATTGGATGTGTGGTATTTCTTCGTTTAGCTCATTTATATAGCCTCCCATGATGTTCCATGCGTTATCAGGCAAAGTATTGGGGATATTTATTTTTGCATATCTAGTTGTAGGTAGTGTTTCTTAATTTCTCCTTTAACGATTGGCTTACAGTAATATGGATGGACTTTGTATTGGGGCTGTTAGGGAGAGAGGAAGGGAGATAGGGAGATATTGATTCTTAATTCTAAAAATACCATAGATTTCATCTTGTTCAACACCCACCTTTGTGCTCCAACCAGAGTTTAATAAAATCTTGTAACTATTTTCCTGCCTCAAACTGATTTGGAAAAAAAAGACAATCCATTTTTTTCCAGGCCTTGGATTTGATGAGTCATTTTTACTCTGCTGTGTATGTGTTTGTGAGCTGCTACATTGTGACTGTGTGTGTGCAATATTTAAATATGTATAATTATGCAATTTAGGCACTGTAAACTTACTGCAAAAGAAAAATGGAACATAAGAAAAGAGAAACATCACTTATGGAGGGCTAACTATGTTCCAGAGACAGGATTAATAATTTTTTATGTAATTTGTCCTCACATTAAAACCATCAGGGCTATAAGATAACCTCTATGTTATAAATTAAGCAAATAAACTTGTGAGTGCCTAAGTAATTTGCTCAAGGTCACACATAGAGTAAGCACTAAAGTAGAGTTTAAATCTAAATCTACCTGTACCTGGCTCTAAAGCCACTTATTAGTTTGAGTAAAGAGTTCATTGTAAACTTAAAATGTTTATACTATTTTATGCCAAACCTTCTATACTTTAATGCAAAAAAAAGCTTTTAGAAAAAAAAATTAGTGGCTATATTCCCATTATTCAGAATTAGCAAGTAACATATTTGTGTGCATGCTTTCTGTGTTTTCGTCATTAAAAATGTGTTTGTTTTTGTAAGACAGAGTCTCGCTGGAGTCCAGGTTGGAGTGCAGTGGTGTGATCTCAGCTCACTGCTACCTCCCCCTCCCTGGTTCAGGCAATTCTTATGTCTTGGCCTTCCAAGTAGCAGAGATTAAATGTGTTCACCACCACTCCTGGCTAATTTTATATTTTCAGTAGAGATAGGACTTTGCCATGTTGGCCAGGCTAGTCCCAAACTCTTGACCTCAAGTGATCCACCAGCCTTGGCTTCCCAAAATGTTGGGATTACAGGCATGAGCCACCACGCCAGGGAAAAAATGTGTTTTTAAAGAACGTGTTTATAAATATATATATATTTATATATATATATATATATATATAAAATATATGTGTGTGTGTGTGTGTGTGTGTATATATATATATATATATATATATTTTTTTTTTAAACAGAGGCTCACTCTCTCTCCAGGCTGGAGTGCAGTGGCACAATTTTGGCTCACTGTAACCTCCGCTTCCTGGGTTCAAGCAATTCTCTTGCCTCAGGCTTCCAAGTAGATGGAACTACAGGAGTGCACCACCATGCCCAGATAATTTTTTTTTTTTTTTTGTATTTTTAGTAGAGATGGGGTTTTACCACATCTGCCAGGATGGTCTTGATCTCTTGACCTCGTGATCTGCCGGCCTCGGCCTCCCAAATTGCTATGATTACAGGCATGAGCCACCGTGCCTGGCCCTATTTATTTGTATAAAATGAAAAATATGTATTAAAAAATAATTCAAGGAATGAAGAAAACTGCCAAAAGGAACATTTAAGCAATCACAACAAATCTTATCATTAAATATTATGTCTCCATAAACACATCTTTCTTTGCGTATATAAAATTCAGGGTGTTGCAGCAAGAGGCACAGAAAGGAGAAGAAAGAAAGTAGGAAAGAGAGACAGGGAGAGAGATATAGATATAAATACAGGCATACTTGTTTTATTGTACTTCACTTCATTGTGCTTCTAAGATATTGCATTTTTTACAAATTCAAGGTTTGTGGCAAACCTGCATAGAGAATTTTATTGATGCCGGTTTTCCAACAGCATGTGCTCCCTTTGTGCTGTGTCACATTTTGGTAATTCTTGCACTATTTGAAACTTTTCTATTATTTTTTAATGTGTTACGGTGATCGTGATCAGTGATCTTTGATGTTATTGTTGTAATTGCTATAGGGCACCATGAAACATGCCTGTGTATAAGATGGCAAAGTTAATTGATAAATGTTGTGTCTGCTCTGATTGCTCCATCTATCTTATCTCTCACCTTCGGCCTCCTTATTTTTTAAGACACAATATTAAAATTAGGCCAATTAATAACCCAACAATAACATCTAAGCGTTCAAGTGGAAGAAAGACTTGCATATCTCTCACCTTAAATAAAAAGCTAGAAGTTACGAAACTGAATAAAGAAGGCATGTAAAAACCCAATTTAGGTTGAAAGCTAGGCCTCTTGTGCCAGTCAGTCAGTCAAGTTGTAAATGCAAAGGAAACGTTTTTGTAAAAAATTAAAAGCAGTACCCCAGTGAACACAAGAATGATAAGAAAGTAAAACAGCCTTGTTGCTATAAAGAAGTTTGAGTGGTTTGGATAGAAGATCAGACCAGTCACAATGTTCCCTTAAGCTAAAGTCTAATCCAGAAAAAGGCTCAATTCTCTGTTAAGTCTATTAAGCGGGAGAAAGGTGAAGAAGCTACAGAAGAAAAATATGAATCTAACAGATGTTAGTTAATGAGGTTTAAGGAAATAAGTTATCTACATAATATACAAGTTCAAGTTCTAATGAAGAAGCTGCAGCAATTTATCTGGAGGTCTAGCTAAGATCGTTGATTAAGGTGGTTAGGCTACACAGTAGATTTTCAGTGTAGGCAAAACAGCATTCTGTTGGACGATGATGCCATCTAAGACTTTTGTAGCTAGAGAGGAAAAGTTAATGCCTAGCTTTAGAGCTTCAAAGGACAGACTGACCCTCTTGTTAGAGAGTAATGCAGCTGATGACTTTAAGTTGAAACCAATGATCATTTACCATTTTGAAAGTCCTAGGGCCCCTCAAAATTATGTTAAATCTGCCTGTGCTCTACAACTGGAACAACAAAACCTGGATGGCAGCATATCTGTTTACACATGATTTGCTGAATATTTTAAGCCCCTTGTTGAGATCTACTGGCCAGAAAAAAATAGATTTATTTCAAAATATCACTGCTCTTTGACAATGTACCAATGTACCTAAGACCTCTGTTGGAGAAGTACAAGGAGATTGATGTTGTTTCATTGCCTGCTAGTATAACATCCATTCGGCAACCTATGTATTAGGGGATAATTTCAGCTTTCAAGTTTTATTATTTAAGAACTAAATTTCATAAGGCTATAGATACCATAGATTAGTGATTCCTCTGAGGAATCTGGGCAAAGTAAATTGAAAACTTTCTGAAAAGGATTTACCATTCTACATGCCATAAAGAACATTCATAATGCATGGAAGGAGATCAAAATAGCAACATTAAGAGGAGTTTGGAAGAAGTTAATGTCAACCTTCATGGTTGACTTTGAGAAGTTCAAGACTTCAGTGGAGGAGGAAATGAAGATGTGGTGTAAACAGCAAAAGAGCTAGAATTGGGAATGGAGTCTCGTGATATTATTGTATTGCTTCAAACTCATGGTAACACTTGAATGAATGAGGAGTTGCTTCTTATGGATGAGCAAATAAATGGTTTTTGACATGAAATCTACTTCTGGTGAAGATGCTATAAACATTGTTGAAAAGACAACAAAAGATTTAGAATATTGTATAAACTTATTTGATAAAGCAGTAGGAGAGTTTGAGAGAACTGACTCCAATTTTGGAAAAAGTTCTACCATGGTAAAATGCTATCAAACAGCATTACATGCTACAGAGAAACCTTTGTGAAAAAATAATCCATTGATACTGCAAACTTCTTTGTTGCTTTATATTAACAAACTGCCATAGGCATTTCAATCTTCAGCAAATACCACCATAAACAGTCAGCAACCATCAACCTCAAGGCAAGATCTCCCATTAGAAAAAAGATTATGACTCCCTGAACGTACAGAAGATCATTGGCTTTTTTTTTTTTTTTAGCAATAAAGTACTTTTAATTAAGATATATACTTTTTTTTAGACATAATGCTATTGCACACTTAGACTACAGTGTAGTGTAAGCATAACTTTTATATGCATTGGGAAACCAAAAAAGATGTGTGACTTGCTTTACTACAATATTGACTTTATTGAGGTTGCCTGGAACTGAACCTACAATATCTGTGAGTTACTTTTACAAAAATAAAACTATATCAAAATAGTGTCTTTTTTAGAATTATTAATTTGAATATTATTTGACTATTACATAATTAAAACCAATTGATATAAATCTGAAGGTTAGCAAAATTAAAGTATTTCTTTACAATAGGTGATATTATTTACTAAAAGATTCTTATAAATTAAGAGATTATGAAATAAATATTAAACCTTGTGCTTATTTTTAATAATGTTTTAATTTTAGCTTATAAAATAAGTTTTCTGAAAGATTAAGCACAAACCTCTCTTCTCTACCTCTTCTCCAATTTCTAAAAGCATATATGTGTGTGTATAAACTTTTTTTTTTTTTTTTTGAGACAGAATCTCACTCTGTTGCCCAGGCTAGAGTGCAACAGCACAATCTCGGCTCGCTGCAACCCCCGCCCCCCGGGTTCAAGAGATTCTCCTGCCTCAGCCTCCTGAGTACCTGGGATTACAGGTGCCTGGCTAATTTTTTATATTTTCAATAGAGATGGTATTTCACTATGTTGGCCAGGCTGGTCTCAAACTCCTGACCTTATGATCCACCCATCTTGGCTTCCCAAAGTGCTGGGATTACAGCACTTCCCAAAGTACTTGGCTTCCCAAAGTTCTGGGATATGCGCCCAGCCTATAAACCCTTATACTATTAAAAAATATGATTTTTACATCTTTTTCTATAGCCATAAGTTACATAACTTTTATTTGTTTAAGCATTATCTTTAAGCTTAAATGCACTTTATTTTTACCATGGTGTTTTTACCATGGATTGTCTATCTCTGGCTTCTTGAGTTTGATTCTGTGTTTAATTGGTGGGACATTATCAAGCAGGTTTTCAAAGACAATCTCACAGATCAATCTCACAATCTCATCAAGATTTTTAATGATTGAGAATGTCTTCCTTTTTCCTTTATAGTTAGAAGACATTTTGGCTAGATTTAATATTCTTGAATGTCACTATCTTCCCACAAAACTCTAGATATTTTTTGTTGATATGCAGTTCATTGTATTCTAGAAGTGAATATAGCTGTGAAAAAGGTTTAGACTACTCCAATTTTTCCTCCATGTAGGTGACCTGTTTTGTCTGTCAAAATACTTGAAGAATTTGTTTATTGTGTCAAAGTGTGACAGTTTATCTGGGATATATATTTGTCCTGTGATTTTCATATCCTAAAACACCATGTGTTCTTGTGATATATGTATTCAATTTGTGTTTTTCCAGTAATATATCTTTCATTATATGAGTAGGTAGATTTTCTGTTCTGTATGTAGGATATTCTACTTTAGGCATACCAATTACTTTGTGCTGAATTACCACATCTTCTAAATCTATTAGCGTATCTCTAATTGTTTTACTCTGCATTTTCATCTTCCTTCACTAGGGTTATTCCAGTGTCAGTAATTCAGGTTTAAAATCTATATTCTGTTTTATTCATATTTTTCAGTTTACTAGTTGCATAATGAGAAAGTTTGGTCCCTAAAATGTTTTCTTCTACCTGCAATTTTTTGTTTTATTTATTTATTTATTTATTTTTGAGACGAAGTCTTACTCTGTCACCCAGGCTGTAGTGCAGTGGCTTGATCTCGGCTCACTGCAACCTCCACCTCTTGGGTTCAAGCGATGTTCCTGCCTCAGTCTCCCAAGTAGCTGGGATTACAGGCGCCCGCCACCATTCCTGGCTAATTTTTATATTTTTAGTAGACACAGGGTTTCACCATATTGGTCAGACTGGTCTTGAACTCCAGACCTCAGGCAATCCACCCGCCTCATTTGATTATTGTAACACCTCCGTTTAAAATTCAGTTTATTGAATTCAAGTTTTTATTAAGTCAATTATCACTTATTATTGTTGATCTATGATACGAAGCAATCGTAAGGAATTGTGAGTTAGGTGTTAACCTATATTGTGTTCTTTCATGCTTATTTGTATGCTCTATTCCTTTTTATCCATATTTTGTTTTAAGTTCTGGTTTAGATTTTCCATATACTTTCTTTTCACTTTAATTATTTTGGGGTGACTTCTGGTAGACATTCTGTTTTTTGATAAAGAATGAAATGACTCGCACTGTTTCTGAGAACAATTTTTGTTTCTATTTTGAGGAACTCATGGGGGCTTGTGTTTATCAACTTCTCTACAGCTAAACTACATGGGTGGAGTGATAGTGAAAAGTTGATGCTGAGAGAGAACAGATGAGGGCAACGTAAAGACTTTGTTAAAACGCATCAATTCTGTTCCCTTGTAAGCCTGTTCATGATGCAACAATATTAATTACTCCCTAAATCAACTTCAGTACCTGAGGTTAAGTTTTTACCATTCCCACCAATTTGGGCATTGTCCTCTTCAGTCGATTCACCTCTCCACTTTTCTTCTTTCTTCCTTGGTAGGATTTCTATGACTTCTGAGTTGAAACAAGATGGAAGAAAAAAATGACTACCCACTAATTTTTGAGAATTCTGAGGCTATTGTCAACTCACTACTTCGCCTTATAAGGAATAGCTAAACCCTCCACTTTACTCCAGAATTTTTATATTTATTTATTTATTTTATTTTATTTATTTATTTTTTTTGAGACAGGGTCTTACCCTGTCACCTAGGCTGGAGTGCAATGGTGCAATCTTGGCTCACTTCAACCTCTGCCTCCCAGATTCCAGTGATTCTCCTGCCTCAGCTTCCCTAGTATCTAGGATTACAGGCGCGTGCCACCACACTCGGCTAATTTTTTGTGTTTTCAGTAGAGATGAGTTTCACCATGTTGGCCAGTCTGGTCTCGAACTGACCTCAAGTGATCCACCCACCTCATCCTCCCAAAGTGCTGGGATTACAGGCGTGAGCTACTGAGCCCAGCCTATTCCAGATTATTTTCTTTCTTTCCCCAGGCACCAGTTGTTGAAGATAAGGTTATTCCTCCTTCTTTTTTTGTTATTTATTGGAAAACTTTCCCCAAAGTGTTTATTCTTGTTGTTATTATATGAATTTATAGGCATTAGGGGAGAAAATTCTTTGAGTTTTAAAATGTTTATTTAAATCTTAATTTTAAAATGTTATTATGTTTCTATACGGAAGGTGAGAATTCATGTGCCTCTCTTCTTCACCCCTAATTCAGTTGAAAAATCCATTTTATTAGCTTCTTAATCACATCTGGCTATTAATACATAGTTGTTCTTCTCTTGTTCTCAGAAAACTGTGAGCTCCCCGAATGTAGAATGTGTGCTTTCTCTTCCTTTTCTTTTAGTTCTCCTAGTATCTAATGCTCAATGCATGTAGAATGAATGAATAAATGAATGCATTTACATGGAACCTGATCTATGTTCAACATAAAGACTTACTTTCTAATGTTAAGGGTCTCTAAAAATAATACAGAATTTTTTCAGAGGATTAACCATTGTTAAAAATACTTAAAGTGGGGACTCAATGATTATCTGAAAGGGATATATGGGACGGAGATTTTCTAAGATTTTTCTATGTAGTTGAAATCGGAAATTTGTTCTCCAGTAGAGTTTTAATATAAAGCTCATATTTAAAAGAGTTCTGAAAAGGTTTCCACAGATTTTTCCAGCTAGAATTCCTTAGGAAAATAAATATTCTTTCTTTTTTTTTTTTCCAAATGTTCTGGGCACTTCTAAGATAGGGTTTCCGTTTGTAAGAATTGTTCAGTGGTAAATTTTCACACCCTGTTTCTTTTGTTCTGGACTTATTTCTAGTGGCATTTAATATAATAATAAGAAGTACGAAAACAACAACATTACTACTAACACAGCAATAGCAACGTCAATTAAAAAAAGGTTCTAGCCTTAAATAAACCTTTTTGCCATTCATCTTTTGAATCTTAAACTCTGACGTTGTCTGTGACTATTTTGAAGGTAATGTGAGAGTTTATTCAAATGCATTTTTAAGCTTATGATTATTAACTTTCCAAACTTGGATGTGTCCCTAGTGATTTCTTCAGTAGCTATGTCCTCTACCTGACTTTCAGTCTCTGCCTGCAAACAATCATGGGAGTGCAGTCAATTTTAAAGTAAAATCACTTTGGCAGAAAAGTTTGTTTCTTTTTCTTTGTTGCCTTGGTATACCACTAGTTTCAAATGCCTAATTTAAACTTGAAAGAAAATTCCTGATGTCCTTGCTTTACATTTCTAGAGATCCAATTGAGTACCAGGTCCAGCGGTAATCTATTCACAGATGTAGTGGAACAGTGAGTAACTTAAGTAGGATAAAATTAGAATAGGTCAGGAGCTTTAAAAAAATCCTGAGAACCCTGACAACATGGATATACCATTCTCGACTTTTATATGTGGCTTACAACAAGCTTGAAATAATAATAATTATTTTTCAGCATGGCATGTCTAAGTATGAGTGTGGTGAATACTTAAAATACCATATCAGGCTATATGAGAATCACTGTCCACTTTTCTGAGATGGAAAGCCGAGGCTCAGAGTTGGCACTTGAAAAAATCTGTGAAATATAGAGCTAGGATTTGAACTGAGTTCTCTGCAAAATTTAGAATACGAGGGAAAAAACTGGCATTTAAACAAAGGAAAGAATGAGATAAACATCCAATAGGGTATTTTATGTCAGGAATGGAATGTTTTGTAAAGCAGGTCATAGAAAAAGAAGAAGAAGAAGAAAAAAAAAAAAAGCAAAAATAGAGCAAAGTAAGGGGGATCTGAAAGCTCAGGAGTTTCACTGTTAAGTGAGATGATCAGATGATCCTTTCTGAGAAGAAGACTTTTGAGCAGAAGATTGAAGGTGGTGAATTAGTTCATCCTGCAATTATATGGAGGAAGAGTTTTAGATACAGAACTGGCAGTTCATGCAAAGACTCTAAGTAGGAGCTTGTTTTGAGAAGTCCTAAAACAATAAAGAGCCTAGTCGAGCTGGAATTGTGTGGTTGGCTGGGGAGATAAAAATGGTGGCATGAGCAGTGAGGAGTAAACAGGGATGAGCTTAGGTGACGAAGGACAGGTGACATAAACTGCAAAACAGACAGGATGTTAGGCATTAAGTTGTCACAGAGCATCTGCTAAACTAGAGAGTGCATACCCAAACTAAGGACCTTTGTGTTGAATTTTATAATAATAAAACACAGTTCTGACAAACAACGCACATTATGGGGCAGAGTTCAACAAGTTTTCTATTACTAATTTAATTTAGTGCCTTCCATTTATACAAAAGGATGCTGGGCCCACGGAAGTTCAATGTCAGAGTTGGTAGATGCCTGACTTTGGATTTCTAAAATGTTCCTTTATTTTCTCCTTCCCCTAAAAAGTGTTCTGTGTCCCGGCAAAGTTTTAGAAAAGGGGATTGAGCATAACTAGGGAAACTCAATTTCCAAGGAAAGCTTCCAGTGACTTAGAAAACTTGAGATATCATTGCATAATCTAAAAGAACAAAGTTGCTTTTAAAAGTGGATTTATTAAATCCACTGAAATGTCCCTAAGTCCCCATGATAGAGGATGGATTGTACCACCAGTTGAACTTCCATCAATGTAACTTGGTGAAATGATTTTTGGATCAAGTTAATCCCTTCTTTTTTCTATCCAGTTCTGTAGGAGCTATCACTTTAGATGATAAGGACTCTTCTCCCCTAGTATACATGTATCTCTCCCATCTTTTAGATCATTAAGCCTTAGGAATGCAGCAAGAGTCTGCCTGTCAGTGCCTATACCATGTGGTATTTAAAGTACTCTTTGCAAAACATAATGGTGAAATGGAAAGAGTGTACACTATAGTTGAATGTTCCATGTTCTAAGGCCTGCTATGTATATGTGTGTGTGTGTGTGTGTGTGTATAGTTCTTTCCAGTCTCAGAAGAATAAAAAATAAAATCATATAACCTAAACAAAAGCTTCTGTATGGTCTGGTACAAATTTCTAATGAGCCCTTATTTATTCACATAGTCTCTTCAACAATTATGATAAATGTTCCTAAATCCCAATTTCTTTTATGTGTTTATGTCATTTGTTACTTACAAATAACAGTTGAGGTGTGATTAATTGGATGTGTGTGGGGTGAATGGATAGAGGGATGGACAAACACATGAATTAATTAATGAAAGGATGAATTGCATTGCTTTTCAGCATTGAGCACTTAAGTCAATTTTGATGGATGTCTAATAGCTCATTTGGTCAATGACAATATCTAAAATTACATCCAACTCTGAAATTTTGTGATTCTATATATAGTGTTTATCTCACACATTATCAAGGCCATGGCCTACACTGAGTAATTATTTCTTCTTTATATTTATAAGTTAAACATATTAGTAGTTGCATAGATGAGATATGTGAATATGAGTTGTTCTGAATCACAAAATGTTGAATGGGATTACATTCTTTTTAGGAATAAAATGACATGTAATATACTGCTATATTTTTACTAGAATCTTATGTTTTTCACTAAAAAAAAGTATTAAGAAAGAAAGGAACACTTGAGAACGCTAAGAGAATTCCTGGACTTTATAATTGGTGACTGAAACTCAGAAAAATAAAAAACAATCTTTTTTGATTTTGTCTATGGTGACTAAGTTTCTTCTAGGTGTACCCAACCCAGTTTTGATGATAAGTAAATGCAGAAGACAATTTTAAAGTCAATGAGACAGAGGTCAAATATAAAATTTGGATGAATGGAAACACAACATACTAAAGTTTGCTAAAGGTGTATACCCTTTTAAATCACAACATACTCTTCTAGAAATCTTCAATGAAAAAATCCTAAAGTATTTGCAGATTTTTCTTTACCTAATGTGTTAAATTTTAAAAAGGATTCACTGACCCCAAGTCTATGTTTCTTGTTTTACAAAATAGCTTATTGATTAGCCAAGGTCTAAACAAAGCTTTCTACATGATTCATTGATTAAAAATAAGATAGGAGAGCTTATTAACACAATTGTCAGATACATTCATTTATTCATAAGCCCCCTTTTTTTCTACTTACCTTTCACAATAGTAAAAGCAAAAGAGCTTATCTACTTTTACATTTCACTAAGCATAGATCATTCACCATTTTGTTATTTTCCAGAGGAAATTTTGAAGAAAATACACATTCCAAATATGTTATTTGGTGAATTAAATATCTGAAATATCACACTGTTTAGTAGTTTATCACAGCTTTAGATGTTAGAGAAATTGTAGCCATTTAATATGCTTATTTTGATATCATAATTTAGCACAATCTGACCCTAATACAAAATGCTAACTTATTAAGGAAGCAGAGGATCCTTTGGGAAATGTTCTTCAAACATTTCTTATGGTGGAATAACTCATTGTTAAAAACTTTTCAGTGTTATCACTAAAATTTGAACAGAATAACAATTAGATTTGTCTCATATTTATTCATACTTTTCACGTACAGATTTTGAGATCAACGTGGGTAAATGACATGCATGGCTTCCAATCCACATTTACAAGATGTCATCTTTTGCTAGGTTGACTATAAAATTTATCATCCAAACTGGAGTACTTTTGAGAGTGAAAGTTAGTGCTATTAATAATTATGCTGGAAAAGTCCCTTCTTCCTTGGCCACAGAAGCCTGGATGCTAAAATCAAGTTGTCCCTTATGTGTAGAAAGGCAGTTTTCTCTAATAAAAAGCAAAGACAGCAAACAAAACTAAAAAGCAAACAAAACTAAAAAGCAAACAAAAAAGCAAGACCCCCTCAAACATGTACAAAATAGTTTGATTATATTTGAGTGCTAGGATCCACTTGCCCAAGGTAAACTCTAAACTATCCCTTCCTCTCCTTTGCTTTAATGAAGTAAATACCCTTTCAAGGCATTTGTGCATGGTTTTTGTTCTATTTGGTTGCTTTTTGGGTACCAAATAAACTCTAATTTATTCTGCAAACATTTCCAGTGGACTTTTATTCAGTGATGCTGGCCTTAAAATTCCAGAAGAAATTACTCATTCCCTCTTCTCTACTATATATTCTTTTGGTAATAGTTCTGTAATTACATGTTTCATTACAGTGCATTTTTTTTTTTTGCACGTGAGCTTCTACCATAGTATGTGTTCTGTAAAGAGCAAGCTTGTTTTTAACTTCCATCTCTAAATCTCAGCACTTTAGTGTCACACATTAAGTTGTCAGAGAGAGTTAAAAGTAATAACCTTGAAAAGGGGTTCTCTGTCTTGCTAAGAAGTGAGGGTGCTCTACAAGATGTCACTCCTGATAATTGACAGAAATAATAATTACAAAGCCAGTTAATAAATGTCAGCACAATATTGAAGCTGACATTGGAGATGAAACCATTTTTACCATATATTTTATAGCATAAGTTGTATATAATGCAACTTTTTGGTCAATTTCAACCTTTCTCTCTTGAAATTTCTGTTGTACCTTCTGTAGAAATGCTTCAGAAATACTCACTTTTCTCTGCTGTTCTTTTGGGTGTTTTATGGTAGTTGCATAATTAAACGATGCTCAAGGTTATTTTGCATTGGAAAAAGAAAAGAAAAGTATGCACATAGTATAAGATACCAAAATGTTTCATATCTAAATATTATTCTACTTAATTCACTTTGCTTTGTAGTATATAATTTGATGTTTAACATGAATAATGGCCAAGTGCAGTGGCTCATGCCTGTAATCCCAGCACTTTGGGAGACCAAGACAGGTGGATCACCTGAAGTCAGGAGTTCAAGACCAGTGAAACCCCATCTCTACTAAAAATACAAAAATTAGGCATAGTAGTGCGTGTCTATAGTCCCAGTTACTTGGGAGGCTGAAGCAGGAGGATTGCTTGAGCCCAGGAGGCAGAGGCTGCAGTGAATCAAGATGGTGCCACTGCACTACAGCCTGGGGGACAGAGTGACAGTCTATTTCAATAAATAATAATAATAATAATAATGCGTTTACCTATATTTGGCTTTGCTATTTTTTTCTCTTAAACATAGAGTTTAAGAACAGTAAGAAGGGCTTAATGGCAGCAGTCATTCTAATGAATGATTTAATTTCAGATTTAGTAACATAAATGCTCATGTAAAATTCCACATGTATTACACATTTGCATAAGCTTCCAAACTGTTATCATCTCGATGGGTTTCAGGAAGGGATATTTAAAATATATTTGTGTGAAAATCAGATTTAAGTTGCAAAGCTTCCCAGAGTAAATACAGTGCAAATACTTCTGTTGTTAAAATCATGCCATTAGGAGAATATTCCAGTAGAGTAAACTTCGACAAAGGCTTAGTACTGTGTGTTTATGTTGGCACCGGCAGAAACAGAGATGGTTTTACCTAAAATATATTAGAAAAGAATCATCTTTGGTGAATCTAAGTTTTATTTTAAGCAAAACAAACAAACAAACAAAAAACTCTTGATTCACACACCTTCTTCCCTAATAGAATTATATTGTTTGAATTTGTGTTTTTTCTTCTATGTCAAAAGTTCAACCTTGCAGCCATTTTAACCTTTCAGTAAAATATAAGAAAACCAAATATTTAATCTACGTACTAGAGAATCTTTGTTTTATATGAGAACTCAAAAATATTTCACTTAACCCCATCTCGACTAAAAACACAAAAATTAGCCGGGCATGATGGCATGTGCTTGTAGTCTCAGCTACTCAGGAGGCTGAGGTAGGAGAATCGCTTGAACCCCCAAGGCAGAGGTTGCAGTGAGCGGAGATCGTGCTACTGCACTCCAGCCTGGGTGACAAAGTGAGACTCCGTCTCAAAAAAAAAAAAAAATTCACTTGTCTTAAATTTCCATATGACTTATTCTAGGCTATTATGAGAGTTGAGCATGGAAAGATATAGTTAGCATAAGTGCTATGATGTTGGCACTGAAACGATGTGAAAGACACTTTGTTAGCTCTCCATCATAAAGACAAGTTTTGTAATCTGTGAGTTGGCATTTTTAGGATGTCTATTTTCTGATTCTCCATTCTTATTTCTCACCATTCATTTACAACTTCACACTAGAGATTACAAACATATTAAACCCATTATGGTTCTCTACATTTGTCTTTTTAATCTGTTTGTACGTATGGGTGTATGTGCACTTTAGCTGCCTAGCTTGCTTTTTTCACCCTGTGAGAACTATGATGCATCATTTTAAAAAGATGAATAGATTTCCATTAGGTGGACCAGTGGTTGATCAAACATCAGCCTCCCTAAATTTAACCTTAGCTCTGTCAATGATCAATTGTCTGATAATGTAGAAATTGGATAATCTCTGTCTCTGCCTCAATTTCTTCTTGTGTCAAATGATAATACTATTATATCTGAAAGAACAGTTGTATTTATGAAGATATATTACTTTCACATAATTTCACGTATTTAAGGGATGTTTGTTAAAGACTGTCAAAAAGTTTTTTTAAAAAAGTGAATGAATATAATTATCTCTATACCATTATTTGTTTGGCCTGATGGTAAAAATTGAAGTGATAATTTCAGTGAAAAGTAGAGTTTGGTATTTGTTTGTTTTTTAGTGTCGTTTCCAACTGCAAAAACTCTGGGATTTTACTCTCTTTCCAGTACTCACCAGAATTATCTTAATCATGTTCACACACTAAGCAGAAGATGGCACATCACCAGAATCCCCTGTTAACTTTATAAAAACACAGTGTTTCATGTCTCCCAGTCCTCCCAACCCCATAAGATGCTGATTCTGAAGGTCTGGAGTAAAGATGCACCATTAAGTAATTCCCCTTTATCATCAGATTGGGGTCTGCTTTCAGCTGCTGCATAGCCACTATGATCATCTCCTCCCACTCTGTCTTCTTGTCCTCTTTTTATCCTTCTGATATCTCTTATTATATCCAATAATTGCGTTCTCTGCTGCCAAAAGCTAATAGAAGTCACCGGAATTCTGCCCCATTGCGATGCATTCATTCTTTTGTTTTTTTCCCCCCTCGCAAATCTTTAATGAGTGTTTTCTGTGTATCAGGTACGGTGCTATCTGCTAAGTGAGCATTGCTTATTTTTTAGCCTAAGACAGTATTGCTGAGTAACAAGAATTCAGACTGCCTGGGTTTTAATCCTGGATAAACCACTGCTAGCCACTGTGTAACACTGAGTGGTCTCTAACCCCACTCATCCGACTTCAACATCTCTAGCGTGTGGATAGCATGACCCCCAACTCTCTGGATTCTTTGCAAGATATTTATTACCATCGGATAAATTCACATAACATGTTAGCTATAATTTTTATTAAAAGAAATATTAGTAAACATGGAGATATCATAAAAACAGTAAACCAACCAATGAAAATTTATAAGGTATAAGTTTCATGGAGGGCAAAAACTACGATGCTTGAGAAAAAGCAGAGAAAAAAGATTCAATGAAGCGAGAGAAGAAAGCCTCTTGAGTAGGTGACCGTGAAGTTGGTATGTGGAAGGTAAGAATTAAAATGGCCTAAGAAAGCCAGTGGTAAAACATTTCTGGCAGAATGAGAGGCATATCTGGAGACTTGCATCCTAGAATCACATGACATATTCCAAAAACTCAAAGAAGGGCAGGACGTATACAGCTGCTGCCCAAAATGAGGATCCAATTGGCTGTTTAAAAGGGGTTATTATAAAGCCTGAGGCTGCTGAAGCACCTGCATCACCTAACAATATTCTCTGCCCATGAGCACTACAGCTGTCCCCTGTAGTGGTGGCCAGTGTTTTTGTCAAAGGCATCAGGTTGTCTGCTTCAGCTATGACAAGCGGGTCCAAAACCCACCCATCCATAAGATGATCTCTGGAGTACTTGCTTGCCTACAGCCCCTCTTTCATGCTGAGTTTCTAACTGGCTTTCACCTGAAAAGTTCACCTGGCACTATGAGCCCAAAGTTTATCACATTTATAATAAAATGTCTCTTTACATTTGAAATGTCTTTACATGTGTTATTAAGTCAATTCTTCTAGACTCATTTTAAGGCACATGTTGCTAGATGGATGAGAATTGGGTTCCAAAGTCATGTTACCATTTATATTTCCTCTCTGAAACTTAATTGCTCTGGGGATCTTTGATATGTGTTTTTTAATGTTCCATTAAAACATTAAACACAAACTTAATGGGTAAACAAACACCTCTTTTTAGCTCAAAGTTGTGTCAGTCAGAAGTCTGAGCACAGTGTGACTGGACTTTTAGTTCAGGGTTTCACAAAGCTGAGACCAAAATCTCAGCTAGGCTTTCATCTTGAGGACAAGGGAATCTTCCAAGTTCACCTGATGATAGCAGACTTCAGTTATTTGCTGCTGCAGTACTAAGGTCCCTGTTTTCTTGCTGGCTGTCAGGCAGGGGCTTCTTGGAGCTCCTGGACATTCCAATCTATGTGGCCAACTCTATCTTCAAAGCTAGCAACAGAGAATCTAACTCATGTTGAGTCCTTCACACTCTTCAGATGCTTTCTTCAGGAAGAGCCTAGTTCTTTTTAAGGGTTCACCTCATTAAGTCATGCCCACTCAGATAATCTCCCTTTCTTGAATGCAACTGTGTCATCTAATCATGGGAGTGACTATCCCATCATACTCGGTGTCCACGTTCATGCTGGAGGGCAGGGGCAGAAATCTAGGGAGGCTGTTTAGAATGTTACCTTTGTCAAGGCTTCAAGCCATGGATTCCTCCTCCCTAAATCAGGGGTGATAATGGCGCCTGTTGTTTGGATTGCTGTGATGAGCAAATGAGATAATCAATGTAAAGTACTTGCTACAGGTACTGGCATATAAATGGTCTTAAGAAATATTAGCGCTGTTACTCACACTATTATTAATCCTAAAAAAATTGCCAGCACCTCCACTATTACATTTCTTAAGGACAAGTCTTGTGTGGTCTGTGGCAGATGGCATATAACATGCATTCATGTTGTCCCTTTTTTTCTGACCCTAAAATGATTATTTGTCTAAGAAACCAAGGACCCACTTGACTCCAAAAAGACTCCTGGAAGATTTTCATTCCCATTTTCCCTTAGGAATATGATTCCTTGAGTAAACACAGTGGATCTTCCGTATGTACTCATTTTCCCCAACATACACACACACACACACACACACACACACACACACACACACTACACTCTTCAAAGCAAGAGAAATAATCATTCCAGATGTAGTTTATAATGACACAAAACTGCATTTATATCGTGACTCTACCAGGATTTTATAATCAGCTTCTGAGAGCCTCTACTTCCTTACCTATATTATAGATATATTAATGATAACTATCTTACAGAGTGGTTATTAGAATTAAATTATTATACAGTAACTTCCAGGAAAATTGTAGCTATCATTGTTAACAAAAATCCAGCACAATTTATTAGCCCATTTATAAAAATGACTCAGAAATTTCCAACCTGGTACCTTCAAAATACTAAATATGTCATTTTAGTCATTTTTTAAACTGAAGAAAAAGACAAACATTCCTAATTGTTCATCACTGAGTTAAAATTTTTCTTTCTAGATGCCAAGATGCCAACAGGATGATACCTTTTTAAAAAATAAAAAAGTATTCAGTGTTTTGAAGCATTTCATTTTTACATTTTTTCTAATGTATTCTACAGTAGGTTTCTGGGTGAAATCTCAAACACTTTTTATTGCAGGCCATGAGGAAGGCTATAGAGGTGTGGATTTGGATGGATGTGTTGTTTGGAAGCATCCCAGTTCATTTTTCTTCCTTTGACCATCCATGCTGATTGAGGCAAGAACAGTATTGAGCTGATCACTTTGATTCGTGACATCTGCTGTATTTTTCCACCTGAGCCACCTTACGCCAGATGTGATCTTCCCAGAGAGAAAAGGCAAAGAGATATCATTGCAACCACCAGTATCAGTAAATGCTTTTCACAAAATAGGGAGCTAAAATAAGGGGGAAATCTATCTGCTATCTTAACACCCTAAAGAGCTTGAAATGGATTTTTTGACATTCAATGTTTCACTCACTGGTATGTATCTACAAGGTTGAGCTGTTTTTATTATGTTTAAAGATAATGTTGCCTTTTTTTCCCTCCTTTTCTTTTGTTTTTGAATGACATAGTGTTATTTTCCGGAATTTGAAATGCATTCAAAATAAAACCAGGCTGAAGTGAAGGGTGATTTTAGTTAACATTTTGATGGTCCATGTTACTATTTAATGTTGCATTTTTGACTAAACAGAAGTAGAGTTTATTTATTCACTAAAAAAAGACTCATAGAACATATAGTTTTTGCCAAGCACAAAATTAGGCACTGAGGATATACATATGCAACATAGAGTTGTGTTAAAAGAACGGTCAGGATTCAGACTGTTTAGGATCACCACTTATTAGCTAAGGGGCCTTAAGAAAGTCACCCAATTCCTCTTGCCTTATTTTATCAATATAATGTTAATAACAACAGTACCTACATCAAAAGGTTGTAATGGGAAGTAACCAAGTTAATATTTGTAAAATGCATAGAAAACACTGCCCAACATGTAAGTTCTATATATGTTTAAAAAGCATTAATGAAATTGTCACATTCGCCTTCACATAGCTCACAGTCTTTAAGGAAAAAATGAACTACTAAATGACTGTATTTCATGATTATGTTATCAAAAATTAAACCTTCATAGAAGTGACATAATGTAACACCTAACGCAGTTGGGACTAGGAGGTGTGAGGAGAATAAGTAAGCCTTCAGGGAAAGCTGATGCTTGATTTGCATCTCGAAGATTGAGCAGGGGTTGATGAAGAAAATGGGTGAGAATTCCAGACATTCAATTCTGCATTGACAATACAGCAGAATAGCCAGACCAATGAGACTATGTAGGGGGACTCGTGGGTGGTGAGGCTGCAGAAATAGACATGTACCAGACGATGGAGAAGATATGTGTTGGTTAGTTTCATTTTCTTTCTCTGAGGGCAGCAGAGTCACTGAAGTATTTTGACCAGACGTAATTGTGATGACTAAGATCAGGTAATGTTAGAAGATTCATACTAGTAGGTAAGAGGAGAAAAGAGACTCAAGGCAGGAGACCCCATCAAGAGCCTGTAGTAACAGGATTAGATGAAATAAGTCAACAGCAGTGGAGGAAAGTTGAGAAAATAGACAAACTTGACTGATAAAATGCCAGCAGTGAAAGAGAAGAAAGAGTTCTAAGCCACTGGGTGGGAAATGCAAGGAACTGGATTTACTAACCACTAGTTATTCCAAGTGCAATTCATCCTTTCATATTACATGGCAAAGGAAAAAGATGCCATGAATTTATTGCAATATTGATGACAAATATTGCATTAGCAGAACTTCATGAATCAGTGGAGCACAACATTAAACCAAGGGCACTTGCCTTTATAATTAGAGAGAAAAGCAAAATTAGAAAGCCTCTAATCCACCACTCCCAGTGCACCATGAATCAGAGAGATTAAAGATATAAACAAGATTTAGCCTTTTCATTAGCTTCAGCACAAAGTAGAATAACATGGACTCTGCCATTAGATAGACTTGGATTCACACGAATCACTACAGCTATCAACTTGCAAAAGCCACTGTTTTGTCCTCTTCTCATTTGTAAAATGGCAAAAATATTTCAACTTTAAATAGTTTGGTGCAAACTAAAATTTTGTACTATTATTTATTATAAATTATCAAGGTTCTACTACATGTTAGACCCTTGAACAAATTATAAGGCCAGTAGCCACTTCCATTTATTAGTATTTTAAATGTTTAATTCATAAAGGATTTCAGTTGACTTAGAATAAGAAGGCATTCATTACATAATAGAATGTTGAACTAGAGATTATAAGTCAAGACCATAGCAAAAGAAAATAAAATTTGGATCATGAAAAGGAGAACCAAATTTGAACATAAAGGTCAACTTCTTTGCCAGAGTTGAGATAATATTTGAATTGAGTCCCAGTGAGATAGATAAATGTGAAAGAGCCCAGAGATGATGCCAGGTCTCCTGCCTAGTAGGGCAATGCGCTTCCTCCTTTACCAAGAAACGGCTGAATTAAGAGTAAATGAGGATATGTATTGTGGTTAATTAAAAGCTCTATAGTCTGTTGGAGGAAAGTGGATGCAAGCATTTTTCAACCCGTGTGTTTCACTTTGAATTCTGCATGGTGACTATGAGAAATCACATTTGCTGTTCTATTTTCCTTTAAGTAGCCCAGCATGTTAGAGTTTTCCATGATGCTACCATCTTAGTAATGAAGAATTATTATGGCAAAGAAATCTTTTGAGACAGTTTAAGCCAGCAAACTGCTTAAAGGGGAGGAAATGACGTTTCCAAATTGGAATCGGAGACTCTTAAACATGAGGACACATAGTATCTTGCTTCCAGTCTCTCACTTGAGCCACAATCATAATGCATGTCTGAAATATCTTGAGGGGGCAGAAAATAAACAGTACTCAGCAAAAAATAACTGTGTTGGATTTTCAGTGAAGCAGATATTTACACAGATGTTAAACTTAGAAATGAGAAAAAGGTGAATGACTCTCTAGGGACAAGTAGCTATGTAGGATTCAAAGGTAAATAGTGGAATATGAAATGTTCTTATAGAGGAAAACTGCTAAGTAGTTAAAAAGAAAAATAACTGGTCATAGAACTTGCATGTGATGAAGCAGAGAGAAGAAGTGGACCCATGCATTCCTTTAAGAGAGCAGGAAAAGGAAGCTATATTTCTTTCTTTCAGAATCAGAAGTATTATTTATGAAATGACAGCTTTTACTTTCCATCAGAATGTACACATTTTCTTCCTATTCTCTCGGGATTTCAATCAGAATGTGGAAAATAAAATGTGGCTCTATCAAGAGAAAAAGGACTCTGATATGTTCCAGAACAGAACAGTTTGAATGAACCCTCAAACTGATAAATGTAAAAGTTACAATTTAGTGAATTAAGCACCATTTAAGGCCTAGTGATATTGGGGCTAAGGCAAACAAACAAAACAAACAAACAAAAAACATATATTGTGAGATAATTTAAAAACAAGTGACTTATGTCAGTTTCCTCTTCTATGGATTCTAAGAAGCATGATTGATGTGGTATTTGCTCTGTTACTTATCTGTTACTGGGGAGCAAATTGCCTCAAAACTAAAACTGTAAAACAGCACACATTTATGATTTCACAGTTTCTGTGGTGCAGTTTCAGGAGTGGCTTATCTGAGTGATCTAGCCCAGAGCATCTCAGGAGATCGACATGAAGACATCAGCCAGGACTGCACTCATCTGAAAGCTTGACTGGGGCTAGAGGATCAAGATGGCACAGTCTGACGACTTTGGCAGGAAAGCTCAGGTCCGTGCCATGCACACCTCTCCAGATGACTGTTATAAGTGTACTAAGATAAAACTTAAAATGTCTAGTTAAAATTGAATTTTAGATAAGCAGTTACTTGAATTTTACAATTTCAGGCAAAAAGCATAAATAAAATTTTAGTATATCCCCAATATTACAAGGAATATACTTATACCAAAAAAATCATATATTATTTATCTGAAATTCACGTTTAACTTCTTCTTATATTTTTATTTGATAAACATGGCAACTTTATCTGTGGAATGGAAGCTGACATCTCACAGATCAAGTGATCCAAAAGAGGAAGCTGTTCTGATTCTTAAAATATTTTTCGTGAGTCCTATGTCATTACTGCTACTGCATTTTATCCACTAGGAGCAAGACACAGAGTCTGACACACATGCAAGGGGCAGAGAATAAGTCTCTCCATTTTGTAAAGAAGCTTGTAAAATAATCTGTAGATATTAGAGAACAATCATAAATATAAACACTGAATGCCTTTATATATTCTAATAAAACCCTTTTCCATTTAACATTGACCTTGGTTGTTCTTTACATGCATAAACACACACACACACACACACACACACAATTTGGGTCATAACTTCATGGAATTGCATTCATTATAATCTGTGATAACACACATCATTAAAATACCTTCTGATGATACAATCAATTTAGGCATTACCTTCATTTACATATTTTTTACTTAGTTATTTCAAATTACGTAATAAGCACCATGAACCCACAAACCAAACAAAATCTCTGACTTAGATTATAGTCTACATGTAATCAAAAGATTTCTCCATCTGATCACTCCGACTCTACTCAGAGATTGTTATTCCCTGTCTCGTAATTATTATATCCTTGCTTTCCTTTTCACATTTTTTTTTTTTCACTTTAAGTTCTGGGATACATGTGTTGAACATGCAGGTTTGTTACATAGGTATACATATGCCATGGTGGTTTGTTGCACCAATCAACCCGCCATCTAGGTTTTAAGCCCCATATGCATTAAGTATTTGGCCTAGTGTTCTCCCTCCCCTTGCCTCCCACACCCTGCAGGCCCCGGTGTGTGATGTTCCCCTCCCTGTGTCCATGTGGTTCTCATTATTCAGCTCCCACTTATGAGTGAGAACATGTGGTATTTAGTTTTCTGTTCCTGTGATAGTTTGCTGAGAATGATGGTTTTCAGCTTCATCCATGTCCTTGCAAAGGATATGAACTCGTTATTTTTTACGGCCGCATATTATTCCATGGTGTATATGTGCCACATTTTCTTTATCCAGTCTCTCATTGATGGGTATCTGGATTTGTTCCAAGTCTTTGCTATTGTAAATAGTGCTGCAACAAATATACGTGTCCATGTGTCTTTATACTAGAATGATTTATAATCCTTTATGTATATGTCCAGTAATGGGATTGCTGGGTCAAATGGTATTTCTGATTGTAGATCCTTGAAGAATTGCCATACTGTCTTCCACAATGGTTGAACTAATTTACACTCCCACCAACAGTATAAAGGCGTTTTTATTTCTCCACATCCTTGCTAGCATCTGTTGTTTTCTGACTTCTTAATGATCACCATTTTAATTGGCATGAGATGGTATATCATTGTGGCTTTCATTTGCATTTCTCCAACGATCAGTGATCATGAGCTTTTCTTCATATATTTGTTGGCCACATAAATAACTTCTCTTGCGAATTGTCTGTTCATATCCTTAGCCCACTTTTTGATGGGATAGTTTGTTTTTTTCTTGTAAATTTGTTTAAGTTCCTTGTAGATTCTGGATATTAGACCTTTGTCAGATGGATATATAGCAAAAATTTTATCCCATTCTGTAGGCTGACTGTTCACTCTGATGATAGTTTCTTTTGCTGTGCAGAAGATATTTAGTTTAACCAGATCATATTTGTCAATTTTGGCATTTGTTGCCGTTGCTTTTTGTGTTTTAGTCATGAAGTCTTTGCTGATGCCTATGTCCTGAATGATATTACCTACGTTTTCGTCTAAGATTTTTATGGTTCTTTAAGTCATTAATCCACGTTGAGTTAATTTTTGTATATGGTGTAAGGAAGGGGTCCAGTTTCTGTTTTCTGCATATGGCTAGCCAGTTTTCCCAACACCATTTATTAAACAGAGAATCTTTTCCCCTTTGTTTGTTTCTGTCAGGTTTGTCGAAGATCAGATGGTTGTAGAGGTGTGGTGTCATTTCTGAGGCCTCTGTTCTGTTCCATTGGTCCATATATCTGTTTTGGTACCAGTACCATTCTGTTTTGGTTACTGTAGCTTGTACTATAGTTTGAAGTCAGGTAGCACGATGCCTCCAGCTTTGTTCTTTTGCTTAGGATTGTCTTTGCTATATGGGCTCTTTTTTGGTTCCATATGAAATTTAAAGTAGTTTTTTCTAATTCTGTGAAGAATGTCAGTGGTAGCTTGATGGGAACAGCCCTAAATCTATAAATTACTTTGGGCAGTATGGCCATTTTCACGATATTGATTCTTCCTATCCATGAGCATGGAATGTTTTTCCATTTGTTTGTGTCCTCTCTTATTTCCTTGAGCAGTGGTTTGTAGTTCTCCTTGAAGGGGTCCTTCACGTCCCTTGTAAGGTGTATTCCTAGGTACTTTATTCTCTTCGTAGTAATTGTGAATGGGAGTTCACTCATGATTTGGCTCTCTGCTTGTCTATTATTGGTGTATAGGAATGCTTGTGATTTTTGCATGTTGATTTTATATCGTGAGACTTTGCTGAAGTTGCTTATCAGCTTAAGGAGTTTGGGGGCTGAGACGATGGGGGTTTTCTATATATACAATTATGTCATCTGCAAACAAAGACAATTTGTCTTCTTCTCTTCCTATTTGAATACCCTTTATTTCTTTCTCTGGCCTGATTGCTCTGGCTAGAACTTCCAATACTATTTTGAACAGGAGTGGTGAGAGAGGGTGTCCTTGTCTTGTGCTGGTTTTCAAAGGGAATGCTTCCAGCTTTTGCCCATTCGGTCTGATGTTGGCTATGTTCGTCATAAATAGTTCTTATTATTTTGAGATATGTTCCATCAATACCTAGTTTATTGAGATTTTTTAGCATGAAGGGGTGTTGAATTTTATTGAAGGCCTTTTCTGTATCTATCAAGATAATCATATAGTTTTTGTCATTGGTTCTGTTTATGTGATGGATTATGCTTATTTATTTGCATATGTTGAACTAGCCTTGCATCCCAGGGATGAAGCCGACTTGATCATGGTGAATAAGCTTTTTGATGTGCTGCTGGCTTCAGTTTACCGGTATTTTATTAAGGATTTTCACTTGGACATTCATCAGGGATACTGGCCTGAAATTTTCTTTTTTTGTTGTGTCTCTGCCAGGTTTTGGTGTCAGGATGATGCTGGCCTTATAAAATCAATTAGGGTATCAGGATGACGCTGGCCTCATAAAATAAGTTAGGGAGGAGTCCTTCCCTTTCTATTGTTTTGAATAGTTTCAGAAGGAATGGTACTAGTTCCTCTTTGTACCTCTGGTAGAATTTGGCTGTGAATCCATCTGGTCCTTGGCTTTTTTTGGTTGGTAGGCTATTAATTACTGCCTAATATCAGAACTTGTTGTTGGTCTATTCAGGGATTCAACTTCTTCCTGGTTTAGTCTTGGGAGAGTGTATGTGTCCAGGAATGTGTCCATTTCTTCCAGATTTTCTAGTTTATTTGCATAGAGGTGTTTATAGTATTCTCTGATGGTAGTTTGTATTTCCATGAGCTCAGTGGTGATCTCCCCTTTATCATTTTTATTGTGTCTATTTGATTCTTCTATCTTTTCTTCTGTATTAGTCTGGCTAGCAGTGTATCTATTTTGTTAATCTTTTCAAAAAACCAGCTCCTGGATTCACTGATTTCTTTAAGGGTTTTTCTTGTCTCTATTTCCTCCAGTCCTGCTCTGATCTTAGTTATTTCTTATCTTTTGCTGGCTTTTAAATTTGTTTGGTCTTACTTCTCTAGTTCTTTTAATTGTGACGTTAGGGTGTTGATTTTAGATCTTTCCCACTTTCTGATGTGGGCATTTATTGATATACATTTCCCTCTAAACACTGCTTTAGCTGTGTCCCAGGAATTCTGGTATGCTGTCTCTTTTTCCTCAATGGTTTCAAAGGACTTTGTTATTTCTGCCTTAATTTATTTATTTACCCAGTAATCATTCCACATAGTTTTATTCCTAAAGAAGGTATGTGTACATGTGTGTGCATATGTATATATAGTTAAGTGCAACTATATATATTTAGTTTACAGTTATTTATTTGTGTATATGATATATTCTATTATTTTAAATTTTATTATAAATGTGTATTATCATGAATGTTAATATTTTTTACTTAATATTTTTGCTGTCATTCATTCATATTGATGCTAGTGGTAAGGGTTTATTTATTAAGACTGTTTTATTATGTTGAATTGTTTTATTATATTATGGTTTATTCATTCATTTACTCTCCCATCAATAGGCATTAAGATTGTTTCCAATATTTTGCATATACAATGCTGCTGTGATCATACTTATGTCATTTTATATTCATGTTCAAAAGACTCATTTCCATATACACTTCAGATGGGATTACTTTATAAGTAATTGTTGTGGACAAGAAAAGCAAGCTCACACCCAGATAAGTACCTATTCTTATGTGAATGAGCTTCTGGCTCTTCCAGAATGAAGAGATCCACCTTGATATGCTGTGACTGGCTGGCAGTTTGAACAGTAATGCTCGACATTGGTCATTCTTGCTGGCAACTTAAATGTTCAGATATGGCTAAATCTGCCTGGATGAGTAGGAACCATGCTGTTGGACCCATCAGAAGCCTCCATCTCTGTCACTATAGCTGTTCTCTTTGTGTGCCTGTACTGGCAGTTTTGAGATGATTAATGGCAAATCTTGGTGAATAGCAACTAAGCAAGTAATTTTGTGTACTTGGTGGTCCAGTGTCTCTTCCCTGATGTACTTTTTCTTTTGGTGGACATGAACTAAAAGAAAAATCACCACACTTCCAGCCTGCTTCTATATTCCTGCATCTAACATGGTCTTCCT
The DNA here is from genome assembly GCF_037993035.2 of Macaca fascicularis. Taxonomy (NCBI): domain Eukaryota; kingdom Metazoa; phylum Chordata; class Mammalia; order Primates; family Cercopithecidae; genus Macaca; species Macaca fascicularis. The sequence continues at coordinate 56,525,966 of NC_088394.1, forward strand.
TGTCTCAGAGCTTTGAGTCTTTTTTCCTTTCAGGCATCTGACAAGCTGGCCAGTCCTTTTGTCATTTGCCATGACTCCCTAAATATTCTCAGTTCACGTCATTTCTCCTTCAGCGTAAATTGCAGAATCAAGGGGCACCTCTTAAACTTCTCTTTGGGTTTTTGTTTGTTTTGCCATTTTTAATTTATTTTGTGTGTTTATTTGTGTGTTTCAGTTAATTTATTATTATTATTATTTTTGAGACAGTCTTACTCTGTCTCTCAGGCTAGAGTGCAACCTCCGCCTCCCAGGTGCCTCAGTCACCCCAGTAGCTGGGATTCCAAGCATTCACAACCATACCCAGTTAATCTTTTGTATTTTTAGTAGAGACTGGATTTTTAGCATGTTGGCCAGTCTGGTCTTGAACTTCTGGCTTCAAGTGATCCACCTGCCTTGGTCTCCCAAAGTGCAGGCATTACAAGTATGAGTCACTGTGCCCAGCCCTCTTCAACTTCTGCCCATTGAAAAGATTTTCCCTTGGCACCATCTCTCAAGGTCATGCCTGAGTATATAGCTTTAATGAATCTGACATCCATTTTTGGCTTGCATACCACATACTGAGCTGGTCCATCCATAAAGCATGTTTTGAATTTATTTCCTTATTTTAGTGGTTGTACAGGACCCTTTCATATAGCATAGGTTTGTCTTGAGGGAGAGATCCTGGTATAATAGTGACTTGTGACATGGGATTTTAGGCTTACTCAGTTTGTTCTTGCCCTGTGGTCTTCCTCAAACTTCATCCTGGATTATACCATTTTCATCATCTGGTGAATTGCTGCTGGACCCACCCAAATGTATTGCTTGCTAGGTCTGACAGAACACAACTCATCAGGCCAGGCATGGTGGCTCAAGCCCGTAATCCTAGCACTTTGGGAGGCTGAGGCGGGTGGGTCACCCGAGGTTAGGAGTTCAAGACCAGCCTGGCCAACATGGCAAAACCAAGTCTCTACTAAAAATACAAAAATTGGCTGGGCATGGTGGTGGGTGCCTGTAATCCCAGCTACTAGGGAAGCCGAGGCAAGAGAATTGCTTGAACCTGGGAGGCAGAGGTTGCAATGAGCAGAGATTACACCACTGCACTCCAGCCTCAGCAACAGAGCGAGACTCTAAAAAAAAAAAAAAAAAAAAAAAAAACGGTCTCTTACTGTCCCAAGACATTCACGGTCAAGCATTTTGTCTTTACCAAGACCCGTTAATGCACTGGGAGCTGTTTATAAAGTTTGTCTAATTCTCTACTGATAATCACATGAACTCACTCCTGAACTGTGATTTTTCTCACTGGGAAGCTACATGCCAGCACATAACATCTTTTCTCACCCACTGATATCTCCAACACTGCAGGGTCTGTTGTATCATATGGTCCAAGCACTAGGCCTGCTTGACACTGGTCTGCCCCTCCTGGAGAGTCATTCCTTGCTTTTGGTCTCACCCAGTGCTGGAAATTTGACCCTGTGAGGTTAAAGCAGGAGTGCAAAGTATCAAATATGTTCACTGCAGAATCTGAATAGCCTTACCGGGTGTTGTGGTTCTTTCTTTGTGGTAGAGGATACAAGATGTGGCAGCTTGCCTCTTACTTTGAAGGGGATATTCCCACACACCTCTGATCACTAGACCCTTAAAAACTTTACTGATGTGGCAGACCCCTAAAGTGCACGTTACAAGTCTAAAAACTGTCTCATATATAGAAACTAGGCAAGGTTTGTTTTGTTTAGTTTTTAGCTAAGGCAACTACCCTCCGCTCTCTCTGCATCCATTCTTGCTTTCTTTTGATTTTGTATTAAGCATCACCCTGACTGGCTGTCTGTCCACTTGGCTTCTGTAGGTGTTGCGTTTTATTGAACATCTTCACAACTCTGTGTGGATCAAGACCTCTCACCTGCTCCTCCCACACTCTCAGTTTTTAAGTCATTTTGAACCCCTGGGTTCCAGAAGGCTTCTATTGATCTGTGGCCCCCACATCCTCATTGCTATGATTAATGAGTAAAATTTTATGATAGCATCTTTTACTCAGTGCTGGCCTGCTTAGAAGACAAGCACTATGAAACACTGACAGATTGTCTTATTGTCTTGACCCTGATTGTCTGTCATCAGAATATTATGACTTAGGTGAATAGTGTGCTCTTGGCTTTCTCTAGAAGCATGATACTTCTGGCCTTACATAATATAACCACTGTAGCATCCTTACTTACCTGAACTTTTTACTTCCTTTTTTAAGCATCTGTCATGGTAATTTAGATATTTCAATTTGGTCCAGAGTAGGTCATTACTTTCCCCTAGCTTCTAGAAGCTAAGCTAGCTGCAAATTTTCTCCATTCCTTGGGAGTTTGCCGGAGTTTTAAATTCCTTATCTCAAGAGAGTAGCCCCAACCCGATGCTTCTTTCTTATCAAGGCCTATGTTCCAGATCCGTTGATCAAATGCCATCAACATTCAGTCTGGTATGTGCTGGCAAATTCTTGTGGGTCCTTTGAAGTATTCTGGTACTTCGAAGTATTGTCTCTATTGTCAGGCTTAGTGTATCCATGGCTGGGTTATTGGCTTAACAGGCATAAGTGGAGCTGGAACAGATCTGGGTGAGTATCCACGCTGCCTTGTGGCAGACAAACCTGTGCAGTCTATCCTCATACAGGGGAGTGTTAGCTCTTTCTAGTGAGGGGTACATGGATTCTGCTGGCTCTAAAAGTTAAGATCTATCTAGAGAACAAACATCTTTGGAGCACTCACCTATGTGCTCCCATCCGTATTTGTCAGGGTCCAAGGTTTTCCCAACAAAGCCCTTGGCCATGGCCTAGCTGACTTAACTCAATCACCTTTGAAGTTTGATGACAATGACTGTACTTTTCTAAATTTGGTTCTCAGGTTTTATACTTTCCTACTGTAAGATATAAGGGCCTCTTTCTATACTACCAACTTTCTAACTTACTCATTTTCAGGCTTAGTATTTTATTTATTATTTAGATCTTATGTAAATCATTTAGCTTTTTTTCTTCAATTTCTAAGTAGCTGTGAATTTTACCTTTTTGTTGTACACATGTAATATAACTGAATCAGGTTTAGCTAACATGCCTGATTTAATACAAATTCCTTAAATCTTATGGAGTTTTTCTGTATTCCTTAGTATATGATTAATTTTATAGTATATACCTACCTGCACAGGGAAGATAATATAATATATCACCTACTTTTTGGATGCATAACTATAATTGCCTTAGTTTATGCTTATTATCTCTGAAATTTACATGTATCTGTCCTTTCTGACATTTTGATTTCTTCAACTTTTATTATAGATGAAAGGATACACATACAGATTTGTTACACAGATAAATTGCATGACACTGAGGCTTAGAGTCCCAACTATCCCATCACACAGGCTATAAGTATAGTCCCCAACAAGTGGTTCGATGCATCCCTCCCACTTCGTCCCCCATCTAATGAGCCACTCTGTATCTATTGTTCTCATCTTTGCAATCATGTGTATTCAATGTTTAGTTCCTACTTATGAGTGAGAACATTTCATTTTCTCCTTTTGCATTAGGTCGCACAGGGTAATGTCCTTCAGCTCCATCCATGTTTCATGATTCTGTTATTTTTTATGGTTGTTTAGTGTCCCATGGTGTATATGTACCACATTTTCTTTATCCAATGTACTGCTGATAGACACTTAGCTTGATTCCAGGTTCTTGCTATTGTGACTAGCACTGCAATGAACATATGAGTACATGGGTCTTTATGATAGAATAAATTATTTTCTTTTGGGTACATACCCAGTAGTGGGATTGCTGAGTCGAAAAATAGTTCTATTTTACATTATTTGAGAAATCTCCAAACTGCTTTTCACAGTGGCTAGACTAATTTACATTACAAGCAATCGTGTATAAATGTTCCTTTTTCTCTGCAACCTTGCCAACATCCATTATTTTCTGACATTTTAATAATTGCCATTCTGACTGGTATGAGATGGTATCTCATTGTGGTTTTAATTTGCATTTCTCTGATGACTAAGTGATATTGAGAATGTTTTCATATATTTGTTGGCCACTTGAATGTCTCCTTTTGAGAAGTGTCTTTTCATGTATTTTGCCTATTTTTTAGTTGGAATGTTTGGTTTTTGTTTGTTGATTTAAGCTTCTTATAGGTTCTGGATATTTGACCTTTGTCAGATGCATAGCTTGCAAATATTTTCTCCACTATTCTGTAGGCTGTTTTTTGCTCTGTTGGAAATTTCTTTTGCTCTGCAGAAGTTATTCATTTTAAGTAAGTTCCATTTTCTTTTTCTCAATTTTTGTTTTTGTTGCAATTGCTTTTGGTGACTTAGCCATAAATTCTTTGCCAAAGCTGACATCAACATGCATATTTCCTAGATTTTCTTCTAGGATTTTTATAATTTGAGGTCTTAAATTTAAATCTTTAATCTATCTTGAGTTAATTTTCATATAGAGTAAGAGGTAGGGGTCCTGTTTCATTCTTCTGCATGTAGATAACCAGTTATCCCAGCATCATTTATTGAATAGGGAGCCCTTTCCCCATTGTTTATTTTTGTTGATTTTGTCATAGATCAGATGGTTGTAGGTGTGTGGATTTATTTCTGTGTTCTGTATTCTTTCCCACTCATCTATATGTCTGGTTTTGTACCAGTACCATGCCGTTTTGATTACTGTAGCCTTATAGTATAGTTTGACATCAGGTAATGTGATGCCTCCAACTTTGATCTTTCTGCTTAGTATTGCTTTGGAAATGCAGGCTCTTTTTGGTTCTAAATTAATTTCTAAGTTTAAATTCATGCTCAAGTTCCTGGTGGTGCAGTGGGGCCCCTATGTATTCATGAGGGCAAGGTGCCAGGAGGGATGGGGCAGTGGCAGGGGCTATAACTTCCATGCACACACTTGTATGGCAGCAGCAGTTGCAGTGTGACAGGGCCCTAAAATTCTTGATTCTAAGTTAGTTACTTTAATTCTTTTGAAAGAATATTGGTTTGTCTTCTTGCATCCTAGCTAAAGTTGAATATTCTGATTTCAATCTAACTCTTGTTCCTTTGTATATAATCCACTTTTTGTTTTTTTTCTCTTTGTAAGCTATTCAAATGTTCCCAGTTCTCTTATTTTTTATTGCTATTCAGTCTCTACTATATGTTGTGCAGGTGAATCTACTGTCTGAATCTACTCTCCTTTATCAACATGTAGGAGTTTCAGTTAAAAGTATTTTACATTTTTGAAAAAATTTTGAATGTTATATCTCCATTATGGCTTCCAAAATTTACTTCTTTCATTTCCCCCCCCTCTGAACTCCCTGTTCTCTGAGTGTTATCACTTCTACCTCTATTCTCCATATATCATATCTCTTTAAATGTATAATACAATATAAATATATTAAAATATATTAATTTATGTATTTTCATTTTGCATTCCAGACGTTTTCTTCTAATTCCTTATTGCATTTATATGTATTACAACCCCATTATTATGTTTAATACCTAACACTTTTGCTTAGCTTTTCCCAGGTTTTAAAAATATATATTAATAATAAACTCCCTTATTTCTTTTAGCATATTTTTAGATAAATTCAGAAGTATTTATCTCTGTATTCTAATATATCTGTCTGTGATGGAATCGACAATCCAATATGTTTTTCTTTTCCTTTGAAATGATTACGTTTTTCAAATGCCCTGTTATTCTAGTCTGTGGCTTTATTTTCTCCTGGAATATCAAATATTTTTTAAAACAACAACTGGCTACATTGCTCATCTATTACTCCTCACGGTACTTTAACAAGAGCTCTCTGAATCATTATATGAATATGAGTAGGTATTATTTATCCTTCAGTATTTTTATTTCACCATCCTCCCACAGCCATGCCTTCTTGTCTCCTATCCCAGGCCAAAGCCACTACCCCTGCCACATATAATGGTTCAAAATAGCCCCATTAGTTGCTCTAAGGATTTTTTCTCAGGCTTTTCTTCTCTTTCTTGGTGTTTCTCTTTCATAGATAATTTATGTTTGATATGGGGAAGGGAGACATAGCAGTTTTACTAGTTCAGCAGATTAGTATAAAATGGAAGGGCAATGGTTCGCAGCCCTTACTATATAGTAACTCATATGTGTAAGTGGGATATATAAACATGTTTTACCAACTTTGGCATTGCCTTTTCATTCTGACTAAGATAAAACACAATCAAGAGGTTAGCATTTTAAGATATTTAGCTGATGTCAACTCTTTTCTCTGAGGGCAGGACATTTAAGCAGAGACCACAGTGAAATAAAGGCATAAACTAGTTAAAGTTCTAGTAAAAAACAAAACAAAACAAAACAAAATAGTCTAAATGAATGAATCTGAAAGTTCAAACCCCTGAAGTAGAATGATCTTGTTGTTTTGGAAGAAAACAGAAGGGCCAGTATATGGCTAGAATAGATTAAGTGGGAATAGTGGTATATAGAAAGGGTGGAAGATAGACAACAGTCAGATTGCACAGGGGAGGGATTCACAAACTTTTTCTGTAAATGTCCAGACAGTAAATATTTTAGGCTTTGTAGGCCATATGGTTTCCACTGCAATTACTCATCTCTCCTGTAATAGCATGAAAACAGTCATAGACAAAACTGAAACACATGAGTGTAGCTATGTTCCAATAAAACTTCATTTACAAAAAAAGTCAATGGGCACATGAAATAAAAGACAAAATAGATAGATTGGGCTAAATCAAAATTTAAAACTTCTGTGCATGAAAGAACACAATCAACAGACTATAAAGGCAACCTATCAAATGGGAAAATACCTGCACGTCATATATCTGATAAGTGGGTTAACATTAATAATATTTAAGAACTCCTACAAGTCAGCAGCAACAAAAATCAATCCAATTAAAAAATGGGAAAGGACATGAATAGACATTTCCCTTAGGAAGATATACAATGGCCAACAAGCATATGAATTGATGCTCAACATCACTAATCATTAGGGAAATGTAAATCAAAACCACAATGAAATACAGACTCATACCCATGAGGTCCTGGATTATAAAAAAGGAAAGAAAAGAAGTATTGGCTAGTATGTGGAGAAATTAGAATCTTTGTGTACTCTTGATGGAAATGTAAAATGATGAAACTGCTATGGTAAGCATCAGGGCAATTCCTCAAAAAATTAAAAATAAAATTACCATATGATCTAGCAATTCTAGATATATACTCAAAAGAATTGAAAGCAGGGTCTCAGATATTTGTGCAATCACGTTAATACCAGGATTATTTACAATAACCAAGGAGTTGAAGCAATCTAAATGTCCACCGCTGGATAAATAAACAAAATGTGGCATATATATACAATGGGGTATTGCTCAACCTTAAAAAAGAAGAAAATTCTGATACATGTCACAACAAGAGTGAACCTCTAGGACATCATGCTATTAAAATAGTCAGTCACAAAAATGCAGGCACTGTATAATTCCATTTATATGAGGTAACTAGAATAGTCAAATTTATAAATACAGTAAAGAGAATGATGTTTTCCAGGATCTGGTGGGAGAAGGAACTAAGAGGTGTTTAATGGGTTTAGAGTTTCACTTTTACAAGATGAAAGCATTCCGGAGATTGGATTCATGACAATATAAATGTACTTAACACTACTGTACCATACACTAAAAAATAGATAACATGGTATAGTTTATGTTATATGTATTTTATCACAATTACAAAAATGAACATCGGCAACAGGCTGGATTTGGGTTATTGGTCATAATTTGCTGACTTCTGGTGTAGGGCTTCGTAAGTCGTAATAGGGAATGTGGATTTTATTGTAAGTGTAAGGGAAAAAAAGATTACAGGATGATTTCAGCACAGGAATTGCAAGATGTAAGTGCCGCTTGTAAAAAATCTTTCTGATTATTCTGAGAAGAAGAGAGTGTAATAAAAAATGTGGAAAAATGGAGTAACGTTTCTGTACATTAACAACAAACTTTTCAAAAAAGAAACAAGGAAAACAACCCTATTTACAATAACTATAAAAAATAAAATACCAGGAATAAATTTAACCAAGATGGTGAAAGAGCTGTACACTGAAAACTCTAAGACATTAATGAAAGAAATCGAAGAAGACTCAAATAAATGGAAAGGTATCCTGTGTTCATGAATTGGAAGAATAAATATTGTTAAAATGACTGTACAAACCAAAGTGATCTACAAATTTCAATGCAAAAGCTATCAAAACTTCAATTTTTTTCATAGAAAAATAAATCTTAAAATTTAGTGTGGAACCACAAAAATCTTGAAATGGCTAAGACAGCTATAAACAAACAAACAAAATAAAACAAAGCTAGAGGCATCACACTACCTGATTTTGAACTATATTACAAAAAATCGATAATTAAAACAGCATGGTATTGGCATAAAAATAGACTGATTGGCCAATGGAACAGAATAGAGTGCCCAGAAATGAACCCATGTATGTATGGTCAATTGCTTTTTCACAAAGGTGCCAAAAATACACAATGAGAAATTAATAGTCTCTTCAATAAATAATGTTGGGAAAAATGGATGTCCATATGCAGAAGAAGGAGATTGTACCTTTAACTCACACTATATGCAAAAATCAACTCAAAATTGATTAAAGACTTAAACATAAAACCTGAAACTATAAAACTACTGAAAAAAATATTCAGAATAAAATACCGTATTGGTTTGAATAATTTTTTGTATTTGACCCCCAAATCTCAGGGTCAAATGGGATTGCAAATGGGATTTCATCAAAAATAAAAGCCGGTGTAAAAGAAAAGAAATGATTAGCAGAATGAAGTGGCAAATTTTAAGCTTCAGAGAAAATACGTGAAGCCATACATTAAAAATGGGCAAAGGACCTGAATAGACATTTCTCAAAAGAAGAAATACAAATGGCCAGCAGATATATTTTTTAAAATGTTCAACATCACTAATCATTAGGAAAATGCAAATTAAAACCATAATGGTATATCACCTCACGCTTGTCAGAATAGCTATTATCAAAAAGGCAAACTGTAAGAGATGTTAGTCAGGACATACAGAAAAGGGAGCCCTTATACATTTTTTGTAGGAATGTAAATTAGTGAAACCAAATGGAAAATTGTATAAAAGTTCCTTGAAAATTGAAAATGGAATTACCATGTGATCCAGCAATCCCACTTCTGGGTATTTACCTTCAAAAATTTGAATAATATATCAAAGGATGTCTTCACTCCTGTGTTCATTGCAGCACTCTTCACAACAGCCAAATTATAGACTTAACAACCTGACTGTCCATCAGTGGAAGGGTGAGTAAATGAAATGGAGTATGTGTACACAATGGAATACTATTTATCCTTTAAAAAGGAAGAAAAAACCTTTTTTGTGATAATACAGGTGAAACTAGAGAACATTATGGTAAGTAAAATAAGCCAGGCTCAGAAAAACAAATGATATATGTTCTCACTTATATGTGGAGTCTAAAACAATTGAACTCAAAGAAACAGAGAGTAGAATGGTGGTTACCAGAGTCTGGGAGTTGGGGGAGGAAATGGAAAGGTGATAGTCAAAGAGTAAAAGTTCTAAATGAGGCAGGTGGAATACATTTAGAAAAATTTTGTAATATATTAAACAGTGTGGTTAATACAGTAAATAATAATATTTTGTATATTTCAAAATCACTGAGAGTAAATTTCAAATGTTATTACCACAAAAAAGATAAGCATTGAGGTGATGGATATGTTAATTAGCATGATTTCATTAATTCACAATGTATTCATGAAGTATAGTGTCACTTTGTACCCTACAAATACAACTATGAAAGGAGAGAAATCAGAAAACTATTGGAAAAGTTCAGGTGAGACAGGCTAGTAATTGAAAAATGTTAAAATGTAAGAGTGAAGTTATATTTTTAAAATAATGCATATAGAACATGCTTATGGGTTATATATAAAGAAAGAAAAAGAGAATTAATAATTAATTTCTGGATTTTGGTCAGAAGAAGCCAGTGAATTATGGAATTATTTGAGTTCAAGAAATATGCAGAATGAACAGATTGGAAAGAAAATCAAGGGTTCATCTTGTATATGCTAAGTGAATGTCAATTTTATATACAGAAGGAGATGTCCAAGGCGTGAGCTGGGACATGTCATTTTTGAACTCAGGGAAAAGTGAAAGCTAAAGGTATACACACACATAGACACACACACACACACACACACACACACACACACACACAGGTGGGTGGGAGGAAAGAGTTGGCAGCATATATTTATGTTTTTCAAGTCATGTGATTGAGAAGAAGAGGAGTCTCCAGGAAAGAAGCAGTGAATAAGATAGAAGGATGATCGAAAAAAATTGCAGTGTCCTGGAAATAAAGTGAATAAATGATTCTTTGCTTGCAACACCAGTTAAATGATGACGAGATGCCAAGTAAGATGTGAACTGATAGGCTATCAATGAGTTTGCAAAATGATAGTCATTGAAAGCAATATTGCTGAGGTCTTCAGTGGATTGATGGGGCGAAGTAGAAAGCTTAATAGGGTTGGCTAAAGAGAAAATGCAAAGATAAAATGTTGAAACATAACATACAGATGTCTGTGATGATATTTTAAGGCTAATATTGACATATTATCCTTTTCATAATTTCGTAGTTTACTGAGTTATAATTTACATACAAGAAAATGCATCTTTTTTGGTATGCAGTTGTATACATGGGCAAATATGGACAGTCATGTAATTACCAGCAATCAAGGTATAGAACTGGTCTATCATGCCTCCAAATTTCAACATGCTTCTTTTCGTCAAGGTAGTGCTGGTAATGTCAAAATTACTAAGTCTCCGGCAGGCGCAGTGGCTCATGCCTATAATTCCAGCACTTTGGGAGGCCAATGCGGGTGGATCACTTGAGGTCAGGAGTTTGAGACCAGCCTGGCCAACATGGCAAAACCCTGTCTTTACTAAAAATACAAAAATTAGTTGGGCATGGTGGCGGGTGCTTGTAATCCCAGCTACTTGGGAGGCTGAGGTAGAAGGATAACTTGAACCTGGGAGGTGGAGGTTGCAGTGAGCCGAGATAGTGCCACTGCACTCCAGCCTGGGAGACAGAGCAATACTCCATCCCCCACCACCAAAAAAACTTCACTAAGTCTCTAGTTTTAATGTAACGTATCTCATAATAAACATTATATTACAGAAATTCAACCAGAAATTAACCTTGTTAATCATTGAATTGCGTTGTGAACACTACATAATGCAATTTTTTTACGTATATAAAAGTAGACTGTGAATATACCAAGACAGAAACTTAACAGTAAATGACTGGAGAATCATTTAAATGAGTAGCTCAAAAAGTCCCTAACTATGCTGTTAAAAAGTGGAGGCAAATAATTTATGGGAAGAAGTTCTTTTAAATAATTATTCAGAGACTCTTTCATGTACAGTTTAATGAAACTTAGGAATCTTTTTTTGGTCATTTGTTAGTGATGCATGGATATAAAATTGGAAGGTATTAAATGATAGACTGAAGGAAAAGTATGTGTTGTATTCACACTTTGTTTTACTATTTGTTGTACTCTAGAAGCATATAAGAAATTGTTTAAAACATTGCTTTGTGTAAGTATCACAAAGCTGGAATATGGAAGATGATCTGGGAAATTGTTTGAAATATCTAAAGGTAATAAAAGGTGCTCAGCATTCAGAATCCCTAAAATAACTTCTACCTCCCTTTAAACAGTCTGCCTCCCCCGAAGAAGAGTAGAAAGAACAAAGGACTGATGTTTGGCCATTTTTATAGTGGCGAACTGCATAAACCCACAAGTATATGCATTGTTCACATTTATTTTAAAAAAGAATAAATGAAAAATGTGCCCTATTTAATCATCCGCTCTGGAAAACACAATGACAAGTTCTTCTGGTGCTGATTTCAGATAGAATCCAAGTGCACATTCCTGCTCAGTAAAGAATTTAATGCTTTCACACCACTTTTCTGTCCAAAAAAGCTGACAGTGGAATGAGCACGATTTTAATAATATCCTCCGAATGAAAATGAATGTCAAAAATAATGATGGGAGAGGGTTTCAAAGCTTGGAAGCCCAATTTTAGTGAGAGGAAAACAGCATTTCTAATAAATCTTTGTATTATTTATTTCAAAGTACCTCAGGCAGGATCTTTGTATAAAAATTGAGGCTAAAGATTTAAGGGTCGGTTTCAATAATTCTTAGAAATGAGTGAATTAATATCTGTTTTCTACTCTAATGTGGAAATAAATCATAAAAATTAAAACTTTCCAGAATCCTTCTTTTCATTCTGTATCAAATTTAGTACCTTCCTGCCACCTCCATGCCTCCCAATACACTGTCATAAGCCTTTTACCAACAATCCACTTGCATCTTTCAAAAAATTATCCTTTGAAGCTATTACTTACATCATAGAGTGCAAAGAAATACAAGCATTAGGAGATGAAGAGGGGGCAGTATAAAAATAACAAATTATAGTACGTGAGCACATTCAACTGCATAGTAATCAGAAGCATATAGGTCAACTAGTTGAGAAACAAAAAACTGGAACCATACATTTCAATGGCATCATAAACTCACATTATATTTTTCCATAAAATAATAAGGCTGGGCGCGGTGGCTCATGTCTGTAATCCCAGTGCTTTGGGAGGCCGAGGTGGGCAGATCACGAGGTCAGGAGCTCAAGACCAACCCAGCCAACATGTGAAACCCTGTCTCTACTAAAAATACAAAAAATTAGCTGAGTGTGGTAGCAGGCACCTATAATCCCAGCTACTCAAGGGGCTAAGGCAGGAGAATTGCTTGAACCTGGGAGGTGGAGGTTGCAGTGAGCTGAGATCGTACCGCTGCACTCCAGCCTGGGCGAGAGAGCTAAACTCCATGTCAAATAATAATAATAATAATAATAATAATAATAATAACAACAACCTAGGCAGTTTGTGGTTCTATAAAGAAGGGGTGAAATGAAGAGAACCAAGCACTGAGTATGACGGATTTCTAGAATTCTTACGTTCCACCCTTCAAAAGTTGTGCCATTTAAGATACAGGTACCATTTATTTATTGTATTTATTTTCAGCTTATAATTTCATGATTGTTACTTCTTATTTCTTATTACACCTATATTAAAATATAGGAAATAATATACCAACTGTGATCCAAATACTACCTAAAATAAACTCGTGGCATTCCTGATAAATGTACCACTTGTTGGAAAACACGGAGATAGATAAGCTTGTGACTATTTTTCCCCGTTTAGTCATTATAGAATTAAGATTTGTTATGTATAAAATCCTTCACTAGGCATTGGAAAATAAAGGTTAATTGGACGTTGTCTTAGTTCTTGTGGCACTCAAGATCCAGTAGGAAAAAAAAAAAAGAAAAGAAACTTTATCAGTTTAGGTTGGATCATTCCTATGATCCCTTCCAACACCAATTCTATGATGTTCTGCTTCAAAGAAGCAAGTTGGAAGCCAGGCTTACAAAATACGTAGTCCTTTGACGTTTTGGATATCTCTAGAAGGACTGAACTTTCATCTGATATTCAAGATCTTGAAAGAGCAATTTAAGGGAAAAAAAGCTTCTTCCCAGAACGTATTATAAATCTATTAGATCTATAGAAATAAAAGGTCACTGAGTTAAGTGAGCCGGGCAGTTTATATCCAAGAACAATATTTGTAGTTATGAATGTAATGAAATCTTTTGCTTCAAGAATTTATTTCCCCAATGTATAGTTGGCTAAATAATTGGCCCTGGGAACGCAGACAAGCTTTCTTATTTCTCAAAAGCAATATTGGCCAGTGCTCATTTGAACGCACGTGACTTTTTGTGGGATGGCACATGCCACATCCCTGTGAAGCAAATTGAGCTTGTGGTAGTTGTCTGCAAGTGGCAGAGACATGGGAAATATTCTGTCACTCAGCATCAATTTAGAATTTAATACCAACTATTCTTGTCAAAAACTCCTAGTACATGAGTCCTAACATGGACAGGGCTTGAATTCTGATGTCACTACCAAATTACTCAGTTTAAGACAAAGGAGATTCAGATATTTAAGCCCTGATGCCTACTGTGGCTTGAATTTAGAGATATGCTTTCTATATTCTGAAAAATTGCCTTTGAAAAGTAGTTTCTCTAAATTTATGTTTAAGATACTGGAAGTAATTTAGTATTTTGGTTCTGTTAACCTCCTTTGAAACCACAAATCTGAATTAATTTCAAGTGCTCTCACAAAGGCAAAGTCAAATGAGTGCTTTCTTGAGAAAAGTTTTTAGTATAATAGTAGATGGTGTTATCATTATCAGAAGAGAGAATTTTCTGTCTCATTTGTCAACTTCACATCGCAAACCCCCAGAAGAGTTGTCCTCAAAACAAAATAATTGCCCTTGTTGTTTCTTCTTACAGAGTTTTCTCCACATCGTTAATGGTATGGGAATTAGGAGCAGGTCATGTGACTCACATGGCTCACCATATAATTCCTTCTGGAGAGCAGGTAAGTTCCCGGTCAAAGAATTCAGGGACACTTGCCTAGACTATTTTTTAGGAAGCAATAACTCTGAAGAGTAAGAGAGATGTATTTGAAATTACTGTAGCCCTATATCTAAGAAAGCTATATAACAGGGTGAAAAATCAGTTAAGGAGAAGGAGACAGAGAAGAAAGACAAGGATTGACGGGGAGGATGAGGAAGAGGAGAAGGAGGAGAAGAAATAGAAGGTGGAGGAGGAGAGCAACCCTACAAATAAAAAAACTACATCTTTCTATTTTGTTCTATGTTGGAATTATTGTGGACATAAGAAACAAAGAATTGAGGAGAAAAGCCTGAGTTGTTAAGGGGGAAAACAAATAACTTTGCGATGAAATAAATTCAGGTTTGAATTTTCTTAGCCATTGGAATTTAGCCAAGGTGGTTAACTTATCTGTGCTAAGCTTTCTAATTTGAAAAGATGAAAATAATATTTGGCACATTTTGGTTGATAAATTCCTAATAAAGTGTTTGGTATCTACTAAGCGCTTGAAAGGAATCTCTATAATCAATAATACCATTATCTATGGCACATAGAGATCATACAGTCACGCCTTAGGCATGAACAGATATTCCTGTATGATGAAACTTGCAGGAATGATGCTCCCAAAGAGAAAAGTGAAGTTCATACTCTTGATGAGCTCTTTACTCCTTACCATCCATTAAAACTCAGGATCAGGCAAAACCTCACAAGAACATGCGGTTTCTTGAATTTATAAAACCTAAACTTTTGATATCTGGGGAAACTATTTACCACCTGATTCAGGAGTTCCCAGAAGCAATATTAAGCAGAGGATCACAAATGCCTGGATACTTTTTGCTCTTGCACAAGTAATCATAACTTGAAAAGATTAGTGGGTCTTGGCACTACATATTTAATCTTGGCTCTTTTTGACTATCACATCACTTTTAGACACTAATTAGTAAAAATTAGCTCTTACTATGGTTATCTTTTTATTTTGGAATGGATATCTGTCTTTCCACTAGCTTTTTTATTTTTCTTGAATACTATTGACCCTGCCCTCAGAAACAAATGAAATCTTTAAACTAGAAGTGAACCTTAAGCTAATCAATATTAGAAGTTCTCAAGTTTTTTAAAAAATAAATCAATATCTCCAATAAAAGTCTCAAGCAGATGACTAATACATAAAATAGATGAAAGTAAACTTGCTTTGTTTGAAGCAGGATGAGTTTGGTGTTCTATTCACATATCCTTTCCTCACTGCTCAAAAATTATTTTCATTGGTCTCATAGCTGCCATTGCATGGAACACAGCTGTACAGAGAATTGTGGCCCTGAGTTTTGGATTACATGAAGGTTGTCAGGCGGAGGTCGTTAAGGGGAAGGTTGGAAATGAGAATGTTACATAAACTTCATGCTGTTTGCAAGCAGTTGCAGTTTGTCTGTCCAGTCCACTGCCACTGGACTATATGTAAAGTGGATATGTTGTCTAGCCGACCACCAGTGGATTGTAGGAAAGCAGATATCGTGTCTATCCCACCACCACTGGACCAAGTCTGTACATCGGGTGGTTCTCCTGTCCAGCCCGCCACCACTGGACTCTCCCCTGTATGTGAGCCCCTATTGTCTCCAAAAAAATTTCATTTTTATTTTTTAATAAAATCATGAATGTTTTCTCTAAAGAATTATTTACACCTCAGTTCATGCATCTCCATGGAGGTTATCAGTCATGTTTCCTCTTCTGTCTCATCATCATGACAACCTAGACTGACCTGTCTTATTACACTGTCCCTCTTGCCTGGTGGAATGACAGCAAGACATATCTTATCTTTACTGTGATTTGGTTATATGGATGCTAGAGAGGGCATGATCACACTTCATTGAAATCAAAAGTTGAGCTAGGTGTGGTGGTACATGCCTGTAGTCCCAGCTACTTAGAAGGCTGAGGCAGGAGAATTACTTGAGCCCAGGAGTTCGAGGCTGCAGTGAGCTATGGTCATGCCACTGCACTCCAGCCTGAGTGACAGAGTGAAATCCTGTCAAAAAACAAACAAACAAAAAAAAAAAAAACAAAGAGAAAACAAAACAAAACAAAAAACCCAAAACCTAATTATTTTTTAAAATTAATAAAACCAAACATAAAACAAAGTTGTAAGTTGTTAGGCTTAGAGTAGCTTAACATAGCATGATGCTTACTGATAATAAAGTGAGCACACAGAGAGTAAGTAATACAGTCAAGAATCCCAGTGGCGTGATTTTACTACTAGATCCACATGGTCCAAGCTGGAGATCCCACTCCCCCGTATGTTTGAGTACTGGTGTGTTGTTAGTTACTTAATAGTTTTTAGGTTTATTTTACTTATTGATGTATCCTTCAGTGGTTCTTGAAAGAGACCTGAGACCCTCTCCTTCACCTCATTTTCTTCATCATTCTCTGACTTAGACATGGATTTCATTTCATTCTAAAGTAACAGCTTTCTATAATGACATGCATTCCATAAAAACTAGCAAGATTTTCTTTAAAAGTCCATATATGGTAATTTCCAGAAAGAGAAGCTATTTATCTTTCCAAAATATTTGTTGTTCAGGAGCTGGAAATGTACACAGTTAACTGGCAATGATGGAGATTAATGCATCATACAAATATAGGAGAATATCGTTACCAGTCATTTCTTCAGATTACACAACATGAATCATGAATCATTTCAAAATTCACTTTGAGTATAATTTCTTAGCAAATGCCAAGAAACCAAATGTAGTGTTTTCAAATTAACCTGGATATCAGAATGGAACAATACTACACACACACACACACACACACACACACACACACACCCTCACAAAATGTGTTCCTCCTTGTTACTCTGTATCTTGTGAAGAGACCATGTGTTTTACTTTTTCTTTAAACAATGGAAACAAGCAAAGTGTACTAATTAAGAAAGGGATTTACGTATTCCTACATCTTTAAGACTTCAAAATAATTATCACATGGCCATTCAGATCAAACTTGAGTAAATAGTGAGGTTATTAAGAAGGTCATTATCATTTCTTTATTCATTAATTATTGCTTTAAGTGTCTGTGAACTATTTAACATTTCCTAGTACAGGGTAATCTGGTGTTTTCTTGATTCTCTGGATTCTAAGTGTCAAAGGCATCTTAATTCATTTGTTGTTCAACATATGTTGATCTTGTGCATACTACGGGTCAGGTTCTCTGTTGGGTATTAAATGATACAACAACAAACACAAAGTCAGATAGGTTCCTGCCCTCAAGAAACTAACTACAGTATTCCAAATTCATTATAAATCTTTTGCATTTAATTATTGAAACTATTCATGTTCTTTAAAAGCTCAAAATATGGAGACAAGGGCAATACTAATAAAATGTTAATGCTATATGATTTATTCAGATTACTTTAAGAAAATATTTTCTATGTGCCAGGCACTATATTAGATGTTGGGGATACAGTGACTAGCAAAATAATGCTGCTCTTATGATCTAGTGGGAAAAATTAAATAGTTGAATAATTTCAATATTAGACAGTAGATCAAGAGCTACCTCTGCAAGGTCATATATAGGATATTCTGTCAGCATACCTAACTGAGGTGTGCAATTCAGAGAAGCAGCAGCAGCACATGTGTTGAAGAATGACTCAAAGGCAGCCAGGCAAAGAGTGGTCCAAAGGGGAAAAATGATCAAGGTATAGGGGATGAGGCCCCATATTGTAGAAGGTAGCATAGAATACTAGAGATAGAGAACAGTGAAATAAGGATATAGGGATGAGCTATATCCTTATAATCATGAAGGTCTCTGTTAGCTTTCCTAAGATATTTGGAATTGATGAAAAAGGTAAAGGGGAATACTAAAGAGCTTTAAGCCAGGGAATTGTGATCAATTTTTCACCTTAGATACCGGCTGCTGTATGGAAATGGTTTGATATAGAAACTATTCATATGTTGCATAAGATGCACAGAGAGAGAGAGATGCTTTGGAATTATGAGCAGAGTCTTAGAGTAGTAGTTTTAATGCATGCACCCAGACATTCTCCAACTGTGTACCCTTTGTATTATAACATTCTGTAGGTTATTCCTAGGGTATTCCTAGTAGATTAAAAAAGTAGAGGTGTAAAGCACTGGAAATCAAAGAAATCCATTTCTTGTTCAAATTCAAATGTTTAACAAACTCTGCCCTACCATTAGCAATTGCTTCAGCAGAGAGTTAAGATGCCTAATGTAATTAAAGCCATAAAAATAAATATTTCAGCAAATAAATATTTAAATGCCAGCCAGTACAAAACTATTAATACTATATAACTCTGAATATTGTTAAGGTGCTATGAGGATGATCTCATTTGATCGTCTCCACAACCCTATGAGATATAGACAATTATTTTTTAAATCACCTGTTGAATAAACTGAAATTCAGAAAGATTAAGTAAATTGGCCAGTCATACAGCTAATGGGCAGAAAGGCCAGGATTAAGAAGCAGATTGGTTTTATTTTTCCTTTAAAAGAGCAGAAATGAGCTTATGTTTATGAAAACTATGGGACAGAAACTCCTGAAATGCCAGAGTCAATTCCTATATTTTTGCCTTAAGTTTTTGACCTTTGATTTATTTAATAGGAAAAGATATTGGGATGGTTTTTTCCATCTCTCTGTACAGAACAAACGCAGGAGAGGCAAACCTCCATATGTGAAGCTATGGCAAGGGAGTCTCCCCACCCCGCACTCCAACACAGTCTGTAGATAAAGTAAGTTTGAGAAGCTAGAAAGTGGTTTTTTCCCATTATCTCCCAAACACTGTCATTTGGCTGCATGCAGATTTCACTCTGACTCTGGCAAATGTGTCCCTTTATCTAACAATAAACAATTATATTGAAAAGCAAGATGGGAGAAAAATATATATAGTATCATTATTAAAACTTTGTGATCATCTTATCAACAAAATTGAAGTTAAACCCTTGATTTATTGTATGTTTTATTATGTCTTCACCCCAGGGAAGGTAATTTGACTTTCTTGATGTTGCCCTTCTTTTTCTCTCCTTTCAAAGCTATGATTAAGAGCTAATTTATTTAGATCTGTCTGTGATTAGTTGCATGATTCTGCTCCTTGTTGAAATTAATTTTCAGACACTTTAATTGATAGTACCTGTACTATATTTAATGCATTTTGAGGTGCTAGAATAAAAATGTTGCTTGCTGAAATATTCGCATACTCACTCTGCTAGCTAGAACACTGATGTATTATTCTATATCATCTTTTTTTCATGATTTTACGGAGGAAGAAGATTTAAGTCAATTGTTTGGTTTATTTTCATTTATATTGAGAAAAATGAGAACAATTATTTTACAAAATAATACAGTTGTTTTTAAGGACCATAAATGGGCTTTGTGAAGCTTTTGAAATTATGTAAGCACGTGCACGCGTGCACACGCCTGCACACACACACAAACACACACACACACTGATTACTGGGAATGTATCATATAGGTACTTCAAAAATTTTCAGTGCCTGATGTACTTTTGAATGCTACATGTTTATAAAATCATCTATTTGCTTTAAAAAAATACCCACTAAGATAATCGGTGTCTAAATCACAATTCCTAGGATTTGTGTTTTGAGGCTTATCTAGGATTGAGATCCAAGGTATAATCAGGCTTACACTATACAACAGGGATTTTGCTAGACATATTAACTAGTTGTCTTTTAACCCTCATGAAACCTTTGTGAGGTTGCATAGACATGACTATTTTCAAGATGAAAAGATTGAAAAGTTAAATTGACATATAGGTGCTGGTTGTTAATTACAGCTTTAGCCATGCTCAAACATTTCAGAAGCTTATATATTTTTATAAATATAATAAGGTCTTCTCTGTTATATTCTTGAGTTTTGTTACATTATTTTTTCAGTTAATATCTTCCTGACTTTTTAATTTATTTATTTTCCATGAGAGATTTGTGTTACAAGCAAAATACATATAGATTCAAATCTATCATTCTGTTTTATTCTTGAATATTGTATTGTTAGAAATTATCAGACTTTCTTTGAATTTCCTGGTCTTCTATTTTGTTCCTCTGAGGAAATATGATGTTACTAACTCATCACTCACTGAATTGTATTAAATATCACATTGCATACTTTTGACATTCATCATAATAATCAAGCAACTTGTACCACCTAGTATTTTATCGAACGATCTTTCATATTATAATGTTACAGTCAAATATTGTGTATTTTAAAGTATTTTAAAATCATTCCACTTTGTGACTGAAAGTATCCTGACAGAAATACATAGGGGAAAGTGCAATGCAATTTAAATGTCACATTTATCCCTTGCAGTAAATTCTACATTCAGGCAGTTGTAGTCTGAGGGAGGTTTTTCTCTGTCAGGTATCAGCTGTGTGTTAGTTCATAGCCTAACTTTCACGAAGACTTTCAGAGGCATAGGAAACATATGACTTTAGAATTTGGGCAGTAACAGGCAGATTTTAAAAAATAGCTATTATTATTATTTACTTAATGTGTTAGAGAGCAACCTCCGTTCATTTTTCTTTGGAAGTTGATATTTTCCATCTAGATACTTGCTCCATACTCCAGTGAAAGGATGGGAGCTTTCCTAGATTAGTACACCTTGTGTATCTTTTACTTAGAAAAATTAGAAATGCTTAAAAAAATAAAACAATGTCTAGCCTAAAGCTGCTCAATAATGTCTAGTTTTATTTTCCTTCTAGACCTCTCCCAGACAGGAAGCTTACATTTCCCTGCCACCCTGAAGTTAGGCATGGTCACCTGAACTTCTTTGCCCAATAAAATGTGAATGTAATGAGATGATGTATTTGACTGCTAGGTGAATGCATTTAATCACTGGTGGTGTCCCTTCTCTCTGTTTCTGGGTTTCTTGTTAATGGAAGCATTACAAGTGGACTTGGAAGTGCAATGCTAAGCCATCACTTAGAGGACAGTTGCTCTAAAGAATCTTCCCACTAACCACCAATTCACTATGAGCAGGAAACAAAGCTTTGTTGTGTTATGTCTTTAAAATTTGGGGTTGGCTGTTAGCTTATCATGACGCAGCGTATCCTTTGTTTTAGGATTCACAATACAATCCCAAGATGATGCTTTACCATTAGACATATAATAAGGGCATCAATATACACTAAATTTTAGTTCAAAAACACTCTCTTTTTACAGATTGTAAATTAATATATAAACATCCTTCTCCTTTTTCCTCAACATTTCATCTGCACTTTTCCCAACACTGTCAGTATTTTCCCTGCTATGTGTGAAGACTTTAGAATATGTAGAATAGTAGAATACGTATATTGAATAAGATAAAATAAAATACTGTTTCAATGTTTAAAATGAGAAGGCATCTGTCCAATTCGCATGGCCCATCCAACTAAGTAAAATAATGCCAAAGTCACTCAATAAATAAATAGTTCATGGAAACTTTGAATTCATAACTATCTGATCCTAAACTTCACATTATTTGCACTAAAATCATAACCTTTTCCTAGCTAATGAAACCTAGCTCCTAAAGTTGTCATGAGGATTAAATGGGATATCGTGTGCAAAGCAACCAGTCCAGATTCTGGCATCAAGAAATTCTCAATAAATGTTAATTTATCTTCAGAAATACTCAAGATGCCCCTTAAATTTTAATCAGGCACCCTTACATGTTAAAATTATCAAACAGCAATCATTATGGTCCTCAGTGATTAGTGTCTTTTCCACAATAGATCATAGTGCTCTTTCCAGACCTTTAAAATTAAATTGCAACTTAATCCGGCTTCCTTTTGTTTCAGCTTGCTGAAATCTGAACCTGTGCCTGAATCTGCATTACAAAATAACTAAAATATGTAGTGGACTTTATTTACCTGAGACTGTTTTCTAGTTGAGATCACTCCTTTTGGCATTATGTTGATAAATCATGGAGTAATCTAGTCCCAAATTCCAACTCCATCAGCAAAATCACTTTAAGTAGCCTTGATAAAACACACACACACACACGAGATATATAGTCTGAATTTTTCAACTAGTTATATTTAAATGTACACACATCTTTACTTTTATTGATCTGTACTTTTGATATTGATTTTATCTTCAGGATCTATTTCATTGTCTCCTAAACATGGCATTTTATTTATTTTTGTTACATCTCCAGGCAAAAATGCCAATTTCATGGTTTATATTAGAGATTGGTTAATGAAATATATATTTCAGGTGAATGATAAGCAAAAAGTTGTGGTGGATTTGACGTCCATTAGGCAACCCAGGCAAGGTTGACATTTTGTTGTTTTTCTTTTGTAATATTGATGCAGTTTTCCCGTGTTAAGCTATTTAGTACACCAAAAGCATATGAATACAGCATATTTAAAAAGCATATTTACTTGTTTTACTTTTCTAGTACTTACTGAATATTTATCACTGAGTTTCTACTTGTAGATTAGGAAATGCATTTACAAACACTCAGAATATTGAAATTTAAAGTGTTTTTAAACAAAATTTTCTCATGCCCTTTCAGTTTGCACAGATGAAACCTAAGATGCAGAAAGAGACTACATGAAAACAATGTTTGCTTATAGCTTACAACTTGTCATAGCCATATCACTACTTGGGAAGTGGAGTGGAGACAGGTACCTTCAGCCTCTGAGAAGAAATGAGACTTACCCTGTCCTGAACACTTCACATGAATTCTGGACTCTAGCATGACTGAATCTTTCCTCTTCCACTTACTAGCTGTATAAGGAATCTTAAATATTTCTGGAACAAGATAAAACATAAATAGGCAAATCATCACAGAAAACAACTACAAACAAACACACTAAACTAAACGAAATTAGTTATTTTGCCTTTTAAAATTCACTTAAACTATCTCATTCTTAGTGTCTCATCTTTCCCATGGGGTTGTTGAGAAATCAAATGTGAATGCATTATAAAGGGTAAAACACTTTTCCAATGTAAACCAGACTTGGCATCCAGATGGACACAAGGGAGTTTAAATATGCAAAGTGCAACTTTGGAATATTGAATTGCAGGACGTAAGGATAAACTCCTACTCTAAGAATGTGAACTCTGCTGCTAAATTGTCTGGAATTTAATCTCAGCTGCTTGATTTACTAGCTGTAAACTGACCTTAGACATGCTACTTAATCTCCCCGTGTCAAGGATTTTTCACCCTTGAAAAACATGGGATAATAATACTTCTGAATTCACGAATTTATCATAAAATATAAATAAGTTACTACATAAAAAATAACTAGGAGAGCCAGGCAACTTTGCATTAGTATGCAATGTACAACAAACATAAACTAACCCACTTTGTGTTGTTGCTTCATTGTTATTATTTTCAGACCTCTAGGAACCTCAAGCCACTTTAAGTTCCACATGGATTCTGACTAAAATTTATACAAGAAAATCTTTTCTGCAGGTAGTTGATGATGTGGGTTTGATTTATTGTTCCTTTAGCCACTGCCCATCCTGTATGATGGTAGCATCTCCACATTTTAACTGAGTTTCATCGTCACGTCCATAATTCGCACTCCACATCTTGGGCCCTGGCTAGGCTCTGCTCACAGCTTTCATCAGTTTAACTTCATATATTTTAGACTTTTGGTAATCAGGCCATGTAGCCACTTTTTAATTTAATCTCTAGGAATTTCTCACATTCTGAACAGCTTGGAGCAGGGTATTCTCTGTGACAAGAAGAAGACAGAATTTCAAATGTGAAGAATGTTCTTTTCTTTCCTTGCTCTCACACTGTGGACAGCAACACCCTCTTCTCTCCCTGCCCCCAGCCCATATAGTTATTACAGAATGTGAACACAATTTTCAAATCAAGATTTAACTAATCTCAATTCCATGCAGTGAAACTCACATCATGATATATGGCTGAGCAGAAATCCATTTAATTTGTATTAATCCAATACTCTATTTTGAAAGATCACTCTGTTTGACTATTAACAGTGCTGATAAACTAATAATTATGCACGGGATTGATTAATTAGGTTTGGCTGTTCACAATTTGATTTTACCATTTTAGCTTGACATTTATCGAAGGTTTGTCTGCTGTTAGGCTGATGATTTGGATGATACATGTTAATTGATTTGCATCCATCATTCCCTTTCATTTACTCATATGAACTGTATTTGAAAGCATTGGGTAGTCTATAGTATGCATTCAAGAGGTACTTTGGAAACCAATCTGTACCCAAATCTTTGCTTTATTGCTATAGATTATTAAGCAGTTCCAACTTATAGACACAAAGAATGACTTGGGATTCCAATTAAAATGAGTTTAAATAGGCTGCAAAAGCTTTCCTCGGCAAAGTGACTTCTGCACTAAAAAGCCAAATTAGTGCACATCACCATTCAGGCAGAGGAACCACCATATTCTACACTCTAAGCTGTAATGTCTAATGTTAAAAAATATAATAGAATTTACATAAAATATTAAGTGAATTGCATATTATATGCCTGCACATCGTACCTGTTCAATACATAAAAGTAAAAACATGTTTAGCTTATTATCTTTTGTTAGTACAATATCCATCAGATCATGCTCAATGGTGCTTAAAAGACAAAACTAATATTATCTAAGCCTTAAAATATTCATGTATTCATTCATTCAATAAATCGATTATTTGTCTATTTATGCATTCATTCAACTACTTGCTGGACTCTGCTAGCCCCTGGTTGGCATTTATTAATTATCTCTTTTCCATCCATTTCCCTTTTCTTCCTTCCCAAAAACACTCTATATTTTCCGGTCAAGCAATTTTGTACATTTTCATTTCTAGACGTGGATCCTGATTAACAAGCTAATCAAAATTACCATCACTCTGTCCACAGTGATAGGCTCAGACTGAACTTGATGGCCAAAATTCTCAGTAACAATGTAACAGCTATGGGTATCTCTATATCAAATGCCATAGCACATTCTTTCACAATTCTGGAATTTCCTAGAAATAAACAAGCGAGAGAGAGAGAGAGAGAGAGAGAGCAAACAAAACTGATTACCGTATTAACAGTTGTTATTAATAAAGGTTAATATTTATCATTTACTTTTGTTTGTGTTTGATTTTGAGACTGAGTCTTGCTCTGTCACCCAGGCTGGAGTGCAGTGGCATGATCTCTGCTCACGACAACCTCCACCTCCGTGTTCAAGCGATTCTCCTGCTTCAGCCTCCTGAGTAGCTGGGATTACATGCACATGCCAACATGCCAGGCTCATTTTTGTATTTGGTAGAGACAGGATTTCGCCATGTTGACCAGGCTGGTCTGGAACTCTTGACCTCAGGAGATCCACCCGCCTTGGCCTCCCAAAGTGCTGGGATTACAGGAGTGAGCGACTGTGCCTGGCCCTTTTCATTTACTTTGTATTAGATATCAACTGAAATAATAAAGCTGTGTGATAGACAACACAAAATCTCAGTAGAATAATAAGCAAGTATTGCTCAGGTTCAGGGATGGTCCTGTAGGCAGCTTCCCTGTTTCTCACTTGGTGTACTCAGATATCTGGAGTTTGGCTAGATGTCAGCTGATTAGAATGGCCTTGATTAGAATGGTAGGAGTGACTCACCTCTAATCTGTGTGTCTCTCATCCTCCTCCTGGGGCCACTGGCTTAGCCCAGGCATGTCCTTCACATGGCAATAGAGAAGGAAAGAGTGAAGAAGCCCAAGGAGCCCTTCTAACCCTCCTTTTGTGTGATGCTTGCTAAGATTCACTTGGCCCAAAGCAAACATGGCTGAACTCAGACTCAGAAAGGGAAGGCACTACAAAGTAGATGGCAAAGTGGATAGAACCAGGATGTGTTGAAGAATTGGGGCCATTATTATCATCTGCAATATATTTAGTTTTTTCAAAAGCTACAATACAAAAAAAAAATGGTTTCTACAGTGACCTCAACTGCTCCTGTTTTTATTTCTCTATCAGAATCTTATAATTTATTTTCTCCTTTCTCTTTCATGGTTATCATTCTGTACCCTTTAATTTAGCTACCGCTGCATATAATCGTTGTACTACTCCTTGGGGCCACTCGAGTACATAGTTTGTGGGGAGAATGATACTTTTCTTGCTTGGACGACTCCTTCCCCTGCAGGAAAATCAAGGTAAAATAGAGAAAAGGACCATATAATAGGATGAAAAGTCTGCATTGTGGAATTATACTTTTTTAATCTTACAGCTTTTATTTAACATTTAGGAGTTTGGGAATGTGTATGCTTCATTCCCCAATTTCTCCCAATGTACTGGGAAAGCCAACATCACTTTAGCTTGGAACACTATTTGGTAGATCATGTTTGATAACATATTTGAGAGTCCCAGGCCAGCATTTTGATTCCTGTGTGATAAATAAAGGTAAACACTTTTTTTTTCTCAACTCTCTCTCTGTGTAGATAGACACATATAGGTTACTTTTTTTTTTTTTTTTTTTTCTAGCACGTGTATATGCCTCAGGCCTAAAAAGAATTTATCTCAATGAAAAAAGCTCTTTTACTTTTCTTCCATTTCAGAAACTATTGCCAGGATACAATTACGAGCAATTCTTTTCATTAAAATACTGAACTCTGCCCATCTGTTTTGATTTTTAATTGTATCCTTTACAACATGATGGCAAAGTGCTTTCTTCTCTAGCATCGGCCAAGAAAGGTGGGTAGAGACAGGTACATAAAAGGGTAGCCTGACTGTCTTGTCCATTTGGGAATTGTGTCTTGCCATCTGCTTTTAGATGTATTCTGTTGCCTGTTAAAAATCCATGTACCCTCTAGCCACAGGTTCCACACAGAGCTTCTAATAATGTGAACTTTGCTCTAGGATTTCTCTGTTGTGCATGAAGTATTCCCTTCCTGCTAAGGTCACCCTTCTTGCTCCAGGTGCTGATTTTTTGTGCTGCTTCTGATTTACTTATATTGATAGTGGAGTCCTTGGTATGTGTTATATTGAAATATTACTAATGTATGAACTGTAACATTAAATTTCCAATCTAATCAATCAATGGCATATATATGCAGTAGGTGCTTGGCTAGTAAAAAGATTAATTACCATGTGTAATGAAAACTAACTCTCTATAAGGTGAAATATTGCATGTCTCTCACAGAAAGATGGAAGCCTGAACACTGTGTTAAGCTAATGACTACTGCTGCCATTCAGCCATATGGATTGCTTTTAAGACAAACCGAAATGAAGATTAAAGGCATGTAAAATCAACTCTCTATTAAAGCAGTTAGGGCTTTTCTCCAGATTCTACAGGAAAATTATGCAATCTGTTGTGAAACCAGGCACTTGTCTCCCAGATGGTGCCCAGAATCTATCTAAGCAAACACTTCTTCCCTGTTCTGCGAAACAAACTGGGCATATTTTTTATTTTCTGTGCTTGATTATGCATCTGAAGACATTTACACGGCAAGGACCTTGTAGAGTTGTTGTAGATTTGGATTGTAAAACTTCACAATATTGTGGTGTTATACATTTTTGAGAGCAAACTTGAAGTTATAAAGTAAAAGATGATGTCATTTTCTGAGATGTACTATGTCCCTGATTTTTTAGCTTTCTTTTTTCCCAAAAATATTCTGCATGCTGCTATTCAGAAAGTAAGGCCATGAATCTCTCAGTTTGTTGATAATCTCCTGTTAATTAATGTGGACATGATTGCCTTTATGGAGGCCTATTGTAAAGTAAATTATTGGTAATAGGGTACAAGATTTTAATTATTATTGGGACGATTTTGTACAGAAAGCTTTTTATCATTTGAATTAATGCCTGAAAGAGTTATAACTTTTTTTTATATGTACAGCAAATATTCTTGCTTTATATATACGAAATCCTGATTGGTGAACACTATTGGGCATAATGATTAGGCTAAATTCTCCTCGACATCTTTTCCACCTATTTTACCTGGGTCTCCTTGCTTTCTTCGTATTCAGCATTCAATCTTGTCTTTCTTTGGTTTGACTAACTCCTTGCATCCTCATGCTCACCTCAGATTACACAAAGAGTTTCTCGTCCCTTAGAACTGAGTTAGGTACATGTTATTTTCTTCTAAGTTGCCTGGAATTTACCTGTCTCAGACATAGCACATTGTCTGCTGCAAAAAGCCAGTCTATAAAGAAGACAAATGAACTGTATTTAAACTTCGTCTTCTATTTCTTCAGCCTTTAGCCAGCAAAATTTTGATCCATGATAAGCACTCATATATTTTTGTTGCTTGCTTGCTTGACTGGCTATATATCAATGAATAATGAATGAATAAATGAATGCATTAATGACATCACTTGTCATTAATTATTATATATAAAATATATGTGCTTTATATATAAATATATATAAATATAATATTATGTATAATATATACTTTATATATAAATATATAAATATATAATATATAATATATATCATATATTATATATAAAATATATCTTATATATAAAATATACTATATATAATATCTGTTATGGATATATATTATATATTATAGATAAATATATAATACATATTATATATTATAGATATATTATAGATACATATTATATATTATATAATGTATATAACAATATTATACATAATGTATATAACATGTTTTACATATAATATATAATACATGTTAAATATATAATACACCAAATATATCTATAATATATATTTATATATTATATAATATATTATAATATTTTATATATTACATAATATATTATAATATTTTATATATTATGTTTGAAAGAACAAGTGTAGCAAATATATATAATATGTACAAGCAAATATATAATATATAAGCAAATATATATGATATGTTATTATATATTAAATATATATAATTTACTTATATATAATATATATAAGTAATATATGTAAGATATATAATATATATACATAAATTTATATATTTTTCTATAAATTTTAAATGTAAATTTATATATAAATATGTTTATATAAATATATATAAGAAATATATCTATTTCTTGTATATAAGAATATATATGTGTGTGTATGTATATATTATATATATATTTCTGCTTTTGGTGTGTAAAGACCTTAGGAACATTGCTCCCACCCTTACAACAAGAAAAAAAATAGCTGAACAAAGTGAAAATCAATGATTTTTCTTAAATCCTTCTGAGAATTGAGGTCACACAACAAATCACCACCCTGAAAACTGGGGAGGCAGGCTAATACAGAGAATATATACCAATTTACCTGAACAGAAATCACAAGAGCCTGGAACTGATAGAAACATTTAAAGGTATTGCTGGAGGCTAAATATGGACTAGTTTAGAAGTTAAAACTCTGCAGGGGGCCAAGAAAAGGGAGGCCCCCACACTTTTGTAGGTTTTACCCCCAGGAGCCCCACTAAATTTTCATAGTGAAAATTGGAGAAAAATCCCCTCCAGTTTGGTCAGGGTGAGGGTGAAAGTAACAGTTTTGAAATATGCCCACATCTTCCTGTAAAACAAAGGCCTACTCAGAAAGAAAGAAAACTTCATCAGAGCATTAGGTACGTGAGGGAAGCAAAATACCTAAATACAGCTTTCTGTACCTGTCTATCTCCCTTAAGAGGGGAAAATGCTAAGAAGCGCTTGCGAGGGTCATAGCCTATAAACACAGGACACTAAAAGACTAAGACCTAAATATAAAATTATGGAATCCTCTCCTCCCTCCACACCTTACCACCACATCAACAGGAATCCTGTATAACAGTGGGGTATAGCTGCAGTACCTGCAAGGCCAGGACTCTAAGAAGGACTTCTGGGGGAAACCCACAAATAACAGGGGAGACAAAATCAAGGACATAAGAGTAAATTTGAGCTTTTGACATCTGTAGATGCAGCAAAGAGTAAACACAGCTAACTCTTAGAAAGATAAACTCTCACCTAAAGACCTATCTACCTCATTTCCTTTTACTCCATAAATTATGTTCCTCTTTCAATAAAAATTACAAGACAGCTAAAAGGCAAGAAAAAAACAATATCAGAAAAGAAAAAGTAAACATCAGGACTGGACTCAGATATGGCAAAGATTTTGTAACGGTCACACCAATAAACAAAGACTGATATTCTAAAGGATATAATTTAGAAAATAGGCAATATGCAAGAAGTAATGAGTAATATAAGAGAAGTTATGAAACTTTTAGGAAAACATCAAAAGAAAATGTTAGACACAACAAAAATTCCCAACCTGAAAAGGAAATGAAAGAAAAAGGAAAAAAAAAAGAGGATAGAATATTCAAGAACAATGGAGTCATTTAAAAAGTTTAAGATATGCATCATGAGAATACAAAAAAGAGAAGAAAGAATGAATCTAAAGAAATGTTTGAAGTAATAATGACTTAAAAATTTCTAAAATTAATGACAAGAAAACCCCACAAACCATAAATCCAGGAAGTTCACAAAATACTAATCAGGATAAATACCAACAAAGTCTATAGTTAGGTTATTATATTCAAACTGCAGAGAACCAAAGACAAAGAAAAAATCCTGGAAAGAGCCAGAGGGTATAAAATGCATGAACTATACAGGAACAATTATAAGGATGAATCAGACTTCTTGTTAGCCATGAAAGCAAGAAGAGAATAGAATAAAATATTTAAAATGCTTAGAAGACCTAGGATTTTGTATCCAGTGAAATTATCTTTCAACAGTATAGGAGAAATGAAGACTTTCATAGGCAAACACAAATTAAAGGAATTTCATCCAGAAAAATTTCCTTGCAACCAATATTAAAAGAAGTTATTCAGAGAAAATGAAATTCTTACAGGTCAGAAACTTGGCTCTATCAGAAAAATGGAAGAGTATCAGAGAAGGTGTAAATGAAGATAAAATAAAATCTTTATATTTCTTATTCCCGAATCTGATCTAGTAGATAACTGTTAAAAGTACTAATAGTAACAACATATCATGTGATTATTAAAAAGTTAAAAGAAAAATAATTAGCAGCAATATTATAAGTAATTAGAGGGAAGAAATGAGAATAGTCTGTTGTAAATTACCTATACTACCTTGAAGTGGTGTAGTGCATTTGAAAGTGGACTTGCATTAGTTGTAAATGTGTATTGGAAACACTAGGACAAATACTAATATGTTTTAAACTATAGTTCACCTAAGAAACGAGAGAAAAATAGAATCATATAACAAGCTCATTTAAAAGCAGAAAAGGCGAAAAATGGTGAAGATTTTAAAACAGAAAGAACAAGTTTAACAAATAGAGAAAACTTGTAAACATGACAGGTATTCATCGAACTATACCAATGATCACTTTAAATGTAAATAGTGTAAATTTACCAATTAAAAGACAGTGACTGTCAGAGTGAAAGGAAAACAACAACCAATCATATATTGTTTATAAGATAAGTTTACAGGTAACTTACAAGGTAAGTTTACAGACTTTACATGCAAAGATGCAAGTTAAAAGTGAAAGGTGAACTCTCATTCACTGCTAGTTGGAATGCAAAATGGTACAGCCACTCCTAGTTTGACAGTTTCTTACAAAACTAAACATATTCATATTATATAATCTGATTCAACAATTGTGCTCTTTGGTATTTACTCAAATGAGTTGAAAACTTATGTCCACACAAAAACCTTCTTATGAATGTTTATAGCAACTTTATTTATAATTGCCAAACCTGGAATCAACCCAGATGCCCTTCCAAAGGTGACTGGATAAGCAAACTGTGGCATGTTCATACAGGGCAATGCTACACATTACAAGTTTCTGTCATGTTTTCTCTGGCTTGGTAGTTTATTTTTGGTAGAAATATTGCTTAGTGTGAAAATGCATATTGCTTGAATACATATTGCTTAGTGAAAAGAGCCAATCTAAATAGATTACATATCACATTATCCTAACTATGTAACATTCTGGAAAAGACAACACTACAGAGGCAACAAAAATGTTAGTGGTTGCCAGATATTCTAGGGGAGGTGGGGAGGAAAGAATAAGTGGAGCACAGGGGATTTGGGGGGGCAATAAAACTACTCTATACAATTAAAATTAATATAAATATATTAATAATTATATAATTATGTATTTGTCAAACCCATAGAAATGTACAACACAAAAAGTAAAGCTTAATGTAAACCATGGACCATAATATAAGAAGAATGCATCAATATTGGTTCATTAATTATAATGAGTATACTGCACTAATGAAAGTTGCTCATGAGGGGTAATTGTGAGAGAGGAGGGAGCAGATGGAATGCACATGTAGAACTCTATATTATCTGTTAGATTATTCTGTAAATCTAACACTGTGGTAAAAAATAGTGTATTCATTGTTAAAATAAAACATACAAGATGCTGGCAGTTCAATTGTGTATCAGTTTCAAATAATGAAAGGATTTTAGTCACAATTTTGCTTTTCCACCTCTCTTAGTCCTTAAATACACATGGATTATCTGTACACCTGGCAAATCAGCAACACAATCAGATCCTTAACGTTTTTATCCCGTATTTAAATGGTGATGGGGTTGCATGAAAAGAATAAAATGTATATCATGCTTAAAAATTATATTCAAGTGTTTGTAAAGATACTAAAAGGAAATATTTGTCTGCAATTCAAATTTTAACATCAATGAATAGTCCTTTGTGTTACATCTATTCATTTGATATATATTTTTTCTTCAGCAATAATTTTTTTCAGTAACTTGTGTAATGGAATGACATATTAGCTATGATCTCTGGACAAGGAGTTCAAAGTCAAGGTGAAATAACGTGTGTGTGTGTGTGTGTGTGTGTGTGTGTGTGTAATCTATTAATCTGTTTGTATCTTTATATGTAAAGTGAATGTCTTACTCATAATTTAAAGTTATGTGTTGTTTTCCATCCATTGTGCTTGTTCTTTGTTTCTTCTTTTCTAATTTTCCCCTTTTTCTGCCTTTCGTGGTTTTAAATAAGTATCTATATGATTAGATTTTTCTGGTATATACATAATATTTGGCACATTATGGAGTAGAGAAAGGAGACTTTCTGTGCTTCAAAAAAAATGAAGTAAGAGAAATTAGTGTAAACTATGTGGCTTGAACAGGCTAATTCGCCAGAAAAATTGCAGTTGTACTACAACCACCTGCTCTGGATGATTCTGTCACTATCTTATGTCTGTAGGGAAATATTTGTGGGATAAGATTGACAAGAACTAACATTAACCAAGGCATCAACATATAAAAATGCTCAATATGTCTTACTATAGCAAGTATATCTGTATCATATGCTCAGAAGAAGAGGTGTAAATGTAAATGTCTATAAGAAACTAGAAAAGAACGTTGAAAGCAAACAGTCCTTCAAATGCCCCATGAAGAAGAATGGATTTTAGTGTAAGAACAACACCTAAGACACCAGAAGGTCTGAATATGAAATACACATGCTACATGTCTCACTTGGGATCACTGACCCTAAGAATACTACTGTGAGTTCTGGCTTCCCTAATGCAGAAGGGAGAAGGACCCGCTTAGTGGCAGAACATCCCATTAGCAGTCTACTCTCATTTAATTAGGATAGGTAACCATTAAGAAGTAATGTTTTAATTAGGATAGGTGATGGTAGAGAGGAGGAAAATAAGAGATTTATCTCTAAGATTTCTGAAGTAAAATGAAATGGATTTGGCTACTTTTTGAGTCTTTACCTTCTATGTCTAAAGGTACTCCTTACCCTTCACTTGGGTAAATTTGGTGAGTTTGCATACAGTTAACTAGATGAAATTCCTAGATGATTTTGTGTCTGTAATGGCATGACAGTGGCATGTATATTTTAACCACTATTATTCCTTCTGTAATGACGGATCTACAGTTTAAACTTCAGTAGCCACTGAAATCAAAATTAAAAGATGTTCAATTTAAAAATCTTCCTGATAGAATAATTTGCAGGTGTGAAACCTTAAAAATTAATGAGGGACAAAGTTTAGGAAACCAAGTTATATGAGAAGCTTTCAAAACACCTATAAATATGATTTTATAGTTATTTAGCATTATATTGCTATTTTTTGTTTTAGTAAAGATGATATTTGACATTTTATGTGTCTTAATGCATAGGGGCTATTATCCTTAAATCTAAATTCTATTTAGTATACCTATGTAATACAAGTTCTTGGCATTTCATGCTAGATAAAAATTTTTGTTACCGTAATACCTTGCCTATTATTTAGATACTTATTTCAGAGCTGACTTCAAGTATAATCATTTTCCTTAATATTTTATAGTAGTTTTTTGGAAGAATGATGAGTAGTTATGTTCCTTTGTTTTACCTTTTCTTTATTTTTCATAGCAGAGAGTTCTCTTTAAAGGGAAAAACACATTTTATGTGACAGCTTTACATGAATGCAATTCCAAAACCCTTGTGATAGAGGCAACCATTTCATTTTACCTAAGAATTCATTAAATCTAGGACTTTGCAGTTTTAGATTCTCTAGGTTCACTCTGAGCCTTTATTATGGCATGTGTCAAGTATTCAGATCTGATTAGAAGAACTCGCTTCTTTAATCAAGATTTTAATGTAAGTCTGGAGACACATATTAAACACATGAGTTTAAGTTCTTGATTCTTATTAGAGAATAGCTCATTCTTCCAGACAAACAACATTTTTATTATATTCCCATTGGACTTAAGAATTAAAAATATATTCAGTCATGTTTTTGTAATTCATCAAGCTTTATCCGTAAAAGGCCAGATAACTATTTTTAGCCCTTGTCAACCATATGGTTTCTGTCACAAATACTCAACTGTGCCTTTATAGCAAGAAAGCAACAATAGGCAATACAATAAACCTTTATTTACAAAATCAGGCGAGTTGCAGGATTTGGCCCACAGGTTTTAGTTTGCTGGTCCCCGATTGAGTGGTATGCATAGTATATAATGTAGTATATGAAACTATGCCATAAAAGTACTAAAATTTAGTTTTACACACAGGCTTTAGGTTAATGTGGTGTCAATGCCTCAGTTTCTCTCTACTGCTGACTATAAGATATCTTCACTAAAACAACATGGAACATAACCTTCCTGGTTAACACCTTCATTGACAAAAAGAAAAAAGAGACTGAGAGAGCCAGATGCATCGAACAATGTAAATCCATGAAATCCATCAGCCAAAAGAAATCAATGTTAAGAAAAACAAATTCTTGGAGTACATTTACTTGTGTTTTTTGTTGGTTTTTTTGTTTGTTTGTTTCTTGTTTTTGTTTTTGTTTTTACACAGAGTCTCACTCTATCACCCAAGCTACAGTGGAGTGGAGTGGTGTGATCTTGGCTCACTGCAACCTCCACTTCCTGGGTTCGAGAAATTCTCCTGCCTCAGCCTCCCGAGTAGCTGGGATCACAGGCCCACACCACCACGTTTGACTAATTTTTGTATTTTTAGTAGAAAGAGGGTTTCGCTATGTTGGCCAGTCTAGTCTTGAATTCCTGAACTCAGGTGATCTGCCTACCTCGGCCTCCCAAAGTGCTGGGATTACAGGCATGAGCTGCCACGCCCAGCCCCATTTAACTTGTGAATATTATTATAAACTCCGCAATTCGGCTCTGAACTTTTTTGTCACCAAAGCAAAAAAAAAGAAAAAGCCTGGTAAATTGTGAAGTTTTTATTGTCAAAAAATTTTGTTTTGAGTCATTTTTAATTAGATATTTCTGGGTTTCTATTGAAAGTACTTTCTCAAATAAAGAGAAGTATAACATAATATACTACTGAAATTTCCAGAGAGAATAAAATGATGTCAGAGATTTTCCTTTTAATTTTTTTTTTTTTTTTACAATGTAGGTTCTATTAAGCCCAAATTATAATGTTCCAGTATTTCAATAATAAAATAACAAATGATAAATTAATATCTATTAAATTACATTTTATTGAAACTATTCTATTGTTCGCGTGTGGTGGCTCTCGGATCGGGATACAGAATATTGCTGACTGATGCTCTGGCTTGAGTTAAGAATAGAAGATACTTTGAATATAAAATTCAAACATGGCCAGGTGCAGTGGCTCACGCCTGTAATCCCAGCACTTCGGGAGGCCGAGGCAGGTGGATTGTGTGAGATCAGGAGTTCGAGACCAGCCTGGCCAACATGGCGACCCTGTCTCTCCTAAAAATAAAAAAAATTAGCCGGGCGTGGTGGCGGGCGCCGGTAGCCCCAGCTACTCGGGAGGCTGAGGCAGGAGAATCACTTGAGCCCGGGAGGCGGAGATCGTAGTGAGCCGAGATCATGCCACTGCACTCCAGCCTGGGCAACAGAGTCAGACTCCATCTCAAACAACAACAACAACAATAACAACAACAACAACAAACATAAGGGGATGTTGTAATGGAGTCTGACTCCATTTTTTGATGTTTGACTATTGATAGCTTTAGAACTTCACCCCAACCTCTTCCCTTTGTTTCTCATCTGGACAAAGTGATAAGAAAGTCTAGGTGCTCTTTTCTTTGGTGCTGGCAGGAGATTCAAGCCAGGCAAATCCCTCCTTCCTGAAGGGGACTCTCACCCCGGCCTCACTTCTTAACTGAATCAAAAATCCCAAGCTAGACTTCTTTCTTCACTCTCCCAAGCCATTTTGTACTTGCTTAAGAGGCCTGCCCTGCTTTCTCCAGAGATTTTAATTGTGTAATAATAAATCTTGTCATACTGACTTGTTGAATGTGTGTGTTTGTGTGTGTGTGTGTGTGTGTGTGGTATTATCTTAAAATTCAAACCAAACTTTGAGTGGGGGTTCCTTCTGCTTTTGCAAGGTGACTATAACAGATGTGCTTGGAATTACTTATTTGTATCAAATTGTTGAAGACTGTGAGTTTCTGCCTTGCTGCAATAAGAGCTGAACCACCAACCTCTCTGTCATCACTACCGACACCCCACACAGATTATGGCATGATTAGAGCTTTGCATCGTGGAAATAGTTCTATCATCGCTCTACGTGGAAAGAACAGGTAGGGACTTGAGTGGCAAGTAGGAACTCATGAAGGATGAATCAAGAGGATTTGGCAAGTGACTGAAGATGTGTATTTGTGTCATTCCACAGATGAGATGACAGAAGAAAACAGCAAGACAGAATACGATCAAAGACTACAACAAGATTTCAAGCTTGAATGACTGGATGCAGAATACCAGGAGAAAAAAACAAGATTTGAAAAAAAAAAAAAAAAGAAAGAAAGAAAGTAAAGATTATGTTTTGGATACATGGAATTTGATCTCTAATGGGTGATTCAGTTAGAAACTAGAATATAATCAGAGCTCCAAATATCTAGCACAGGACAAGAGATAGAAACAAGGAGCCATAGTCATCTTGATAATGATAGTATAAAGCGTATTACTGGATTAAATCCTTAGCATGAAAGCATAGCAGAAGAGAAAGGGGTGGTGAGAAACTTAACCTATTGTAATTGTATGTCAGGAAAGAGACTGAAGTAATTAAAAGAAGTTTTGAAATACTTCAATAGAAAAATAAATAGTTCCCTCAGAACTACAGATCCTCAATACCAGACTGCATTTTGTCAAAAAAAAAAAAAAAGAAAAAAATCAGTTGTTTAAACATGCTGAAAATAATTTGAAGTACTGATGCAAAATATCATTGACTAGAATTACATTTTATGTATTGCATTGATTCAATTAAGATGCTATAAATTCAGAATATTGCTGATAGGATTTGTAAATTATTAGGTGATTCAACCACTCTGGTCAAAGAGGCTTAGGGGAGGAAAGAGATTTATAATTTCATGGTTCAATGACATAATGAGCACAATTAACTTAATTAGTTATTATTAAAATAACACTTTATGCTGGAAACAGTAGTGATCCTTTGGGGGCATGGGACTTTTCAATTTTACCTAAAATGTTTTCATAAATTAAATATTTCACAATCTTTAAGAATTCATGCAAGCTTCTCTCTTAAGTGTGATTGAACTTTAAAAAATACTGCCTTTAGAATATTGTTCTAAAAAGACATAAAACTAAATCACATAGAGATGGCTGTATAAAAATGAATGCATTAAAAAAGTGTTTGAGACACATTTCACTTATCTCTGAATACTAAGTAAAAGAGAAGTGAGGTGGTTTGACATTCCTATTTGACTTACATAAATGTCTTTTTAAAGAGGAAAATATGCCCTCCCTAGGAGACACAACCAAATGCTAGGTGGAGCAGCTTGTCATGGAATATAACTTGGTGAGGGCTGCATGACTTACAACCTTCAAATATTTAAGCTAATAATGAATGGTGTAAAATTCACAAGTGAATGAAGTAAGAAACAATAAATAACAGTTAAGTTTCCGTTTTAACTTGAGAGTGTTTTGCTATATCCTTTTTGACTATATATAAATTGAACCCATGCTGTGTATTTTGTAACTCCCAGAAATACAATTCAAGACTGATACGATCTATTTAAGGCTGACAAACCTATATAATTAGCTTAAAATTAAGAAAGGTCTTGTGATGCAAATTAAGCTCCTTCAGTATTGCCTTGGCAAGTCATAGAACTGATCTAATTGTCTCTCTGCATTTTGGGGAATACTAAATGATCAAGGGCACGTTTCAAGAGTGATAGACAATGGTTTGTCTTTTCTGCTAAGGTCCTACAATAACGCGAGAATGTTCATTACACAGATAAGCAGCTATAAACTTCCCTTTATTATAATGAGATTAATTCAATTTTATTTTGAACCTTAAAGCCCTCAGAGACTCAGGATTCATGTGCCTGCATGAACATGGCCCAATCTATTGTCAAACCAGAATACTAGAACCGAAAACATCTCCAATATAGAAACGTACGGACTTCCCAACTTGTTCACTTGCTATGGAAGCAAGATATAGTTCTGACGTTTGCAAAAACAAAAGAAAACTGAATGATTCTTCTTAAAACTTGTTTTCCTCTTCTTTCCATCTTTTATTTAAATCCTTTTCATCCTTTAATTCTAGTGGCCACATCAGAGGTATTGTAGATCCACAATCCTTTACTGTGTATA
Source organism: Macaca fascicularis (assembly GCF_037993035.2). NCBI lineage: Eukaryota > Metazoa > Chordata > Mammalia > Primates > Cercopithecidae > Macaca > Macaca fascicularis. Next base: position 56,565,390 of record NC_088394.1, read on the forward strand.
TTTCATCAAAGAGACATTGCAACAGAGTCTGCCGATTTCACAGATAAAATGCAAAGGCCTTTCAGGCAAAAATACAAGACTAATTCAGTGAAGTTTATGAAGTTTTTATGTTTCTAACATTATATAAAATGTTACATAATGTAGGATACATGTTCCTAAAATAATATATTGCACATTGCATTTCTATAGCAAGACACATTAATTGCCTGGAAGTTGAAGTACAATTGTCCCAGAGACATAACTTTTATTGCTCAGAAAAATAAACAATTACAGGGAAGTTATTTACTTAAGGCCAAGTTCAGGAAGAATATGGCAGGAAATTGTCTAAAAGCATAAGACTGTTTAATAATACTTTTAATTTTATTTGTGTCTTAAATATTTAAATTGAATTGTTCTAGTATGACATTGCTTTGAATTTTATTAAACATATGTAAAGTGCAGTGGTTTTCTTTGTTTCAAAATTCATAATTTTTCATCTGCTCTCCACTTATGGTAGAAAAAAACTCCACACTGATTGCACTGCAGCTTTTCAAGAAAAAAATGAAAAATACTATTTCTTCATTGTTTTAGTTTTCTGAAAATGTCTTCTTTTAAGATATGCAGCTGAAATCATAAGGCCATATGAATATTTGGCAATGATCTCGTAAGTCTGCTTGATATGATCACAAGAAGATAAACTTGACTTCAAAGAAGAATTATTTAGCAAAACTGTCTCTTTTTTATCAGCATGTTGGTAATTTTCTCATACACCCTCTTTATATGAATAAATCTAAAAAACTGATTTTTGTCTTTGTAATTAATTTTCTTAAAATTTCTAACATATATTACTATAATAAAAAGGTAGAAAGCAGCAAGCAATTGCAAAAAAGAGCAGAATGATAAACTCAGATTTAAGAATCAAAGTAGAAGTTTATTGAATTTATGTATATAGTATGCCTAATGCATGCCCCATAGTTTATACTGTGAATAAGGTGCTTAAAGAATATCCCCCAAAAAACTTAATGGCTATTTTCAAAAACTATGGGACTAAACAAAGGTATTTCAATATTTATAGCTATTCATAAATATTAAGTAGAGTAACAGAACTTTTTATTAAATAGTAGCTTTTGAGCTGTGTGCATGAAATCTTAATTTCCAAGTGCCATTCCAAACTCTTGCAAATGCTGCAGTTTTTCTTGCTAACCCATCACATGAAACTATAATTTAGACTGCAATTCCAGTTGACGGAAGTTTTCTTTCTTTACTTTCTTCAGAACCGAGAAGCGTGGAGATAGAAAAGTTGTGTACCAACGTGTTTGATATCCAAAGATTCTTGTGATTAATATGATGTCACTAAAATACCACACCTGCTAATAGTTGTGAGAAACTTGCTTTAAGTCATTCATACATTGTTTATCCCATATATCCCAAACACAACACACATACACACACACACATACACACGTGTACACACACACACAGACACTTCCCTTATTTAATAATAAGAATACTATGAAACTTTTGGTCTTTGCTATTGAAAGCAAAGGTAAAACCCACAATTACTTTTGCACCAACCTAATGTTGTTTTCCTAAGTTCTGGGTTTCAGACTTAATTTGGTATTATCAGTATCATCTTTCTACTAATAGTTTCCAAAATTCTGTAATCATGAAACCTAACTATAAGTAAACATCTGGGGATGCAAACCCCACATTTTTTGTGTCATTATGATTAGTATTGTTGCATTCATCAGAATAAATAAATAATAGTAGGTTAAGCAATGTAGACATTGATACTGTTCTCTTTGAAGATCAGCTATATAGGGCTTGTATTGCGGTCCCGTGAACAAATTGCTGAAACCTCCTCCGTGTATTTTGTATCATTATCCAAGAAAACCTTATGATCTAAGATATTTGCTAAATTTCCCTTATTCCAGACAATAACAACAAAAAACAGGGGAAACTGCATTCAAGGAGCATTCTGTGAAACCTCAGAGAATGCTTCCGATTTTACCTCACTACCCAATTGTCAGTCACATGGTCAAATGCAAATACAAAACGATGAGAAAGAGTATTTTCACTGACCACATCACTGACTACATTATAATTTAAATTAAAATTTAAATTATATTCTGAAGAAGAGTGTGGAATTGAAATTTAGGGACAAAATCAGCAGTTTATATCATAATAAATCAGTTTTATATATATACATGAGAAGAATAAACTATTGTGCTAGCATATACATTATGAAACATAAACATATATGATTTACAAAGTGTAGAATAGAAATATGTAAACAAAATAGAACTTCATCCTGCCTTGCCCTATCCAACACAGGGAACAAACCAGATTTGGGATGTTGTATTATAACAATGTAGAATAAATTAGGATTGAGGTTAATTACTCCTGCAAAACAATATTATTTAAAGTGGTTGTTATGTAACAGAGTGGGGTTTTCTGCACCATATTCTTTGGTTGAATTAATTTATTATATTTCAATAATAACTGTTCAACTCTAGCCTTTCTAATTTCAGAGGTGTTTAACTGAAGATGCAGACAATTTCAATTGAGGAATGCTATTCACAATTACCCACAGCTGATGAGAAGTAACATCAGAAAGCTGCCATCTGTTTCCTCCTTCCATATTTAATAATTTCAGGTTTTAAATCGTTTTGATTTGAGAAATAACATGTTTAACTATCGCAATATTTGAAGGTTATGCAGGTGAACACACTGTTATTTACAACTTGATTTCACTCTGCCGTCATACTACTACCTCTAGACCATTAGAAGCTAGGAGAAATGTACAGGATTAGCGTTCACCAAAACATTTTATTGAGACAACTACATTTTAAAAAAACATGAAATTCTTATCATGCCAAACATTTTTAATAATATTGCATATTTCATAAAACAAAACTCTGTAAGAGAATAAATAACATTTAGGATTTGTGTATATTTTAGGATAACCAATACTACAAATTATCCTTAATGAAAACCTTGGGATTAATCTATAGCTATTCCATGTTTAATTTGGTTATTGGAGTAATATTTTAAATAAATGTCATAATGGCATCATATTTAACCCTGTTTATTCTCTTATTACTGTTTTACTCTGAGCTCTGTAACATTAGGGAAATGCAGATGCCAGTAATCTTAAATATTTGTGCCTTCATATTTTTGGTGAAATGAATGTGATATTTATCATACTTATTTAGGGACATGACTACGTATATTCCAGCTGTCCTTCAGTAGAAATAAACTGAAAAGTTGGAAAAAAACTTTAACATTTCAATTCCTACTAAAGACCCATTTCACCTCTTATATTCATGGATTATAGTTCTACTGCTAAGAATAACAGTAATGATAGAAATATGTATTTAACATTTTCTATGTGCCATATGTTTTAATAATTTCATTTAATATTCAAAAAATTTCCATATGTCTTCAATTTATGTAGGCCCACTTTTCAGACATGAAATTGCTAGCTCTAGAAGGTTTTAACGTACTGATGTAGCTCAACTCACACATTTCAGAGACAGAAATAATAACCTCTACCTGTAGCAATAAGCATGTAAAGTTTTAAAAATAATTTACTTTAAATAGTAAAAAAGTGAAAGTAGTTTCATAATTGTACTTTAAAAAGTAAAAAGTGAAAAGTGGTTTCAAGGTCATCCTGAAATAATATAATTTATGAATTCTGATGTGCGTGTGTGTGTGAGAGAGACACAGCCAGCCATCGTGCATGATTGTGCCATATATAAATGACATTTATCCTGTGACTTCTAATAAAATACATATGCTTTTGGAAATCTGGTTTAAATAGCAGTTTGGGGACCACATTTAAAGAGTTCTAAACCTTTATAGAAAGATATGACACATAATAAGATATTCAGTAATGGAATTACTGGGATTAATGGTAGAAACGTTAGTGTTTTCTTAGATAATACTTACAAAAACAAAAAAATTATATCACCAATATTCTTACTATCTAGAAAGACCTATCTGTACTGCTCTTTAAAGTGTTTTTATGGAATATTAGTACAAATATAAACATAAACTAAATGTATACTTATATTAGCTATGAGACTGTTTAAATTTAAATATTTGTACCATTTTTCCACTTAGTAAACAATAACAATTTTCATGCCATTAAATAATTTTTGGAAACCGTTATCTTCAAGGATGGTAATATTTCATAAAATTGAAGTAACAATTCATATAAAATCTATATCTTAATGTCTACATTTAAAATCATTCCATAATTTATACTTTAAAATTTTATAAATGTAATTTTACATGTCCATATAAATTTATTTTATTAATATCAATTTGTGAAATCACCTGATCATAAGGCATACTTATTCTTAAGAGTTAAAAAATAGAGCAAATTAATACACCTAAAAGGAAGTGAAATGTGTACATATATTTTTGCTATCTTTTTAGCTGTATCTATCTTCATCTTTAAATAATTGTTGAAAGTTTTTTAGCTTCTTAGTCATTCTGTGTGTCTGAATAGTCTTTTGTATTTTACAGATATATAGCTTTTTCCCGTAACAATAGGCTCCTCTACCTAGTTGGAATATAGTTGGAATATTCCTAAATCACATACTTCATTTCTCTGACACAGAAAATGAGAAATGCTCTCAGTGTCCATCACCAAAGTCCTGGAAAAAGATTCGAACTGGCCATGCTTAAATCGTGTTTCCATTTGTGATTCAAGCATTACAGTCAGGACAAAGTGAACTGTAATGGATTCATAGTAAGGAAATGTGCCAAATTCTGTGGTCAAAGAGTCAGGATCTATTGCCAAAAGGGTTAGAGGCTTGATGTGGAAGCTGAGGACAGAGTGGTGTCATTTAATCATTCTGTTATCTTCAGTTTCACAATTTTTAAATTAATGATATTTGTACATGTTCATGGAACACACGGTGATGTTTCCATACATATAATGTATGGTGATCAGATCAGAGTAATCAGCATAGACATCATCTCAAACATTCATTATCTCTTTGTTTTGGGAATACTTTAATAACCTTCTTCTAGCTATTTGAAAATATACAATATATTATTATTGACTGCAGACATCCTACAATGGTATAGAACACTAGAACTCACTCTTCCTATCTATCTATAATTGTGTAACCTTTAACAAATCTTCCCCTATCTCTCCATTCCCTTTACCTTCTCAGGCTCTAGTGGTTGGTTACTTGCTTCGTGTAATTCAAAATCAAATACGATAAATTACCTGCATGATGGTAAAATCAAAGGTCCTTTTTGTAGGGTAGATATTCCTAAAATAAGAGAACAATCAAAACGGGCAGAAAATTAATTACAATACTTAAATGTAACCTCAAATTCTGTATTTATTACCTGACTCATGTAAAATCCATAGGCTGTGATTAATGCCTTGGAATTTTAGGCCAGAACGTGTTTTTACGATCTACCTAAAATAATTAATTTAATCATTGTAATTTTTGAAAATAAAGGCAGACAAACAGCAATAACCACAACATAGCGTGTAAAATTCATTCCCACCTTAGGCAGTGATAAATACACTTAATGTCATTGAGTCAGGGGTACAGGGAGACCAACAGAGAAGCTACATTTTTCCAGATGTTAAAGATTTGTAAACAGGTTACAGGAACAGCACATCCTGCTCTGAATTAGCTTTGCCAAACAGATTGCTAAAGCTAAAGGAAAAGAAAAATAGAATGCCTAAGCAACCCCAGAGACTTTCCAATGAGAGGATTGTGAAGGATGTTTGCTGGTACAGATCGCTACATGGGATAAACCTGGTTTTATGTTTCTATTTACATATTAATTGTAATTCAACTATGGCATAATTAAGGAGGCTCAATACAAGGTTGTATGAAAACACCAATTGCATAAACAATAAGTATTGGGCTTTTGAGAATTGTTACAAAGTTTACTTAAAATGCTGTCGCAGTTCTTGTCTCGATTTTATTCATGCCTCGTTTCCATTTTAATGATTGATTTATTATTTCTCATAAATTTAAATGAAGCTAGTTTTGGCAGTAATACTCTTTTATTCCATTATAATTTCTCAGGAAAAAAAAAAACTTGAGGGTTTAAGATATTGCAGTTACTGATTTTTTTTTCAAACAAGGGAGCAGATTAAACAAAATCTTTATCACAGGAAGTTAGAAATTATTTGGTTTTTTTTGCATGCAAATTAGAATGGCATCATGTCAAATTGGTAAGTTACATTCTGTAGGAGTTCAAAAAGACAAAATTTAAATATTTAGTATTTCCAACATTAAAATAATTGTACAATGGAGTTAGAACTAAGCCATTACATAAATATAAGAATAAATTCTGAACACATATCAAGTTATTTATTGACCATTCCAAAGTGACTATGTTATTACAAACAGTCTCTATACCTGGGGAAAAGAGAGTTGCTTTTAAGTCACAGAATTTTGCAAATATTTGAAATATTGAAAAATATAACATTAAACAAACAAAAGATAAGAGAAATCTCAATGTAATATGATAAGGGACAAAGGAGGTGCTGGGAGATTATTTTCTAGTTGGTTGTGAATAGTAAGTGAATGGGAGGTCTAAAGCTATTGACTAAGAGGAGGGTGAAAGAAATCTGCCTCTTGGTTTCAATGGTTTTTCTTTCTTCATCATTTATCCTTCTCTTTTTCATATTTTTTCCATCTTATTTTTGTCTTCAGTTTACTCCTTTAGCTTTTTCCTCTATTGTATCTCCTTTTCCCCAAATCTATCAATCAGTATAGTAATTGTGAAATATCCAAGCATATATATGTGTGTGTGTGTGCGTGTGTGTGCGTGTGTGTGTCTATCTATATATACACATACACACACACACACACAAAATAAGAAGCTACAGAGTAGCGTTTGGGGTTTGGTTGGGGTGCACAGGGGATAGCATGTAAATGTAAAATATTTACTATCCAGTAATATTAAGCATGACAAGATGGTCATGCTGCCTCTCAGTTCTCCTTTGTAAAAATCCCATTTTATTTACTCAGTAGATTAACCCCTAGAACAGGAAAATGTAACCTTTTTGTACCCTGGATCCCATGAGTAGTTTGATGAAGTATAAAGATACCCTCTCAGAATTATTTTTAAATACATGAAATAAAAAGCATAGGATTACAAAGGAAAACAATTATGTCAAAACACAGTGATCAAAATACTAAAAATGCAGTTTATCAATGTAGTCATCTGTGTGCTTTTTAATTAAAATATTAACAACCTGGTGTAGTTTTTATTATAATAACAATCATACTTTCAAGATAGTGATGGGATTAATGATACAGATATTTACACAAATATAATTTGACAAAATAGGTGAAAATATCTGTGTTTTTTATTAGTGACAAAGTCATATAAGTCTTGCTTGATTATACAGTAGCTTAATCATATTTTTGCAAAAATTTGTGTTTGAAGAAAATGCAAGTTTCAGCTTAATGTTAATTAAAATAAAGATGCAATTTTGTTTTATTTTCCATATTCGGTAAAAGATCGCCTCAATTCTATTCACAGATCCCATATTAACAACCCTTGCTGCAGGTGCCAGAAATCATATTGTTTCATATTTGACTTTATACCATCAATTTCTCTAAGTAGGATGTTTCTAACTTTATGAATCAGCAAATTACCAATGGGAATTATTTTTAATATTCTTTCAAAAATACAAATTTTAGGGCCTAACCCAAAACAGAGCTCTGGACAGAGAATTACCATGCTACTTGCCCTGGGAGCCATTAAAGAGAATTAGTTTCTCAGAATCCAAGAAACTTTTCCTAATCTAGTTCATAACACTCATGACAACAACAACAATGACAAAATTATTTAAACGAACACACACATAGATAGAAGAAATAATCTATTTTCCAAGTAAGGTTTGGCAAATTGTCAGATAACTGGTTTGTGTGTGTGTGTGTGTGTGTGTGTGTGTGTGTGTGTGTGTGTGTGTGAGAGAGAAAGAGAGGGAGATATTACACAAATCTGAGCAATATAGAAAAACAGTATACACAGTATACTATACTACACACAGTATCTGAGCAAAGTATACAAAGTTAGAATGTAATCTGCAGGAGATACACTTGACTTATCTCTCTAACTCTAACTCTCTGCATGATAGGCACATTACTTATTCCAAGCTCATCTTGGAGGGGACAAAAAGATGGCACACATGCAGAACCTATCATGGTATCCAGCAGACTGGGCAATCAAATCATGGTTGTGGTTGTTACAATAATGATGATGATTATTATTACTATTTCTGCTGCAGTGTTAAATGTACTTCACTTATATTCTCCATCGCTTTTCATATTCATCCTATTTGTAGCATGTCTTTGTTAACATATCAAGCATCAGTTTCTTTCTACACATTTTGCCTATTGTATTATTTTATAATTCATTTAGGAGACATTGTCAATAAGTGCAATAACAAGAGGTGTTTGGATTACAGAGGTACACTCTGATGAAAATACAAATTTATAACTTTCTTCTCCTGTCACCAGTAAGGAACTGCTTCAGTCAGAGAGACCCTCATGATAAGAAGAACATTATGATTCTTATCCAAGGGTTTGTGGGGGAAAAGATATTCAAGAAGTAAAAGAACTTCAAATATTCTTCAAAGACCAATTTGGGATGGTATAAAATATGGAAAAAGTAAAATATTTCATTTATTTTCACATGTTTGGGATAAGGGAACATCTCGTGGTTTATTGTATTTTCTAAACAATGGTAGTTCCAACTGGCAAAAAAAAAAAAAAAAAGGATAAAGACAAAACAGAAATTCGCAACTAAAGCAACTCTGAAATTCTCTGGGTTTCAGTCAAGCAAAGAACAAGACACCCGAATAAAAAGTAAAAGCCATTTTAAGAAGAAGCTGAATAAGTTTAAGATGGAACAAGGACACTCATGCTTCCTCTTGCCCTGATTACAAGTAAAAAAAAAAAAAAAATGTAAAGACACTTATTGCAGGATTCTGAAAATTAAATAAGAGCAAGTGATTAAGATAGGAGAATCAAAATTCAAGAAATGGTTCATAAGGCAATATGCAGCTAGTTATTTTTTTCTCCTGGATTTCCTGGGAGACTCAGACTCTAAGGCAGTCCAAGTCACAAATGGGTGCATCAAGATAATGTTCCTCTCAGACAGAAAATAGCTAGAGGACTTGGAAAAGGGTTTCCCTGCGCAATAAATCTCATTTGATTCTTCTGGTCTTTTCCAAGGTGAGCCTCAGCTACAAAACTGCACCCTTGTTTCAGCAGCGGCGGTGGCAATGTTGTGTAGTGGTGGTACGATGACTTCATAGGCTTTCTTTTCTTGCCATGTTGTCCAATGCAGACCCAGTTATGGGAAGTGTGCAACAGGGCAGAGACGCTAACTCCCTCACTTTCCAGCAAGAGCGCCAGGAAAAATAAAAAGCCCAGGGAACCCACATATGTATGGCAGATCATGACTAGAGTAGAGCTAAAGGAAGAAATTCTTTGAACTTCTATACAAAGTCCCAGGCTCACTTCCAAGCTGTACATGTGTGAAACTGACTGAATTTAAAATAGCAAAGACTTTCAGAAGTGGTCATTAAAATAGACCACCATCAGTGTCCCGTACTGGCCCCTGGGTGGTGAACATATGAAGTAGACCAGAATAGCAACTGAAAGCTTTTGAAAACTAAACGGACGTTGAAACCACAACCCACATGAAGTGAGTCAGAACTTGCAATATAAACCTTCTGGGTTTATTGCCCCCTAAAACAAATAAAAAATATAAATAAAATTAGCATTCTCCAGAAGATTTTAGCAACACAGAGTTTCCTAATGCAGTGTTAAAATGTCCAGGATATAATCCAAACTTACTTGACATACAGAAACTAAGAAGATATACATAAATCTTATCAATTAGTTCATTTTGAATTTTTCAATAAAAGGAAATGTTCTTTCTATGTATAAATATGTCTATATAAAAAACATATATATGTTTGTAACATATGCATACACACATTACAAATTATATATAGTGCTTATATATTATGTACATTGTTCCCAAACTAACCCATTTAAAAATTATATATATATTCCTTAAATGAGGAAAATAGACCAAAGTTATTATTTTAAGTGGTTGTTAAAAATAATTATTGTTCTCTAAACATCAAATATTTTCTGTATTATTTTAATTTAATACAGCAAAGAGATGTTAGGATCTGGGTAGCATTATACGTGCAGACTTTTTTTTCCTTTCTACTTTTCAGTAAAACTCTTATTGAAATGGTAACCAAAGTCTATAAATTGTGTTAAATATTTATATTAAAGAAACTGTATATACATGCATATGTTTTTTAAAAAAATTAACCCAATATTAAAAAAAACTTAGAGTGAAAAGCAAGTCTTTTGCCCTATAGCTTTTCCAGCTCCATTATTAATTTTCATTCAACAAATTTTCTCCCAGGTATTTTTTATGTTCTTTAAGCCTACAAATAAGATGCTTTTATTGCCATTATTTTATACAAAATTTAGGTATTGTTCATTGATCATGCTATGTTAGATAATATTTAGCTTTCTAATACTAGCTATACAAGTCTTTCCTTTCTACCAATACAGCATATTACTAACTTTAATTAATTTATTGATTATTTTTCAAACTTTTAAAGCCTTGTTTACACATTTTTCTTATTCTATTAACTCTAGAAGGCACACCTTTATTTGCAATTACTTACAAATGTAATCACTATCGCCTCTACTCTTCACCTCACTTCTTCTTCTATCTCCTAAATGCAATCATATATAATTACTTCTTTTAGTTGCCAAGCTTAATAATTATAAAGCAGAATGTAAAATTAAGTTACTGTGTTTTGTCTATACATTTTTTTCTTGCAACCTTGAAATCAATAAACAATTGATATTAGATTAGGATGTTTATTACTAACAGAAAGTTTGTTCATTTGATAACCACATGAAGCCTGATAATTAGAAACCTAAATACTGTTAGTATTATGTTAATGGACTTACTGTTTAGACTTCCAAAAATCTGGTTCCAGGACCCAGGACTTTAGCTAAAGCCCCTGATAATTCTGTTGCAGAAAATCTATAGACCCTTTTATTAAAAGTAAGTCAAGAGCTTTGCTACTGAAAGTGTGGTTCTCTTAGGGTCTCCAGATGTAATACAGGGTGCTCAGTTTAAATTAAAATCTTGGATAACCAATGAAGAATGTTTTAGTATAAGTCTGTCCCATGCAATATTTAGGGCATACTTACACTAAAATACTTATTTGAAATTCAAATTTAACTAGGAGTTCTATATTTTATCTGCTGAATCTGCCAATCCTAATTCTTCAGACCAGAAGCATTAACATCAGCTGGGAATTTATTTAAAATGTAGAGTCTCTAGCCCCACTTTAGATTTACTGACTCAAAATGTTCTAGTTAACAGTATATCTAGGATACTATTAATTTTTACATGTAAAGCACTTGGAAGTCATCATTCAATAAAAGATTTAAAAAACTGAATATCAACAACTTTTATTTGTCCCCCCGCCTCCCCAGGAAGCTAGGGTTGCAAAGAAATTGTGATCCCCAATTGGAGAGTCAGGTGAATTCAGAGTTATTATCAACATCTGACTACCTGGAGCCATAAACTTGAAGGAATGTATACATGGTAAATTTGATAAATTGTTGAAGTCTGAGTGAAGCTGAGTATGAGTGCGAGGAACACCTGGGGGCTGCAGTATTAGGGTGACCTCCACACTTTTGAAGATTTTTGCCTCCCAGAAGTAAGCCAGGTTTCACAGTGAAGAGCCAAAGAAGTTTCCCTGTGACTTTGTCAAGGAGAGGAGAAGAGTAACACTTTTGAACTATGCTCAAAGTATTCACCATACAAATATCATACTTTTTGTAATGAAATAATTGACTAGAGTCATGTCACATGGGACAAAGGCATGTCCCCAATCCCAGATCCTTCTAGCCTTCCTGTCTCAAAGGAGATGCTAAGAAACATAAAATTCACAGCCCAGAAACATGAGACCATCAAAAGACTGAGATTTAATTACAAAATTATATAATATTTCCGTTCCATGATACCTTATAAGCATACCAGAAGGTTCCAACTTAATAACAATGGCTTCGAACAAAACAACGTGCAGGATGCAGACTACATCTAAGGAAAAGTTCATAAGGAAACCCGAAGACAACAGGACAGACAACAAGAACACTAAAGGAAGCTGAAGCCTCTGGCTCTTACAGATCCAGTAAACATAAAACAGAGCCCAGCTCTAAAGTATATTAATTAGCATGAAACCCCACACTAAAGGCTTATCTACTTGCATTCTTGTTAACCAATACATTATGTCCTGCAATCAACAAAAAATCACAAGGCATGGCAACAGGCAAAAAATAGCCACATTCTCAGGACACAAAACAAACATTAGAAGGAGATAAAATATGATGCAGACTTTGTAATTATCAGATAGGGAATGTAAAAATAACCATGATTAATATGTTAAAAACTAATAGAAAAAGTACACAACATGAAAGAACTCACAAGTAATGTAAGCAGAGGCCTGGAAACTCTAGAAGGAATCAAAAGGAAATGCAAGTATTAAACAGGATATCTAGATGGACTGTATGTACATGAAGTTTTAGAAGCAGCAGTCTAGAGTATGGTTAGCAAGTGAGCTTCACACAAGCTCTGATGTACTATTTAATTTAATTTGCCTCTTGAGGCAGATGTCTATTTGACTTGTCCTAAGTGCCCTTTTCAGAAGAGATTTTTATCTTCTGAGCCAGGAAGCCACCTCTCATTGGATATTTTTCAACTTCAGTAAAAGAAAAGAATCATAGAATGTTTTGTCTGGATAATACCCAAGGAAAATTTAATCTAATATTCTCACTTTAAATACAGGCATTGAAATCTAGGGTTACCTCTGTGCTTCCTATTGGTATTATCAAAACTGTGATAGGGATTTTCATGTATAGGGGATGTTCCTGGTTCTATACAATAGGATAGGAAGATAAAGCTGGGCTACACCACCAATTAAAAGCCCTTTTTCATTTACAACTTGGGTTCTTTAATCCTAACAAATTTCTAATGTACTAACTAAAACCTAAGAGGCTAAAAAGATATTCACATCTAGAAAATGGAAGACACACCAAATCTGGTAAATTTTCATCATCTTACACAGTTTAATCCTCCTCTCATTTCTTACCATCATCACTAACTTCTCTTTTACAGGGCGTTTACAGTTCAAAAGCAAGTCAAAACTCATACCAGAATTGATTGTCACAAAACTTTATGAGTTTAAAAGCTCAGGAAACATCACTCCCAGTTTTCAGATGACACACAGAAATTCTGAGAGCTAATATAACCTACTGCAGGTCATGTGACTACCACTGAACTTATCTTCAGGGCCATTCAAATGAAATTTTCTAAATTAATGAGTTAATGAATAAATCAATGCATGAGTGTCCCAACTTCAAATGTGTATAAATATGAACTAGAATATTTCAAAACACACCTTAAGTAACCCTATCAGTTGAAGAGCTTAAGCATATATCCAGTGGAATCCAAATCTTTGTAAGTTTGAAAAAAACAAAACAAAAGTCTTTGGTCTTTCTACAATGGGTTGTTTTCCTTAAAGTATTATGATAATTTCTGGTAACTGGGGAAAGGTAAAAGTTCTTTGAAAGTCAAACAATTATAAGCTAAAAAAATAAAAATAGAAAATGGTTTTTTCAGCTATAGCCATCTGAAAGGTATTGTGCAAGAAGTGTATTTTACAATGAGGCAATCTCAGGAAAAGCTACAATAAACCCAATTTTCTTTCAGGGAATTTTCACTGTTTTAAATCTCATTTCCTTTTGTTTTTTCTAAATTTTTGTAATACAGCTCAGGAGATTGGTGACAAAAACAACATAATGAATTTTCACCCTGCATAATTTATGACTTCATACTCATAGCAACAGTTTTAACCTCCACTCGTATTTACATTTGCCCTCTATTTCCCAGATTCAAATGGTCTTTCTAAAGAGATTGGTTTCATGCAGAGACAGGATAGTAATCAGAAATTTCTGTCTTACTCACAATAAATCAGAGTGATCTCTGTCTGCATTTGTGGCCACCATTGAAACAAAATGCACCTCTGACTGAGGAATGCATGTGGGCTATTAACTGCTTCAGTTTTTATTTCCCTTGAAGATACGTTTTTGGATTAGTTTAATGTTTCCAAAATAGGGTGTGTCTTCATGGCATATTAAAACAATTTAATTAACAGCTGAAATCCTTGCCAGTTCATAAAACCGTATGTTAAATATCATAATTATAGCAAATGTCTGTGATCCAGAAAAGGAAAGAGAAAAAACAAAAACAGAAGTATATATTTTATTGATATTTTAATAAATAAATTGCCCACCCAAACACCCTTTAAATTCGTACTCTTTTACTGAAGCAAATCAGAATATAAAGTGTTCTTCCATCAGGTTAAATAGAATAGAGCCACGTGAGGAGATTGCAGCAGAAATGCTATTGACAATAGCAAAAGATGCATAAATTACTTGAAAATTTGAGTCAGAAGAAATTGACATTCAAAAGACCCAGGCAACCCAGACAGTCCATTATCCATTTAACCACATAACTGCCTCAGACACAACTGCCTGATCATTGCTCGCCCAGACGCTTTAGCTAGAAAACTGTCTACAATAACTAAGCATCTGGATGTAGCAATTGTTACAATAAGGATGAAATCATTTACAAGGAACCTTAAAAAGACAGGAATTTTGCTTTGCCAGAGAGAACCTGTGGGCAAGTTACCAAAGCAGCACATACTACATATCAAGGTATGTGGTGAGAAGCAAGCCATGCATTGTTCTGCTTAAAGTCGAAATTCAGACACATTCATAGAATTGAACACACTTGAAGATTCTTAATACCATTTAGTGAGTACAATGTGGAAATGCTGATGAAGCTGCTCCTATACTATTTTTGTTATTAGAAATTGATCTAACTCTTCTTAATTTTCATCTAAGAGGCTTTTTGTGTTATTTTGCTTCCTAACAGTCTGGATTTTAAATATCAAATGTTGTGGACAAAGATGTGAAAGGAAAAATTTGGTCGTGTGATGAACAGGAAGAAGAGAAATTAGAGGATATGTGTCCATTAGTCCACATTATGACAAAATAGCTAATAAATTCTGAGATAAAATCATTCAAAGTAGCTCACTGAAGTTCCATGAATGGCAAGCAAAACAAAGGACCCTCTTTTTCAACAATTATATAGGTATAGCCATTCCAGCAGGTAGAATTAAATGCAGCTGTGTCACTATTTGAACTGTCATTTTCAGCATCATACACACAGTTTTACTTCTTAACTTACTCTGACATCTAGGATAAGGTTCTTGACTCCAGCAAAATCTATTAGGGCATCTCTGAAAGACAGACTGGGGAGTGCTGGACATGCTAAACTACCAAAGTAGTTAAAGTGAGCTTAGCCAAAGACTAAGTGGTAAAACCACAGCCAAATTGGAAAGTAAAAATAAACGCCACAAAGATGGTGCTGAATAGTTGTTCATTCATTTATTTATTCTTCAATACTGATTGAGCATCCATGACCCGCCAGACTTAACGGGAATGAGTAAGAATGAACTAGCCAAATTCTTTTTTCTCGAGATGATCATTATACTAGTGATTTGTGTGGGATGCTTGTTATACCACTATTTCTGGCCTCCAACTCTCTCCTACTGAGCTAACTTCTATGGAGCTTAGGTTTCTCAATCAGCATGTAATCAAACTTTCCAGGTTTTGTTTGTCAAATTACAGTTTGAGAACCACTGATCTATTGAGATTCGGATTGCTAAACTGACCATTTCAATGCAACATCTTGACACATAGCTTTGCCTCTTTACTTTGTCAATTCTTTATTTTACAAATTTAAAAATTATATTAACAAATTACATTTTATTTTTCTTGATTCAGGTTTTGTTTTTAGAGCAAAATAGTTTCTGTCTATAAATCTTCTTAAAGTTTTTCTTAGCCGAAACTCATTTTAAGTAACCATTCAAGAAAAGAGACAATAACTCACATAGTACTGGTATTATATAACATCAGCGAACCTCTACAACATTTCTATTACTCCAAAAAGCTCCTTCTTGTTAACTTTCACGTAAGTCCCATCACCTTCCCAAGTCTGTGGCTTTAACAGCAACGCACAGATGATGGACACAAAGATTTTTTAATAGAAATATTATGAAGAGGAGGGCAACATGTAGTTTCTTAGAGTTAAAAGTTAAAACTACAGGATAAGAATGCCTGGATCTACCAGTCCCATGATATAATAGTTGTGTATTGCATGTTTAATTTTATGAGGTAACTACTGTTCTGATTTTTATCAGAATACATTCTTTTGCCTGCTCTCATACTCATATATGCACTTTGGTTTCTGGTTCCTTTCACTTAACATGATGTTTTCTGAGATTAATCCATGTTGCTGAGTGTCTTAGTAATTCACTCTTTATTGCAGAGTATATTCCACATTTTCTTAATCCAGTTTCCTTTTGATGGATAGTTGGTTCATTTCCAGTTTTTTTTTCTTTTTTTCAGGCGCAAGCTTTTCTTTTTCTCCGATAAATACCGAGGAATAGAATTACGGGGTCATAGGATACAGGTATGTCTAATTTTATATGATAATGCCTTCAGCTATCCAAAGTAGTTGTATAGTTAGTTTTACACATATACTAAGTATGTGGAGAGTTTCACTGTTCCATATATTAGCCAATATTGCATGTCATCAGTCTTTCTGGTTTTGTTTTTGTAACTCTTCTAGTGGATATAAAACAATGTGTAATTGGGGGTTTAATATGCATTTTCATATATATAATAATGTTAGATACCATTTTGTGTGCTTGTTAGTTATTTGTATAACTTCTTTTGTAATGTGTCTGTTCAAGCCTCCTATTTTTGAGTTATTGAGTTCTCGTTGCTGATTTTTATTTCTTCTTCTGTTCTAAATACAAATATTTTGTTAGATATATATGCTCCAGTGTTTTATCCCAGTCTCTGTCCTGCTGTTTTATTTAACTAACAGTGTTCCAGGGTGAGTAAAACTCTGTGTGTGTGTGTGTGTGTGTGTGTGTGTGTGTGTGTGTATAAACTGAAATTCATCTTTTGAAAAATGTAGTGGTTTTTAAAGCTAGTTCAAGGAATCTTTGTCTACCTCAAGGTTATAAAATATTTTCTCCTATGCTTTCTTACACAAACCTTAATGTTTTAATTGATGCATTTATGTCAGTGATCTTTTTGGAATTAATCTTTGTGTACAGTGTGATGTAGGGGTCAAAGTTAAGTTTTTTATGTCTCACACATTTTAATGTGTGCCAACGCTTTATCTAAATGCTTTTCAGACCTTAAAATAACTCCTACAGAATATGTTTGAGGTATTTTCTTAATTAACTTTATTTTTTAGAGTTTTAGGTTCCCAGCAACAGTCACGTAAAAGGTACAGAAATCCATACACTAGTTTCCATTCCCCACAAACACACAGCATTCTCCCATCAATGTCCCATACCAGAGTAGTATATTTGTTACAATAAATGAACCTATACTGGCACATCATTATCACTCAAAGTCCATAGTTTACCTTTAGAATGTATTCTTGGTGTTCCATATTCTGTGAGTTGGGACAAGTGTATAATGACGTATCCACCAACATAGCATCATACAGAGTTTCACCACCCTTAAAATCCTCTCTGTTCTACTGATTCATCCTGCTCAACTCTCTAACTCCTGGTAAGCACTGGTTCTTTCACTATCTTCACAGTTTTTCATTTTGCAGAACATCATATAGATGGAATCATACAAGATGCAGCCTTTTCAGATTGCCTTCTTTTACTTGGTAAGGTGCATTTAACTTTCCTTCATGTCTTTTAATGACATAATACTTCATTTATTTTTAGCGCTATATAATATTGCATTATCTCAGTGTACCAGAGATTATCCAGTTACTTCAAGTTTAGTAATTGTTAATAAAGCTGTTATAAATATCCATATGCAGGTTTGAGTAACGATATGTTTTCAACTGTTTTAGGTAAATACCAAAGAGTGCAATTATGGGATCGTAGGGTAAAAATATGTTTACCTTTTTAAGAAATCATCAAACTATTTTGCAAAGTAGCTGTATCATTTTGCATTTCTCTCAACTATTAATAAGAGTTCCTGTTGCTCCACATTCTTGTCAGCATTCGGTGTTGTTAATGTTTTGGATTTTGGTCATTCTAATAGGTATGTAGTAATATTTAATTGTTATAATTTGTATTTTCCTCGTGACACAGTTTGAGCATCTTTTCACATGCTTATTGGATATCTATGTATCCTCTTTGGTTAGGTTTCTGTTCTGGTGTTTTTCTTCACTTATAATTCACTTATAATCAAGTTATTTGTTTTCTTATTGTTGACTTTTAATGGTCTTTTTGAATGCTTTAAATAACAGTTTTCTATCAAAGTTATTTTTCATACTTTTTCCAGTTATTCCAGAACCAATTGTTGGAAGAATATTTCACTCTCCATTGAATTACATTCATGCTTTTATGTAAAATTAATTGGCAATGTTCAATCTGGACGGTAGGGCATGAACTTGTCTCTCTTCTCCCTGTTAAATACAACTATAAATCCCAGAAATAATACAACCAAAGTAGAACTGTGAAAGCTAGAAGACAAAGGCAAACTTATTAGAAAGCTGTTATAAATATCCATATGCAGATTTGAGTGGGGACATAAGGTTTCAACTATTTTAGGTAAATACCAAAGAGTGCAATTATGGGATCTGGAAGAATAATAGAGAGGTAGGGCATGTTATAACCTTATACTCAAAAGAAAGTGACATATGCCTGGTGTTTTCTGACCACGAATCTAGCAACAAATTTTGACGTGATTTCTCCCTGGAATGGAAGAGTAGTTGTACAAAGCACCAAGCAAGCCAGGCAACATGAGATAAACCGAGCAGACAAAAATATCACCACAGAGGCTCTGAAAATTAGTTCATCATTGGAAACAAAGCCCAGAAATGTAAGCCAAGACTTGCATGGTCAACCAGCAGAAGATAATTCCCTAATAAAATAAGCAATTTTTATGACTCAAATATCTTAATAAATCCTACACACACACACACACACACACACACACACACACACACACACACACACCAAATATCCAGGAAAAACTTCTTAAAAATCACTCATAATACCAAGAATCAGAAAAATTACAACTTGGAAATAAGAAAAGAAAATCAACTGATACCAATACTGAGATGAATGAGATATTAGAATCACTTGATAAAGATTTTAAAGCAACCATTATAGAAATAATTCAATAACTGATTGTAAGTACTCTTAAAAATAAAAAAAAGAAAAATTTCAACAAAGAAATAAAAGTTATAAAAAAGTACAAAATGAAAATTATACTGAAAAATATGATAGCAGAATTTTGAAACAAATCTCACTGGATGGACTCATTAGTAAAGGTAACAAAAAATGGAATCAGTGAACTTGAGGACCGATAAATAGGCTTTACTCAATAGAAGCAACACAGATAAAGTAGACTAAGTCAAGAAACAGTCACCACCAACACTAGTTCAGGCTGAATGGGTTCCAGAGGGTTGTCTCACGACTGCTACTACCATCAGTCATTCCATACCCACTGCCCAGGGGCTTAAGAGCCTACCCACTGACCCAACCCACTGCTGCCATTCCCAACCCTCAGGAAAGCCACCTGAGCCTGGCATAGTGACTCACGCCTGTAATCCCAGCACTTTGGGAGGCCGAGGCAGGTGGATGGCTTGAGGTCAGGCATTTAAGAGCAGTCTAGCCAATATAGTGAAACCTCGTCTCTGTAAAAAGTACAAAAATTAGCTGGGTGTCATCACAAGCCTGTAATCCCAGCTACTTGGGAGGGTGAGGCAGTAGAATTGCTTGAACCCAGGAGACGGAGGTTGCAGTGAGCTGAGATCACACCACTGCAGTCCAGCCTGGGTGACAGAGTGAGACTCCATCTCAAAAAAAAAAAAAAAAAAAAAAAAAAAAGAGGAAAGAACCACCAGGAGTTTTAAGGATTCACCTGCCTGGTCTTGTGCTAGTGTATAGTGCCATGGGGCCCCAAACAGGCCCTCTTAGCCCACTGCAACCATGACTAGGACCTGAAGACTGGACCAGCTGGCATCCCAGACCCTAGAAAAACTTCATCACAGCCTTCATTGACAACTGCACCCTAAGCTACTGAGAAAATCACAGACATCACTGATGCTCTTTATAACTGAAGATATCATAGAGACTATACTTCTGCATGTCCTCAGATTTAAAACATAAGTCCCCTGCCCAACCAACATCATAGATACATCTTCAGGAAAACATCTTCCCTTAAAGAAGTAGATTCAAAAAATAGAAGAAGCAACCATTACACTAGATGCACAATTATCAATATAAGGACACAGGAAACATGGGAAACCGAGGAAATGTGACACTTCCAAAAATATAATAATTTTTCAGCAACAGATTTCAGTCAAAAAGAAATTTACAGGCTTGGTTTGGTGGCTCATGCCTGAAGTCCCAGCACTTTTAGAGGTCAAGACAAGAGGATTACTTGAGGCCAGTAGCTTGAGATGAGCCTTGGCAACATCAGGAGACCATATCTTTACAATTTTTTTTTAATTAGTGAGGTGTAATGGCTTTGTACCTGTAGCCCTAGCTACATGGGAGACAGAGGCAGGAGGATAATTTGAGTCTAGGAGTTCAAGGTTACACTGAGCTAGGATGGTACCACTGCACTCTAGCCTGAGTAACAGAGTAAGACTCTGTCTCTAATAAAAAAAAAAAAAGGAATTTATGAAGTCCTGGAAAAAGAATTTGAAATATTAAAGTTCAGTGAGGTACAGGATAATACTGCAAAATAATCCAAAGTAATCATAAAAATAATTTAGAATATGAATGAGAAATTTACCAAGAGAGATATCATTAAAAAGAGAATAAAAATTCTGGAATTAATTAAATAATATTTTGAATAAAATACAAAATACACTTGAAAGCTTCAACACTAAATTAAATCAAGCAGAAGAAAAAACCTCAGAACTTGAAGACAGATCTTTTGAAATAACCCTGTCAGACTAAAATAAAGAAAAAAGAACAAAAAAGAGTGAGCAAAGCCTACATGACATATAGGACACCAGAAGACCACCAAATATTGAATATTTTGTGTTCCAGAAGGCAAAATGAAAATAAAAGAATTAGAAAACCTATTAAACAAAATAATCGATGAAAACTTCATAATTCTCCCAAGAGATTTAGACATCCAGATACAGGTGGTCCAGAAATCCCCAGCTAGATACAATGTAGAAAAATCTTCACAGCAGATTATAGTTAAACTATCTAAAGTCAAAGACAAAGAGAGAATTCTGAAAACAGCAAGAGGAAAGCATCTAGTCATTAATAAGGGAATCCCCATTAGACTAAGAGTGGATTTATCAGCAAAATCCTTACAAAGTGGGAGATAATGAGATGATACAGTCAAAGTGATGAAAGAAAAAAAAGAAAAAAAACTGGCAGACAAGCATACTATATCCAGCTAAGGTATCCCTTGTAAATTAAGGAAAAATAAAGTCTTTTCCAGACAGGCTAATACTAAGGGAATTCATCACCACTAGACTGGCCATACAAGAAATCCTTAAAGGAGTCCTATAGCTGGGAAAAAAAAGAATAATATCTGTCATCATGAAAACGCATGAAAATATAAAAACCACTGGTAGAGCAAACACACAAAGAAAAGACTGAAATTTATCACTACAGTAAACCACCAAACCGCTATGGTAAACAATAAGAGAGAAAGAAAGGAACAAAAAATATACAAAACAACCAGAAATCAATTAATAAAATAACAAGAATAAGCTCTCCAGTATTAATAACCTTGAATATTTACAGATTAAACTTTCCATGTAAAAAAGATAGATTAACTGAAGGTATAAATAAACATAGCCTATTTGCAGCCTAAAAGAAATTTATGTCACATGTAAAAAAAATACACAGAGAAAGTAAAGAGATGGAAAAATATATTCCATGCAAATGAAAACCAAAAGAGAGGAGGAGCAGCTATATTTGTATCAGATAAAACAGACTTTGGGTCAAAAACAGTAGAAAGAAACAAAGAAGGCCATTATATAATGATTAAGGGATCAATTTAGTAAGAAAATACAGGAATTATAAACATATATAAACTCAGCGCCAGAGTGCCAAGATACATAAAACAAATATTATTAGATCTAAAGAGAGATATAGACTTCAATACAATAATAGCTGTGGACCTCAACACCTTACTCTTAGCATTAGAAATACTATCTAGACAGACAATTAACAAAGAAATTTTGGATTTAAATTTCTCATTAAAGAAAATGAACGCAACAGAAATTTATAGAACATTTTACCCAACAGCTACAGAATATACATTTTTCTCAACAACATGGAACATTCTCTAGGTAGACCATATTTTAGGGCACAAAACAAGTCTCATCAAATTTTAAAAACTTAAAATTATGTTAAGTATCTTGACAGATCACAATGAAATAAAACTAGAAATCAAAAACAAGAGAAACTTTGCAAACTGTACCTAATACATGGAAATTAAACAACATGTTCCAGAATGACATAAGGTAAACTTTTTTAAAATCTTGAAACAAATGAAAATCAAAACATACCATATCAAAATCTATGAGATATAGCAAAAGCAGTAAAGTTTATAGCAATAAACATTTACAACAAAAAAGTAGAAGGCTTTCAAATCATTAATATATTGATTCATCTCAAGGAATTAGAGAGGCTATTACAAACCAAACACAAAATTATTACAAGGTAAAATATAAAGAAAATGTGATACATATACACTATAGAATACTACATAGCCATAAAAAAGATTGAATCAGAAGAAAATAGAAAATAAACAGATCAATAATGAGTAATGGAATTGAAATAATAATAAAAATTATTGCAAGAAATGAAATTCCAGAGCTAGGTAGCTTCACTGAAATCATATACTTAACTTTCAATGAACTATCACCATTTCTTCTCAAGTATTACCAAAAAAAAAAAAAAAAATGAAGAGGAAGAAATTACCTGTAAGTCATTCTACCAGGCCAGTATAATTCATATACCAAAACCAGGCAAGGATGTAACAAAAAGAGAAAACTAGATGTCAGTGTTTCTGATAAACATAGATGCAACAATTGTCAACAAAATATTGGAACCAAATCCAATAACATGTCAAAAAATTATTTTAAGATTAAGTCCAATTTATCCCAGGGATGCAAGGATGGTTCAACATACATGAATCAATAAATGCAAATTATCACATTAATAGAATGAAGGACAAAAACCGTAAAGATAATCTCAATAGATGCAGACAAAGCATTTGAAAAAGTAATATTGTTTTATTATAAAAACTCTCAGCAAACTAGGCTTAGAAAAAACATGTCTCAACCTAATAAAGGCTATATATGACAAACCCACAGGTAATGTTATACTCAATAAGGAAAAGCTGAAGCCTTTTATGTAGGAACAGGATCAAGACAAGGATGTCCACTTTCACCACTCATATTCAGTATAGTACCAGACATCCTAGTCAGAGTGATTAGGCAAAATAAAAAAAATAAAGTGCCTGCAAAATGAAAAAGAAGAAGTCAAATTGTTTCTCTTTACTAATGATGTGATCTTGTATCTGAAAGATTTCTAAAGAATTCAACAAAAATCTCTTAGATCTAACAAACAAATTAAATAAAGTTGCAGGACATAAAATCAGCATACAAAAAGCAGTAGAATTTCTATACACCAATAATGAACTGAGAAAGAAATAAAGAAATCATTTCCATTTACAATAACTACCAAAAGTATATAAAATACCTAGTGATATAGTTAACCAAGGAAATGAATGATGTCTGCAAGGAAAACTATATCTCACTAACAAAAGAAATTGAAAAGGACACAAACAAATACAAAGATATCCCACACTAATGGATCAGGAGAATGGATATTGTTGAAATAACCACACTGCCGAAAATAATATACAGATTCAATGGAGTCCCTATCAAAATATCAATGTCATTTTTCACAGTAATAGAAAAACCGATTCTAAAACTTGTAAGGAACCAATAAAGAGAATGAATAACAAAAGCAATCCTAAGCATAAAGAATAAAGCTAGAGACATCACCCTACCTTTCTCAAAAATATATTACAAGGCTACAGTAACAAAATAAGCATGAAATTGTTATAAATCACAAAAATATTGGCCATTGAAACAGAATAGAGACTTTAGAAATAAATCCACATACTTATATCTAACCGATTTTCAACGAAGTCTCCAAGAATATACACTGGGAAGAAAACACCCTTTTCAGTAAACGATGTTAGAAAATTTTGATATCTCTATGCAGAAGAATAAAAGTGGACCTCTATCTCTCATTCTATACAAAACTCAATAAAACCTGAATTAAAAGATTAAATATAAGACTGGAAATATAAAACTGCCAATAGGAAAAGAAAAACATTTCAGAACATTGGACTAAACAAAGATTTTATGGCCAAGTTCTCCAAAGCGTGATCAACAAGATGAAAAATAGACAAATTGGACTATAGTAAACTAAAAGGCTTCTGTACAGCAAAGGAAACTATAAACAGAGTAAAGAGTCAACCTGTTGAATGGGAGAGAATATTTGCAGACTATTCATCTTTCAAGGGACTAATATCTTGGATATACAAGGTGCTCAAACTTCTCAACAGTTAAAAAAAAAAAAAAAGTCCCATTAAAAAGTGAGCAGGCCAGGCATGGCGGCTCACACCTATAATCCCAGTACTTTGGGAGGTCGAAGTGGGCAGATCACCTGAGGTCAGGAGTTTGAGAACAGCCTGGCCAACATGGTGAAACCCTGTCTCTTCTAAAAATACAAAAAATTAGCCATGC
Source organism: Macaca fascicularis (assembly GCF_037993035.2). Taxonomy (NCBI): domain Eukaryota; kingdom Metazoa; phylum Chordata; class Mammalia; order Primates; family Cercopithecidae; genus Macaca; species Macaca fascicularis. The sequence continues at coordinate 56,590,344 of NC_088394.1, forward strand.
ATGGTGGTGCATGCTTGTAATTCCAGCTACTCGGGAGGCTGGGGCAGGAGAATCGCTTGAACCCAGGAGGTGGAGGTTGCAGCAAGCCAAGATTGCACCATTGACCTCCAGCTTGGGCAACAACAGCAAAACTCCGTTAGAAAAAAAATTAAAAAGTGAGCAAAGGACATGTGCAGACATTTCTCAAAAGAAGACATACAATTGGCCAACAAATATGAAAAAATTCTTAATATCACTAATCATTAGGGAAATGCAAATCAAAACCATCATGAGATATAATCTTATTCTAATTAAAATGGGTATTATTAAAAAGACAAAAATTAACAGACACTGGCAAGGATGCAGAGATTAGGGAACTCTTACACACTGATGGTGGGAATGTAAATTAGCATAGCCACTATGGAAAACAGTATGGAGATTTGTTTAAAGAGTAAAAATAGAACTACCACAAAATTCAGCAATCTCACTACTGGATATTTATCCACAGGAAAATAAATCAATGTATTAAAAGCATACTTGCACTTGCATGTTTGCTGCAGTACTATCCACAATAGCAAAGATATGAAATCAACACAAATGTCCACAAATGGAAAAAAATGGATAAAGAGAATGTGGTATAGATACACAATAGAATACTCTTTCACAATAAATAAAGAATAAAATAATGTCATTTGCAGCAACGTGGATGGAAGTGGAGGTCACTATGATACATGAAATAAGCCAGGATTAGAAAAACAAATCTCTCTCATGTTCTCTTGTATATGTAGGAGCGTAAAAAGCTGATCGCATGAAGGCAGAGAGTAGAATAATAGATATCAAAAGCTAGTAAGGGCATGTGGTTGGGAGGAGGCTATAAAGAGAGGTTGCTCAATGAGTGTAAACATACAGTTAGGTAGACAGTGTAAGTTTAATGTCCGATAGAAGGTAGAGTGACTATAGTTGGCAATAAAGTATTGGATATTTCAAAGTAGCTAGAAGAAAGGACTTGAAATATTCCCAATACAAAGAAATGATAGTCAAAGTGAGATTCTCCAAATACCTTGACTTGATCATTACACATTCTATGCCTATAACAAAATATCTCATTTACTCCATAAGTCTGTGAAATATTATGTATACATTTTTAAAAAGAGAGAAAAATGAACAGGTTCTCAGGTACCTGTGGAATAATAACTAAAGGTCCTAGATGAATCACTTGAATTTCAGAGGAAGAGGACAGACAGTGAGGCTGTAAAGACATAGGAAGAAATAATAGCTGTTAACTTCACAAATTTGACTCAATGTATAAACCTATAAATATAAGAAGCTGAGCAAACTCCAAATAAGACAAACCTAAAAGAATCTACAGCAAGATTCATTATAGTAAAATGGGAAAAAGAGTAAAAAATAAAATAAAATTTTTGAAAGCAGCCAGAGTAAAATGGTGTATATCCTATAGGGGAATACCAATTTAAACATTTTCTCATTTTTTTCATAATAGAGGTAAGAAAGAAGTCGCACAGCATTTTTCAAATACCGAAAGAAAAGAATTGGCAACAACTCATTCTATAGCCAGCAGAGCTGTCATCAAAAATAATGAGGGAAAAATAAATTCTCAAATGCAGAAACCATAAAAGTATTTGTTACTCACAGACCTACCCTTAAAAAATGGTTAAAACAATTTTTTTTTCCAAATAATAAAAGAGCGAATCTTGGAGCCTCAGGAAGGAAGAAACAATAATGGAAGAAGGAGACATATGAGTGATATGGTTTGCATTGGTGTCCGTTCTAAACTCTCAGGTCAAATTGCAGGAGAAACCTGGTAGGAGGTGGTTTGATCATGGGGTGAATTTCCCCCATGCTGTTCTCATGATGAGTGAGTTCTCACGAGATCTGATGGTTTAAGTGTGTGGCACTTCCCCCTTCCGTCTCTCTCTCTCTCTCTTTCTTTCTCTCTCTCTCTCACTCGTGCGCTTTCACTGGCCCTCTTGCTCTAGCTTTCACTCTCTCTCCTGACACCATGTGAAGAAGGTACTTGCTTCTCCTTTGCCTTCTGCCATGATTGTAAATTTCCTGAGGCCTCCCAGTCATGCTTCCTATTAAGCCTGCAGAACTTTGAGTCAAACTTCTTTTCTTCATAAATAATCCAGCCTCAGGTAGGTCTTTATAGCAGTGTGAAAACAGACTAATACACTGAGTAAGAACAATAGTTTTCTAAATAATATACGATGGTCAAAGTCAAAATTATAAAAGCATTTGATATTCAAGATAATAATATATAAAAGTGGGAATGGCAAAAGGACCTAAATAAAAACAAGCTTTCCACTCTTTATGTGAAGTAGTAAAATGTTGATCCCAATAAACTATGATAAGATACATATGTATATTTCAATAAACATAGTTGTTACTAAGAATATAATTCAAAGTGATATTCTTAAAAAACATTGAAGTAAATCAAAATGGAATCTTAGTGAATTACACAAAGTGAATAATTCACAAGAAGGCAAGAAAAGAAAAACAGAGGACCAGGGAACAGTGGACATAAACTTTTTTAAAAAAACCTATATTTAAGCAGTGCATCTCAAGAAATAATTTCAATGCAAATGGTCTAAATACACTAATTAGAAGACAATGATTAATAGAGTTTATTTTTATACAGTGACCCAACTTTACGCTGCATGACTTAGATGTGGAATTGCAACGGAAAGTATTTATCAAACTTCTAACTAGGTGGAATTCAAACTTCAATGTGTGTTTTTCTCCTGTTACAACAGTTGAGATCTCTGGTCAGTTTTCTGTCTTCTGTTGTTTTCTGAGAGTCTTCTTGGAGCCTAGTGTGTGTGAACAGTTCAGAGTTGGCCAAAGGTTTGTGGAAGATTTATATGCAGACTTAAAGCCGCCACCTTCTTTAGTTTCCTCCTCAGTTTCCAGACGCTCTGATACCCTACATTCTTTCTTTGGCACCTCATCTAAAATTATTTTTATTGCTATTCTTGCTTGAGTTTTTGTGTCCCCATATAATTCAAACATGGAGAAATGCCAGGGAAAATACTTTTGAAACATAGATCTTATCCAGTGGTATACCTATTATCAGAGTCACATTCTTTTCAGTTTTTCTCTACTCTTGACTCCAATTCATGAACAGTTTATAGTTGTTATATACAGGAAGATTATTCTTACGCAAGCTATTTCACCACTGTTACTGGAACTGGGACTTCATGAGGGCACTTTAGAAGTTAACAATGTTTCCTAAAGAAGGTCATAGTATTAATCACGCTTTTTTTCCCCTTGCATTTTCTGATGCTTTGACATCTTACTGTCCTTGCTGACACTGGAGGAATTGCCCTTCCCTGGAATAGCTAATTCCTATAGATAAGAAACAACTCCCCTGGGAGGGCACCTTTCAAATGAACACCAAACAATCCCAAGCCCACGCCCCTAACCACCTCCTCTATGGAGCTATCATTCTTTGGGCCGTTATTCCCCTGTCTTAATCATCCCAGAGCCAGGTATCAGACAAATAGAGACAGCCTCTATGCCTCAGAGCCTGCAGATATTATTCATACTTGCAAACCTAAATTGGCTCCTCCTGCCTCACTTGTTTCTTCCCATGAAAACCACAATAAAGGCTCTCATCCATGTTTTCCTCTCGTTTCCTCTGCCTCCTGACTAACCCTGGTGCTTCCCTGTGTGGCCTTGTGTGGCATGTCTTGCCTCCTGTTTCTAGGGATACTTAGGTATAAAAACTTATTTGATGACAGTCATTTTCTTTTTTTTTTTTTTTTTTTTTTTTGAGACGGAGTCTCGCTCTGTCGCCCAGGCTGGAGTGCAGTGGCCGGATCTCAGCTCACTGCAAGCTCCGCCTCCCGGGTTCACGCCATTCTCCTGCCTCAGCCTCCCGAGTAGCTGGGACTACAGGTGTCCGCCACCTCGCCCGGCTAGTTTTTTGTATTTTTAGTAGAGACGGGGTTTCACCATGTTAGCCAGGATGGTCTCGATCTTCTGACCTTGTGATCCGCCCGTCTCGGCCTCCCAAAGTGCTGGGATTACAGGCTTGAGCCACCGCGCCCGGCCGACAGTCATTTTCATGTCTGCATGTCTTACCATACCTGATTGAAACAAATCTCAAGTGCCCTTAAAACAACCATTCAGTAGGTATGGAAATCTATGGGTTGAAGAACTTCCTGAAGTAGTTCTATCTTACATAAGTTCGGGAAACAGGTGAACTAAGCCATAAGAAGGAAGTAATGTCTAAGTTAAACCTTGAAGAGTGAGTAGGAGTTAGTTTCATTAAAAAGTCAAGAGAGAAATAACAACAAGTATGAAAAGAAATAGGGTGAGAAAACGCAAAGATCTGCAACATGGCTGGAAGATAGTTGTCAAAATTGGGAGCCAGAGAAGAAGGCTCAGATTATAGTACGTATGGTGATGGCCTCATACGTATTACTCAGGAGGTTGGGCTTTAACTGGCTTTAAATCGAGAAATGACATGATTAGGATGTATCTAGATCTTTTGAGTTCTGGTCTTTTGTGTTTTTAGTATATCAAGTTACCACTCTACCAGAATCATCAACTAACATTGTTCATTTTGCCATCCTAAACTTGAAGAAAAGCGGAGTTGTTGCACATGGCTATGATCACAGCATAATCAGTTTTCAAATTGTCAAATGGCACTGCACAAAACATCATATTGGATTTTTTAAAAGACTGCATGAAGAGAATTAAAAATGAGCTAAAGAAAATTGACTGAAATCAACTGTAGTTTAGGAAATTCACTATGTTGAAATATGTGCTTTTAAATAACAGGTAGGGGGCAAACAATCTACAATCAGTCAAGTAGAATCTGGTTGTCAATATATAAAAGCAAAGCCAGGATAATCATGGTAAAGACATGTCTGATGGTTAATTTGGAAAGGACAAATGCCTATGACATTGACATTATTGTAGAGAAAACAGAAAAATATTTGGAAGACGAAGAGAAAAAATGAACATCTTCTCTTTGTAGCGCAAAGCACGTTGACTGTGGCAGAAACTGGTTTTTGTTCTGTTTTGTTTTGTGGGGAGCATGTCACGAAAATATATGCAAAGATTAAATTGCAACAGGTTGGGTCAGTACAATGCTACATCAACGGTATGAGAGTTTTTGAATTGTATTGGCTCATGCAACAAAATTATGTGATATCATCAAAACAAAATCTGAGTGGATAAGCTCACAGTACAGCAAAGATCCCTGAAACCCATTAACTCAAAATTCTGTGTTATTATTCTTCCTCATTGTTCTTTTTATTTATAAAAGCTAATTTCTTTAATTCTTGCCTTTGAATCTGTTTATTTTCTTAGAATTTGCTGTGGGTAATATTTATCTACTAATGAAATCAAAGTTTCCTCCAGGGCAATAACATTTTCTGTTTTAGATATCAGCATATGCTCAGTGCTTGATATAGATTAGGTTTTTCAATAGACATATGATGTTTGTACAGATGAATGAATGAGAAAATGAAGGAATTTTTACTGAACATTTAACTAAAGAAATAATAAACTATTACTTATTTACAATTTGCTATGCTTGGGACTTTTTGATTATTGATTATTATTACATACATTATAATATTAAATTCACAAATATCTTTTTTTTTTTTTGAGACCAAGTCTCGCTATGTTGCCCAGACTGGAGTGTAGTGGTGTATTCTTGGCCTCACTGTAACCTCTGCCTCCAGGTGCAAGTGATTCTCCTGCCTCAGCCTCTCGAGTAGCTGGTATTACAGGTGCAGGCCAACACGCCCAGCTAACTTTTTGTACTTTTAGTAGAGACGGAGTTTCACTGTGTTAGCCAGGATGGTCTCGATCTCCCAACCTCGTGATCCACCCACCTCAGCCTCCTAAAGTGCTGGGATTACAGGCATGAGCCACCATGCCCGGTGTTAAATTCACAATGTCTTAAGACCAATGTTATTTGCATCAATTTTAAATAGAAAATGGATGTCCTGAGGACATCCAGAGGGGATAAGCTACTTGCCCAAATTGACAGAAAGCAGCAGATGTGGAATTTAAGCTCATCTAGCCATTTTCACTATCCAAAATTACCTTTTACAGGTACAATCAGTGGGTAAAGAGGTAACAATTTAGAATGTGGACAGAAAAGGTATAAATTAACTGTGTGCACTTAGATACATTATTTTACCTCTCTCAATTCAATATCCTCAATATTCAAATGAAGAGAGTCATGATAATTGCTTTAGGGAGTTATAAAACTAAATGAGTAGTGCTTGTAAAATTCTTAACACAATGGGTACTAACACTAATAATGATAACAATAATCAAATTAATATGTTAGGGTGACTTAGGAATTCACAATTTTTATTCATGCATCTGATTTGCAATAAAAAATATGAAGTTAATATTTTTATATATGTATTATACTTTAAGTTATGGGATAGATGTACAAAATGTGCAGGTTTGTTACATAGATATACATGTGCCATGGTGGTTTGCTGCACCCATCAACCCATCATCTTCATTAGGTATTTCTCCTAATGCTATCCCTCCCTTAGCCCCCACACTATGACAGGCCCTGGTGTGTGATATTCCCCTCTCTGTGCCCATATGTTCTCATTGTTCAACTCCCACTTATGAGTGAGAACATGTAGTGTTTGTTTCTCTGTCCCTATGTTAGTTTGCTGAGAATGATGGTTTCCAGCTTCATCCATGTCCCTGCAAAGAACATGAACTCATTCTCTTTTAGTGGCTGCATAGTATTCCATGGTGTATATGTGCCACATTTCCTTTATTCAGTCTAACATTGATGGGCATTTGGGTTGGTTCTTAGCCTTTGCTGTTGTGAATAGTGCTGCAATAAACATACATGTGTATGTGTCTTTATAGTAGAATGATTTACAATCCCTGAGGTATATACCCAGTAATGGGATTGCTGGATCAAATGGTATTTCTAGTTCTACATCTTTGAGGAATTGACACACTGCCTTCCACAATGATTAAACTAATTTATATTGCCACCAGCAGTGTAAAAGCTTTCCTATTTCTCCACATCCTCTCCAGCATCTGTTGTTTCCTGGCTTTCTAATAATTGCCATTCTAACTGGCATGAAATGATATTTCACTGTGGTTTTGAGTTGCATTTCTCAAATGACCATTAATGATGAGCTTTTTTTTCTTATGTTTTTGGCTGCATACATGTCTTCTTTTGAAAAGTGCTCATATCCTTCACCTACTTTTTGTTGGGATTGTTTGCTTTTTCTTGTAAATTTGTTTAATTACCTTGTAGATTCTGGATATTAGACCTTGTCAGATGGATAGATTGCAAAAATTTTCTCCCATTCTTTAGGTTGCCTGTTCACTCTGATAGTTTCTTTTGCTGTGCAAAAGCTCTTTAGCTTAATTAGATCCTATTTGTCAATTTTGGCTTTTGTTGCCATTACTTTTGATGTTTTAGTCTATGTCCTGAATGGTATTGCCTAGGTTTTCTTCTAGAGTTTTTATGGTTTTAGGTTTTACATTTAAACTTTTAATCCATCTTGAGTTAATTTCGGTATAAGGTGTAAGGAAGGCATCCAGTTTCAGTTTTCTGCATATGGCTAGCCAGTTTTCCCAGCACCATTTACTAAATAGTGAATCCTTTCCCCATTGCTTGTTTTTGTCAGATTTGTCAAATATCAGATAGTCGTAGATGTGTGGTGTTATTTTTGAGGCCTCTGTTCTTTTCCATTGGACCATATATCTGTTTTGGTACCAGTACCATATTGTTTTGGTTACTGTAGCCTTGTAGTATAGTTTGAAGTCAGGTAGTGTGATGCATCAAGCTTTGTTCTTTTTGCTTAGGATTTTCTTGGCTGTATGGGCTCTTTTTCAGTTCCACATGAAATTTAAAGTAGTTTTTTTCTAATTCTGTGAAGAATGCCAGTGGTAGCTTGATGGGAATAGCATTGAATCCATAAATTACTTTGGGTAATATGGCCATTTTCATGATATTGATTCTTCTTATCCATTAGCATGGAATTGTTTTCCATTTGTTTGTGTCCTCTTTTATTTCTTTGAGCAGTAATTTGTAGGTCTCCTTGAAGAGGTCCTTCACGTCCCCTGTAAGTTGTATTCCTAGGTATTTTATTCTCTTTGTAGCAATTGTGAATGGGAGTTTGCTCATGATTTGACTCTCTGTGTGTCTATTATTGGTGTATAGGAATGTCTGTGATTTTTGCACATTGATTTTATATCCTGAGACTTTGCTAAAGTTGCTTATCAGTTTCAGGAGTTTTGGGGCTGAGACAACGGGGTTCTCTATATATACAATAATGTCACCTGCAAAGAGAGATAATATGACTTCCTCTCTTCCTGTTTGAATGTGCTTTATTTCTTTCTCTTGCCTGATTGCCTTGGCCAGAGATTCCAATACTATGTTGAATAGGAGTGGTGAGAGAGGGCATCGTTGTCTTGTGTCAGTTTTCAAAGGGAAAGCTTCCAACTTTTGCCCATTCAGTATGATATTGGCTGTGGGTTTGTCATAAATAGTTTTTACTATTTTGAGATATGGTCCATTAATACCTAGTTGATTGTTTTTATCATGAAGAGGTGTTCAATGTTATCAAAGGCCTTTTTGCATCTATTGGGATAATTATGTGTTTTTTATCATTGATTCTGTTTATGGGATGGATTACGTTATTGATTTGCATTTTTTGAACCAGTCTTGTATCCCAGGGATGAAGCCAACTTCATTGTGGTGGATATGCTTTTTAATGTGCTGTTCAATTCAGTTTGCCAGTATTTTATTGAGGATTTTTGAAGTTCATCAGGGATACTGGCCTGAAATTTTCTTTTTTTATTGTGTCTCTGCCAGGTTTTGATATCAGGATGATGCTGGCCTCATAAAATGAGTTAGGGAGGAGTCCCTCTTTTTCTATTGTTTGCAACAGTTTCAGAAGGAATGGTACCTGCTCCTGTTTGTACCTCTGGTAAAATTCGACTGTGAATCCATCTGGTCTTGGACTTTTTTTGGTTCGAAGGCTATTAATTACTGCCTCAATATCAGTACTTGTTATTGGCCTATTAAGGGATTCTACTTCTTCCTGGCTAGTCTTGGGAGGGGGTATGTGTCCAGGAATTTATCAATTTCTTCTAGATTTTCTGGTTTATTTGTGTAGAGGTGTTTACAGTATTCTCTGATGGTAGTTTATATTTCTGTGGGATCAGTGGTGATCTTCCCTTTATCATTTTTTATTGTGTCCATTTGATTCTTCTCTCTTTTTTTCTTAATTAATCTGGCTAGCAGTCTATCTGTTTTGTTAATCTTTTCAAAAAGTTCCTGGATTGATTGATTTGTTGAAGTGTTTTCACGTCTCTATCTCCTTTAGTTCTGCTCTGGTCTTAGTTATTTCTTGTTTTCTGCTAGCTTTTGAATTTGTTTGCTCTTGGTTCTCTATTTGTTTTAATTGTGATGTTAGGGTGTCAATTTTAGATCTTTCCTGCTTTGTCCTGTGGGCATTTAGTGCTATAAATTTCCCTCCAAACACTGCTTTAGCTGTGTCCCAGAGATTTTGGTATGTTGTCTCTTTTTTCTCATTGGTTTCAAAGAACTTATTTATTTCTGCCTTAATTTCATTATTTACCCAGTAGTCATTCAGGAGTAGGTTGTTCAGGTTCCATGTAGTTGTTCAGTTTTGAGTGAGTTTCTTAATCTTGCATTCTAATTGGATTGCACTGTGGTCTGAGAGACTATTTGTTATGATTTTCTTTCTTTTGCATTTGCTGAGGAGTGTTTTATTTCCAATTACATAGTCGATTTTAGAATAAGTGCTATGTGGTGCTAAGAAAAATGTATATTCTTTCGATTTAGGGTGGAGAGTTCTGTAGATGTCTATTGGGTCTGCCTGGTGCAGATCTGAGTTCAAGTTCTTGTTAAGGTCTTTGTTAATTTTCTGTCTTATTGATCTGTCTAGTATTGACAGTGGTGTGTTAAAGTCTCCCACTAGTATTGTGTGGGAGTCAAAGTCTCTTTGTAGGTCTGTAAGAACTTGCTTTATGAATCTGGGTGCTCCATTATTGGGTGCATATATATTTAGGATAGTTAGCTCTTCTTGTTACATTGATACTTGTACCATTATCTAATGCCCTTCTTTGTCTTTTATGATCTTTGTTGGTAAAGTCTGTTTTATCAGAGACTAGGATGGCAATCCCTGCTTTTTTTTTTCTTTCTGTTTGCTTGATAAACTTTCCTCCATCTCTTCATTTTGAGCCTACATGTGTCTTTGCATGTGAGGTGAGTCTCCTGAATATAGCACACTGATGGGTCTTGACTCTTTATCCAATTTGCTAGTCTATGTCTTTTAATTGGGGCATTTTGCCCATTTACATTTAAGGTTAATATTGTTATGTGTGAATTTGATCCTGTGATTATGATGCTAGCTGGTTATTTCGCCCATTAGTTGATGAAGTTTCTTCATAGTGTTGATGGTCTTTACATTTTTGTATGTTGTTGCAGTGACGAGTACTGTCTTTTTTTTTTTTCCTTATTTAATGCTTCCTTCGGGAGCTCTTGTAAGGCAGGCCTGGTGGTGACAAAATCCCTCAGCATTTGCTTGTCTGTAAAGGATTTCATTTCTCCTTCACTTATGAAGCTTAGTTTGGCTGGATATGAAATTCTGGTTTGAAAATTCTTTTCTTTAAGAATGTTGAAAATTGGCTCCCACTCTCTTCTGGCTTGTAAGGTTTCTGCAGAGAGATCTGCTATTAGTCTGATGATCTTCCCTTTGTGAGTAACCTGACCTTTCTCTATGGCTGCCCTTAAGACTTTTTCCTTCATTTCAACCTTGGTGAATCTGACGATTGTGTGTCTTGGGGTTGCTCTTCTCAAGGAGTATTTTTGTGGTGGTCTCTGTATTTCCTGAATTTGAATGTTGACCTGTCTTGCTAGATTGGGGGTAGTTCTCCTGGATAATATTCTGAAGTGTGTTTTCCAATTTGGTTCCATTCTCCCTGTCCTTTTCAGGTACACCAATCAAACATAGGTTTGGTCTCTTCACATAGTCCTATATCTTTTGGAGGTTTTGTTCATTCCTTTTCATTCTTTTCCTTCTATTCTTGTCTTCATGCTTCATTTTATTAAGTTGATCTTCAATCTCTGACATCCTTTTCTTCTGCTTGATCGAGTTGGCCATTGATATTTGTGTATGTTTCACAAGGTTCTTATGTTTTTCAGCTCCATCAGGTCATTTATGTTCTCTAAACTGGTTATTCTAGTTAGCAGTTCCTGTAACCTTTTATCAAGGTTGTGAGCTTCCTTGCATTGGATTAGAACATGCTCCTTTAGCTTGGAGGAGTTTGTGATTACCTACCTTCTGAAGCCTACTTCTGTCAATTCATCAGGCTCATTCACTGTCCAGTTTCGTCCCTTGCTGGTGATGAGTTGTGATCCTTTGGAGGAGAACAGGCATTCTGGTTTTTGGCATTTTCCGCCTTTTTGTGCTGGTTTTTCCTCATCTTCGTGAATTTATCTACCTTTGGTCTTTGCTGTTGATGAGTTTTTGCTTCAGATGGAGTTTTTGCATGGTCACCCTTTTTCTTGATGTTGACGTTCTGACTTTCTGTTTGTTAGTTTTCCTTCTAACAGGCCCTTCTTCTGCAGGTCTCCTGGAGTTTGCTAGGGGTCCATTCCAGACCCTGTTTGCCTGGGTGTCACCAGCAGAGGCTGTGGAACAGCAACGATTGCTGCCTGCTCCTCCCTCTGGAAGCTTTGTCCCAGAGGGGCATCTGCCAAATGCAAGGCAGAACTCTCCTGCATGAGGTGTCTGTCGACCTCTGCTAGGAGGTGTCTCCCAGTCAGGAGGTACAGGTGTCAGGGACCCACTTGAGGAGGCAGTCTGTCCCTTAGCAGAGCCCGAGCAAGCACTGTGCCGGGAAGTCCACTGCTTTCTTCAGAGCTGTCAGGCAGGAACGTTTTAGTCTGCTGAAGCTGTGCCCACAGCCACCCCTCCCCCAGGTGCTCTGTCCCAGGGAGATGGGAGCTTTATCTATAAGCCCGTGACTGGGGCTGTTGCCTTTCTTTCAGAGATGACCTGCCCAGAGAGGAGGAATCTAGAGAGGCAGTCTGGCTATAGCAGCTTTGGTGAGCTGCATGGGCCCTGCTCAGTTCAAACTTCCCAGTGTTTGTTTTCACTGTGAGGGGAAAACCGCCTACTCAAGCCTCAGTAATGGTGGACTTCCCTACCCCCACCAAGCTCAAGTGTCTCAGGTCAACTTCAGACTGCTGTGCTGGCAGTGCGAATTTCAAGCCAGTGCATCTTATCTTGCTGGGCTTCATGGGGGTGGGATCCACTAAGCAAGACCACTTGGCTCCCTGGTTTCAGCACCCTTTCCAGGGGAGTAAATGGTTCTGTCTCACTGGTGTTCCAAGTGCCACTGGGGTATGAAAAAAACTCCTGCAGCTAGCTCAGAATCTGCCCAAATGGCCACCCAGTTTTGTGCTTGAAACCCAGGGCCTTTGTGGTATAGGCACTCAAGGGAATCTCCTGGTCTGTGGGTTGAAAAGACCATGGGAAAAGTGTAGTATACGGGTTGGAGTGCACCATTCCTCACAGCACGGTCCCTCATGGCTTCCCTTAGCTAGGGGAGGGAATTCCCTGACCCTTTGTGCTTCCTGGGTGAGGTGACACCCCACCCTGCTTCGGCTCACCCTCATTGGGCTGCACCCACTGTCTAACCAGTCCCAGTGAGATAAACTGGGTACTTTAGTTAAAAATGCAGAAATCACCCACCTTCTGCATTGGTTGCACTGGGAGTTGCAGACCAGAGCTGTTCCTATTTGGCCATCTTACCCAGGAATCAAAATTAATATTAGTATTTCTTCTTCACGTAACCGCAGTCCTCAATTGTCATCTGACAAATGAATAAAAATTAAAAACTAGCTGATTAGCACGTTGGCTATGCAGGCAAGAATGGCCAAAAGAAAAATAATTCACAGAAAATCCCAACTGTAATGTTCAGTGCAGTTTGAGGACTTTCTACTTTATTGCCAAAGCTGTCAAGGACCTTCTTTGGGTCACCCTTCTACTGATCTCTTAGTTCTTATACATACATGTTTATTTCTCAAGACTAATATTGTCCACCCAAGGAAACTTAAGTACTGTATCTTGAGTTCAAAATATTTTTTATTTAGATGCCATCTGTATTTGAGAAAATCCTGAGTAGAAAATTAGCCTTTCAATAGTCCTTAAAGTATCTTAGCTGCTTACAAAAATATTGTACAAACATATCCTTAAAGTAGGTGTTACATCTCAGGATTTCATCTTTTTAGATGTATAGACTGGCAAAAATACAACAGCTTCCTAGAAGAGTTTTAGAAATCTGATAAATTCAAAAGCAGATGGAAGGACAGAAGTAATTCCTGTGACTAAAGTTCTTTAGACACACAGATGGGTTTAAATACTAAATAAATGTTAACCAACAAGTTTTTAAAATTGATGTATATAGCTAAGAAAAAATAAAAACTGGTGGTCCAAAAGTAATTACTCTCCTTGTTATTTTCAATTATGTGTCAATAAAATGTTAAGCCTATGATATGGACTCTTATGGTTATTAATTTGTCAGGTGAGGATGATGGTCATGATTGATGAGAATGATGACAAACATGGAAAAATAAATATGCGGATGGAATTTCCATTTATATCTAGAATAATTTATTAACTTTAAGATAGTTTGTTGATCACCTTCTATGGGAAAGATTCTGTGTGGGTCAGTGGAAGATGAAGTGGGAAGAAAAGGTAAAGAATGGTGTCATTGGGCTGGGCGTGGTGGCTCACACCTGTAATTCCAGTGCTTTGGGAGGCTGAGGCAGGTGGATCACTTGACCTCAGGAGTTCGAGACTAGCCTTGCCAACATGGAAAAATCCTGTCTCTACTTAAAAATAATAATAATAATAATAATTAGGTGGTCATGGTGGTGTGTGCCTGTAATCCCAGCTACTCAGGAGACTGAGACAGGAGAATTACTTGAATCTGGGAGGTGAAGGTGGTAGTGAACTGAGATTGTGCCACTGCACTCCAGCCTGGGCAACAGAATGGTGTTAGTTTTCCAAAGGGCACACAATGGTGGAGAAACAGACAAAAAATAGTGCTTTTATTCAGAGGAACAATATTGCTCTATTAAATTGAACCTATCTATAGCATGAGCCCTCAATAAAGGAACTTGGCTACTCTACATCTCGTTAGCTGTACAATCATGGGCAAATTAGTTAACACCTGTAACCCTCTGTCACTTCAGTTGCTAAATTTAGTTAATAATAATACCTACTTAAGATATTTATGAAAAATGAGTAATGCTTATAAACCTACTTAGTGTAGTGTTTGGTACCTAGAATGCTCTGTCACCGTTAGCTCTGATTGTTATTTAAGGAACAGTGAATGGTCTGTAACACAGGTGTAGTGATAGCAGGTATGGTAGACTCAGTAAGCTTGAAAAGAAACTCACAAGAGGCAATAATGCCCCGTTGATCTTCCAGTACTTTCATTTTAACAGACAACCATGACATAGATGTGCACATATGGTTTCCTTTAGATTTTCCGTTATTCTTGTAGCTTCATTTTCTAAAAACTTTAGGGCATCATATGGATTTTTTAATCCAAATGCTCCTATTAGCATTTTATAGTGATGAAAGGAATTCCACTGTATTCTATGAAAAGTAAGAGTTACACCCGAAGAGCTGAAAGCTTTAACTGGCATTGATTCTCAGGTTGGCTCTGTTCCTATGTTTGGACAGACATTAATTTAATCAGAGCTAGAATCTGCCTGCAGCAAAGACTCAGCAGCTTGGGAAATTGAGCCTTCTGCTCCCCTCACTTTTGAATACATCATTTGGAATTTGTGGCATTTACATGAATTTATTGCAGAGACATAGATTGGATATTGTGTGCAAATTTCTGTTTTATAAACATTCACACATTTCCATTTGAATGACATTAAAATTATTAAACGAGAGGTTTTTATACTTTATGCATTACAAAAGTATTCTATACTATGAGAGAATATATGAGGTTATGTTTCGATGTGCAAACTGCGTTACTTTAAGAAATGCTACTTACGATCTCTGGGCCTCAATTTCCTTATCTGTAAGGTAGAGATAACAATTATAGAACTATTGAGCATTAAATTATATTGTATCCATGTTCCAAGTCCAGAATCTGCCACCGTGGTTCTTATTTAATAAACGATTGTGTTACTATGTAGTCTAATTCATTGCTTTTTTTTACCTATGGAGAAACTAAATATTAGAGGCAGAAAGTAAATTAACCGGGGAATAGGAGTTACTCAGTGGAAAAGCTGAGATTCAAAGTCTAGTCTCCCAGTGCTCTCATCAATATTCTTTTTAGTGTGAGAGTAATGATAGCTTAGGCTGGAGATAGGGAACTAAGCTTCAGGAAAAGAACCAACCAAGCACTGAAACAGGGAGGCACCAGAAAGAAAGAATTAAAATATAACTACAAATCTGGGTCCCACAGATAATTACTTAGAAGCGTCCACTCTCTCTGACTCACTTTAAATCTATTTTATATTGACTACTTAATACTTCTCATTTTATTTCATAGAGTAGTGACGGCATGACATCCTTGTCTCTTTCTCTGCTTCTCAGTTGTAACACAGCTACTTGCAAATCAAAATTATAAAGTTCTCAATAGAACAACTGAAAGATAGACTATCAGATAATTTATAGTTTATTTTATTTCTGTTGTTGTAGTTGCTGTTTTGACATAAAAAGTTGCGGTAGGCAGAATAATAGTCCCCAGGGAAGACCATGCCCTAATCCTCAGAACCTGCATACATGTTATGTTACATGGCAAAGGGAAATAAGGGTGTAGAATGAATTAATGTTGCTAATCTGCTGACCTTCAAATAAAGAATTAACCTAGATTATCTGAATGGACCCAATATAATCGTAAGTGTCCTTAAAAATAAAAAGGGAGGCCAAAAACTCCATGAAAACAAAATTTCTTCCTTCCTTTGCAGAAATGTAACTCATTGAAGAAATCTAACTAATTTGACAGATATTTTGAATGGCAAGTGAGAGAAGTAAATACTTTAAGCCTTAACTTTAAGAAAGAATGAAGTGAGGAGAAGGCAGATATTGTGAATTCTCTGGAAGCTGCTGCTGGAAGTGGGGATGTACACCTTGATGTATAGAGGTATTCCCAGGAGAGCAGCAAGACCTTCATGCAGATAGCCCAGACAGGTGCTTAAGGAAGTTAGGTCCTAAGCACCAAACCCCAGCAGATTTCTGTTTTAAGTGTGTCTCTCAATCATCTCAGCTTCTGACTTCAACTCTAGAACAGTGACTAATTTGTGTGGAGGTGAAGCACTTGAGTGTTGCCTTACACTAAGGCATTGAGTAAGACTAAGTCGTCTTTGCCTATTTGTTGAGAATGTATATGTATATGTACATATGTTTGTATGTGCACATGCACAAAAATCACTGAAATTAAATTCACCAGCCTGGAGGGAAGAAACTTCAGAGTTACATTCAACCACTTTGAATGAACTTTTTAAAAAATGACTTTATTTTTGCTTACCTGACTTTGCATTTACAAATACCCTACATAGTTAAAGAATAGAATAAAATAAGGTTAAGAAAGGTGCTGCAGAGCTGCATATCTGGACTGTAAAGACGAATACACTACGAACACACAGTGAATACAGATAAAAACAAAATTTCACTCCTCTTTTGGTAAAGTAAGTTGGAAAGAATTGAGACAGACATATATTTCCTTTTGTCTCATATCCCACCTAGATTTTTAAGAAAAATCTCATTCTTAATTTAGTTATATGCTATCTTCCATTTCCTCAGTTCCTGAAAACATGTTCCCCTGTGATTCCAAGTGCTCAGTCATGCCCTGTTCTACCTCTATTCCAGAAACGACTCTGCCCCTTCTTTTTGAATAAGTTAAAGAAGGGAATGTTGGTGACTCAGGGTAACAGAATTTTTTTTTTTTTTATGTATCCAGAAAATTTTTAGTTTACAAAGAAAGTACTCTTATAATAGGATGAAATATAATTGAGTATGAATATTAATTTTACCAGTTACTAGCTGTTTGGTCTTACTGTTTGGGTGAAGGAGAAAGGACAAGATGGAGGAAGGTGAACAAGAAGGCATAATCCATGTTGCTTCCGGGTTCTTCCTCACTAACTTTCCCTCACGCGGGAAAATGCAGCCCTCACGCGGGAAAATGCAGCCCGCCCCGGGAAGATGCAGATCAACCAAGCATGCGCCAGGTGATGTCAATCCGAAGAGATCGAAACTTACCCGGCCACGCCTACGGAGACGCCCCTATCACGCCCTTATCCCACCCACTACCCTCCCCCTTCCAATACCAATACCTAAAAGTCTGCCACTGGCAGGAGCCAGCGTGACTTCTTCGGCCCCCGCATTTGTGGACCGGAGAACATCAGCGGAGAGCGCCTGCGCGACTTCTCTGGCCCCCCACACCTGAAGACCAGAGAACTTCGCCCGAGAGTGTGTGCATATTTGCAATAAAAGACTGCCACTTTCTTATGTACTTTGGCCTCATGTTTAATTATTTAGCTCTCCTAAATTAAATTAAATGAAACAAAACACTTACCTTACTCTTTCAGTATTTTCTCCTTACATAATCTGAAATACTTTGCTTAATAGCAAAATCTGACATGCATTTTTCAAATAATTGACTTATTTACTTGTTTCTTGCCTATCTCTACCCACAATAGTGAAAACTATGGTGGCAGCAATTTTGATTTTTTGTGTTTATATATAATATTGCACTCTCCTCCTCTCACCCAGTTTTAGAACAGTACCTACCAAGAGGAGGTACACGATTAATATTTGTTTCTTAAAGTAGGAATTTACTCAGATTTATATTATCAGTAAAATGCAGCTACTGAAATGTGTTTCATGAGTTAATTGTAAATACAAAAGGAAAATTAGCCGGGCATGGTGGTGGGCACCTGTAGTCCCCAGCTACTCGGGAGGCTGAGGCAGGAGAATTGCTTGAACCCAGAAGGCGGAGGTTGCAGTGAGCCGAGATTGCACTACTGCACTCCAGCCTGGGAGACAGAGTAAGACTCCATCTCAAAAAAAAAAAAAAAAAAGAAAGGAAAATTAAGATGTATAATGAATATAGTGCGTTTTGTGTTCAATATTGATAGATAATAGTCTTGGGTTTTTAATTTTTTTTTTCCTAATAAAATCGCCAGTGTCAGTGCTCTAATACAGGTACAGAATAGATTAGAGTAATTTTCCAGGGAAAGGGAATGGAGCATAGAACAGGGGATTTGATTTTGGAGGAAAGGACAGCATAAGCTTATGTACACAACACAACTGTTGGGTCTAATAGTCTTTTCTGCAAGGATCCAAATGTTCTATGTGCTGTACAGTATGGTAGCTGGTACCCACATATGGTGATAAAACCCTTCAAATAAGAGTCGTGCAACTAAGGAATTAAATTTTTAATTTTCTTGGTTAATTAATTAACATTTAAATGTAAACAGCCCCATGTGGTTGGTGGCTACACTATGACACAGCATGTCTTGAGCAGTGATTTTCAAAATTAAATGGGTTTAAGGAAGACTTACCTGGAAGCACTCATTAAAATGCAAATTTTCAAGCTTTACCTCTGAAGTTCTTTTGTGTTAGACCTGGAGGTGAAGCCTAGGACTCAGCAGTTTGAGGAATCCATTTTGAGTTACTGAAGGAGGAGTCCATGACCTGCACTTTGGTCCTGTCTTTGTGCCAATTCCTGGAGGTCTCTTTCTGTCATTCTGTCTTTGCTTGTGAAGTGTCTCCCTATCTTTAAATTCCATTCACTTTCAGTGTTATCTGTGGCTTTTCCCAATGGTCCAGAAATAAAATCTTATTTAGGAAGTAGAGCTGCTCCTTTTATTCCCTTTGATGTTATTTTTTCAAGTGTGCTGACTTATAATTCCATTATCGTTATCATCTCTAAATTTAATCCTTCTTATACTTTCAGAAAGTCAAAACCTTACTGTAAGTAGGATGGGATATTCTGGTGGTTGTACAAGTGTATCTAAGATAAATTTAGTAATGCCCATTTTGCAAATTTTAAAATATGTCCAAAGACCCTTCTGAAGAAGATAGAATTTTAGAAACCAAGGGGAAAACCAAGGGGACCTTTGCAATTCTTATGATAAAACTGATAACCAAAAAACTCGGGACCAAGAGTTTATCATTACTGTTCCCTTTCCTCCATGTGCTGAGTTTTTGGAGGTCAAAGGCAAATGGACGTGTTCAAAAACTGGTGATGATTAAGATTTATTGACAACCCCATATGCTGAGAAGGATTATATTTCTGAAACTTCCTGAGTATAAAAACTGTTTCTGTCCTTTCCCTGCTATAGTTGCAACAGTTGGGATATATAGGTACATCAGTTACTATGCTTTTGGCTGGAAGAAAAAAAAAATACCTGAAAAAGCATGAACATGGCTTAGATAACAAAGTAGCAAAGATGATTATTCACAAATCAAGAAATCTGGAGAGAGGCTGTTGCAGCATTGGTTCAATAGCTCAATAATACCATCACTGTTCCAACTTTTTCTGCTTTTGGTTCTGTTATAGCCTGCATATTTATTTTCCATTTTAAATCTTGTAAACTTGTGACAAGATGGTTGTCACAGATTTATACGCATCACTCCCAAAGACACAATGGAAGAAGGTGGGATATTTCTTGGAGTTATCTCTTTATCAAGGAGGGAAATTTTTTCATACATGCCCTAAGCGTACATTTTTGCATATCTTGTTGCCCAGAATTTTGATGCCTGGTGGCTCTTAGCAGCAAAAAAGGCTTGGAAAGCAAGGATCCAACATTTTCAATCTCTATGATAGGGATTGATCTCTGCCAGAAAGGAAGAAAGATGAAGAAAAATGTGTGTTGTTAGGCAAACAATTTCTGCTAGAAGAGAATATGGACTTGCTATGGGTAGATTAAAATTTTATAGAAATTTAGAGGATGTTTATGAGACATTTCCATCTTGAAATTAGTACAGAAAGAAGACTTTCTACCCAGTGGATATCATCTAGAAAATTCTTCCCTTCCTCAGAGTGTAAAGAAAATGAAACAATCACTAGACAAGAGGAATGAGCAACAAGACAGAAAAAGAGTCCTGAACTTAAATAAAACAAGGCTCTAACATTTTGACCAGAACAGAATTTGGGGATGGAGTATGGAATAAATTCTTTATAGCTCTCAGTCTTATATTGAACTGCCATTGAATAAGATAAACAGTCTACCAGTGTGTGATGCAGAGAAACACTGAGTGAATCAAAGCAGGCAATGTTATTGCTTTCCAAGGTAGTGGTTTAACTAGACTGAGAGTACTATATCTGATATTTGTCACTATTTCTTACATCGGGTATAATTTTTCTTGAAGGACTATTGCACTGAGTCACTTAATGATACCAAGTTTCTAAAATTTAAGATGTAAAGGAAAAATGTTAAAAGTTGTGCATTTGTTCACTGGGAGGTAAAAGGGAGTTTAAATTCTTATTTAGCCTTTGTCATTTCCATCGCTGGCAAAGACGATTTCTCTCCCTCATTTTTTCTCTTTATACGGTGCCAGTCCATATTCTGCTGCTACCTCCCTCGTTCACCACTTTAACTGCAGCACTTTATGCGAGGGGCACAAGTAAAACAAGGAATCAATGCTGCTCTATGAATCATTTGTCAATGGGAGATTTAAATGCATGTTCCTTACCTGCCTAGAGGAAAATACAATAAATGCATTTTGAGGTAGAGAAAGTTATGGGTTCTTAATAACTGGCATATTTATTATGCCCTAAATAGGAAATTGTATATTTGCAGGTTGACAACCACAGCTGAATAGAATGATCAGCTTTGTCCACAGGCAAAATTACGAGGTCTGTAAGTGTGTGGTCCTTCAATAGAATTAGTATAATAAGACAGACCTAGATTAATTTCCCAGCTCTGCTACTTGCTAACTGTGACAACTTAAGAAAGGTACATAACCACTCTGAGCTTCACTTTCCTCATTTGTAAACTGGGGATACTAATAATGCCCATTAATTTATGCTGTAATAATATTAAATGAGACAATGTTTCTAAATTGTTGATTTAGGACCCGATATAGAGAAAGTATTTAATGCATATTAGCTACAATGATGACGATGATAATGCCAACAAAATCCAGGTAGGTAGTTAGTAGATATCTAAACAGCACTTTTCAGATAAGAGGACTGAAATATTCATGAGTGTACAAATACAATAAATAAAAGAGTAAAGGCCGGGTACGGTGGTTCACACCTATAATCCGGCACTTTGGAAGGCTGAGGTGGGCGGATCACAAGGTCAGGATATGGAGACCCTCCTGGCCAACATGGTGAAATCCTGTCTCTACTAAAAATACAAAAATTAGCCGGGCGTTGTGGTGGGCACCTGTAGTCCCAGCCTACTCAGGAGGCTGAGGCAGGAGAATCGCTTGTACCCAGGAGGCGGAGGTTGCAGTGAGCCGAGATCCCGCCACTGCACTTCAGCCTGGGCAATAGAGCAAGACTCCATCTGGAAAAAAAAAAAAAAAAAAAAGAGCAAATACATTAAAAATGAATTCTTAGATGTGTAATTATTGAAAACTTGGTTTGAAAGGACAAAATGTCAACAAGATTTCTCTTTAAACAGCAGGGCTAAATCCCTCCCTGCATTTTGGCTGGATTCATTGTGCCCCATAAGTAATGCTATACTACTCAAATATTAACCTTTTAGCATTAGTAGTTAAGAGAATACACTATTGCCTCATGAATCCAGGTGGTCCATACCGATCTCAACATTAAGTAGGTTTTTGACCTTGGAAGAAACGTTTGAATCCTGTGACTAAGATTTTCCTTTGTAAACCAGGAGAAATTACAATAGCTATTCCATACCATTGCTTTTGAGGATTACATAGACTTTTTGTGAAAAGCACCTTGGAACAGTGCATCACATACAGTAGATATTCAATGAAATTTATTTATTATTACAAGAGGAAAGAAAGAAAATTCTATCAATTATAGGAGGAGAAATAGACTGGACCCCAACATATTGTAGCTTGGAATGGACATTCAACTCAAATCAGCTGGGAATAAAACATATTATTCTGCATATATTAGCATTTAGTGACAAAAATAATAGTGACTTAAATAAAATGGAGACTTTTTTTTTCTCTGAAGATGTGCACATCAGAACGTTTCAGGAAGAAAGAAGCTTAAACGGAAGAGAAGGGAACTTCCTCTCAAGCTTAGAGGATAGAACTGATTCTTACATAACACAATTATTGAGACTTGACACTTTTTAAGCACAGAAATTGTTTGGTAAAGCTTTATTATCTCATTTTTCAAGCCACATTTTGAACATTCAATAGCCACATGAGACTAATAACTACCTTATTGGAGAGTACAGGTATATAAAATATATATAACTGCAGGAAGTCCATAGTGCTGCTATAGACTTCCTTAGGACTGTCCTCCTCCCACCTTCGGAGGCGCACAGTCCTTCCATCCATATCTACTGTATTCTTGTTACTTTTTATTTTTGTGGGTACATAGTAGGTGTATATATTTATGACGTCATGAGATATTTTTGTACAGGCATGCAATGTATAATAATCACGTCTTGTAAAATGGGATATCCATACCCTCAAGCATTTATCTTTTGTGTTACAAACCATCCAATTATACTTTTTTAGTTATTTTAAAATGTACGATTAAATTTTTATCGACTATAGTCCCCCTGTTGTGCTATAAAATACTAGATCTTTTTCATTGATTCAAACTATTTTTTTGTACCCATTAACCATCCTCACTTCTCCCCCCACCCCTACTTCCACCCCCTACTACCATTCCTAGCCTCTGATAACCACTCTTACCTCTATCTCCATGTGTTCAATTGTTTTGATTTTTACATCCCCAAAATAAGTGAGAACGTGCAATGTTTGAATTTCTGTGCCTGGCTTATTTGACTTAACATAATGACTTCCAGTTCTGTCCATGCTGTTGCAAATGACAGGATCTCATTCTTTTTTTATGGCTGAGTAGTACTTCATTGTGTATAAGTACCACATTTTCTTTATCCATTCATCTGTTAATGAACACCTAGGTTGCTTCCAAATCTTGGCTATTGTGAACAGTGCTGCAACAAACACGTAAGTGCAAATATCTCTTAGATATCTGATTTCTCTACTTTTGAGGATACACCCAACACTGGGATTGCTGGATCATACAGTAGCTCTATTTTTAGTTCTTTTAGGAACCTCCAAACTGTTCTCTGTAGTGGTTGTACTAATTTACATTCCCACCCACAGTGTAAGAGGGTTCCTTTTCTCCACATCCTCACTGGCATTTGTTATTGCCTGTCTTTTGGATATGAGCCATTTTAACTGGGGTGAGATGATGTCTCATTGCAGTTTTGATATGTATTTCTTGATCAGCAATGTTGGGTACGTTTTAATACACCTCTTTGCCATTTGTATGTCTTTGAGAAATGCCTATCCAAATCTTTTAACTATTTATTGATCGTATTACTAGATTTTTTTTTCTATGGAGTTGTTTGAGTTTCTTATATATTCTGGTTATTAATATCTTGCACATGAAGAGTTTGCAAATATTTTCTCCCATTCTGTGCATTGTCTCTTCACTTTGTTGATTGTATTCTTTACTGTGCAGAAGATTTTTATCATGATATGATCCCATTTGTCCATCTTTGCTTAGGTTGTCTGTACTTGTGGGGTATTGCTCAAGAAATTTTTGCCCAGAACAATGTCCTGGAGAATTTCCCCAATTTTTTATTGTAGTAGTTTTAGAATTTGAGGTCTTAGATTTAATTCTTTAATCCATTTTGACTTGATTTTTGTATATGGTGAAAGATAGGGGTTTAGTTTCATTCTTCTCCATGGGGATATCTAATTTTCCCAGCATTGTTTGTTGAAGAGACTGTTTTTTTCCCAGTGTATGTTCTTGGCATCTTTGTCTAAATGAGTTTGCTGTAGGTGTGTGGATTTGTTTCTGGGTTCTCTGTTCTGTTCATTGGTCTATGTGTCTGTTTTTATGCCAGTGCTGTGCTGTTTTGCTTCCTACAGCTCCACAGTATAATTTGAAAGCAGGTAATGTAATTCTTCCAGTTTTGTTCTTTTTGCTCAGGATAACTTTAGATATTCTAGGTCTTTTGTGGTTCCATGTAACTTTTGGAATTGTTTTTCTATTTATGTGAAAAAGGTCATTCGTATTTTGATAGAAATTGCATTGAATCTGTAGATTACTTTCGGTAATATGGACATTTTAACAGCATTGATTTTTCCAATCCATAAACATGAAACATATTTTCATTTTTTTATGTTCTTTGCAATTTCTTTCATCAGTATTTTATAGTTTTACTTGTAGAGTTCCTCAACTTTTTTGGTTAATTCTTAGGTATTTAATTTTATTTCTTGCTATAGTAATTAGGATTACTTTTTAAGTTCTTTTTCCAATTCTTCACTGTTGGCATATAGAAATGCGACTGATTTTTATATGTTGATTTTGTATCCTGCAACTTTACTAAATTTCTCAGTTCTAATATTTTTTTTTTTTTTTGCTGGAATCTTTAGGTTTTTCCAAATATAAGATCGTATCATCTGCAAATAAGGATAATTTGACTTATTCCTTTCCAATTTGGATTCTATATTTTTTTCTCTTGTCTGATTGCTCTAGGTAAGACTTCTAGTACTATGTGAAGTAACCGTGGTAAAAGTGGGCATCCTTGTTGTGTTCCAGATCTTAGAAGAAAGGCTTTCAGTTTTCTCCATTCAGTATGATACCAGCTGTGGGTCTACTGTGGAGGTGTGTTTCATCTATACTAAGTTTTGTTGTTGTTGTTGTTGTTGTTTTGTTTTTTGAGACAAAGTCTCACTCTGTTGCCCAGGCTGGAGTGCAGTGGCACAATCTCGGCTCACCACAACCTCTGCCTCCTGGGTTCAAGCAATTCTCCTGCCTCAGCCTCCTGAGTTGCTGGAACTAGAGGCATATGCCACTGTGCCTGGCTAATTTTTGTGCTGGAACTAGAGGCATGTGCCACTGTGCCTGGCTAATTTTTGTATTTTTAGTAGAGATGGGGTTTCATTATGCTGGCCAGGCTGGTCTCGAACTCCTGACCTTGTGATCCACTCGCCTCAGCCTCCCAAAGTGCTGGGATTACAGGCATAAGCCAACACACTCAGCCAATACCCAGTTTTTTGAGGGCTTTTTATCATGAAGAGATGTTGAATTTTATCATATGCTTTTTTACCATCACTTGAAATGATGATATGTTTTTTGTGAACAATCTAAAAAAGAAATTTGAAAAGTAATCCCATTTATGATAGCCACACATAAACTTTGTTTTCTGGTTGTTTCATGGTCTGCTCTTACTTCTTTTCTTCTTTACTGTCTTCCTTTTAGTAAAAGTGATTGTCTCTGATTGTATGATTTAATTTCTTTCTTTTGTGTCTGTGTATCCATTGTATGTTTTTCAATTTGAGGTTACCTTGAGGGATGCAAATACTATCTTATTACCTATTATGTTAAACTGATGACAACTTAACACTGATTGCATAAACAAACACATAAAAAGAAAATTAATACAAACTCTACAGTTTAACTTTATTCTCCTACTTTTTAACTTTTTGTTGTTTCTCCTCATGCCTTATTACATTGTCTATGTCGTGGAAAGTCGGTGTAGTTACTGATTGGTTCATTTTTAGTCTTTCTACCTGAGTAGTTTACAACCAATGATTAAAGTGGTATAAATTCTGTATTTTTCTGTTTACTTACTATTACCAGTGAATGTTGTACCTTCAGAGGATTCCTTATTGCTCATTAACATCCTTTTCATCCAAACTGAAGAATTCCCATCAGCATCTCTTCTAGCAGAGGCCTGGTGTTGATAACATTCATCAGTTTTTATTTGTCTAGGAAAGGGTTTATTTCTCCTTTATGTTTGAAGGATATTTTCACTGGATATACTATTTTAGAATAAAAGTTTTTTTCTTCAGCACTTTTAATATGGCATGCCACTCTCTCCTTTTCCACTGAAAAGTCTGTTTCCAGAAGTATTGGAACTCCATTGTATGTTACTTCTTTCATTTATCTTGCTGCTTTTAGGATCCTTTCTTTATCCTTGACCTTTGAGAATTTGATTATTAAACGGCTTGAGATAGTCTTCTTCAGGTCAAATCTTTTTGGTGTTCTATAACGTTCTTGTATTTCTTTCTTTTTTTTTTTTTTGAGACGGAGTCTCGCTCTGCCACCCAGGCTGGAGTGCAGTGGCCGGATCTCAGCTCACTGCAAGCGCCGCCTCCCGGGTTCACGCCATTCTCCTGCCTCAGCCTCCCGAGTAGCTGGGACTACAGGCGCCCGCCACCTCGCCCGGCTAGTTTTTTGTATTTTTTAGTAGAGACGGGGTTTCACCGTGTCAGCCAGGATGGTCTCGATCTCCTGACCTCGTGATCCGCCCGTCTCGGCCTCCCAAAGTGCTGGGATTACAGGCTTGAGCCACCGCGCCCGGCCTGCGTTCTTGTATTTCAATGGTGATATTTTTTTCTGGGTTTAGCAAGTTCTCTGATATTATCCCTTCGAATAAACTTTTTATCCCTATACCTTTCTCCCCTTTCTCCTTAAGGCCAATAACTCTTAGATTTGCTCTTTTGAGGCTATTTTCCAGATCTTGTAGGTGTGCTTTCTTGTTTTTTATTCTTTGTTCTTTTGTCTCCTCTCACTGTGTATTTTCAAATAGCCTATCTTCAAGCTCACTCGTTCATTCTTCTGCTTGATCAGTTCTGATATTAAGTGACTCTGACACGTTCTGTAGTAAGTCAGTTACATTTTTCAACTCAAGAATTTCTGCTTAATTCCTTTAAATTATTTTAATCTCTTTATTAAATTTGTCTAACAGAATTCTGAGTTTTCTTTGTGTTATCTTGATTTTCTTTGTTTCCTCAAAAGAGCTATTTTGAATGCTCTGAAAGGTCACATGTTGTCTATTTCTCCAGCATCTGTCCCTGGAGGCTTATTTAGTTCATTAGGTGAGGTCATGTTTTCCCGGATGTTGATACCTGTATAGGTTCTTTGCTGTCTTAGCAGTGAAGAGTTAGGTATTAATTGCACTCTTCACACTCTGGGTTTGTTTGTGCCCTTCCTTCTTGACAAGGATTTCCAGGTATTCAAAGGGACTTGGGTTTTTGCAGACTTGTAGGTGTACTGCCTTGGTGGTCTTGAATATGATCTGGTTCACCAGGAAGAGATTTCTTGTTATTTTCCCCTTGTTTTCCCCAAACAAAGGGACTCTCTCTTTGTGTTGAACCCCCTGGAACTGGGGGTGTGGTGTTGCAAGTACTCTTCTTTCCGTGACCACAAGAACTGTGCTGGGTCAGAACAAAAGCTATAACAGCATTGGGTTTTGCCCAAGGCCCACTGCACTGCTACCTGTAACTGCTACCTGGCTACCACTTATGTTCACTCAAGCCTGTAAGGCTCTACAATCTGCAGGTGATAAAGCCAGCTAGGTCCGCGTCCTTCCCTTTAGTGTAGCAAGTTGCCCTGGGCCCTGGGGGAGTCTAGAGATGCTATTTGGGAGCCAGAAATTTGAGTCAATAATCTTAGAAACTTACCTAATGTTTGATTTCATTTCAGCTATGTTGACCCTCTAACCACAATATAAAGTCCTTCCCACTCTTCTCTTCCCTTCTGTAGTCACAGGAGCCTCTCCCTGTGGGCACTACCACAACCAGCTCACGAGGGCATTCTTCCGGTCCATCACCAATATTTGCTTAAAGCCCAAGGACCGTTCCGTCAGTCTATGGTGAAAGCTGCCTGGCCGGGACTCACTCTTCAGGACAATGGGCTCAACTCTGTCCCAGGGCAGGTCCAGAACATGCAGTCCAAGAGCCTAGGCCTGGATTCGTGGACCCTAAGTGCCTGCTTGTTACTTTACCCCACTGTGGATGAGCTGATATCTAAGGTACAAGCGAAAGTCCCTCTTACTTTCCACTTTGCTTTTTTCCAGTAGAAAATCCTTCACTGTAGCCACCACCACTGGGAATGTGCTGGGTCACATCCGAATGCAGCACATTTTAGAACCCAAGGCTCGTGGCATACCACCTGAGATTTGCTATTGGTTATTTAGGGTCCAAGGGCCCTTTGGTTAGCAGGTGATGAGTCCTTCCAGGAGTGAGTCCTCCCCTTCAAGGCTGCAGTTTCCCTTGTGGCCTAGGGTGTGTCTAGAAATATCATTTGGAAGCTGGGTCCTGGAATGGTGGTTTTATAACTTCACCTCGTCGCCTATTCTACTATGGCTACGCAGCTATTCAGGATGCAAGGCAAAGTCCTCTTTATGCTTTGCTCTCCATCCCTTAAGCAGAAGGAAGGAGACACTTTCATTACTGCAAGCCGCACTGCCTGGGCTTGGTGGTGGGATGACACAAGGACTCCTTTAGCCAGCCCACCTATTGTCTCCCTAGGTCACATGTCACTCTACTCCTCTGGCTCTGAGCCTAGCCGAGCAGTAGGAGTTGCCTAGGAACTGCAGTCCTTGTGTCCTATACTGCCTTTCAAATTTACCCAGCACTGCAGAGCACTTTGGCCCATGGTGGCAAGTCTTGCGGAGAAGCTTGAGTTTCAACCATTGGAATGGGCAATTCCTACCTGGTTAGGTCCAAATGCTCCTTCCCTGTGTGGTAACTGGCTGAGCCCAGCACCGCACTACTTTCTGCTATGACAGGGCAGCACTGAGTTCAATGTAATGTTCCCCTATCACTGCACTGTCCCTCCCCCAAATGCACAGACTCTCCCCGCTATACTGAGCTGCCAGAAGATGGGGAGGGGGTGGCATTGGCAAATGAAGACTGTCTCTCCTGCTAGCCTCAATGCCTTTTTCCAAGGTATGAAGTTAAAATGAGGTACTGTGACTGCTCACCTAATTTTTGGTTCTTCTGATGGTGCTTTTCTGTGTGCAGATAATTGTTAAAATTTGGTATTCCCGTAAAGGGTATAATTGACGTGGGCTTCTATTCCACCCTTTTGCTCTGCCCTCTTTGCTACTGTATTCTTGCCTGATCTTTAATCTACAAAAAGTTTCTGTTCATATTTAATGTAAAACAAATTCACAAAGAGGACTCAACCTAATGCCCTCTTACATAACAATTTTGAATTTGGGAACTGTCTGTCATGGTGAGTTTTTATATTCTTCACTCTCATGAAATTGTTTAGTCTCACACAGTATACTCTTTAGGATCCCATTACTGGTTCTCCTTCTCATGCAATGATATGAGCTATAGATCCAGCAGAAGTCAGTTCCCTCTGTTGTTTGCCCTGTTTCATAATCATATTCATGGTCTATCCACACAAGGCACAATCAACACACATCTCTCCAGGAAGCATTTTTTTTTTTTAGACTGAAAATCATGTTTCACCTTCCTGACACCACTACAACCTAAAACTCTTACATGGCTTCCTGTTTTTTCTTAGAATATGGCCAATAACATCTAACATATATTTAAAGTTTTTCTTTGTGTCTAATGCTCTTCCATTTGGTTGCAGGAGTTACTTTGTAAATCCTCAAAACAGTCGTGTGAGGCAGTTATTATTGTCACCTGCCCCCACTGTGACACATGGTGTAAATGAGAAAACAGAGTTAGGGAGAGGTGATTTAACTCTCTCAAGATCACACAGCCAATAAATGACAGGGTAGATATTGAAAACTAAGTTGACTGAAACCAACAATAAGCAATCAGATTATCATACTTGGATTGCCTCACATAGCAACTAGAGTATGTCAGCCCCTATAATAATGCCCTTGAGGGAGCAGCCTTAGAAGAGACTGAAATTTAGATTCCTGCAGCTAACTGGTTAGGAGGAGAGACTAAACTAGAACACACACATCTTGTCTTACTGTTCTGTTCCCTGTACTATCTTGTTGTTTATCCTGTGCAGGCATTACATTATAAAGTGGTATAATAAGCAGAAGAATCATACAAAAGTATTTACAACCTATTATGTATCATACTCTCTCCTGGACACTAAGGAAAAGTTTCAAATCTTACAAATTACAGATCCAGATATTATAATGAATTGCCAAGTAATGGAATCCCAGTTGACCATACTCTTAATTGACTGAGACCTTCTTATGCATAGTTGCATTTTGCATAAACAAAAATTTCATTATGTCACAAATCCCATTGCATGAAGCCCATTTTCTTTTAAATGTTATTTGCTCAGACTGCGGCAGCCTGGCATCATACAGGCAAGCATAATGCCTCCATTAACTATTGTGCCCAAAATTTCATAGTTGTGGCATAACAAGCTTTAGAATTTATAGAACAATTATAGAATTATAGAACAATCAAGGCTTTATAGAACTGCCATAACTGCTAGCTTCAACACCACAGGTAGGATTTTAGGAAATGCTCGTGCTACTATTGCAAATACTTTCAACGGTATTTTGTCGTCGTTTTGTTTGCTTGGTTGGTTGGCTGATTTTGTCCATTTTCGAGCAAAGTTTGCTCCCTTTGTTTTCCACTCCTGTATAACATTGACAGCTATCTAAACATCTTTGTATCTATAAAAGTGTTTAGGACATGCCAGTTGCTTCAACAAACTTACCTCATGCAATCCTCATAATAATCCTCAATTGTAAGATGAAAAAACTGAGGCTCAGCATGATGAAATAACTTGCTCAAGGTATAACAGCAAATGATGAAACAAATACTGAATCCTATTTTGTTGACCTGAAAACTTATACTTCAAAAACAATTCTATTCTGACCTCTTCAACCAGGCCCTCCCTTTCCAAATTATTTTCTCTCTTTCTTGGAGCTGTGTAGGACAGTAAAAGTAATCCCCAGGATGATGGTATTTGGATGTCACGAAGATTATGTCTTTTAGCTCCCTCCATCCATTATAAATTAAATTAATCATTCTAATTTTTGCATAGAATAAAATGAGACATCAGATGGCCAGGTGAAAAGTCCAAGTCCAGCTTTCATTTTCCCACTCTTCTTTTTGTGATGAGGGTGAAGGGTACTCTCACTCACTTTCCTTTTTCCTTTGATTAACAACTTTCTGTTTATATAGTATTCTTTACTGTTCTCTTCCCTCCCACCACTACTGTCTCCTCTTCATTCTCGTTTTCTTTCCAACATTTGTTAATGTGATTTAGGAAAAAGTCACAGGATGTCTGTTTCAGATCAAATACTAGCCCTGCCACTTAATGGAATTCAATAGGATTATGCAGCATTTTAACCTTGAATCTGTTTCCTCACCTATAAAATTCAATAGATATTCCCAAAGATCCTTCCCAGAACTTCTATTTTATAATGTTGATGATATTTCTTTCAGACACTCTAGGCATTTATAAAATTTTATTCTATGGATTCTGTCCTGATGTTCCCACATTTCCGGACTGCTCTACCTAACCTTAATTTCCTAATCTTTTATCTACCAATGGCAAGTCATTAAGCATTTGAAATGGAAATACACATCTTGTTTTATTGCATTTCAGCTCTCCATCTGGCTTTTGCAATTGGAATTTAGTGGCAAATGTGATTTTGAGCTTTGGGGGGCTATATGTGAGTAAGAAATACTGATGCCATCAGTGCTTGTGTCTATACAACTCTGAACTTTGTAGTCTATATCATTTGCTGGGAAACAGATGGGAAAGGAAATAATTCTGAAACTCCCTCAGCATGAGGGGGAGAGAGAGAAGGAGAAAGAAAAAGAGAAAGAGAACCATACAAACCATTTGTACAATTACCGGTGTGGGAAAAAAAAAATACTTCATTTGGAGAAAGATAGTCTTTGCCTTTTGAGAAAAGCACAGTGTTGCATTATATAATGGAGTGTTTGATAACTCTAGAAATCACTGGGGAAAAAACGGGTTTAAAGTTAAGGAATGAAGGAGGAAATTAGAAGGATTGCAGTGGGAGGTATGAAAATATGCTTTTCCTTTTAATTATTCTGGTGACCCAAATCAATATTCCGTAGACATTGGTTCTATTTCACAATTTAAGTCGGAAAGCCTTTCTAGGACGATAGGAGAAGCCTGAAGTTGGTCCCTGAGGTAGAAACTGCCAAAAAGTCAAAGTATAAAATGGAAAGAGTCATGGAACACTGACATTGTCACTGGCCAACACAACTCTATGGGAAGAGGTAGTCCAACAATTGCAATTAGTTGCAGCAATACTTTTTGTTTTTGTTTTTGTTTTTTTTTTTGGTCTGCTCTTGCTGTGTAATCAATGGTCCTCAAAATAGGTATCACAAAACAATAATTTATGATCATTCCGAGGTTTGTAGGTTAAGTAGTGGTTTGCTGATCTAGTCTGGACTTGATTGGGCATCTGTGCTGTGAGCTGTGGGGTGGGGTGGGCTGGGCCCAGCTCCCGACTCCATGATGGATGGAGTTTTGTTCCACGTTTTAGGACTTCGACGGAACATCAGACTATCCAGAGCATGTTCTTATTCTACCAATGTCAGTAGTACATGGAAAAAAAAAACAAGATGAAATATGAAAAACTTCTTGAGGTTTTGAGGTCTAAGCTTATACATGGCATAAAATCAGTAAAATCAGTTCCTGCCATATCCCATCAGCCAAAGTAATCAGGATTTTCCAGTTATCCATAGCTGTAAAACAAAATGTAATAGCATTAAAAAAATAAACAGCTATTTTACTGTCCTCTCAGATTATGTTGTCTAAACATTTAGGAAGGACATAGTATGGATATCTCTTCTCTACTCTATGATGTCTGATCTTCACCTGAGATGATTCAAAAGACTTGAATAGTTGGATAGGAGATCTTCCAAGATGACCTTTTTACGCATATTCCTGGTGAGTTGGTCTGGCTATAGAACAGACTCAGCAAGAAATGCTGAACAGGGTATCTGAACATGACCTTTCTGACCTCAGAGTTGTTGGGCTTCTCACATGGTGACTCTGGGCTCTTCAAACAAGTGTGTCAAGAAACCAGATAGGACCTGCATGACATCTACCAACCTAATCTCAGAAGCTACCCAGTGTGTCTTATGTTATGTTTATTAGCTCCAAGCTAATCATGAAGGCCAACTGAGATTCCAGGGGAAAAGTATTCACTCCCACTTGTTAAGGAGAGTTTCAGAGATTTGTGATTCATTTAAACCACTATGCACGGCTAAGCCCAAACTCAAGTTTCAAAGTGTGTTCTTCCTCCAGAGAAAAGGATTGCACAGTAATTTGGCATCAACCATTGTCACAGGGAATTGAGAAGTACTAGATAAGAAATTAATAGCCATAAGGAATAGGTGGAAACTTTTTAGTAACCATGGAGATTTTATCCAGGTGACTAATTTTTTCACACGTGAGGAGTATGGAAACTACAAATGGTTCTCAGGGAGATGACATCTCAAGGTCACTCCATGGAGTCCAGATTTATACCACAAACACTTGGGATTAAGTTCAAGCAGTTGCATTGGTAGGTAAGATACCCGAGACAAGAAGCCCAGTCATGAAAATTAAGCCCAAACAATGTGATTGGCACCCTCAGTACCAGATCTGAAGGAACAAGACTAAAGATCTTATTTCCCTGATACAGTTAAACTGACACTACACCTCCTCTAACTCAGTATGCTTGAGCTCTGACGCTGGGATTTCTAGATCAGCAAATGGGGAGTTATCAGTATAGCATGGAAAGTATGGAAATACAGCAGCCAAGACTCTCTCATAAATAGAATATTTCTAGACATACTTTTAACAATATATTTGAGATAAATAAAAATTTACTTGTTAAATTTCAGTTTTATTGATCAGAATTATCTTACACTAGAATAGTTGTTTATGAGATACCTTCTACAAATATTCCAGAAACTAGTAAAACCTGCTTTGTTGTCAAAGTTATACACTCTATAAAAACGTAAAAGTTGAACATATTCAGTGATATTTTTATCTCCTCTGAAAATAACAGAACTAACTTATTGATTTAAACATATGAGTATTTTTTTCTACAAATTAAGATTTTTTTTTTCTAATAGCATGCTCCATGTCAGATTTACTAATAGTAATAACAAAACTGAAGTCTTACAGGGGATGGAAATTCTAAACTTCCAGATGTAAAATCTTAAAAATGCCAAGAATCACAGTGAAAAATAAGAGTGTTTTTAAAGCTTCCTTGCCAAAACTCTAGGATATGACAATTTCACTCAGGAGTCACTATTATCATCATTTTTCTTATTATTAACACAAGCTGGGCAGGCCTTGACAGAAGATTAGCTTGCAATCAGTTTTTGGTTAGAATTTCCAAAACAAATACCATGAATAGTTAATGAACATCAAGGTACATCTGTTTAATAATAATAACCTCAGTTCTACATTAATTATTTAAAAATCTCTGGTATCCTTATAAGATTTCTGGAGATACAGCTTTGTACTTAGATTGATCACAGGGACCTTGAGGAAGATTTTCTTTTCACATCAAGATTTTGATTCTCTGAGGCACAGAGAAATAAAACTCATCATTTTTTCCTGTGCCTGGAATTATGGTCTCTACCCAGTATTCTGATTATTTAAATACAGATAATTCATAAATATGCATTTCAAATACCCATTGCTCCTCAAAGCAATTTTGACCACCACGTAACTTTCACTGCATCTGTTCATAATACTTAGTTTTTTTTTTTTTTTTTAGAGACGGAGTCTCACTCTGTCACCCAGGCTGGAGTGCAATGGCATGATCTTGGCTCACTGCAACTTCTGCCTCCTGGGTTCAAGCAATTCTCTGCCTCACCTCCCAAGTAGCTGGGATTACAGGAGCCTGTCACCAAGCCCAGCTAATTTTTGTATTTTTAGTAGAGACGGAGTTTCAACATCTTGGCCAGGCTGAGCATATATGTATCTATCACATTTTTCTTAGCCACTCATTGACTGATGGGCATTTGGGCTGGTTCCACATTTTTACAATTGTGAATTGTGCTGCTATAAACATGCATGTATCAGTATCTTTTCTTATAATGACTCTTTTCCTCTGGGTAGACACACAGTAGTGGGACTGCCAGATAAAATGGTAGATCTACTTTTTGTTCTTCAAAGAATCTCCGCACTGTTTTCCACAGTAGTTGTACTAGTTTATATTCCCACCAGCAGTGTGAGTGCTCCCTTTTCATGACATTCATGCCAACGTCTGTTATTATTTATTTATTTATTTATTTATTTATTTTATTATGGCCATTCTTGCAGGAGTAATATGGTATCACATTGTAGTTTTGATTTACATTTCCCTGATAATTAGTGATGTTGAGAATTTTCTTCATATGTATGTTTGCCATTTGTTTATCTTTTTTTGAGAATTGTCTATTTACTTTCTTAGCCCACTTTTTGATGGGATTGTTAGTTTTTTTCTTGCTGATTTGTTTGAGTTCCTTGTAGATTCTGGATGTTAGTCCTTTGTCAGATGCATAGTTTGAGAAGATTTTCTCCCGCTCTGTGGGTAACTACAACCACAATTTCTGACTCCAAATTGCCCTATAGTCTCCTACCCCTCCCAGCCTCCTTGAGTATGTTATTTTCTTTTCCTGGAAGACCCTTCATGATTTCTTTCTGTTTAATTCTACTTACCTTTTACAACTCAGCCCTAGGAACATCTCTCTTTTGAAGATTTCTCTGAACACTTCCACACCTTTCTTTTTCACGTAGTTATTTCTTTTTCTAAGATCTCTATGTTCCAACAATATTATAATGTTACTAAGAATATTAAATATGATAATAGCTGTGAAGCAATTAATAGTGCATTAGTACTAACAGACACCAAAAATTATTTCTTAATTTTTTTAAATTTATTTTTAAAATAAAATTTAAATTTTAAAAATACTTTTTAATTATTAAAAAATTATCAAATTATTTAAATTTTAAGTTTTAAAAAATTTAAAAATAATTTTTAAAATTTATTTTTAAAATCATTATCAAGTATATACTCTATTATTCTCTTACTCCTTTATAAAGTATCTCCCAGTTGTTCAACCATAATGCCTGATAGTTTGTTTTTCACAGGTAAGTCTGTCTTTAACGTCTTCACTGAATATGGAATAGACGGGATGATCAAGCAAAAGGTGCTGTTTATAATACCATTTTATTTATTCGGAAAATTCTCATATATTTTTGGATGAGATTTTATATTTGAAAAAGCTTCTATACACAAGCTGTATCTTGATTCAAGTATAACACTTTGTATAACTTCAGGAACTTCTGATTACACATCTTTTACCTTGATCAATAATGCATACTGGTTACAACTGTATGCACAGTCTTTTCTCTAGGAATGCCAACAACTAAGTTACGTAAGATGAAATATAAGTGACAAAATATTGTTATTGCTTCTATCACCCTTTTAGGAAATATGTGTAATATGGTAAATTTTGTCTTCAAGTTTTATCCTTGTGGATGCTGGGAACCTGATTGCAGTATATGCACAGCCATGTTAAAATGTTACAACTGGGGTAATTGTGAGAAGGTGGAGGGTGGTGATTATGGATAAGACCATGGAGATAGATGGCCTGGCTTTTAATTTCATTTCTGTGCTGATAATTTGACCTTGAACAAGTTGCTTAATTTCCTCATGATTCAATATGCTTGTGCAAAAATAATAATGATAGGATTTGTCTCCCAGCATAGTTGTGAGAGTTAAAGAGGATGTAGGAGCTACACTACTCACTACAGTGCTCCCCACATAGCAGGCACTCAGTAGGTCTTGATCATCATTATTTTGATCACCTTTGGAGCCCTTTTCATCATCCTGCGACAGAAGCCACACATTACTGGGTACCTGGTGGCACCCAGTCCATTATTCCTTCCTAGTTTGGTGCTTTACTCTTAGTGCGTGCAGCCCAATCTCAAAGTCAAGTTTCTCAAGGTCTTCACTTCTCTAAACTGACTGGCATATGTGGTATATAGAAAGTACACAAGCCTATAAAAAGATTGGAGACTTCATGCTCCAATCAGGCGCAATCCATCTTTGAGATTTCATAATAGAGAATAGAGAACAAAGATATCATAAACAAAGGCTAATTTCTTAAAAATCTCTTTCTTATTTAGAGCAGGAAAGACTTCCACGTGGAGACATTAGGACTTAAATAGTCACAACTATGCACATGTCATTGAAGAAGCAGCTGAGATTTCTTCATGTATTTGCTTGCAAGCTGTTTGTTTTCTCCTGTCTATTCCAGCTGGAAGTTGCTTATAGCCTCTCTCAGAAGGACTTGTCAGCACAAACAATGCAGATTGCAAAATGAGAAAATCTGAAACAAATGCACGTGCTCAAATCTCCCAGGTAAATATGCTTCCCAATAAAATATTTTTCTTTGCAGCCTCCTGTACCAAAATAATAATCTTTTTCTGTAGTTCTAAACCATTCTGAATCTGTGTCCATGTGAAGGCAGGACATTTGTGGAAGGAGAGACTCCACATCAACGTGATTTCTGGTCCCTGAAGACTACTTCATGTATTTACGATTCAAGCTATTCAAGGAGTCTGTCATAATTGGGCTAAGTTCTTTGACCACTGGAGCACATGAGCTGACTTAAAAAATGAAGGAATACCAACAAAAATGAAAGGGTCTGTCATAAAGACAAGTTGCTGAGAAATGTGTGTGATTTGAAAAATAAGATGATGGCCGGACACGGTGGCTCACGCCTGTAATCCCAGAACTTTGGGAGACCGAGGTGGGCAGATCACAAGGTCAAGAAATCGAGACCATCCTGACCAACATGGTGAAACCCCGCCTCAACTAAAAATACAAAAATTAGCTGGGCCTGGTGGCATGCGCCTGTAGTTCCAGCTACTTAGGAAGCTGAGGCAGGAGAATCGCTTGAACCCCAGAGGCAGAGGTTGCAGTGAGCTGAGATCATACCACTGCACTCCAGCCTAGCGACAGAGCAAGAGTCCATCAAAAAATAAAAAAGAAAAAAAAAAAGAAAAATAAGAGGATATATCCAGTATCAGCAAGCCTGTGCTAATTCTGGGCTTGAAACTAAGTCACAAAAGGAGGCTAGGTAGACCCATAGGGTGCACAATAAAAGCTAAGATGTTGCAGTTAGTATGCTAAAATTCAACAACGATGATAGCTGATATACATAGAATAGTTACTGTGTTCCAGGAGCCTTTTCATTTT
Organism: Macaca fascicularis; assembly: GCF_037993035.2. Taxonomy (NCBI): domain Eukaryota; kingdom Metazoa; phylum Chordata; class Mammalia; order Primates; family Cercopithecidae; genus Macaca; species Macaca fascicularis. The sequence goes on from NC_088394.1 coordinate 56,628,484, forward strand.
ATCCCAACAACACTCCAGTGAGAAGATTGCCATTTCTATCCAATCTATGTATATAAAGAAACTCCTGAACAGAGATATTTACTAAGTGCCCAAGTTAAGACACATTCTATGTACTGTAGCCAAGCCTTCCATTGGGCCACATTGTCTCTAGAACCCACACTCTTAATGGCTGGACATTTTTTTCACTGGGATTAGAAAAAGAGGGTAGAGAGGAGAATAATGAGCTTGAGGGTGTGTCTACCTTTAATTTTCTAGCAGTTCATATAAGGTTAATACTCATGTATAGCACAACAACAACAGAAAAAGCAAAATAATTCTCATCACCCAGATAGAGAATTTAAATTATGGAATATAAGTTGCCAGCATATAATGATGCCAAGACTGAGAATAAATAATGAAGGAGGGAAAAAATGCTGAGTCACTGTCCTTGTGATGATTAGTGGGCCAGAAAAAGGGCCATATAAAAGAGGTCATCAGTTCTGTGCTTTTCACTTTCCCAGACCAGATAGTGGGAAATAGGCTCCCAAAATTATGATAATTATGTCTGACCACATGTATAAAACCTCATGTTATTAATGATAATGATAATAAGTAGTTCTTCAGACACAATTCCATAACTGGGACAATTTCCTTTAGCATATATATATTCATAGCATTATTGTTCTTTCCACTTATTATAGCTATTGTTCCTTTATGTAACTCTCTTTTATGAATTGCCTACTGGACTTAGGCTCTCATTCTGTAAGGTAGGGTATTTACATTGCTTTTGAATCAACATTATAGCTCTTGAGTATTAACATAAACTATACAATAAGTATCCTTCCAGTAAGTTAAAAGGATGGGTTTGATTTTCTGATTTCCAAGCCTAAAGCTTATCAGAGCATGTGGTAGTGGAAGTCGTCGTAGTTTTAATGGGGAGAAAAGATGGCTGATGGGAATGAAAAGGACAAACTACCCGGGAAAAACAACCAAAACCAAAACAAAAAAGCACAGAAAAACTAACATCAAGGCACCAAAACAACAAAAATAGAACTCAAACAGGGATGTTGGGCTAAAGCCTTCAGACATTCCTTTAAAAGAATAAATTGTGTTATGTGATTCAGTTGTCCTCACCTCATCCATTTCAGTGTATCACTATTTGTGGGAGATGAATAAACTATGAGGAGGAGTAGTTGAGGATTTTGTAAAAATGACATTTTTTTACAAATACACACACATACACACACACACAGAGAAATAAAGAAATAATTGTTTCTTCAACCACTGTTGGGGAGGAAAAAAACAGTAACAAATGCACAATAACTATAACTAGTCTCTTTTTCAAAGATGAGACAAAGTAAGATTAACCTAGAGAGGAGGACTTGAGCTGTTTCCTTTTGCATACAAACCTCAAATCTTTCCTAAACAATTAGTTTTGGTTGTATTCCACAGTGCTCAAACTAATTCAATAACATTCCCTCGGGATTTCATCCCTCAGCTACTGTTGGCATCATCATTTTTCCCCACAAAGACTTGCATTGGAAGACAATGTTAATTAGCAAAAGATAATATAGCCTCAGTGAAAAGATCGTGTTCAATTTTCTGTACTAAATGCCATGTTGGATCTTTCTTTTAAGAGAAACATCATTTACGTTAGCACTAAAATTACAATCACAGCTCAATAGACACAGTGACGGCAATACAAATATAATGTTTTTAATAATTCCAAAGTGTCTAATTTTGTTTTTAGTGGTAAAATCAACACCAGGGCACTCTCCTTGTGGATATCTCTTATCTAAGATACAAACAAAAATCATCCTGGAAAAAGAGATATGGATATGATAAATTGTTTCTACTACCTGCCCGACTTTATTTGTGTTTTAGACCTATGATGTTGACATGTTCACATAAACAACATGATCTCCATATATCACACACATAAAAAGAAAGCCAAATTTCTTAGTAGTTATGAGCAGAAATATTAGAGTTACATATTTCTGGGATTTTGAGGCTGAGGCAGGAGAATGGCGTGAACCCGGGAGGCGGAGCTTGCAGTGAGCCGAGATCGCGCCACTGCACTCCAGCCTGGGCGACAGAGCGAGACTCCGTCTCAAAAAAAAAAAAAAAAAAAAAAAAAAAAAAAAAAGCACTCCAGTGCTGATAGATCTTGGGGAAGTTAATTAACCTTACCAAGGATTGGGTTTTTCATTTTAAAAATGAGAATACTAATTCCAAACTCACAGATACAGTGTCCAAGAAATAAGACCCTGATGAATGGAAAGTGCCTAGTACAGTAAATCCAGCATAAACCCAGTTATAGCACTCACAGTCCTGCTTCCTCCTTACATCCATTCAATCACATCCATATATGTCCTGACAGCATGCCAAGGGAGAGGGTCTTATATTCTTAAATGGAGAGATCCATGTAACCTCATCCCATAGGTTGAGGTTGCTATGTCATCTCCTTGGCATAGATGTGTTGAAACTTTCTATCACTTTCAAAGAGTCATGTCATTGGAGTAACCACAGGATTGTTAGTGAAAAGTAGCAGGACTCATGTTTACTCCTGCTATTTTGTTATGGTAATAACAATTAGTTAACACATTGCCTATAAAATTTTCCAGTTTGTTAATTGATATTAACTGGGTACATGTAGGTCTATAGATATTACATATATACTATAATACATATAATTATAATAATTCTGAATCATAATTAAACATACTCATATAATTCTGAATAATTCTGAAACATAAATATTTGGGACTAGAGCTTCCCGTGAGAAAACTTTGTGTGTGGCTTATAACTTTGGTTCTATGATGTAAAGGCAGTGTAATCCTTCAACGTTGTGTCTATGTTCTCTGAACCTCTGTCAAGTGGGAATGACAAATTTATAGCTTAGCAGTGAGAATTAAATTGCATCATATATCTCCAGCACTAAGAATGGGTATATGATAAGAATTCAATAAGAGTTAGAAGCTTTTCGGTTGTAGCTCTTATTACTCTTGTGTTTTATTATTGTTTTTGATATTATCATTGTGGTTGGGTAGCACTGAGTGGGCAAATACAATGGGCTCAGAAATCAAGAAAATCAAGGTTTAAATCTTTAAATCTCTTTCTGAGCTTAAATTGTAACATCTGAAAAATGATAATGTGACATCTGAACAAATTAGGTATTAACAATTATTTTTTTGTCTCAACTTCACTGGGCTAAAGGATGCCCAGATAGACAGTGAAAACATCACTTATGGATGCACCTGTGAGAATGTTTCCAGAAGAAATTAGCATTTGAATCCATACACAGAGTAAAGAATATCTGCCCTCACCAGTGTGAGTGAGCATCATCTTATCCATTGATGGCCCAGATAGAACAAAAAGGCAGAGAAAGGACAAGTGCTCTCTTTCTTTTCTTCAACTGGGACATCTATCTTCTCCTACCCTGGGAAATCAGAGCTCCTATGTGAGGCCTTTAGACTCTGGAATTAACACCAGCCTCCCTCCCCAACCCCCCATATGCTTTCCTGGTCCCTCCCACAATCCTCAGGCCTTTGAACTTGGACGGAATTACACCTCCAGCTTTTCTTTTTCTGTGTCTTGCAGTTGGTATATTGTAGGACTTCTTAGCCTCCATTATTTTGTGAGAAAATTCCCATAACAAAACTCTTCTTAAATATCTATGTATACTATTGGTTTTCTTTCTTTGGAGAACTCTGACTAATACATACATGGAAGGAACTTGCCTCAACATGGTGAAGTTCCTATATGAAAAGCCCACAGGGAACATCATGCTCAATGCTAAAAAACTGAAAGCTTCTCCTCGGAGATGTGAGACAAGACAAAAATGCCCATTCTCTCCACTTCAATTCAACATGGTACTGGCATTGCTAGGTAGAACAGTCAGGCAAGAAAAGAAATAAAGGAGATCAAAATCAGAAAATAAAAGGTAAAATTATCTCTGCAGATGTCATAATATTATCTATGGAAAACCAAAAAAGACTCCACAAAAATTATGAGAACTAATAAATAAATTGACAAACATATAGGATACAAAATCAAAATGCAAAACTCAGTTGTGTTTCTATACACTGGTAACACACTATCTGAAAGAAATATTAAGAAAACATTTTTATATGCAATAGCATCAAGCAGAATACAATATTTAAAAATAAACTTAACCAGTAAGTAAAAGACTGAGACACCAAAAACTATTTAAAAAATTGTAAAAAGAAATTAAAGTGAATCCAAATAAATGGAAAGACATCCCATGTTTATAGAGTAGATTAGTATAGTTAAAATTTCCATGCTACTGAAAGCAACGTACAAATTTGGTGTAATCCTGAACAAAATCTCAATAATGTTTTATATAGGAATAAATGAAACAATCCTAAAATGTATATGAAACCATAAAAGACCCAGAATAATGACACGAATTTTAAGCAAGAAGAACAAAGATGGGAGCATCACACTTTTTGATTTCAAAATATATTATAAAGCTACAGTATTCAAAACAGTGTGACACTGGCATAAAAATTGATATATGAGTCAATGGAGCAGAATAGAAAGCCCATAAATAAATGTACACATATATGGCTAATAGATATTTGACAAGAGTGCCAAAAATACACAATGGGAAAAGAATAGATTCTTCCATAAATGGTGTTGAGAAAACCGGATATTCACATACAAAAAAAAATGAAATTGGACTCTTATCTTATACCATACCCAAAAATCAACTCAAAATGGATTAAAGGCTTAAACACAAGACCTGAAAAACTATATTTCTTAGAAGAAAGCACTGTGGAAAAACTTTTTGACACTGCTTTTGGTAACGGCTTCTTGAATATGATACCAAAAGCACAAAAAACAAAATAAAAAAATAGACAAGACTACCTCAAATTTAAAAGGTGCTATACACACAGCAAAGGAAAAGAAAAAGAAAAAAAAGGCAATCTATGGAATAGGAGAATATACACATATATACACACACACACGTATATATATAAGTGTATATATATTATACACACACACATATATGTGTATATATATTCTGATAAAAGGTTAATCTCCAAAATATATAAGGAATTCCTACAACTCGATAACAATGCATAAAAACCCCACTTGATTAAAAAACAGTCATTTCTCCAAAGAAGAAATAGACATTTCTCCAAAGAAGACATAAAAATGACCAACAGGTATATTACTAATCATCAGGGTAATGCACAGCATAACCACAATGAGATGTCACCTGACACCTTTTAGGATGTCCATTTAAAAAAAAAAAAGATAATGGTTGGCAAGGATGTGGAAAAGTAAGGAACCCTTCCATAGTGTTGGTGGGAATATAAATTTAAACAGTATGAAGATTCCTAAAACAATTAAAAACAGAAATACCATATTATCAATTACTGTTCTGGAAATAATAATTAATACTCAAAAATGATCTTCTAATTTTATTATTCAAATTAATAATTATTATTCAAGTATTCAAAGAAGTTAAAATTAGGATCTTGACAAGATATCTGCACCTCTACGCTCACTGCAGTACTATTCATAATAGCAAAGAGTGGAGGCAGCTTCAATGTCTATCAGTAGATGAATGGATAAAGAAAATGTGGTCTATATATACAATGAAATATTATTCAGCCTTAGAAATAAAAAAATTCTGTCATTTATAACAACATGGATAAATCTGGAGGACATAATGCTAGGTGAAATGAGTCAAGCCATAGGACAAATGCTACCTGATAAAATTGACATGAGGAATCTAAAAGAGCCAAACTCATAAAAGCAGAGAACTGAATGATGATGTCCAGGGACTGGGGAGGGGAAATGGAAGGTAGTAGTCAAAGGTTACAGAGTTTCAGTTATGCAAAATGAGTAAGTTTCTGAGATCTACTGTATGTACAGCATAGTAGCTACAGTTAACAATACTGTATTATCTACTTAAAAATGTGTTGAGAGTGGAGAGCTTAAGTGTTACTCCCCCCACACACACACATACACACACACACAAACACACACATACAAAGATAATAAAGAAGGTAGATGTGAACTTTTGTAGCTGAGAGATATACTTATGACATAGATTTTAGTGATGGTTTCACAGGTGTATATTGTCTCCAAAACCATCAAGTTGTACAAATTCAATATGTATAGCTTTTGTACATCAATCATACCTCAATCAAGTGGTTTAAAAACAAAAAAAAGGACAGTTGTGATAAATAAAGGAATTTTGTATACAAAATAATTAGCATGGTGCCTGTTGGAAGCACACTCATACACATTAACATGTTTATATTTATGTTTGCAAATATATTACTCATAGTATATGTGTTATACATAACATTAAGTATATACTTTTTAATAATTTATATGTGACAGATTCTTGTCCTTGTTTTTCCTCTGCAATACTTTATGTGTTCATCTTATTTGTTTTCATGGGCATATTTGTTTCATGGGCTTGTTTCAATGGGCATAATAGTGAGACAGGAACACAAACAGAACTCAAAGACTACCCTTGATGTATATTTCATATTTGAAAGTGGAGAGAAGAAAGAAGTTTTATATTTCATTGACTACTGTCTGTCTGCTTGTATTTCTCTAGAGTCAAATGTTATTCTTTTACGGAACAAAACATATCATTGGCATGATTGTCCAAAACAAATAGCTTTCCTCAAACATTAATTGGGAACATTGGTGGCAAGAAAATTCCAACATCAAAATGGTCCACAGTCAGAGACAGTTCCTTTGTTTCTCTGTTCATCCATCAAGAATATGTTTTGTTTAATGTATTTGTATGGAGTTTTTAAAGAAAATAATCTTTTAAAAAAATAACCTATCTGGTTCTTCAGGCAACAATATCCCATTGGCAGAGCACAAGTCAATAAACATTAAATGAGTACTTCCTATGAATTAAGCTTCATGTTAGCTGTATCAACACAAAGATTATGTAACCCATGCACAGAAAATTATTTAATGTAGAGGAAAAGGTTGGTATGAGCAAACAGAAGCAATAGAAGCAATGAAGGACATTGAAGAGATTAGGAAGGTCAATCACAAGATTCAGAAGCATAAAATGACACGGTGGGTTTAGGCAAGAGTAAATTTCTCAATTATTCAATTGTAGAGTGCTAGAATGTAAACAGAAATGAATGAAGATATGTGCTAACACAAGAATAAGGTGTCTGAACAGGGAGCATCTTTGGGCTGGGTACGGTGGCTCACAACTCTAATCACAGTGCTTTGGGAAACTGAGATGGGAGGATCACTTGAGACCAGAAATTTGAGACCATCCTGGGAGACCCTGCCTCTAAACACACACACACAATGACAACAACAACAACAAAAAAACAAGCAAACAAACAAAAAAACAAAAAAACATTAGCTGGACATGGTAGCATGCACCTGTAGTCCTAGATACTTGGGAGGCTAGGGTGGAAAGATTGCTACATCCCAGGATTTCAAGGTTGAAGTAAGTTATGACAGTGCCACTGCACTCCAGCTGCGTGACAGAGCTAGTCTCTCTCTCTAAAAGAAACAAATGAAACAAACAAACAAACAAATGAAAAAACCACAGGAGCATCTTTGTTTAAGCTTTGACTAGTGGTATGAGTCATTGTCTTGGTGACTGGAAGTCAAAGACCGATTTTAAGCACAAAGGCAACAGTTGAATGCACCAAACTTCATATGGCTTTACTGGTGTTCAGATTTTTGTTGCTGTTTTTAATGAGTTAATTTCTTCTTAATTGTAGGCATAGCTCCTTACAGAAAATCATCTTTGGCTTCTTTCTATATGATGCCTAACAGGACAAACATACTCTTCCCAAGTAGAAGCAGATGTATAGAGCAATGCTTAAAAACAGACTTCGGAGTCAAACTAATTTGAGTTTCGTCACACAGAGGTTAATTAACCTCTCTAAATCTTAATAGAGAAAAGGTTATACTTATAACAATGCTTTCTTCCTCCTCCATGGCCAGAGCATTCATATCCCTCAGGTCTTAGCTTTTGGAGGAGCCTTCCTGACCACTGTACATAATTATTTTCTGACCTTCATTCAGAGCTGACTTCATGGGTGTATGACCAGTGCAGTCGCATTGGTCCCTCCAACTCAGAAGTGCACCTTATTTGGAGTTCAATGGTCTGCAGTTGCTGTCCTGCAATTCTCTCTCTCTCTCTCTTTTTTTTTTTTTTTTTTAAACAGACAGTGTCCTGCTCTGTCACCCAGGCTATAGTGCCGTGGTGTGATCTTAGTTCACTGTAGCCATAAACTCCTGGGCTCAAGTGAGTCTCCTGATGCAGCCTCCCGGCTGAGACTCCAGGTACATGCTAACTGGAGTTCTTAATAATTTTGTCTTGGAATTTGTATTCGGTAACTGAAGTCCAAGGAGACAATGAAGCATGTGCCCAGGACTTGGAACCTTGACTTATACATCCTATCACAACACACCACATTCCTGGGATGAGTTCTCAGCCACTTGCTTCCCTGCCTCCTGGTGTCCTGGGCCAACCCAACCTCACCCTCCTTTCTCCCATTCATGGCCACCACCATCCTTCGCACTGGCGAGTTCATGAATAGGGGTGCAGAGGGTTACAGTTGTATGCACTTGCCCCGTGATATCTCAGGGTGGGGCATAGTGGCTGTCGAGGCTGCAGGATGGCAAACAATGGTGTGTCTGGCAGACGATTGACTAGAGCCTGCATCTCAGCAGGGGAAAGCCTTTAGCTGAACTCCAAACCATCTACTAAAACCTGTGGGAGCTGGCCATCTACTGTGAGTTGCAGCGAAAAGCCTGAAGGAAGGAAACACACCTGATATCCCACTTCCAAGACTCTACCCATGGTCGGGTAATAGAATGTCAGTTCATCAGCTAGCAGATGGGGAGCCAGGCACTCAACAGGCTCCAGCAAGCACAGGTATGATAAATTTTATGTGGCAGGGCCCATGGCCCTCTCTAAGGCTCTGCACTCACCCACAAGTATGTCCTATGCCCAGGAGTATCTCTCAGCTACTCCCAAGCCAGTGGGATTATCTCGTCCACCTTCCAAACTTCCTCAGTCTGACTTGTGTTTGTAGGGTTTTGTTGTTGTTGTTGTTTAAGATAAATTCTCTCTCCGTTGCCTAGGCTGGAGTGCAGTGTTGCCATCACAGCTCACTGCAACCTCTGCCTCCCGGGTTCAAGCAATTCTTGTGCTTCAGCCTACCAAGTAGCTTGGATTACAGGCTTGTGCCACCACACCTGACTAATTTTTGCATTTTTTAGTAGACACGGGGTTTCACCATGTTGGCCAGGCTGGTCTCAAACTCCTGACCTGAAGTGATCTGCCAACCTTGGCCTCCCAAAGTGCTGGAATGTCAGGCATGAGCCACCACCCACAGCCTGACTTGTGTTTGTTTCTTCTAGCCAGCTTGAGACACTCTCCAGGGAGAAGCCGTGAAATAAGAATTGTGTAATTTCAGAACATGGAATCAAATGAGGTATATAAAATAACAAGTAACCTATATCAAGTCAATATTTAATTACAAATTATTGTTCCATTAGGGTTAGAATCTATGTCTGATGTCTGTTTTGTCAAATACTAAATATTGCATAACAATGAATGCCTGCCATAGATTAGGCATTTAATAAATATATATTGAATAAGTGAATCGATAAATGAATGGATGGGCAAACAAATGAAAGCAAGATGGTGTAAGGATTAAATGGAAAAATGTAGAATAAAAATTATTGTAGTTCCTGGCACATAGGCCTGCAGTTGGTGGTCATTGACATGGTAGTAGTGACAATGGTGAAAGTGATGGTGATGATGGTATTATTCCACTTGATACAATATATTTTGTACAGTAGGAATTTTCTTGAAGTACCAAATTAATAACCTTTTTGTATATAACTTTTCTCTTTGTCTTTTATGTTTTGTACCTTTGCCGTACATACTTTTCTTCTGATTGAAATGTTGTTTATGTTTCCCTCGCAACCTACACTCATTCCTAACTCCTGTCTCCTTGTTAATTCATACCCCTAAAACAGAAATTAGCAAAAATATTACACACTTAAAAAGGCCTGTCTGGATATCTCTGCCTAGGTCACATCCACATAAATATTCTTCTACTGTGCCACTCTCAGCACATTAGCTGAGTTATGATTTGTATCTGTGTGATTTGTGCATAGGTGTGAGTCATCTTGCATACTAGCTATATGTAGGGTCTATATTTTTGCTCAATATGGCATCCCAACACATAGCTCAGATTCTGGCCCAGGGTTGCTATGTAACACACATTTGCTGCATAAATTTGTGATTAAAAATGTAGGAAAGAAATGGTTAGAGCAAATGAAGATTGTGGGGGACTAATAGCAAGGAACATTGTTCTAAGTAGTGAAAACCTCTCCAGTCTACTTCCAAGAGAATTTCTTTATTGTTCCTTTTTTGACTCCTTTTAAAATTCTTACAATGGCTGTTCAGGTCTCTGCATGTGTTTATTTCTTTGTTCTTCAAGCAATTTCTTCCTTCCAAAGAGCCCATTTGGTAGCTCTGATAAGTCAAGAGGAGATATGCATCTTCTCGGCTTGCAGAGCTCTGCAATGTAGACTTGGCTAAAGTCCTGAAGCCCCCCAAAAAGTAAAGAGCCAGCTGAACATGTAGCATGAATTTACCTTTCTCCTCATGTTTACTGTCTCTACATTTCTGGTTCAACTTAAGTTGCTTGAGTTAATATTCACCCTCAAAAACTTGAAAGAGCCTAATTTCTGCATATTTGGAAGATATCCTAGAAGAGGTGTATTTCTCCTTTTATAGGCCTTGAATCTTTTACAATATGAGTGAAGCCTTCTTTAATAATACAAATTATGAATGCAAATTTGCATGACCAAAATCTTTTATTTAAAATGAGGGAAGAAATCATAGCAGATTACAAATTGAAAAGAAGATTACAAATATCCGTTGTCCAAAAGAATAGCATATTTTTAATTAATTAACTTATTGAAACAGTTCTATAATACTTTTTGTTTTCTAAAGTATTTGGCTACGTAGTCTCATGACAGTTTTGGATTATCCTGTTTTATAGAGTGAATAGAAAGTTATTTTCAGTCTTTTATCTAGCAAGTTTGATGGTTTGTTTTTTGCTTATTTTTCTTGAATTATCAACGATATCCTTGAAGGATTAAAAATGGTGATTTGACTAGGCTTCAGCGAGAACAAAATTCTTTCTTTACAAAGTTAGATGTGTGTGGGTTAGAAGATTATTCCACACACAAGTTTTAAATTTTAAAACTTTTTTCTCCTCTGTCACCTAATTCTGATACCGAGGACCGTAGGACATTTTTGCATCATGATACCAACTATCTATGTTTTGCGCTGAGAGAGAGAGAGTCATACCTTGGGAAGTCATTCTCACTTTGAGACAGTTAGCAGTAACAACCATACACACAGCAACTGAACTATATAAATATACTCCGTGAAATCCATGTATTCCTGGCACAGTTTTCCTTTAGCCAGATCCCAAAAATGTCCATGGAGTACTTCAACTCCAACTAACCCAAGCAGAGAGTAAGACGTAGAAGAATTTGGGAAGGAAAGAAAACAACTGACCAATCAAGATGAAAATGTTTTACACTGTAAATTTTATAAAAGCACAACAATCTGGCTACAGTGCTGGGCCTTTTAAATAACGGGCCCCTGCACTGAGATGCGTTTTCATTTTGGTAAACATATCTTTTCTTCCTAAACAAACTCCTCTTGGCAAACATCATTCAGTAATGCGAGCCTTGTCTCTGTCGGGAAGATAATACACTATCAGGAACCTCATAAGGATACAATGCTATTGGCATGTTTCTTTTCAGAGGAGAGATATTGAATCAAAGTGCTGGTCTAGATCCTACCTACTACTAGATTCTAGATTACACTGAAGAGGATGTAGTAAGAATAACTGTTACCGTAGCTCTCATACCAAGTTTTTTTTTTTTTTTTTGGAGATGGAGTCTTGCTCTGTCACCCAGGCTGGAGTGCGGTGGCATGATCTGGGCTCACTGCAAGCTCTGCCTCCTGGGTTCAAGCAATTCTCCTGCCTCAGCCTCCTGAATAGATGAGACTACAGGCGCCCACCACCACACCCAGCTAATTTTTTATATTTTTAGTAGAGATGGGGTTTCACCGTGTTAGCCAGGATGGTCTCGATCTTCTGACCTTGTGATCCTCCCGCCTCAGCCTCCCAAAGAGCTGGGATGACAGGCGTGAGCCACCGCGCCTGGCAGCAAGCTTTTTATAACTACATACTGTATAACACACTGTGTCAAGAGTTACATGATGCATTTCATTGTTTATTATGATGTCCCTGTGAGAATGTCTATCTTTATAACAGTTTCATGGTACAGGCAAAAATGCTGAAACATAGACAAATTAAGTAAACCATCCCAAGTATAAGCTGGTAGAATTGGCATTTTTCACTATGGAAATCTGATTTCAGTGTTCTTAGCCATTATATTTCAGTGTTTCTTGGTTTCTTATATGTATCTTTTCTCAAAAATGTAGAGTAAAGAACCTAAGTTTTGGAATGCAACCAAGTTCAATTTAAATCTCCCTCAACTAAGTTAAATATCACTAGTTGAATGAATCAGTTACTTTTTAATTGTTGTCAATTAAAATTTTGCTTCTCATCTGTAGGATAATAATTTTTTTTCAAGTACATACTTCGTAACACTTTTTGAAAAGTAAGTGAGATAATGTGCAAAACAACCTTTAGCCCTTTGGACAAGTATGTCTCTGAGCTGTAGTTTCTTAACATAGCAGCTGTTTGTCCTTAGGTACCTCCATTTCCTTTAGCTGCACACTGGGGTTACATTATGTATTTTGATTGAAGATAAGATAACATGGAAAACAAGCTGGATGTGGTGGCTCATACCTGTAATCCCAGCACTTTGGGAGGCCAAGGAAGGCGGATCACTTGAGGTTAGGAGTTCGAGACCAGCCTGGCCAACATGGTGAAACCCTGTCTCTACTGAAAATACAAAATTTAGCTGGACTTGGTGGTGGAAACCTGTAATCCCAGCTACTTTGGAGGCTGAGACATGAGAATCGCTTGAACCCAGGAGGCAGAGATTGCAGTGAGCTGAGACTGTGCCATTGCATTCCAGCCTGGGCAACAAGAGAGAAACTCCATCTCAAAACAAAAAAAAAAAAAAGAAAGAAAGATAAAATGGAAAACAAAGGTGAAAAGGGTATATCAATTGTAAAGTATAATGCAAAATATACATAGCTAATATTTTCTACTATCTTTTTTAGGAACCATTACTAGTGTCATATTTTGAATTCATAGAACATTATGGCTACTAAGTATATGAACATCAGGTGTTTGAAAAGTTATGAAACTTGGGCCTGTGTCCATCTTTGAGGAAAGGGAGGAAAATGAGTTTTAAGTTCATCCAATCAATTGAAACTAAATTCCTGGTGGCATAAGTTGTTTCTGGTTTTGATATTTTGACCCCATAGGTGGTGACCACAGAGCCTAGGTGGACTACTAGGTCACTTTTACTTTAATTTCTCTTTGCCACAAAAACAGACTCTGCCTGGAGTTCAACAATAAAACATTTTAAAGTAGGCAATTAAAAAAAATCACGGTTTTTTATCCATTTAGCTGCATTTTAGACATAGTCTCCAGATTATTCTTTTTTTTTTTATAATGAGGATGACATTTTCTTTGGTGTTGCTTTAAAAATGTGGACTGTAAATGCTGAGAAAGAGGCAATTCTTACACAGTGCATTAAGTGCATTATATTAATCAATTTACATGTCTTTACTGTGCCTCATTTATTCAATTCACACATCTTCCCCAGACCTCAATTTACTATGAAAGCAGTGTCTCTCCTTACACTTTAATTTGGACCAAGACCAAGTGAAACCAGGAGGGAAGGGAGGTATAAAGAAAGATGGACATGGTTTATTATAGGGAGAGAGGAAGCAAAATGGCCTCTTAGATATTTCCAATGGAGGACATGACATTTTCAGAAGAGTCAAAAAAAAAAAATTTGCAAAGTCACCTTTTCCATTTTGTCACCCATTTAATGTTGGGATATTCATGGCTGGTTACAAGAAAAGGCAGGGTAAAGTCACACTAGGGAACAGTAATTCACTCAGGTAATCATCAGAAAGGAGTAATGGGGAAGTCTCTAAAATGCCAGTGTACACAAGATATTGTTGTGGTAAGATTAATGAGCCAAAAGGAGAAATACCCTTCAAGTAGGCTGACAGTTGCCAAGTGCTCTGACATTTTACCATGTGACCACAGCCTCTTAAATTCCTTCTGATGCTGAACTCCACTGTAAGATCAGAAAGGTAAATGAGAACAAGAGCAGAAGTTCATTCTTCTCAGGAATTCATGTGTTTCTTAGTGTAGCTTGTGAATCTCTAATTGCTGCTGCCAATCATGTTTGGCCTTCTTACCTGATCTTCAGTCTGTCAAGCTTATCAGTAAAGGTTTTCAGCTCAGTAAAAGCAGAAGATTCCCAAACTACAAAGGTTCTCTATGATTAAACACATTAGGCAAGTCTAATATGGCTTTTGTTTTTCTCTTTTGCCTTAAGTGCTTAACTTTTCCCTAATGTCATTCACTCTTGTGTCATCTTTCTCTGCCTTCTATACCTGGCATCAAAGCAGAATAGCCAACTCTTTCTTCCTACAGTCATCTAGACAGAGAAGCACACGTACGTTTACATTTTTAAGGATTACACCCTGATTGATAAGGGAAAGATAGAATGATACTGACAAAATAACGATGAAAAAAGAAACTAATATTTCAGACTTACATAAAGTTATCACAGTTCATGGCCCTAGACTGTAGTTTCTACCATCCTTCTAATGTAATAAATGGACATAACATTTGACTCACATCCTTAAATTTTTTTCCTATGCTTTTAACTCACTAAATATTTCTCTCTTACAATCTAAACACTATGATGATATGTGTTTTGATAATGCTTAAAGTAAACATGTCTCATGCAACTATACAGCACAGCACAGAACACAGCATTTCCTTGTTCAAATATTTTTTTTTTTTTTTTTTTTTTTTTTTTGAGACGGATTCTTGCTCTGTCGCCCAGGCTGGAGTGCAGTGACGAGATCTTGGTTCACTGCAAGCTCCGCCTCCCAAGTTCAGGCCATTCTCCTGCCTCAGCCTCCCGAGTAGCTGGGACTACAGGCGCCCGCCACCTCGCCTGGCTAATTTTTTGTATTTTTAGTAGAGACGGGTTTTCACCATGTTAGCCAGGATAGTCTCGATCTCCTGACCTTGTGATCTGCCCGCCTTGGCCTCCTAAAATGCTGGGATTACAGGCGTGAGCTGCAGCGCCTGACCTCAAATTGTTAATGTGTGTAACTAAGCACTGCAGCTTGGGTGAGATTCCTTTCACCACTCCTGCGGTCCAAGAGTGACTCTCACCTTCCTCTCTTTATACATCTTTTTTTCTCAGATCTTAGGTCCAAGTCAGGAAAACTTATAGGATCCTCAAGCTGGTTACTTGGTAGGTTAGCAACAGGATCATCCCCATGATGTCCGTGTCTCCTTCTTCTCCAGTTCCTGTAACCAGGTCCCTGCCTCTTCTCTGCTTTACTCTTCCTAATATCACCCTGTTATTGGAGTCATCCCTTACCCCATGAGGCTTACACTCCCCCAGCATTTCATTCATAGCATAGGAAGTCCCCTGGATCCCTGGAACCATATACTCTTGTGAAACCTGGTTAGATGATTTGGTATCTGTCTTGACCACTTCCTATGTTTCATTCTACTGCTTGTACTGAAAACAGACTTGCCTATAAACATGGCTCCTTTCAAAATGCAGACATTTTTATCATTCAGGAAAGATCAATTCTGATGCACACAAAAATCCCTGGGATGCGAGTGTAGATGCTTCTAAGGGCCTACTTTCAGGATCTTCCAAAACTATCATTAGTCGGTCCCCTCTATCCCAGCCCCTCATGAATTATCTCTAAGTATATCTGTGCCCACAGGTTCAGTTTCACCCTGTGGCTTAGTGAACGCCACAACTGGGCCAAGAAAAATACCAATTGACATTAATTACTCTTGGTATGAATGATTTACAAATATATCTTTTCATTCCTCATGGGTGTGAAAACTGAGACTCAGAGTTTAGTTAATCTACCCAAGGTAGCAAGGCTATTAAATGGCAGGGCCATCTTTCAAAACCAAGTCTTTCTAATTTCCAAAGTCCTTCCTCTTAATTTAATGTCAAAGCTGTATTAGAATTGCTTGCCCTGTTGCAGAGAAGTCTTGAAGTGGAGACCTGTTTTTTTGAACTAAAGCCTAAAAGGCACTGGGAAAAAAATTACGGCTGAATTCCCAGCAACTAAGGCAGACCTTGTACACTGCAGATGCTCAATAAATATTTATTGAGTAAGTGAAGTACACGGTGATCTAATATTAAAATAGAATTGGAAGCAGAGTTAGGAAATTTCTAATCTGTCAGTTTTGTGTTAATCCCTTAATAATCAAGTTAGGTCTGTAGACCAGTGGCATGGGTTCTTCGTAAAGCTTATTAGAAATGCAAACTCTCAGGCTTCACCCTAGAGGCCAAGAATCAACATCTGCATTTTAACCAGATCTTCCAGATGATCTGTATGCAAATTAATGTTACAGCAGCTTTGGCCTAAGCTTGGTCAGAGAGTTCACTGAGACAGAATGGCTTTGAATATCTCATTATTTGTATGACGATTCCTCACTTCTTTTGGCTCTCTGCTAATTGAACAGACTCCCTCAGTTAGACACTGTTGTAAGATGAACACTCGCTAAAACCCCTTTGTAAATAAAGGTGTAGAGTCATCTTCCTTTGTTTGATAGAAAGTGAGAGTTTTCTGAGTTTTTCTGGCTTAGCTTGTGAACTAATCTGCAATTTTCTGCTACTGATAGTATTCGAGAAATATTTTTGACATAGGATAAATACAGCACCAAAAAATACTTTCATTGCATCAATTTTACTCTCTGTCTCTTGCCCCACTGGTAACAAAACAACATCATTACATACATATCAGTAATTTTGGATGTTGGGAGAGGAAGAAATTGGTGGAAATAAACTTAGAAAAGTATTCTTTAAAATAATCTGGAAACTTTTAAAGTTTTGATAAATATGTCAGACTGAATGAAGCCTTTAAAATTTATTATTAACAAAATAGAACCATATGACCAATAATCTAATATTCTTCTATTCACATGGCCACTTGCTGGCATCCTCATTTATATTACCTCAGCAATTCAGAGAACATTAATGAAAGGTGTATGCTTGTTGGAGGGAATGATCTTTTCGTTCGTTTACTAATTAAATAACTTATAAGCTTAAAAGAAATGATTACTTAAGATGCATTCAGTACTTTTAAGAACAAAATAACTATGATCTCATTTGGAGCTATCAACAGAACACACAAAACTAGTGTGATTTGGGGCCGAAACAAAAGTTTTTAATAAACAAGTTTCCTATATCAAGGCTCAATTCATAATATGTATTTTCTGATGCCTAAAATAATGTTGCTAGACCAAAAAGAGTAAATTTAGTTCTGGCTATAAGGTTTTAAAAAATGGCAAAATTGAACCCTTTCAGTGATGAAGAATCAGGATGATGAGGGGAAAATTAAGGAATGATGACAGGACCTGGAAATATTTCAAATGGAGAACAGACACTCCAGGGAGAGAGGAGTATTTGGCATATACTATAATAAGAGAGATTAGAACTCCCGAGAATGGCCTCATGGTAAAGAAAGACTGCCTGTGGTTGAAATGAATTTGTTGGTAATGGTTTGAATTGTCCAAGGAAGGTTCTTACTGCAGGAAATTGTATTCAGAGGCTAAACAAACAAATAAGAACAAATCTAACAGTAGTGTTGGGGAGAAGGATGGTTAGGAAACATCTCATTTATATGCACATTCAGGACTTGATATTCGGTAGATGATCAGAAATTGTATACATGCAAACTTGTTATTTCTTGTCTCAACTAGATCTAGTGTTTGACTCTCCAGTATTAGTTCCTCCCTCAAATCTTAAAGACAACTAGAGAGAGACTAATTCTAAAATCTAGCTAATGGATGCAGGTGCTTATCTGTTTCCCCTTTCATCTCTCTATATATGTAGTTCAATAATTATAGTATGCTATCATGATTTTCATCATATCTGCAAAAGGTCTCTACTTATCTTCCTTTTGATTGACTCTCTTTAATATAAGCAAATGTATCTTAAAGGGAAACCTTATATCACTACACAGGAGAAATTAACATGCATTAACAAAGTGGTAAAGACATGTTAACTTAAAACTAAGGCTTCTTTAGTAATGCAATTAGAATGGACAAGAAAGTAACTTTCTCAGCAGTTCAATGGCATTTGTTTCCAGTGTCTGTCTACCCTCTATAAAATGTTTCAATGTTATGCACACTTTACAGTTAAATGGTCTATGTCTTAGGGCAGTAGGATTTTGATACCTATTGAAGAGAACTCTTTAGGTGGTTGTCTAGTTCACAAAACAATTTTTGCTTTGACTCATACTGTATAACTTCTCCCTTTCACACCAAACCCCTCAAGTATTGTCCTCTGTCTATACTGGGCACGTGTCTGTTCCATGGTATTTACTGTAGTATTTGACTTGAAGTGATGACTATTTTCTTTTTCAACTCTTCTGTTAAAAGACCCTCTCTACTAAAAATACAAAAAAAAAAAAAAAAATTAGCCTGGCATGGTGGTGGGCACCTGTAGTCCCAGTTACTTGGGAGGCTGAGGCAGGAGAATGGCATGAAGGGAGGCGGAGCTTGCACTAAGCCAAGATTGCGACACTGTACTCCAGTCTGGGTGTCAGAGCGAGACTCAATCTCAAAACAAAACAAAACAAAACAAAATTAACTTATTTGTTTGACAGGTTTTGTCTCCCAGAATCCCCAACATTTCATTTCACTTAAGTTACACTATTGTTGATAAAATCCCCTGAGATTCTATTTTTAATACTTGTCTGCTTTCTCTAGATAAACTGACTACTTATGGATAATAAAAGGTTTGGTTAAGGTAGTATTGTACAATCCAGGAACAGAGAGCTATCATTTAAAATGTAAATCGCATTCCCATGTGAACCTTGCTTTCCAAGTCATGTGCTATGTGTGAGAAAAAGGCAAAATGATTTATGGCAGGGTCTTGCATGCAGAGGAGGATCGATTCTTTGTGCTGAACATTCTGGTGATATATTCTAAATCTGACATGTGCCTGTGGCTT
The DNA here is from genome assembly GCF_037993035.2 of Macaca fascicularis. Lineage (NCBI taxonomy): Eukaryota > Metazoa > Chordata > Mammalia > Primates > Cercopithecidae > Macaca > Macaca fascicularis. The sequence goes on from NC_088394.1 coordinate 56,647,708, forward strand.
TACCCCATTACAGCTGGCATTCTGCAACTTCCGGGAGCTGGGTGACATTGCATAAAGCACACGGGCCTTTGAATCTGACAAGCCGGAGCACGAGGCCAAACTCCCTCCTAATTAATTGTGAGGTTCTGAGCTAGTCTTTGAACCATTCGGAGCTTTACTGGTTTTCTCAAAATATTGAAATGTATTGTCTTTATGCATGGACGTGAGGCCTCTCAACATAGGTGCCAGTGCCCTTCAAGTGAGCCAGGCGAATACATGTTGAGGGTTACACAGCAGGTCTAAATCCCTGTATATCTCAAAGCAGAACATAAGGAGACCAGCATAAAGTGACCTTGGAAGGGTTACTGGCAAATATTAGATGTCTCCTACTACAGGATGAAAAATAAAAGATATCACAAAATTGACCCTACCAAAAAAATTAGGATACTTTTCATCAACTCTGAATGTGAAAACACACTGTACGTAACAGCTGTTTTTAACGAATACTGCAATTCAGATAACCAATGTACACTTCATTTTCAAAAATCGTATCATCCAAAGAGATGACTATATTATTTTTCCTTCTTTATTGTTAAGCTTTTACTTTTCTTGATCATATTTTATAATATCCAATTCTCAAGAAAACAATACATAAAAAGTTAATGAAAGCAGAATACAATTTGTAGTAAACCTTTAAAAAAGTCTGCATACATGAACTCACATCAAACACGTACACACATATACACGCACATACATATACACGTACGTATCCTGCAAGAATGCTCCTTGCTATTTTGACTATGATAGTTAAGAAAAATGAATGTGTTCAGGAATTACTGTTCAGTAGTTTAGAAAATGGGATTTAAGATCCGTTTCAACAAGGTGATAAAGACCTTTCAACCCTTTTCCCTCTTGTTTTATATAGTTTCATTTTTTTAATAATCAAATTTTTTTTTTTTTTTGCTCAACAGTATACTCTAGACAGATATCTACATGGTTGACATAATGAAACGTCATTACTCTGTTCTAACAAATTCCCAGTGTAGTAATAAGCCAAATAACTTCTTAACCACTACAAGTATCTGTGTCAAAGAGGAATGAGAATTGCATAGACTGGAGCTATTTCCCTCTCCTCAGACCTCTGTATCTAGGTGTCTTTTTTCATAGCTTAAGCTATAAATTGAATGGCATAATTTGATGACGGACATGGAACTGTGTATTAGTTTTTATTTTGACAAAATCATTAAACATCACATAGGTTGAAAAATGAATCACGAAGCCCTAAGCCTGCCTTAGAAGATTGCACTTCATAAACTGAATTGCTCACATGGGCAACATTTTGGTGGAAGTTATAGATTTTCTAGCATATCTCTGATAGATAGGACTAATATAACTTCAATAAAAACTCTGGATATGTCAATATAAAATTTTCCTCACCACTGAAAGATGTAAGATACTCTAACTAATAAATCGGACGGCAACCTATTCCTTAAGGTATACTAACATACATATTGGGTTACAACAAGCAACAGAATCATCGAGGTAATAAACCTCAGTCACAGAGGGCCCATCAGAGAAGGTTTCTCCCCATTGCAAGAGTTCATATGGTGGCTGTAGATATGAAATACTCCCTGAATGTTAATTTCCAGTAATTGACTCAGCTATACATGTCATGATTTAGAACTACATATAAACTATACCTGAATGTCATGTATGCCACCTATATTTATGACACTTCATATGAATGATATGGGTGGTGTGATCAAATTGGGCCTGAAGGGCAAGGCAAACTGAAAAATCAAAGTGAAGAAAGTCTAATTTATGCATTTACCAACAATTTTTGTGTTACTTGAAACTGTATATTACTTAATATTTCTGGCCTCATTATCATTATTTGAAAATTGAAGATGATAATGAATATCTCTTAGGGAGGCTACAAGGGTGAAATTTTGAAGCAAGTAGACCAAGCCTTGGCAGCTGAGAGATGTTAGTTTCCTTGCCTCACCATTCAGGTTGCTTTTCACCTTCATGACTTACACTACTCTTGGTAACATGCCTTATGTGTGATCCACTATTTTTCCTTCTACTTCATTTATTTTGTTAACATAAATCATTTTGTATTAGCCAATGTTCTTCAGAGAAATAGAACAAATAAGATGTGAAAAAAAGAGAGTGGAGAGAGAAACAAATTTATTTTAAGGAATTGACTCATGTGGTTATGAGGGCTGGCAAGTGCAAAATCTGCAATCGAGGTTCAAGGGCCATCAGCAGGCAGTACTGCTTCCTCTTGCTCAGGGGAAATCAGTCTTGCATTTTCTTCAGGTGTTCAACGGATTGAATGAGGCCCACCCACATTATGGAGGGCAATCAGTTTTACTCAAAATCCACCCACGTAAATGTGCATCTCAGGCCAGGCATAGTGGCTCACACCCTTAATCCCAGCACTTCGGGAGGCCAAGACAGGCCATTCACTAGAGGACAGGAGTTTGAGATCAGCCTGGCCAACATGGCAAAACCTCATCTCTACTAAAAATACAAAATTAGCTGGCCGTGGTGGTGGGCACCTGTAGTCCCAGCTACTTGGGAGGCTGAGGCACAGGAATCACTTGAACCTGGGAGGCAGAGGTTGCAGTGAGCTGAGATTGTGCCACTGCACTCCAGCCTGGCCAAGAGAGCAAAACTCTGTCTCAAAAAAAAAAAAAAAAAAAAAAGTTACTCTCATTCAAAAACATCCTCACAGAAACATTCAGAATAATTTTTGACCACATATCTGGGCACATAAAATTAAACATCATACCCTTCCTATCATTGTGTTTCTATGGAAAACATTATTCTTTGTTCAGAATCCTACTTCTTGGCAATTGAGTTTCAAACTTATTAGATTTTGTTGTTAGCTAGTGAACATCAGGCTATACAATAGTTTTATTTTTAAGAAATATTATAAAATACACTTAATGATAAGGAGGAAGGTTTTATTTTTTATCTTTGTAAGCACTAGGCGGGCACCGCGATTTTTAGGATGTCAAATTTGCATCATATCATACATATGAAGATACTTTAAATATCAGTTTTTAGAACAAGTAAAAAGCCTTTTAACAATTTGCTTTTCTAATTATTTGACCATGCGTAATTTGTTTAATTTAAAATTGAATAAGCTTATTAGAAAGCATAGTACCCACTGAAAAGTCAGAAAAATAAACCCACATGTTTTCAATAGGATGGACATTTTGTGAGGGCTAATTTAACAATTCATTCCATTAATTTAAAAAGTAATGAGTTGTCTTAATGTTATCTTTCTAGATACTTACATTTTTATTAATTTATATGTTATTTTATTTTTTATGTTATTTAGCCTCTTTTGCCTAATTTATCTGAAAGTTGAAGATATTAATATCTCTTAGAGTAGTAATTTTTGTTAGACCCTGAAACAAATAAAACAATACTTTGAATCTTAAATACTCTGCTTATTGCCTCAAAAGAAGACATACATCATCTTGCACTAAATCCTTTTTTGCCTTCATTTCTGGTTTTTTCTTTCACAGATTCAAGATATTTCTGTAATCCATGAGATGCTCATAGTTTATAAGCAAAATAGCAATCACAATCAATGGAGTGGAGAAACTCAACTTCATTGTTTTCTGAATTTGAAGAAACTATTTATCATAGTGTCTATTACTGTCCTTTACCATAGTCCCTAAATGAATACAACTCTCTACCCCTCTGGAAATGGAAAACATGGATATTATTATCTTAATGATTAATCTCTCCTTTAATTTTAAACATAGCCATGAAACAAGTTCATTACTGTCAATGGTGTGGACTCCAGTTTAAAGATTGTTTAAATTCTTTTATATGAGGCAGAAACACACTAACTGTCTGATCTCCAGTGATCTTAGAAGGCAATCAGGAATAAAGATAAGAGACTTAAGTTATTTCTTTTTTTTTTTTTTTTTTTTTTTTTTTTTTTTTGAGACGGAGTCTCACGCTGTTGCCCAGGCTGGAGTGCAGTGGCGCGATCTCGGCTCACTGCAAGCTCCGCCTCCCGGGTTCCCGCCATTCTCCTGCCTCAGCCTCCCCGTCTCTACTAAAAATACAAAAGTTATTTCTTTTTTAAAGTTTTTCTCAACAACTATTATTGGTATTCACCTCTCAAAATTTGACTGCATCTTCCCATTGCAGAAAATATTTCCATCTCAACAAGTTCACTTTCTAAATTTCATCTTGATGAGAGTCTACAGATTAGGCTCACAATGCTGCCTGTCTTCTCATACCTGGAAACAAAAATTACTTAACAAAGTAACTCCATTATCTATTATTTCTATTGTCCTGCATGATTTTTCATCACAAATCTGTTTCAAAAATTTAATATTCAACGAACTGAATCTGTGCTGTTAAGTTGTAGGAATCAAAAAGCAATCAAGAGGTGGGGATGTTTTCACATGTCTCACAACAGATTTGAAGAGATAAGGTTTCCACATCCTCTGGAATTCTAAGATACAGTAGAAGGAATTAAATGAATCTAAAACAAAAACAATATGCATAAATTTATATTAAAAGTAAACCATAAAAGCCATAAAAGTGTTTTAAACACTTATGGGAATGTAAACGGAGAGACTGGTTTCCATCTGTGATGGGCAAAATAGTAACCCATCAAGATATCTATATCCATATCCCCAGAAACTGAGCATATATTATCTTACATGGCATGTGAATATATTATTTACATGTAAAGATAATATATTATCTTACATAACTTTGAAGTTTGTAGATGTGATTAAATTAAGGTTCTTGAGATGGAAAAGATTATTCATGATTATTTGAGTAGGCCTGATGCAATTACAAAAGGCTTTCTAAGAGGGTCAGGGTCAGAGAGTCAAAGATGTCCCACTGCTGCCTTTGCACAGAGAGGAAAGGGCCACAAGCCAAGGGATGCAGGAGGCCTCTAGAAGAAGCAAAAGAAAAGAAGTGGATTTTCACTTGGAGTGTCTAGGAGTGTAGTTCTGCCAACATCTGAATTTTAACCCAGTGAGCTTTCTGGCTTACAGAACACACAGGTGATAATTTGCATGGTTCTAAGCCAGTCCATTTGTGGTAACCTGCTGCTGTGGCAATAGAAAACCATTAGATCTCATGAGAACTAACTCACTATCACAAGAACACGATGAGGGAAACTGCCCCATGATGGAATTATCTTTACCTGGTCCCTCCCATGACACATGGGAATTACGAGAGCTACAATTTAAGATGAGATTTGCGTGGGGACACAGCCAAACTGTATCAATCTTTATGGCAGAAACTTCATATTAGTAAGGAAAAAATATACCTGGAAATAGTTGAATGATTTTTCTATTGAAAGGATTTGATTCTGGGTTACTGCCACTTTCTTATCCTAAACATATTCTGACTTAGAAAAAATAGAAATCTGAAAATAAAGAGGAATTATTTCCCAGAACAAAAATTAAAAGATATATTTTAATATATAAATTCATAATCCTGTTGTACCCAACGACAAAGACAAAAGTTTCAAATTGCTAAGCTTCCAAACAATTCTGCAAAATAGTTTAGCTAGCATTCTAAATATTCCAAAAGAATGGGTGACAAATTCTACCCAAGCTAGTGGAACTGTTTTGCTTTTCACATAGCATAGGGATGTAAAAAGAACAAAGAATTAGGTAAAATGGCCTAGTATAAAGAGGGTTAAGAAGAGACAACATTGAACCTGTCTAAGCATAAAACATAACATAAGAGTAGAGGGAGTTCTAATTCTATTAAACACAGTGTCTTCAGTGGGAAAATTGAACGGGTCAAGACTCGTCAGATTGTATTAAGTGAAAGAAGATGGCTAATGGCATGTCACCAAGATCGATGCATGGACTACCGCTGCCTATCTAGCGGCATGACTTCCCATCATGGTGAACAGATGTGTAAGTCACAGGAAATTGGAAAGAACAGTTAACTGCCAAGAGGAAGGTTTAAGAAGCACGTTCCTCTAAAATGACCATACAATGCCACTGTAAAATTTTCAGTTTCCAGCAAAGATTTTATTTAAAAAAAAAGGAAATTAACATTCTGATTGCATAAATAATTGTATTATAATGCTCTATTATAAAAAGCTGATTTGATATTCACTAATTATTTTATAATTCGTAAATGCAATGTTCATATGGAAATATTAGCTATCAATATATAGGCTCTAGTCATTAACTGGTAGTAAACTGCTATCATTAAATGAGTAATATTAGTTTCCACCATTTGCATTTAACTTTATTGTGTCACTATATTCTTGCAATAACTTCTGAAGATGGCAACATTAACCCTATTCTACAAATGTGAAGACTGAGTTTCAGGGAGCTTGTCACTTGCTGAGGGTCATGCTGCTAAATGATAGTAGAGTTTATTCTAATCTCAGTTTATCTGATCTTGGAGTTGAAGATTTTTTAACAACTATATGCAAATGCACATACATAGACTGCATCAATGCACAGTCTATCCTGTATATTTATGTATTTAGGTATGTATGTATGTGGGTATATATGTATGTATCTATATATCTATACACATATTGTTAGTGGGCATTGTTTTTATGTATCTTTCAGAATTGTCCTTCATAAGAGCAATCTGAGGAAGTCATAGGCACTATCCTTCAGGTGAGAATGGAGTGACCTTGGACAAGCAGAGTATGTGGGTAACAGGGAGGCGTAAAGAGAAAGAAAAATCGCTAAGGTTTTATTTCTACTATGTGAAGGTGAAAAGAAGCAAGGTTGCAATTTAAAGCCCCATGTATCTTTCAAAGCATTCTAAGAGGCACATTAAGCCAAAGTGAGAAATTGATATGGAATCTTACTAAAGAAGTTAGAATTTCCAGATTGAAGAAAATAAGCTGCTAAACCTATCTTCAGTTCTTAGGATATGCCAAAATCTCATCCTTTGCCACTGACACAAACATTTTTTAAAAATACAAAGCAGTTTTTCCAACTGTTATGATAATTCTTTTAATATATATGCTTTATAAGTGTGTTTAGGTCTATGAATGTATGTAAAGATACATATCTTTGTAATGTAGATGCATACATTTTCTATAATGTGGAGACTTTCTGCTCAACAAGATGACAAGGCAAAAACATACTGAAATTCTGATTTCAACAGTGAGTTCTGGATTCGAATTCTTATTTTTGATAAGTATTATCATATTTATTATAAACATTAAAATATTATTACACATCCCTTAGGATTCATGTAAAAAAAATAAAAGAATTAAGACATACATACAGTATCACAATAATGAAAAGAATTATTAGAGCCTCAAGGTTTTTTGTTGTTTGTTTTTTGTAATTCTCAATTTTATTTGAATCATAAAATGGTTTCAGGTGATGTGTGAAAAGATATATTATCTGTCCAAATTATGTGTTCGCAGTAGTAAATGGTTGTTTAAAGACTCCCAAAGGTGAGTAAAATAACACTGTACAATGAATATGTGCTTCCATCAATGTGTGCATTAAATTACCTCTGATTTCTATTGTGAGTTGAATTAATATGCAAGAGCATCTATCTCTGTACCCCATATTCTAGACAGACAATATTTTGTAATTAATTCTGCATCTCAATTTATTGGTCACAGGCAATGTCCTGGATAAGTATAGGCCTGTACCTGTGAATACAAAGATGAATAACAACACATTGCTCTTATTCATGAGAACTTCAGAATATGGAGAGGGACAGGGTTAGATGACATTTGAGGTGATGACTACAGGTATTCCTATAAATATTAAAATAAAGATAGGTATAGAGTTCTTAAGAGGCAAGCAACCTTATCCTTTGATCATGTAGGATAAGCCATGTTATTTTTCAAAAGCCTGCAATAGTTCACAAGTTTACTCAGGGTTAAATCCTCACAGTAGCCTACAAGGCCTTACAGAAGCTTTTTTGTCATATAGTTTTATGACTCCCATCTCCTACTCTTTCTTTCCGCTCACTCTAAATCAACTCTTTGGGATCTCAAACATGGCACACGTGCTCCTGACTTAGGCAATTTGTACCAGCTTGTTTCTCTACCTAGACATCAAATTGGAGAGTTAAGCTTATATTCCAGGCAATATTTTAAAGTTTTAAGCAGAAGATGTCACATTACATCCATCTTTGAGTAACAGCCCTTGTAACATGGGTGGACTGATGGATGAGCCTTGAAGATAGTCATACTTTGAACTTGATTAGTACTGGTGAAGATGAAGATAAGTTGACACAATTAAATAACAAATCTGCAAATTGTCTCTGTTTGCAGATGACATGATTGTATATTTAGAAAACTCCATTGTCTCAGCCCCAAATCTCCTTAAGCTGATAAGCAACTTCAGCAAAGTCTCAGGATACAAAAGTCAATGTGCAGAAATCACAAGCATTCCTATATACCAATAATACACAGAGAGTCAAATCATGAGTGAATTCCCATTCACAATTGCGAAAAAGAGAATAAAATACCTAGGAATACAGCTTACAAGGGATGTGAAGGACCTCTTCAAGGAGAACTACAAACCACTGCTCAAGGAAATAAGAGAGGACACAAACAAGTAGAAAAAAATTCCATGCTCATGAATGGGAAGAATCAATATCATGAAAATGGCCATACTTTCCAAAGTAATTTATAGATTCAATGCTATTCCCATCAAGCTACCATTGACATTCTTCACAAAATTAGAAAATACTACTTTAAATTTCATATGGAACCAAAAAAGAGTCCACATAGCCAAGAAAATCCTAAGCAAAAAGAAGAAAGCTGGAGGCATCACGCAACCTGACTTTGAACTATACTGCAAGGCGACAGAAACCAAAACAGCATGGTACTAGTACCAAAACAGATATATAGATAAATGAAGAAGAAGAGAGGCCTCAGAAATAACACCACACATATACAAGCATCTGATCTTTGACAAACCTGACAAAAACAAGAAATGGGGAAAGGATTCCCTATTTAATAAATGGTGTTGGGAAAACTGGCTAGCCATATGAAGAAAACAAAAACTGGACCCCCTCCTTACACTGTATACAAAAATTAACTCAAAATGGATTAAAGACTTAAATGTAAGCCCTAAAACCACAAAAACCCTAGAAGAAAACCTAGGCAATATCATTCAGGACATAGGCATGGGCAAAGACTTCATGACTAAAACACCAAAAGCAATGGCAACAAGAGCCAAAATTGACAAATGGGATCTAATGAAACTAAAGAGGTTGTGCATAGCAAAATAAACTATCCTCAGAGTGAACTGGCAACCAACAGAATGGGAGAACATTTTTGCAATCTATCCATCTGGCAAAGGGCTAATATCTAAAATCTTCAAAGAACTTAAACAAACTTACACAAAATAAAAACAAACTACCCCATCAAAAAGTGGGCAAAGGATATGAACAGACACTTCTTAAAAGAAGACATTTATGCAGTCAACAAACATATGAAGAAAAGCTCATCATCATTCGTCATTAGAGAAATGAAAATCAAAGCCACAATGAGATACCATCTCACACCAGTTAGAATGGTGATCATTAAAATCTCAGGAAACAACAGATGTTGGAGAGAATGTGGAGAAATAGGAACGCTTTTACACTGCTGGTGGGAGTGTAAATTAGTTCAACCATTGTGGAAGACAGTGTGGCAATTCCTTAAGGATCTAGAACCAGAAATACCATTTGACCCAGCAATCCCATTACTGGGCATATACCTCAAGGATTACAAATCATTCTACTATAAAGGCACATGCACCCGTGTGTATATTGTGGCACTGTTCACAATAGCAAAGACTTGGAACCAACCCAAATGCCCATCAATGATGGACTGGATAAAGAAAACGTGGTAAACATATACCATGGAACACTATGCAGCCATTTGGAACTCAGCCAAATGGATGAGTTCATGTCCTTTGCAGGGACATGGATGAAGCTGGAAACCATCATTCTCAGCAAACTAACACAAGAACAGAAAACCAAATACTGCATGTTCTCACTCAAAAGTGGGAGCTGAACAGTGAGAACAGATGGGCACAGGGAGGGGAACATCACACACCAGGGTCTGTCGACAGCAGTGGGGAGTTAGGGGAGGCATAGCATTAGGAGAAATACTTAATGTAGATAACGCATTGATGGGTGCAGCCAACCACCATGGGACATGTATACCTATGTAACAAACATGCATGTTCTGCACATGTACCCCAGAACTTAAAGTATAATAAAATAATAAATAAATAAACAACAAATCTGTTGCAGATTTCAAAAATTTGGCAATTGAATATAGGAAGCAGATAAAATAAACGAGTTGAGAAATCAGAAGTTTTCTTGGCTAAAAAGATTGGGTATCCATTAATAAGATTAGATAATACAAAGACCATAACATGGGGAACAGTAGATAATTAGTTTAGTCTTACAAGTTGAGTAAATAAGGCAGGGGAATTGAAGAAGGCAATTGAAACTAAAATTCGGACTCTTGAGGAAAGGATAATTTGAAGAGACTATTAAGATTAATCAGGAGGTATCTCTGGAGAGTAATACAATTTTATGAATAGACAACGCATAAGTACCATGTCAGGTCTATGTATAAAGGGTCATGGAAGAACAGAGAGTGAAATGTATAATGCTAATTTGAGAAGTGACTGCACAGATGGGGTTTTGGAGCCTTATAAAAGAGAGAAATTTTATTCAAAAGGCCTTTTATAAAAATATAAGTATGCATGCAAATATTATATAATAACTTGGAAGCAGTTTGCTGTATCTAATACACAGGATTATGGGTTTGGGGATAATCATTAAGACAGGAAAGTTAGACTTAATAAAACCACTAAAAAACCTGGCTGCTGTCCTAAAACCTAAATTGATGTGGTAGGTAAGGGAAAGAAAAGAATTTAAGATAATTACAGCATGATTCAACTCTTGGGTAGACATTCTATTTATTAATGTCAGAAAAACAGAAGTAAATTCAAGTCTAAATGCAATTTTGGATTGGGCAGATATTGAGAGTTTTTAATGAGTAGTTCCTACTAGCTGCTATGAGCACAGGCAAGTCATAGGAACTGTGTAACATTAAATTTAGGTATTTTGACTTACAGCCTGCATATCATAAATGGACAGCTGGTATACTTTTACCAGTAAGACACTTGCACTGTAACTTTTCATTTTAACATAATTCATGTGAACTTACTAAAAATAAGCCAAAACTTGTATAGGTTACTTTGGCTCTCACAGTACTTTTTTTTTTTTTTTTTTTATGATGAGGGTAGTTTACATTACCAGCTGCTAAAGCAATTCACTCCACTTTGAATGTTTCTTAAAACATCTCCATCAGGCTCTGATGGAGTGTCTAGTGTCACACCAAGTCTCTCACTCAGAACAAACATGAAGCATTTTGAAGGCATCAGAAAGCAAACTAAGATAGGGAAAAAAGAGCACATTGAGACAAACCCAATATTTTCCACTACTTACATGTATTCTTTTTCTCTCTCAGGTAAGACATGGAAATAGAAAATTCTGGCTTAGAGTTTGTTCTATTCTACCCAGGCTGGGAAAACACAGCAAAAAACAAAAACAAACAAACAAAGAAACCCAGGAATTTGGGACTTGAAAGCCTTTTTTAAAATATATACTTTATGTTCCAGGGTACATGTGCACAACGTGCAGGTTTGTTGCATATGTATACATGTGCCGTGTTGGTGTGCTGCACCCGTTAACTCGTCATTTGCATTAGGTATATCTCCTAATACTATCCCTCCCCCCTCCCCCTTCCCCGCAACAGGCCCCGGTGTGTGATGTTCCCCTTCCTGTGTCCAAGTGTTCTCATTGGGACTTGCAAGGCTTTTACACATTGAGGAGTAAAGATCCCTGGGGGCAGGTTGGGGGAAGAACCATAGAAAAGTCAACCTGTCATTTCATTTAGTTTGCTCACAAGGCACATACCAACATACAAATTTCCAGGAATAAAAGGTTAAAAATTCTGCAAAAGTCTGATGCTTAGAAGTTAAAAAGCCTGGCAGAGCATTAATAACCTTGCAATGTTGAGGAAGAAAAACAACTGAAGCCTAGGAACCATGGTAAGTATATAAAGCTTTGAGTTTAAGTTCTAGGAGGGCTCAGCTCTAAGAGGAGTGCAAACAGGAAGTAGACCAGTCTAAAATTCAGCTTCAGATTAACTCAAATATTAAATGCATGAAGCTAAACATGCTGCTTTCCAATTGCTCACTATACAAAAGTTAAATCATCTCTGGAAAAAAATAGTATCATTTACACTTTCTGTTTTTTGTTTTTTTTCCCACATACATTAAAGCATTTAATCAAAAATTACCCGGCTCACTTAGGCTTCTTTTTAGGATGTAGAAAGCCATAGGAGAATGTGCATCTACCTTAGTGATGAGATTGCTAGATAATCTACAAAATCATGATTATACATCTCAGTAGAGAGCTGAGAATGTAAAGAAATCTAACGAACTAAAATTGATAGAGTGTTGAGCCCATCCTAAGACGGAACTCATGGCTACTGTCACCCTTGGTGGAGTGGTGAGAATGGAGAAAATCGCCGTAGATGTGGGTAAGAAAAAATTTAATAGAAAAACTGCTTAATGTTTAAGGAATTTTCAAAGTTCAAGGGTGAGCTGACATGGCAATTTCAAATCCCTGGGAGCCATAGATGGAAAAGAAAATCTGTTTGCATTTGTGAACTCTTTTCACCAAATGCTTTTGAGAAAAAATAGGAGTAAGAAAGATACTTGACGTCAGGCCTAGGGTTCATTGAGGGTTTCTTGAAGACTGTTCTGCCCCCATAATTCTACTCTAACACTGTGCTTCACTGGGTGTTCCTTTCTGCTCTTTCGACACTTTACAGTCCAGGAACCATCTATTTCCTTGGTAGTGTTAAGGCCTAGGGTTTCTTTTACTCTACTTGCTTAACCATTACTCATCAGCAAGCACTGAGATGATAGCAGTGCCTGAGACGAAACATTTATACACTCAGAACCCAAGCCCCAATAAAGGAAGGCTCATGATTTTACTTTCAAATTATTTGAAAATTATACTGAACTGACCCTAAATAATGCAAAACAGAACACAAACACAGATCCACAGATTGGCCAGTCCTCCACACCAGCAGCCTGACAGATGGGCTGTGCCCTTTTCTGGATATAAATGTTGTTTTTACAAACTGAGCTGCTCTTTTACCAAAATATTCACTATTCATCAAAAGCCACTAGACAACGAACCTCCAGCTTTAGCCAGGATCAGGTAATGAAGGTTGTTTATTTCTTTTCTTTTTTTTTTTTTTTTTTTTTTTTGAGAGGGAGTCTCGCTCTGTCACCCAGGCTGGAGTGCAGTGGCCGGATCTCAGCTCACTGCAAGCTCCGCCTCCCGGGTTCACGCCATTCTCCTGCCTCAGCCTCCGGAGTAGCTGGGACTACAGGCGCCCGCCACCTCACCTGGCTAGTTTTTTGTATTTTTTTTTTTTTTTTAAGTAGAGACGGGGTTTCACTGTGTTAGCCAGGATGGTCTCGATCTCCTGACCTCGTGATCCGCCCGTCTCGGCCTCCCAAAGTGCTGGAATTACAGGCTTGAGCCACCGCGCCTGGCCTGAAGGCTGTTTATTTCTAAGAAGAAAGCAAGATGATCTCTACAATTGCTCAAGTTTACTACCTGTAGAATGTTTCCAGACCACAGTGAAGAATTCGGAAAGCACCGGCCAGGTGATTACAGTTTGCAGGGCAGAGTACCCAAAAGGAGAGAGCTGCACAGAGATGGAGCTCCAGAAATCTGCAGAGGGCCCCTTTCTTATTCAGATGAGTGCTGATCTGTACACAAATGTGAGGAAACTACTGACAGCTGCTGTAAAACCGCTCAAACCCAGAGATTTCATGCAACCAGAAATAAAGCCTAGCACCACCAGCAAGCAGAAAATCTTATAAGATGTAGGACATTGAGTGGAATACAGCTACGAGTCTTGCCGTAGTAGTGTGCGACAACTAACTTTAGAATAAAAACGAGCTTCACCTAGAGAAAGCTTAAAAACAAAGCCCAGAGGATTACACTGTTTATAAGTAACTCAACCACACCCAAGAATGTTTATAGCAATACAAAAATATCTAAGAAGTCTTGATTAAACTATCACTTGACTCAGAATACTTCAATAAATTTTGTTCACATTACCACTAAGCATATTATCAGTAAATTATTAACTGACTCACATTATGTAATACCATATACTTTGTGTTGAATTCACTAAAGTCCTTCCATTTATATACCACAATTTTTTTTAACTTTTATTTTACGTTCAGGGGTACATGGGCAGGTTTGTTACATAGGTAAACTCATGTCACAAGGGTCTGTTGTGCAGATGATTTCATCACCCAAGTACTAAGCCTAGTAACCCATTACTTATTTTTTCTGATCCTCTCACTCCTTCCACCTCCACCCTCAGGTAGGTCCCATTGTCTGTTGTTCCGCTCTATGTGTCCACGTGTTCTCATCATTTAGCTCCTACTTATGAGAACATGTATTTACCACTATTTCTTAATGGCATTCTGAAGGCTTTAGCATTTTGTGAGTCTTAAATTTGACTCTTGAATGGCAAAATAATGTTCATATGTAGAAGGTTAAATTTCATCTATAACACAAGTGGTGCAGATGTCCAACGTGTTAAATAAAAATATTTACACACCGTCTCTCACTCTTTTAAAACAAAAAACAAAAAACAAAAAACAACTTTTAATATCAGAACTTTTTCTTGGGAAAAAGTAGGGTTTGACTTTGCATACAAATTTTAACTGTAAAATACAGACTTACCTTTATAAAATCTAAGCTGCTAGTGCTTTTTACTTTAGTTATCCTGTTAAAAGTATATGTCAATGATGTTTCCAACTGGATCTCTGTCATTTGAATTATGGTTGAAATAATTGATTACAGACATATGGTGAAACCAATACATCTTGATTATACAATAAAATATCAATTCATTGGTAGTCTGAATCAATTATTTCAAGTGTACCTGATTAGCAAAAATATCAATAGATCCAACATAGAATTTTATACTACTAAATGTCAAGTCTAGCTATGAATTTTGTTCTGCATCTGAGGTAAATTTGTGATCAGTTTCTTGAGCTATCAACAAAAAGATATGTACTTTTGTGAACTATACATTTTCTAATTAAATTTTACATGCTAGAACATCATTTTTACATAAATGATGCTTTTTGAAACTAAAATGTCAGTAATATACTATAATTTTGTTATAAAATGAACAGTATTGGTAAATAAACTTTGATTTAAAAAATCAAATTAGCTTCAATTTTATATTATTTTTCGCAAATAAAGATAGGCTTGGATAAGGGCTAAAAATATTTATCAATCATTAAATAAGATACAATTTACAATGCTTAGAATCTAATAAAAAAAATCCAAGAATGTGAAGAAGCAAGCAAATAAAACACATAATGAGGAATAAAATCACCTGGAACTTGCCGACATATGACACAGACAATAGAATTAGTTGACTAAGGCACTGAAACAATTATTAACACTGAATTCCATGTGTTCAAGAAATTAGAAAAATAAATGTAATATACTAAATACATATAAAAAGATTGAAATCAGATATTATAAATTAGCCTATAATATCTGAAATAAAAAATATGCTGAATGGACTTATCAGCAGATCAGACATTGCAAGAGAAAAGATGACTAGAACTGAAGACATTGCAAAAGCCTATATTCAAAACAACAGAAAAATGAAAGTAAAATAGAGGATTAGTGAGCTGTGAGTTAGTCTGTGTAGTCTAATGTTACTTCTAATCCTAGTCTCTGAAGGAGAAAGAGAACACAAATACTATTTGAGGAACCAATGACAAACAACTTTCTAAATTTGATGAAAATTAAAAATTCACAGATACTAGAAGTTCAAAGTCAAAATACATCAAAATCAAGTTGTGGTGATTTAAAAAAATGTCTTAAAAGCAGCCAGAGAAAAAGACACATTATGTATAGAGGCAAAAAGATTTTAAAATGTCAAGCTTCTTATTGGAATTAAACCAGGCTAGAAGAGAGCTAGGGATTTTTTTCGATATGGAAAAAAAAAAAAAAAAAAAAAGAAAAAGAAAATTGTCTGCCAATCTAGAATCCTTCACCTGGTAGTAATATCTTACAATTTTTTTTTAAAAGCAAATAAAGAGTTATTTAAAAATATAAAGGTAAGTATTCATCACTACAGACCTGTACTACAGAAAGGGTTTAAGCAGAATAAAAATTACAGCAGATCAAAATCTAAATCTACTACAAAAGAACAAAAAGCATTGAAAATTGTAACAAAGGGGACAAGTATTAAGGTATTTTTATAATTATTTAAATTTCTTTAAACATAATTGTTAAAAAGTAAAAACGGCATGTAGAAGCGTTTGTGACATTTGTAGAAGTAACATGTATGACATCGACAGCACAAAGCCCTTGAGCAGGGAACAGGAGTGCACTCTTATAAGTGTCTTCTACAATAACTAAAGTGATATAACATCACTTAAAAATAGACTGCCATAAGTAAAGGTGTATACTATAAACCTCACAGCTTCACCAAAATAACTCAATAAAGAGGCATAGCTAATAAGCCAAAAAAAGTACATAAAATGGAGTCTTTAATCTGGAATCAAAAGAGATCAAAAACAAATCTAGGAGAAAAGAAATAGGAAGATAGTAGATGTAAAACCAACCATCCTAATCATCATTTTAGCTGGGCACAGTGTTCACGCCCGTAATCCCAGCACTTTGGGAGGACTAGGTGGAAGGATCACTTGAAGCCAGGAGACTGGGCAAAAAAAAGCAAGACCACATCTCTACAAAAAACAAAAATAAAAATAAAAATTAGATGCTGTGGCATGAGCTTGCAGTCCCAGCTAGTTGGCAGGTTGAGGCAGGAGGATCATTTGAGCCCAGATGTTCAGAGGCTGCAGAGAGTTATGACTGTACTCCAGTCTGGGCAACAGAGTGAGACCTCATCTCTCAAAAGTAAACAAGTAAATAAATAAAGTAACTACTTTAAATATAAGAGGTTTAAAAATTCCAGTTTATAGGTAGAAATTATCAGATTTGATTAGCAGAATAAAAGCAAGACTTACTACATATTTTTTATATTCCTTCCTTCAAAATATTAATTGAAAATATTAAGACAGGCCGGGTGTGGTGGCTCACGCCTGTAATCCTAGCACGTTGGGAGGCTGAAGTGGGTGGATCACCTGAGGTCAGGAGTTCGAGACCATTCTGGCCACCATGGTGAAACCCTGTCTCTACTAAAAATACAAAAATTAGCCAGGCATGGTGACACATGCCTGTAGTCCCAAGTGCTCAGGAGGCTGAGGCATGAGAATCGCTTGAACCCAGGAGGAAGAAGTTGTAGTGAGCTGAGTTAGTGCCACTGCACTCCAGCCTGGGTGACAGAACAAGACTCTGTCTAAATAAAATAAAATAAAATAAAATAAAGAAAAAGATTAAAAGTAGAAGAATGAAAAAAGAGGTACTATGCTAGTGTTTATTAAACATCAAAAAGGTAGAGTAAAAATATGGTATTATAATCTTATAGGATCAACATTTTATATTATCTAAATTTCATTGTACAGTTTATGACCATCCAATCACTTTGGAACACATACATACTATTTATGTTAGCCCATTCTCACACTGCTAAAAACACATACCTGACACTGGACAATTTATAAAGAAAAGAAGTTTAATCAGCTCACAGTTTTGTAGACTGTACAGGCTTCTGCTTCTGGGGAAACTTCAGGAAATTTATAAACGTGACTGAAGGGTGAAGGGGAAACAAGCACATCTTACATGGCAGGCAGTAGGAAGACAGAGTGAAGGGGAAAGTGTGACACACTTTCAAACAACCAGATCTCATGAGAACTCACTATCACGAGAACAGCAAGGGGGAAATCTCCCATAATCCAGTTGAAATGGGAAAAGTTCCCTTGTCCCCCTCACAGGGTGTATGAAAGGGGGAGTGGCTGGCTTCTTCAGTGCCCTGCTGCTCAGACCTCTAGGGGAGCATACAGACAGGCAGGCTGTGGGGCTCCAACCCCATGGCGGTGTCTAGGGGTGAATGTTTACAGCTCCTGAAGCCCCAGTGGGCGTGTGTTACAGGGTGCTCTTTCACTTTTCCCGTCTATAGGTGGCTTGTGTTAACCAGCTCTGTTGGTCTCTCTACCCTGTCATGAGGACAGAGGGCTTTCTGTATCTTGGGTTCTTGTCCTGGTGTACTGGAAGAATCAGATCACACCTGAACTAGGAGAATGAGTGCAAGGTTTTATTGAGTGGAGGTAGCTCTCAGCAGATGGGGGAAGCCAGATAGGGATGGAGTGGGAAGGTTTTCCCCTAGAGTCAGGCTGCTGAGCCACCCGGGCTCTCCTCTGACTGCCCTGGCCAAACTCCGCATCATTCTGTTGGTAGATGGCACGCCGGCTGGCTGGCCAGTGCCTGTTGGTGCATTCCTCTCAGTGTTCAGCCGCCTCTGTGTTTCTTGGCTGATGTGTTCCTCTTGAAATCCAGCTGCCTGTCTCTCTGCCTGCTAGGGTGTCAGGGGTTTTTATAGGCACAGGACAGGGGCGTGGCAGGCCAGGGTGGTCTTGGGAAATGCAACATCTGAGCAGGAAATGCCAGTCCTCAACCAAGTCCCTGTAGGTGGAGCCCTAGCCAGGGATCACACCCTCCTTTACCCAGCACTTCCCTTAACCCTGCAACCCCTGCCCCCTATCATTTAAAGGGACCATGCTCTTCTTTTCCCAGCACTTCTGTATCACAATCACCTCCCACCAGGTCTCTCTCCCAGCATTGGGGATTGCAATTCAACACGTGATTTGGGTAGTGACACAGAGTCAAACCATATCATACTTCAAACAGGCATTTTTACTTTGAGGTTATACCCAACAAAAAGGTAATCAAATATGTGTCAAATACATTCATATCAGGTAGTTCATAATAATCCAAACTGGAAATGTATTAAAATACATACATACTGTATGCCTCCCTCCCTTAGTATACATTTTGAAACAGACAAAATTAATCTGTGTTGCAATAGGCCATAGTTGTGGTTTCCTTTAAAGGACATGATTACTGTGATACAGGAAGCTTTTAAGATGCTAGTCAAGTTCAAATTTGATCTGTGTTGTAATTAAACAAGTTTATTCACTTTTCAAAAATTAATTGACCTGATCCATTTATGAGTTGCACATATTTTCTGCATATATGTTTTATTTCACCAAAATGTATATTTAAATATAAATGATATAAACAATATTCAAAATTGGATTTTTCCAGACAAAAAGTCCTTCAACATTTTTATTGAACTTTTTTATTCTAACTTTTGATAGAACAGTTATTTTCATATAAAAAAACTGCAAGGGGCATATACATTTAAGACACAAAGAGACACATTTGCCACTTTGTTCCTGAAAAATAAAATCTTTTAAAATGTAGTTTCTATGGTCCTGAAAGAAACACAATGGTCATTTTTTTTTTTAAATAAAAAGCATTGGTACTGTGATATAAAAATTAAATATGAAAAAATAATAAAGACAATTTAGTGTCATAAGGGAAAAGCTACATCATTGTAAAATGTAAATAATGTAATACATATTTAATCACAAAAACTATTTCAGTCTTCCCTCCTTCCATTAAACACTTTAATTTCAAACTGAATAACACACTCCCACTAAAAGAATCATTTTGCATTTATATGCTTGTGTGTGTTTTTTCTCTTATTAACTATTGCATGGAATGGGTCAAAATGGTTTCTAGTCTTTAAGTTTGCACAAATTATTCTGGGTATTACTAGAGTTTATAATGCATACCAATGTTAAGAAAGAGAGAGAAGAAAAATGTTGTTAAATGTTTCATGATTGGTACTCCCAGTTCTGCTTGGGTGTAAATACAAATGACACCTTGTCTCTGATTATGGACTATGAGTCTTACACACTTGAACAGGCTTGGCTCCTTCATGTTAACTTCTGACCTGTGTGAAATCCCATAAATGTCACATCTGCCACAGCCCTTTTCCCAGTCTTGCATGCTCTCAGTGGACCCAAGTGTTCATAATTATCAAATGAGAAAATATATATGGAAGTGTTTTAAAAATTAGAAACCACTAAAGAGGTAGATAAGAGGACTTTGGTTTCTGACTTAGCAAATTAGGACTATCAGGAATTCTTGGAGAAAGGAATGATGATTATTGTAAGACAAAGGCTTACTTCACAATTAATTCTCAGAGACCAGGTGGGACTGAGCCATTTCAGGGGCTGAAGGATGTGAGGATGGGTTACTTTGTAACACTCACATTTTCCCTGGAGACTGTGCAAATTTGGGTATAGAGGAGGAAACCCTAAAAAAAGAAGTGGCTTTCTCTTACAGATATGGGCAAGAAGTTTTAGAAGTTTAGGGGGTGAATATTAATAAATCTTGGTCAATGGTGTCCGTTCTCTGGGTTTTTTGCTTAAAGACAAAGCCAAGAAATATTGTGATAAAATTATTAGAAAATTACATAGACTTTGCTGGACTCTGAACCCAGAAAATGAATAGCCTTGATTTTTCTCAAAATAGGATTATTCTGTTTAATCGACTTCTCCTAAATGTAAACCTTTCCCTTTCCTCCCAATGACATCCTCCCCACCCACGACAAATAGAGATATTAACACTCAGGAAGGAAGATGATCCGGTAATTAAAGCGTTTAGATATCATTAGGTGCTCAATCTGTTTCTTCCTGTTATTGCGAACTTCCTATCTCGGTGGACGAAATGTCTGAAAACAATCACTGCAGAAAAGAACTTTAAGTAAAATCAGGTATAAGAAACTAAAATCTTGAGAAGCACTGAAGCTTCATGAATAATTCTTGAACACCATGGTGTGAATGTTGCCTTGCTCGACTCACAGTCTTTCAAGATGTTAGTTTCATGTTTTATTTAAGCTCAACATAAATGTTAACGTGGTCCTCATCAGATTCCTTTTATCTAACTCTGAAGACTGATGTGTTGATGTTGTAATATGGAAAGAGGGCCTTGGGGATGGATTTTAAATGCCCATCCAGGTATTCTGTAAGAAGTCACAGATGAATTTCTTTTCCAGGAACTGAGTTGTAAATTTGTTTGTCTCGGTGCACCAACTCAGCATATACATCTGCTGATCACTGTTAGTCTCCTACTGTCCAATTTGTAATCTAGATATGTTTTATGGAGATGTAACTGGCAAAGCATCATTGTGTGTAATCTTTGTCTGAAAAGATTCTGCTGAGCAAGTGATCAATAAAGTGTATGCAATGCAAACATTAATCAAAGAGAATGTCATTAAAGCTTACTATAGCAGTCTTCATTAAGAAAGAAAACTAATGTAACTACTATTGTCCTATCTTCATTATGAATTGTTACTATTATGATGATTTTATGATTTTACTAGTCAATAGCCCTCTTGGAATATTTGGGTTACTTACAAATTCAGTTTTGGACTTCAAGTCACTTGTAAATCAAATAGTTGTTTGTTTCTTTGAGCTACAGTGTTCTGTCGGTAATTAGTACTCCTGGTTATTCTGAATAGTGCACTGATGTTAGATTTGAACATTAGGGAAAAGAACAAAGGATATATTTTCATGGTGCATATATTTGGATCATTCCTACTAAAACATTATTTCATTAGTGTCAAGAGTTACTTAATGGGCACCTGATACAAGCATTGGTAACTTTTGTATGTTACTTAAATAAAAAATAAATCATGAAACTAACATACAGATAGACTTCACATTTAGCAATGCACCATTCATGCTAATTGTCCTTAAGGATGATGCTTATAAGATCTCCTAGAGTTTAAGTTCACAGCTTATCATTTATATATTAAGAAAGTGGTTCACAGGGGTTCTGGTCAGTTCTTCCCAGAATGCAGTTTACCGGGTTGCACAGACAGGATGTTTGTATAGTAAATGGGCATCCACTGAGGTGAAATTCTTTATTCATGGTTGGTAAAGGAATGTTTCTCTAGGCCAGAGGCCAACAGTATTAACAATATATTGTACTACACAGATTCTAGCCAGAATACATTATTTAATAATTTTGTGAAAAAGAAATTGGTCTTGGCACTTTAGATTTTTAGGCCTCAAAAGCATAGACATCTCAAACAAAGATAGACAAATGGGACTATTTTAAACTAAAAAACTTTTGTACAGCAAAGCAAACAATCAGCACAGTGGAGAGACAATCTGTTAAGTGGGAGAAACTATCCACAAACTGTTTGTCTGTTAAGGGACTAATATATAGAACATATAAGAAAATCACACAACTTAATGATACAAATGCACAATTCCATTAAAAAACAAGCACAGGACTTGAATAGACTATTCTCAAAAGGACAAATACAAATGGCTAACAAACACATGAAAAAAAAAATGCTCAACATCACTAACCATCAAAGAAATGAAAATCAAAGCCACAGTGAGATACTGTCTTATTCCATTTAGAATGGCCATTATGAAAAAGACAAAAAATAACAGATGCTGTCAAGGATGTGGAGAAAAGGAAACTATTATACACTTTCAGTGGCAATGTAAATTAGTACAACCACTATGGAAAACAGTATGGAGATTTCTCAAAAAACTAAAAGCAGAACTTCAATGTGATCCAGCAATCTCACTACTGTGCATCTTTCCAAATGAAAATAAATCAGTAACCAAAGGGGTACCTGCACTTGCATGTTTATTGCAGCAATGTTCACCATAGCAAAGATACAGAATCAACCTAAGTGTCCATCAACAGACAAATGGATAGAGAAAATGTGGTATGTATACATACACACAATGAAACACTATTTGGTCATAGAAAAAGAATGAAATCATGTCATTGCAGCAGCATGGGTAGAACTGGAGGTCATTATGTCAAGTGAAATAAGCCAGGCACAGAAATGCAAATATCACACGTTCTTACTCATATGTGGGAGCTAAAAACCTTGATCTTTTTTTTTTTTTTTTTTTTTTGAGACGGAGTCTCGCTCTGTCGCCCAGGCTGGAGTGCAGTGGCCAGATCTCAGCTCACTGCAAGCTCCGCCTCCCGGGTTCCCGCCATTCTCCTGCCTCAGCCTCCCGAGTAGCTGGGACCACAGGCGCCGCCACCTCGCCCGGCTAATTTTTTGTGTTTTTAGTAGAGACGGGGTTTCGCCGTGTTAGCCAGGATGGTCTCGATCTTCTGACCTTGTGATCCGCCCGTCTCGGCCTCCCAAAGTGCTGGGATTACAGGCTTGAGCCACCGCGCCCGGCCAAAACCTTGATCTTATAGAGATGAACAATAGAATGATACATACTAGAGGTTGAGAAGGGTGTGAGGGTGGGAGGAAAAATTGAAGGGATGTTGGAAAATAGTTACAAACTTACAGTTAGATAGAAGAAATAAGTTACAATGTTCTACATCAGAGTAGAATGACTGTAGCTAGCAACAATAGTTGTATGTTTCAAAGTAGCAACAAGAGAGGCCTTAAAATGTTATCAACGTATAGAAATAATAAGTTACTCAGGAGATGGATACCTCAAACACCCTGACTTGATCATTATGCATTCTATGCATGTAAAAAAATACTCAAGGCACCCCATAAATATGTAAACTATTAAGTATTAATAAAAGAAAGGAAAAAAGAAGTCCAGATGCAGTGGCTCATGCCTGTAATCCCAGCACTTTGTAAGGCTGGGGTGACAGGATTGCTTGAGCCCAGGAGTTTGAGACTAGACCAGGCAACAAAGCAAGAACCGTTCTCTACAAAAAATTTAAAAATTAGTCGGGCATGGTGGCATGCATTGTACTTGTAGTTACAGCTACTTGGGAGGCTGAAGTGGGAGGATCTTTGGCATCTAGGAGTTCAAGTTTGTAATGAGTTATGTCACTGCACTCCAGTCTGTCCCAAAAAAAGAAAAAAAGAAAAAACCCATTATTTAGTTTAGTGATTGTCTTTTCAGAGTTACTTAGTTTGAACTAACAAATGCATTTTACCTATGGCCAAATACTTGACTCCCTGAGCCATAATTTACAAAGTGATTTTCGTTTGATTGAACTTTACAAGACCGCAGGATTTGGAATCCAATGTCAAAACCTACCATCTGCCTATGTGATTTGAAGCCAACAAGACAGTGAATCCTTTGGGTTGTGTTTGCTTATTACATGAGGTTTGCTCACTCTCTTCTTATGCCTCTTCATTATCTGAAGATGGAAAATGCGCTCTCGTACAAGGTAGACGAATTTATGAGTCCAACGGGCTGAATCTAGATGCAAGGCTAAGCAAGATCTCTTTATTATCATTAAGATTAATAAATTATAACAATAGCTGCTAACACACATTGAGGACTAACTTTGGACTAGACAGTTTGCTAGATACTTCCTGTGGACTCACTTGACCATCAAAATAACTGTATGAATTTGGAACTCTTATAACTCAAATTTTCTAAATATGACAGGCTAGTCACAGAGAAATCAATTAACTTGTCTGAGGTCACATAAATAGAAGTTACGGATTTGTATTTGAAATTAGGAACATCTTATGCCAGTGCCATGGCCAAGCATTTAATCTGTTACCATATTACTGCTACTTTTTTACATAGTCCACACACTAGAATTCAGTCAAGTAATGGTTGAGATATTTGAAACCGTTTGTCATCAGTAATGGGGCCAATACAATTTTCAAGGTATCATATTTGAAGTGTATTTGCTTGACTCATGGGTCATTTCAGTCACAGCACAGAACAAAATGGGAAGGCTGACAACGGGCAACAGATCTCTGTCCTCATTCCTACTCTTTCTAGTTATGTGAACTTAAGCAATTCCCTTGACCTTCTTGGACTGCAGTTGGCCTCATCTTTATAAATGAAGAGACTTGACTAAATTATGTCTAATTCCTTTCCAAGTCTGACCTTCTGTTTCTACAAAACCATATCCTTTATATCCACACAGGGACAAAGACATAAAAATAATAATAAAATACATGTGTGTAAATACCCTTACAGATTTGCTAACCTTGCACTCCCTGAATAGCATCTTCATTGTATTGCCTGAAATATCATCATGCATTTTTCCCCTCAGCCCTTTTTGACACATGCTAATTAGAAAAAAAAATGCCATTCTAAGTGAAGGGGGCCTCTTCATCTTCCACTTCACCATATGACTCCTGGGCTCAAAGAAACATTTTTATGGGCATTTTTTAATATGCTACTGTTTTAACCTCTTGACCTTGTCTTGGGCACTTTATTTTCTGTCTTCAGCTTCAATATTCATTAGTAACACTGTGACAAAATGGAATATGAATGGCATTAGGAAATTGAGCCCTACTCCAGCTAAGAAAGCTATGCTAATGCTCACACATTGAAATAGAGCAAAGACGTTTGATGTTTCTATACCAAGGGCTGGTTTCAAATGATCGTGAAAACGTGCTAAGACTTTTCATGTGAACAGTACGTTTAAAGACAAACTCATTTTTAAAAATAGCAATAAATGCAGAGTTTACTTCCCCACCCCAAGCTAGAACTTCATTATGTGCCAAATACATTATTTGGGACTGGTATGGGGCATGACATACTAAATGTTCTGACCGTTGTAACATATGCATAGATAATATATGGCTCATACAACTTTCATAACCCTCTCTGCTGATTCTCTTCTAATATCTCTCTAAAGACATTTGTGGTATCATTCTTCATTTATTTTGCATGCTGCTTTCACCCATTGTGGATAAACATGAATATAAAATTCTAGAAGTACGAATAGTTATCTTTGCTGATGCTTGGTGAGGTTTTAATAAAATATACATGACACCAGTGGTATGTATCTGGGAGTTATATAGCAGTGAAGAAATCCAGAGATAATTATAATCTTTTATGCTGATGGAGGAATTAGCACCTCAGTAATAAGCAATGTGAAGTAGCATAGCCAGAGTTTTCTGTTCGTCCTTGAACCATTCGATGTGAATGCAAATAACTAACACATATAATTCTAATTTTGATGGCCCTATTCAGGAGTAGAAATCTAGATGGAAAGACAAGAGGGGCCTTGTATAAGTTTAGTGGAGAAAATCCTCAAATGATTGTTGCCTACATCTTTTACCTGAACACAAGGGTTTCAAAAACAAAGTCTATTTGGTGGCTTAACAAGGAAACTCATTTCTTTCCACTATGTCACCAGTGTCCTCCATTCTTGTGTATAAAACAAAACTCCTGGTTTACCATGAACTACATTCTTTGAAGGCGTCTTAGTCATTTTGCACTGCTATAACCAGCATATCTGAAACTGGGTAATTTATAAATAACAGAAATTTATTATCCCACAGATCTAGAGGCTGGGAAGTTCAAGACCAAGGTACTGGTATCCGGTGAGGACCTCCTTTCCCATCTTTACATGGTGGGAGACAGACGGGCAAGAGAAAGCTAATGTTGTGTTCTCACACAGCAGAAGAGCAGAAAAGGGAGAACCCACCGCTGCAAGCTCTTTTTACAAAGGCATTAATCTATTCAAGAGAGCAGAGCCCTCATTAGCTAAACACCTCCCAAAAGGCCACACCTCCCAATAGTGTTGTATTGGGGGTTAAGTTTCAACAAAAGTTTGGAGGGAACAAAAACATTCAAATCATAGAAGTAGGTTATTTATTCATGCTGCCTAGATTTCTTGAATTTATAAAATTAAATCAAATGCACACCTATAATTTTTGACTTCAGAGAAACAAGGGCCATTTCCAGTGACAGACATTTCCAGTTCGGTGAAGATTAAGATGTCTAAATCATTACACAAGACCATCCTTACAGCACGTAGCAGACCAGGAATAAATGAAGTCTTTGCACTGGGAAAAGAGATCATTGTGTCATAAAATCTGGCGAGGTATACACTGCCATGTTAACAGGGGTTGCTTTTGTGTGGTCAGCATTTTTTTCATATTTGATACAGTTGTTCTATAGCTTTCTATAACAAATTTACAAAAATGACAGTCTATTAAAAACAAGTTAACAAAATTAATGATGGCTTCATGCCAGTAAGTGCATCTTTCTTTCATTGCTCAACTTTGAAAAACTGTGAGTACCTGCTATGCTATTCATTGACATGTATAACATAAAAATACATAGTATGTACCACGTACCAGATACTGAAGAAGGTCTATGTGTGAATTAACTCATATCGGTATGGTATTTCTAAAAATAGTCATTATTTTACTGCGAAAAATAGTCATTATTTTACTGTATTTCTGGTAAAAAAAAATCAGAGATTCAGAAACTGTGTAACTTGTAAGCAGCAGAAAAACTAGATCTATTAAAATATGTGATCAAATCATTTTCAACATTCTTTTTTATTTTTTTCTTAGAGGACACTCAAGAGCATGCTCTACTGATGTACCCTTCTATGGGTAACTCGAGGCCATAGTGTGACCAGAAATATTTAAGTCACTTTTGCAGTTGATTTTCATTTCAGGTGAAGCTTCCTTCCCTTCCCTTCCCTTCCCTTCCCTTCCTTTCTCTTCCCTTCCTTTCCCTTCCCTTCCTTTCCCTTCCCTTCCCTTCCGTTCCGTTCCCTTCCCTTCCCCTTCCTCTTTCTTTCTTTCTTTCTCTTTCTTTTTTCTTTCTTTCTTTCTTTCTTTCTTTCTTTCTTTCTCTTTCTTTCTTTCTTTCTTTCTTTCTCTTTTTTTCTTTCCTTTCTTTCTTTTCTTTCTTTCTTTCTTTCTTTCTTTCTTTCTTTCTTTCTTTCTTTCTTTCTTTCTTTCTTTCTTTCTTTCTTTCTTCTTCCTTCCTTCCTTCCTTCCTTCCTTCCTTCCTTCCTTCCTTCCTTCTTTCTTCTTTCTTTTCTTTTCTTTTTCTTTTTTTTTTGAGTCTCACTCTGTTGTGCAGTGGTGCAATCTCGGCTCACTGCAACCTCTGCTTCTCGGGTTCAAGTGATTCTCTTGCTTTAGCCTCTTGAGTAGCTGGGATTACAGGTGCCCACCACTGCGCCTGGCTAATTTTTGTATTTTAGTGGAGAGGGGGTTTCACCATCTTGGCTAGGCTGGTCTTGAACTCCTGACCTCGTGATCCTCCTGCCTCAGCCTCCCAAAGTGCTGGGATTACAGGTGTAAGCCACCACTCCCAGCCTCAGGTGAAGCTTTCTAACCAATGTTACTTTATGTTATTGTATTTCTTTAACATTTTTACATGGAAATCTATTAACTTGGGTCAACCATATGATTGTGGTGGATGGCACACCATTTACAATTTTCGTCATCTAGTATTGGCTTACCAAATAATGATGGAGGAGATTTTTAAAAATCAATGCATCCCATTTATTATTAAGTCAATTCTGCCTCTTATAACTTTGATATTTCACTTCTAAGTATGTTATCTGGAGTCACATAAATGTCTCTTGTATGGGATAAATATTTTGTTCTATTGCAGTATTTAAATGTTTTAACCATGACCCTCACCAACTCAGATACTCTCGGGGTGTCTAACCTGGAGATAAGCAGACATAATTTATGTATCTCCTCCTGAATAATGGTTTCTATATCCTCACCCCCTTGTTAGCGGAAATGTAGAGCGATAGTTAAAAGTGTGGGCTCTAAGGTTGATCCAACTGGCCTGTAGCCTGGCTCTGCCATAATGGCTCTGTGACCTTGGGAAAATGACTTACCTCTGTTTACCTCCCTGCGTCATCATGAAAGAAAGATTAAACTATGGCACTTGCCTTGCAGAGCTGTTGTTAAAACAATGAAATAAAGTAATTTACATGGCATATGTGTACTTGGAATGTTCATTGTTCGTATTTTTACTCTTGTTGCTTGCCTTTACACATAGTTTTGATTGTCAAAAACCAACATAAAGCAAACAGCCTTTGAAAGTGTAGCACCATTTCTCATCTCAGAGTGTTCTTTAAAACCATCTTGATCAGGGAATATTATATATCATTGGAAGAAAAGGTAAAAATTGAATCCGGTACCTACCCTCTGAACTCTCTGTCCTCAGCCCACTGTATATGATACAATGAGAACACTTATAGACTGTGTTGCAGTTTCTGTTCTTTGCTATAGCTATTCAACTCTGAGTCCCTTCAGAATTGGAACGGTATCTTTTTTCTATTCCCACACGAAGTACTTATTACACCAGTTGAAAATATTGGATAAGTATGTAATTGTTATAACTGATAGGGTCTGGTGTAATCAGAAGAGGAAATTAAAACAGGGTCATAAACTCTAGGGTCCCCTTGACCAAAAGGAAGATACATTTGGTCATTTTGGGGCTTATAATTTTATCTCTAATTTACAAAGTACCAAGAAGAACTGTCCTCAGCAAACTAATATGAGTAAAGTCTCTCACATTGTTGATTGTAATGAGCAATGATGTATTTATTTTTACCTAAAAATATTGAGTTAATTATAAGGTAGGAGAGTGCTAGAATGGTAAGAAGTAGTAATGTAGTACTAAATAGTTTGATTTTTTTTTTTAATATATTTCTCTTGTTGCACTCTTATGGAACAACCTACACCATGGCTGCTACTTTAAAAAGCAAATCATGAACAAAATCCAGTCTGAAGCAAACTAAGGCCTTTTATTTCTTGAATCAGTGAACTATTTTGGGGTAAATGAGGCTTTTGGTGGGAAGTGCAAAAAACATTTTTGAGAATCAAAGTCTATGCCCATTTTATTTATTCTTTGTATAATTCAAAGGCTGAATTTGATTACTTTTTCAACTAATAAGTTAAAAGTAGTACAGTACATTTTAAATGTGACATAGACTCAGATGAAGAGATATCAACCTGCATAGAATTGTTGTAAATCGCATGCTGTATTTAGTTCAGCAGTTCTGTGTGTATACCTTGCCTTAGTCTGTTCCGGCTGCTATAACAATATACCACGGACTGGGGGGTTTATAAACAATATACATTTATTCTCACATTTCGGGAGGCTGGAAAGTCATCAAAATTAAAAACCCTGACTCTGTGAAATAGCCTCTTAATAGGATAAAACAAGAAAGTAAATACCAGGAGAAAATATTTGCAAATCATACATCCGACAGGAAGGTGTGAGGAAGCCTCCAAACATAATCGCATTATTTAAGGAGAAAAAAATGATTATAAAATAATCAAAGACACAGAACAAGCATTTCATCAAAAAAAGAGGACATAAAAGATGGCAAATAAGCAGATGATAATATGTTAGTTATGTCATGGGAATGTAAATTAATATCATAGTGAGACAGGTCACATACATCAGAATGCCTTAAACAAAATATCAGAAAAGAATCAAAGGCTAGTGTCGTTCTGGGGAAACCAGGTCACTCCATATTGGTGAAGGTCATACATAATGGTCCAGCCACTCTGGTCCTTTTCCAAACGACAACAAACAAGCAAACAGCGATGTGCAAGTACCCTACAAACCAGCAGCTCAAACACCCCAGCATTAATTCCCACAGAAACGAATGCATCGTGCAGTAAAGGGTTGACACAGCAGGTTTGCTGTGTTCAGAACCTGCACATTTCAAAGACAGGCCTGGCCTTACTTGGCTCCTAGATGTTAATACATACACCTTTAGAATACCATGACTGTTCCTGATAAGAGTGCCCTCCTGTAACTGGGGTCTTAGGCAGTTATATCAACAACAGTGATCTATGGTGGGCACCTTGGGCTCTGGAGTACATGTTTGACCTTCGGGGGAGTCAGCTTCATGGAGTTCTGTGAGTCCTTCTAGTCATCTAATTGGTAGGTAAATTCTGGAGGACACTACCCCTGACATGACAGCCTTTGCATTCATCCTGGACATGAATGTTCTCGTGTCTATATTGCGTATATTACTTATAGCCAATAACCAGAAACAACTTCTCAGATGTACTTCAAGGAGCAAGATTGAGAGTAGGAGTAGGTTTAGGCATTTTCTTTCAAGGAGTGGGTGTATGTGTTTTCCTTCACAGGAGTTCAGCAATAAACAATGATTACTACCTAACGCACTGGACCATAAGCTCCAAAAGGAAGGGTATGATTTGTTGTTGATGCTGTCTTCTATCTTAATCAGTGCTGTATCATCACACCCTAAAATAGTGCAGAAGTTTACTAAATATTTGCTGTGTAAATTAATTTATGTAGGACTGAGCACTTGCTTATGTGAAAGCTGAGATTATTATATTAATTTCAGACAGAGATGTTGATAACCCTTTACTCCTATTTTAAAGTAAAAAATCACAAAATTCTATTATTTGAATATATAGTCTTTTATTGGCTTTTCAACATGTCTAAGCAGTTTTAGCAGGTTAGGGACATGCTCTCTTTCACTTCATACACTGGAAAATGCCTGCTACTTACACCTTCTCTTTGTGTGGTGACTTTATAAACCACCCTGAACAAAAGCAACTTCCAGGCTAAGAGTTATTTGAATATTGGGAAAGAATGATTCCAGAAGTCTTTTAGAAGACTTCTCTCCAATAGTTTAGAAAGCTTTCAAGTAAACACATAATAAAGAGGCGTTGTAATTGGATCTCAAGTATATTACACATTCAATTGAGCATAGTATCAATATTAATTCCTTACATATTATGATTAATTGAAATGTTATATTTATTTACAAATGCTCCCATGCTTACACATTAATTTATATAAGTTATCACACCAATAACTGGTCATTCTTAATGAGAACTCTACTACTAAAAATTTATCCATACATTTATAAAAGATGTGTGTGTGCACATATATATGTACATATTGTTGATTGTAATAAGCAATGATACAACAGTGCATGTTTAATACAAATTTAATAGATTTTCAAATATCTTCAATCCAATGTTGGTTGAATTAGCTGATGAGGAGCCCATGAATGTAAAGGCCAACTGTGTGTGTGTTTGTGTGTGTGTGTGTGTGTGTGTGTGTATTGGCTGATGTGTATATACACACATATATGTATATACACACACACACACACGGTGGTTTGTAGAGTCACCACACAAAGAGAATGTGTAAATATATAATTACCCTCATATTGTTGATTGTAATAAGCAATGATGTATTTATTTTTACCTAAAAATGTTGAATTAATTATAGGATAGGAGAGTGCTAGAATGGAAAGAAGTAATAATGTAGTACTAAATAAACCGTTTGTTTTTCTTTTTTACATTTTTCATATTGCATTTTGATGGAACAATCTACACCACACATATATACACACAAACACATACATGTATACACACACACATATATTCACATATATGTATGTGTATATATACACATCAGCTAATACACACACACACACACACACAAACACACACACAGTTGGCCTTTACATTCATGGGTTCCTCATCAGTTAATTCAACCAACATTGGATTGAAAATATTCGAAAAGCTATTAAATCTGTACTAAACATGTACCAATTTTTTCTTGACATTATTCCTTAAGCTATA
Source organism: Macaca fascicularis (assembly GCF_037993035.2). NCBI lineage: Eukaryota > Metazoa > Chordata > Mammalia > Primates > Cercopithecidae > Macaca > Macaca fascicularis. The sequence continues at coordinate 56,680,088 of NC_088394.1, forward strand.
GAGTATAGCAACTATTTACAAAGCATTTACATTGTTTTAGATATTATAAGTAGTCTAGAGATGATTTTGAGAATACAAGAGGAAGTGTGTAGGCTATATGCAAATACTATACCATTTGATATCAGAGGCTTGATCCTCCTGGAAATAATCCCTCATGGACACCCAGAGACAACTATGTATATATATATGCGTGAGTTAAAAATTTAAAGCCCCTTTTTACTGTATTGTATTGACTTAATTGCAAAATATTCAGATTTAAAGCTCAAACTCTAATGATCATTCAATTATAAACACATTGCTATTACTTAAGCAAGAGAATTGCTTGATATTAGATTTTAACTTGGTATAAAATAAGGAAATTTAAGTGATGAAAAAGCCTATCTTTGAAAAGGCAATGTTGTGTAGATTAATAAAATTATATAAGAGGTACTTTAGTCTCCTCAGAAGCATATTAAAAGGAAAATACATATTATTAACTGATTTAGAAACAGCTAAAATGGAACTTCTTAAATAGTAATTGCTGTTTTAACATGCTTGGAGGACTCCTGGAATATAAAGTATGAACGGTTGGTTTCCAGTGTGGACATTTGTCCCCAGTATGAGCTTTGTGGTAAGAGGTCACGTTCATTGTCTCTAGTCACAATCATTGTGGGTGTTATGCTCAGAGACCGTATGACCCACAGTGTTCCATGTTGAATGCCTGGCAAGCTGGCGTATGTCATTACTGCAGAGTAGGTGGTGCTGTCGCAGCAGCCGCGCAGGAACTATGGATGCGATTTCCCAAAGCATACATTTTACTAACAGATTTGAGAGAAAACTAATGTTATCTATGTTTAAACTGACATGGCTTTATTATAAGTGGAATACAAAATATGCATGAAGTTTTCAAATAAATCCAAAGACTTAAAAAATGTTTTACTTTTCTTGTTGGTTGAGAGCCTCTGGAGGTTCTCATTCACTCCCCTCTGCTATTAGAATAATTCAGTGGGAAAGTTTGTGAAATACCACATCATTGAATCTTGGGTCTTTGATAGTCTACATTAAATAAAAATGAATTTTTTTCAAGATGGCAGCTATGCATATTCTATAGACACTTGTTTATTCCTCTTTCCGCAAAGCTGGGTCTAGCCCAAATTTTGGCTGGGAACTTGGTATTCAGGGAATTCATTTCCTTTTCTTCCTCTGTCTCTCCCTCCCTGACTTTGTCTCTTCCTGTTTCCTCTACTTTTCTTATTTCTTACTATTTATCCTACTTCTTCCTTTTTATCTCTTCCCTTTTCCTTCTCCCTATCTCCCAGTTCATTCCTCTGTTTTTCCTTCAAATATTTATTAGGCATCTCATACCTTAGGCACGGTGATAAGCAATGTGGCTATAAAGATGGAAGATGAGAGAGAAAGAATTGGAGCATTCTGCTTTCAGGTCCAGATAATTATACTTACTTTTTTTCAGAACTATGTCACTAGTGCCATCTATGATATGTAGCCTATGTTAAATGCTCAATAAATATTTATGAATAAACAAATCAAAGAATGCATAAGGGAATGTAACAAAGCAATTACAAGTAAAGAAGTTTTAATAATGTCTGAATTTTATTTGATCTTATTACTTGAGTCTTGCACTGATTGATAAGTGAGAAAAGTGGAAGAACTAAGGTGTAAACTCAGGTGTCATGGTGCTGCTCCCTGGAGAATATCTAGCTTTGAAACTTTGTCTTGTGTTCAATGAAGACCAAGGAGTCTGGCAAGAATCAAAGAAGGGAAATAACATTTTGTGCAGAGTAAAGAACATATTCAAAAACAATAAAGCAGAAAATGGCATGGCATGTTCAAGAGATGATGAAACTATTTCAACATGACTAGTGCAAACCACCCTGTCACAGCAGAGGGATGTTTGGGAGTAAGAATAAGTTGCTTGGTAGAAATCATGAAAAATAAATATTTTGGCAAACAGAACAAAATGAACTTATGTATTATCACAAGTGCTTTTGAATTTTCCTTCTCAGACATTTCTTATCCTTGATGCTCATTTAATTCTTCCAAACATGCTTTCACAGGGTAATAAACCAATTACTTTGTTCACACTTTTAAGTTGGTAACAAGAGCTGAAGCAGAGATTCAGAATTAAATTCCACAGCAATACTGCAGGTTACAATAGTGTGTGAGACTTCTGGGCACAATTTTTGGAAAGAGTACTCGGTGATTTCAGTGCTCATGCACCTGCTTAAAAGGATTCAACTCCATCTGGTTGTTTCCATCAGGGATGTGAGTAAAGTGTTATCAGACATTTTCATTTTTCAGGAGGCAAGATATCAATGCCTGAATATAAAATATAAAACATTAAATGTTGATTAACTGTATTGGTTTTCTATTACTTTTGTACAAATCACCACAAACTTGGTAACTTAAAACATGCTTACTAACTTATAGTTCTGTAGGTCTCAAGTTTGATATGGGTCTCATTGGCTAAAATCAAGGTATTAGAAAGACTGAATTTTCTTTTGCATTCTGCAGGCTCTTGGGAAGAATCCATTCCCTTGGTCTTTTCTTGTTCTGGAGGTCACTCACTTTTCTTGACTCATATCCCCCTTCCTCTGTCCTCAAAGCCAGCAACATTGCATCTTTCTAAACCTTTCTTCTGCAGTCACATCACCATCGGACTACAGCTAGAAAAGGTTCTCCACTTTCAAAAACTTATGTGACTAGATGGTCCACCTGATTAATTCAAAATGACACCTGCAAAGTTTTTGGCAATGAAAGGAAATGTATTCACAGGTTCCTGAGATTAGGACTTGCACCTTGAGGGGTGGGATTTGAAATTTGTCTACCACACAAGTTTATGTGTCAGTACATAAGTTTTTATTACAGTGTAAGTCAATGCCAATTGTCAGATAAGTAGTGTTTATAAAGCCAATCTTTATTTATCTCTAATACGTCAATATTTTCACCTCTATTTTTTTCTTTTTGTAAAGAAAGGCCAGGGAGAGTGACCAGCAAGATGGCAGAATAAAAGTTCTCTGGCTCTACTCTTCCTCACAGAAGTCCACCTAGCAACTATCCACATATAAGAACATCCTCATGGATATCTCAGAACTTGAGAGTGGACCATGGAACTGAGAAAAGCTGCATCTGAAGAGTAACAGGAACAGTTTCACTTGGTTTGTGTTGTCCTTCCCTCCAAGCTGGCACAACATCACACAAAGATGATTCCCCTTGGCCCACAATTTCAATAGTGGGGAAAGAGAGTCAGAGACAGCCACTCACCCACCATTCTGGGATCCTCTGCAAGAGACCTATTTCTGTCCTGTCTCATGGGGGAACATTAAGATACTGGCAGTGCTGGACTACCTGGGTGGGGTCAGTTAGAAACAAAGAGCAGGGTGGAGCTCAAAGTGACTAGCGAAGAGATGTTGGTAGTAGCTCTGCATTCTGGCCAACAGAGGAATCCCACCACAGAAGCAGCACAATCCCACCAGAAAATCCCACCTGGCCAACAACATCAATCTGCAGAAAGCACAGTAGACAGGTTATCAGTTTAAAATAGCATATTATATGTGTAGGGTGATTTATGTTGACCACATGGTAACCACGAATCAAATACCTATAGTAGTGTCACAAAACATAAAGAGAGACTCAAGGCATGCTACCACTGAAAATCACCAAAACACAAAGGAGGACAGTAAGAGAGAAAGAAAAAAACAAAGGATTTATGAAGCAACCAGAAAACAAATTACAAAGTGGTGGTAGCAATTTCTTACCTAGGCATAAATACTTTGAATGTAAATGGATTACATTTCTTCAATAATAAGAAATAGAAAGTCTGACTAGATTTAAAAAACTTTACTTTGCCTATGAGAGTCTTGCTTTATTCATAAAACACACATAGACTGAAAGTGAAGAGACAGAAAAGATACTCCACACAAATGGAAATCAAAAGAGAACATTAACTACACTGAGACAAAATAGACTACGTTGAAAACTGCAAAAAGAAACAGGTAACTAAATAATGAGAGGCCTAATAGTTATAAATATATAGGCACCCTACATCGGAGCAGTTAAATATATAAAGCAATTATTAAATGATCTGAAGTGACAGGTAGATTCCAAGATTCCAAGTAGGGGATCTCAATACCCCTTTTTCCACAGTGTACAGATCATCAAATCAGAAAATCAATAAGGAAACATTAGGCTTGAATTAAACTTTAGACACAATGGACCTTACAGACATATACAGATGTTCCATCAAACAGTAAGAGAATACACATTGTACTCATGTGCATTTGGAACAGTCTCCAGGATGTATCATGTATTAGGCCATCAAACAAGTCTTAACAAATTTTAAAAGATTGAAATCATATCAAGATCTTCTCCAAAAACAATGGCATGAAACTAGAAAGAAACAACAGGAGAAATCTTGGAAAATTCACAAATACGTGGAAATGAAACAACATGCTTCTTAAAAATGGGCAAGAGAAGAAATTAAAAAGGAAATATAAAAATATCTCAGGATCAATGAAAATGGAAATACAACCTACCAAAACTTATGAGATGCAGCAAAATTAGTCCAAACAGAAAAATTTATAGCAATAAATGACATCAAATATATCTCAAATAAACAATCTCAAGGAATTAGAAAAAAGAAGAAATTAAGCCCAAAGTGAGCAGAAGGTTAGAGACACCAGAAAGACGAGAAAAAAAATAATTAACAAAACAGGGTGGGTTTTCTTAAAAGATAAATCAATAAACTCTATCAGCTATAATAAGCTAGACTAGGAAAAAAGAGAAAACTCAAATACATAAAATAAAAAATGAAAGAGGAGGTTTTTTTTCTGTTTTGAGAAATGACAGAAAAATGGTCAAAAATCATAAAATCTTTAAATACAATCTACTTTACAGAATTTATACAGGTGGAGAATTCCTATTCCCAAAACCCCAAATCTTAAATTCTTCAATATTCTAAACTTTTTTAAAAGCCAACATGATACCACACATGGAATATTTCACACCTGACCTCATGTGACTTGTCACAGTCAAAAGACGGTCAAAACTTGGTTTCACGCACAAAATTTAAGAAAATGTATGTATGTACCTCAGTCTATGTGTATATGGTATACATGAAACGTAAGTGAATTTTAGATTTAGACTGAGTCTCATTCCCCGGATATCTCATTAATATGCAAATATTCCACAAATAAAAACAAAAACAAAATCCAAACCACTTCTGGTTTCCAGCATTTAGGATAAAAAATGCTCAACCTGGATTTTCATTCTTTCAATAAATTCTGTGAAAAGCATTAAGAAAATTTCTATTTAAAAAAAGTATTGTGTGAGTCTAAAAACTTCTAAAAATAACTCCTTAATGTGTTTGTCTTTTCGAGTTTATTGTAAGGTGCCTTTTTCTTATGGACCTCTGTATTCTGTACGAGCCAAGGGAAAACTTCTCCTTTGCCCCCTGAAGTTTCTCTGGAAATCAGCTAACAACAGTCAGATTGTAACTGGATCCAGGTTGATTTGCTCACCATTCAAATGTCAAACACAAGAGGTGAGGGCTGGTGTGAGGAAAAGTTGGTTGAAACAGAGAGCTAGCAAACCAAGATGTGAAACTGTATTCTAAAGCGCCATTGACATTTTAAATTTTACCGTAGAAATTTTAAAGGAAAACTTAGTATGGGAGGCATGCAGGAGTGGGGCAGGGGGTGCAGGGTACATGTGTCGTGTTGATTGCTATGTGAGTAACTGCTCATATGCGGATCTGGTTGGCATTATGTTCAGCTAGATGATGCTGGACTAATTGTTCATGACTTCCCCTAAGTGAAAGGATTCCACAGGGGCTATAGGCTTCTTGCCTAGTTTGTTTAAAGATTGCCTCTGGAATTCCTTAAGCAAGAACATAATTAGATAAGCATGTATGGCTAGAGGGGAGTTTCTAGAGAAGGAAGGAATGAAGGGGAGAGAGGGAAGGGAAGAAAGTAAAAGAAAGTGGGTGATTAAAACATATTTTTACAACTGAGGCCCCGGTTAAAAGACTAATAGGAGAAACAGTATACAAAATATAATTATACGCATATTCATGCACGGAAGCAAACAAAACATGGACATATTAAAGAAAGGGCCAGAGGGTTGAAGTTTCATACTGTCCTGAGATTACACAAATAATAGGGGTTTGGAGCACACCAAGACCAGTTACAGGAAGGAGCAGAGGAAAGGCGTGGCTAACCAAGGTTTTCTCACTATGCGGATGAAACTGACACAGGAGAGGCAAGTCCACAAACTGAGGCTCATCCGGGGGGCGTTCTTGGCTTTGCCCAGGAAATAATTCAAGGGCAAGCTGGTGGTGTTAAAAAGTAACTTCAACTGAAGCAGCAGTGTGCAGCAGAAGCATAGGCACCTTTCCTTGCGGAGCAGAACTACCACATAGGTGGTGTAGCCACAGTAGCAGTTCAGAGGCAGCGCCTTGCTCATATATATATATATATATATACCCGCTTTTAATTTTATGCAAATTAAGGGGCGGTTTATACAGACATTTCTAGGATGAGGGTTGTCACTTCTGGGTTGTCTGGTTGTTGTCATGGAAAGGGGTGGTAACTTCCGGGTGTTGCCATGGCAATGGTAAAATGACTTGGCATACAGGTGGGCGTGTCTTACAGGAAGGCACTTCCACCAGGACCTGTTTTAGCTAGTCCTCAATTTGGTCAGGTGTCCAAGACTCACTTCTGGGGTCTAGTCGGACCTCTTACCTGAAAATCTCACGAATAGCAGCTCTTAGAAAGAATGTTTCTGCATGAGTTCATGTCATTTGCAGGGACATGGATGAAGCTGGAAACCATCATCCTCAGTAAACTAACACAGGAACAGAAAACCAAACATCGCATGTTCTCACTCATAAGTGGGAGCTGAACAATGAGAACACATGGACACAGGCGGGGAAAATCACACACCGGGGCCTGTCGGCGGGTTGAGGGCAAGGGGAAGGATAGCATTAGGAGAAATATCTAATGCATGCACGGCTTAAAACCTAGATGACAGGTTGATGGGTGCAGCAAACCACCATGGCACATGTATACCTATGTAACAAACCTGCACATTCTGCACATGTATCCCAGAACTTAAAGTATTAAAAAAGAAAAAGAAAAAAAAAAAAGAACGTTTCCGTCCGATCCTCAGAGGTGTCAGGCTATCAGTCTTTCTCTCCCAGAAGCCAATCCTTCCTAGATTCTGACAAGGGGAAGGGGGTGGAAAGACAGCCTTGCTATTTATTTCCCAATGCAGATTTTCTCTACAGATGCGAATCTCCTCCACAAAGGCAGCTTTGCTTGGGTATTTCTGTCTGCACTCCCTTTGAATAGCCATCTCAAAATATGTCAAAGAAGTATATTTTGGGATGAAATATTTTTGGTATTATTTAGTCCCTGATTTAAAACTGTATTTTCAGAAAGTTTCATATATTAATGTAGGATTGGTAAGTATAGAGAGTTTGGGGTTAGAAGTTTCTAAATAAGAGTAGGCAAAATGGGTGGGGGAACATTGGAACAAGCCGAGAAAGAAATTTAAGTACATTGCTTTGTATCTTCTTCAAACAGCCTCAGTCCTGAGAATACATCAGTTCAGTTAAACAGTTGTGTCCCAGTGCAGAAGATGTCAATGCAGATGGGCCCTCAAAGCTAGGCCTATGTATATGAGGCAAGCAAACAGAAATTTAATAAGAGGCATTTCTATGTAAACAGGGGAAAAAAAAAGTTTAATGGCTGGAGTGGTCTATAAACCAGTTTTGCTAGAGTAACTGAAGTTTCTTCAGTTAGAGTGGGCAGGCAGTGGCAATCTAATAGATTTTTCTGGATTGTAGTTTGAATCAGGTGTTCCAGTGAATTTTCTGAGTAGTTCATACATCAACAGCCATGAAGAGTGTTTATATATAAGCTGCTGTAGTTATTTCTCTTAAAGTTTATATCAAGTTGTCTAGCTTTAGTTTTCAGAGCGTTAGGAAAAAAACAGTTTTACTTTCTCATTATTTCAAAACAGAATTTTAGGATGCAAATAGAAATGTTAGTCTGGAGAGTCAGAGTCAGATATTAAACCTAAAAGTTTAGGATTTAGTTTAGACAGCGGGTAATTCATAAAATCTGAAAAAAAAAAGAGTTGAAGTTAATGACAGGTGTACCATAGGTTTGATTTATTTGTTGTTGTTTTTGACTGTTGTTGAAACATAATTTTTCTCTCTCCAGTGCCCCATTTCTACCAAGAAGAAATCATAGTATGAACAACTTATTTGCAAACTAAACTTTAGTTTGTAAAATACTTCACTATTTGCATAAAGTGCAAGAAGAATAGTGATTGGCCACAAAGGCTCTTTTTAAGTTGACTTTTTTGGAACTTTTGTATATGAAATTTTGGATTAGACTTAAAAATATTGAGGATTGGGGGACAAGGCAAAGATTGTGTCTGTAATATTTGTACATATTGAATGAATTTTTTTGTAGTCAACAATAGAGAAATTCATTCCCTTAAAGCTGATGCAAAAACCCAGGAGAAAAACACTGAGGGGCTGGGCCACACAAGTCTTCTACAGAGTACCTTGCTTGAGCCTGCTCTGCATAAATAAAGGGACTCAAGAATGCTGGTTACAGAATTATCTGGGGTTTAAATATCCTGTAGATATTTCCAGTTGGTTATTTGGTTGCACCCTATGTAAATGAAGTAGTGGCCCATGACCAGTCTGATTGGTTGCAGAAGGAGGCCAATCAGAGGCTGAAGTTTCAAAGTTACACCCCTATGCAAATGAAGACAAGGCCTGCAACCAGTCTGATTGGTTGTGAGAGGGGACCAATCAGAGGTAGTTTCCATTTTTCATCTGTGGCACGGAAGGTGGGGGTAGTGATTGCAAAGGGATCTTTTTGTTACTTGGACATGGTAAGTTGGGATTTTCCTTTTGATTCAGTTCTTGGAAGTCAGTGCAAATTGGCCCTAGGTTCCCTGCCTCCAGACCCTTTTCTCCTGCCTCAATAGTTAAGGTAGCATACAGGAAAGAGGAAAAGAAGTAAATGGGAGAACAAGTCTTACCGAAAACTATTGTGGAGATTTTAAGCTTTCCCAAAAGCCAGTGAAGTTCTAGTTAGCAGGAGTTTCAGGGAGAAAAAAAAATCTAGTTCAGTAAGAAGTTCCCATGTGAGAAATAGGATTTTAAAGAGATCAGAGAAGAATAGCGGCTTTTAATTAAGCTTATTTTTGACCAGAGTGCTCTTAAAAATCCTTTCGAATATACCAGTAGCAAACTTTATGTCTCTTGAGAGGTTGAGCTTTCATTGGAGCTGAGAATATGGCAGAGGTAGCTGAGGGAGAGATCTGTCTACCTTCCTGGCCAGGGAGAATCCAGCCTCTTTCACTCATTTGTTTGTTTCCCAGTGTGGAGTGAGGTATGTCTCTCTGGGCCAGTGGAGAAAGCAAGATATAAGGAAAACAGAAGTTGCTCCACACTCTAAATATATGCCAAACGTTTAAAACAAAGATATACCTAAACAAATCACTCAAAAACAAAACAAATAAGCACACATGAAATTAAACCCAAGAAGTCCCTCATGGCTTAACCAAGCTCTCCAAAGAGGGATCAAAAGCTGCAACCCTCTCAGGATGCAGAACATCCTCAAAGACATCTCAAAGAAAGGACAGGATTGTTAACTGCACATGAGGTGCACACCACATTTCTGCCCAGCAATATTCTTTAGGATTTCAGCTTCTCAGCTGACTGTCTGCACACAAAGGCTTGATAACCCCTGTGCTCCAGAGATAGAGGATTAAAAGAAACAGTAGGTAAGACCGGAAATCAAAAACTGCCCATAGGGATAGAAAATATATTAATGGTTACCCCAAAAGATCAAGAGTCACAAAATAAAAATTCAACATGGATAATTCAGACTCATTTTTATAAATATTTCTTTTTTCTTCTTAGTTAAAAGGCTTAACATTTCTGAGGGACTGATTCCCTGATCAGGAACCAAACCCTGGCCATGATGGTTAAAAAGTGGAATCCTAGCCACTGAACTATGGGCTGGAGTGCCTTTTTGAAAAATCCCACAAGGGATCCAACACAGCACTTTCAGCAAACTGCCCAGTGTGGTGTCAGAGCCCCGACATTGGAAAATGTTTGACTCACAGGTTGGTAAGAAGAATTTATCGACAAAAGTTAGGTTTGAAGAAAGAAGGATTTGTTAGAAAGAAAGAACGCTGCAGAAGAATGCAGTGGGATGCCTCAGCAGGAGAGGACTGAGCTACCACAATGGATTTTTCCTTAGGGGTATTTATAGACCTTAAAGCACGCCCTTAAGGGTAATTTGGACTATGTTAGCCATGTAGGTCATGAGAAATGATTACATTTGTCCATGTGTTGGTGCCTTAATGTCAGCAAGGGTTGCACAAAGAGTTTCACTATGCATGCATTCTGGAGATGTTTGGAAAGTTTAGTTACTTATGCATTTTAGGGAAAGAAACCTGGAACCAGATGCTTGCTTTAGATCATAGGGAAGTCAAATTATGCCTGAATTCCTCAGATAAGGAGTTTTGCCTCTGGATGTTCTGCTTGATGGCCACCGGTGATCTTTACTGTCCTCACATACAAAGGATTTTAACTTTTTTAAAAAACTGATTTCTGCCTTTCTTTTAAAAAAAAATCTTGCCAAGGAATTTTTTAAGTCTCTCTCTCTCTCTCACACACAGATTTGTATTTTTATAGGTACCAATAAGATAGCTATTTAAGATGAGAGTGCTCCAAAAAGTTTTCTTTAAAATATAGGTAATTTATTTATTACATAAGTGAACTAGTTCATATTCAATTTGTTTCCTGGTAATCCCAATTGGAAGGGGAAAAAGACAAGGATTCTTACTACTCTTATTCAACCTGGGCTCCATAGGCAGAAATCTAGGATGACTGACTTGGTAGAGTAATTCTTACTATTTTTTGTAAGCGTTTCCTCCGTTGTTCCAAGGTTCCGTCTGTAGGCTATGAAACAGAGGGATTTGTTATCCTGCTCACAGCACCAAAACTGTAGGGGCCAAGGAAAACTTCTCCTTTGCCCACTGATGTAGTTCATTGAAAAATCAACTGACAAAAGGCAGATTAATAAGAAAAAAAGGCATACAAAATTTATTAATGTGCACATGTGAAACACAGGCAACCAGCAGGCCTTGGGGCTGCTCTGTCTATGGAGTAGTCATTCTTTTATTCTTCTACTTTCTTAATACACTTGCTTTCACTTTACTGTGTGGACTCACTCTGAATTATTTCTTGTGCGAGATCCAAGAATTCTTGAAACCTTTCCTGGGGTCTGGATAGGAACACCTTTCTGGCATCACATCTGCCACATTTTGGGAAGCAAAGGCTGGGCATGGTGGCTCAAGCTTGTAATTCCAGCACTTTGGAAGGCCGAGGTGAGTGAATCACTTAGGGTCACGAGTTCGAGACTAGCCTGGCTAACATGGTGAAACACCGTCTCTACTAAAAATACAAAAAAATTAGCTGGGTGTAGTGGTGGGCACCTGTAATCCCAGCTACTTGGGAGGCTTAGGCAGAAGAATCACTCGAACCCGTCAGGCGGAGGTTGCAGTGAGCAAAGATCGTGTCACTGCACTCCAGCCTGAGCAATAGAGAGAGACTCTGTCTCAAAAACAAAACAAAGACAAAATATTTCATTTTGTTACACCAGTAAACTACGTGTGTGTGTATATATATGTATATATGATATATATCATTTTTAAATTTTATATAGTGATATATATATCATTTAATTTTTTTTTTTTTTTTACTTTTCACAGACCATCTCCTTTCATCTCTCAAATACTGTCTGACACTTCAAAGCATCTCAATCATACAACGTCTGCCCACATGGCCCAATTGATGTTTTGGAAAACCTTGTCAAGAATTCCAGGGAATGAACAGAATTATTCCAGCAGCTTCTAGAACTTTTCACAGGGTTGTATATTTCTGCTGTTCATTATGGCAGCCACTGACTCCATGTGATACTTGAGTTCTTGAAATGTGGCAAGTGTGAGTGAGGAATTGAATTTTTGGTTTTATTTAATTTTAATTAATTGAAATTTAAATTTAAGTAGTCGCATATGGCAAATGGCTACCACATTAGTCAATGCAGCAGAAGTTTCTAAATTGAATATAAAGCACCTGATTATGTCAGGATGGGTTCCAATAATAATCAATTTATTTTAACATCCTGCTATTGAAATAATATCATGAGGATGCCAATCAGAAACCATCCTCTTTTATTTCTGGTGTTGTTTTTATGAGCACTAATACTCTAGAGTTTTGAATGATGGATTAAAATAACTAAATTCTAGTTCCATGTGATTTTTTCTACTTCACTAAGTGTATTTTTCATGTGTATACAAAAGATGATACTCTACCTGAATCTTTCATTGTGATTTATGATAATATTTACATTTTAAGAATTATTGAGCACCTACTAATTACTAGATATGAGACAAGTTCTTGGTTTGCAAAGATAAATAAAACATGGTTTCCAATCGAGCTTATAGTCCAGCTTTATATTGCTTGTGAAAATTGATTTAATATTTATAAGGTGCTATGGAAAGTCAAGGATTATTATTTTTTGTTCTTTAGTCACTGTAATGTTTTCTGTATATAAAGGTCAGATTTTCAATAGTAAAAGATATTGGAAAGGCATAAAAACTGGAAAATAACAGACCAAGTTGGGAAAAGCTGACTATATTAAGACCGCAAATATCTCTCAACGAGTGGTGTTAGGTAGGTGACAAGAAGGCAAGGGACTTTTCCATTCATTGAAAGCAATAAATAAAAACTAATATCTGGACAGTGCTTTAAAGCTTATGAAGTACAGTCACAGCACCTAGGCCCACACTTAAGGTGTGCAATCTCCATTCTGGTATTGTAGAAAATAAGAAATGGTAGGGAAAGAGAAAGAACTGAATTTTTTTCTGAAGGAAATTGAGTGTAGAGAAGAAATTAGGCCACCAACCAGCAAGAAATTTATGATAAGCAAAAGCCAGATAAAGTCATCTTCACTCTTTTCATAAGACGACCAGAATAAAGACAAAAAATAAATAAAATAAAACAGCTTCACTGGGTGAGACCAATGTCCTGTTCATTTTTGCAGCCACCAATTGCATACTTGAGGCAAGTCCAAAGAACTGGAATGCGATCATTAGTGAGATTGTGCTTACCACTAACATTTTAATGAATGTGAACGTATCTTTCAATAACAACAGATTTATTGTTGTGTTGTGATTGCTTGGTGTTTATGCCACTACTGATTTGTGATTTTTAAATATAACTTAATGAAGTAATGACCATTATGATCTCTATCTTACATATAAGGAAACTGGATCATCTAAAGTTAAGTTACCTGCCCGGGATGACATAGCTATTAAGTGATGCCAAGTCTCCTTTATTTTAGATATGTATATAATGTTTCAAAAATATTTTATTAGAAGAAGAAATTAATAGTAAACAACTATTTCTAAGCATAGAGTTTCAAGTTTCACTTGTGAGACTACTCGGTGATCTAGTACAACTTTTTTTTTAAGCTACTGGGTACTCAGTGATGTTTGATGAAAAATAAATGGCTTTGTCAGATAATAAACTTAGTTTAAGTACTAGGATATCAGATGGGCATAAGATGTGATCCTTGCTTTTGATGAGCTTCTAAAAACTTCATCTCCTTCCACTGATGCCCATAATCCATTGACTGGGTTCAATGTATCCAGTTAATACAACTGAAATTTTCTTCCTCAAACTGAAATGCTTTTGTCTACTGCCTACTTTGAAGAAGATATCAAAATCTCCAAATCTTCTATCTCCAAATTCAGTGTTACTTTGGGATCTTTTACTTATTTAATACCACCGATTTCTTTCCTATTTACTACTATCTGCTACTGCTTCTAGCATATTCGCCTCAGAAAATAAATATCCTTCCCTAATTTCCCATTGCTAAGACCAGCTGGTAAAATGTATCGGAATCTTATAAACCTGCAGGTGCTGTCAAACATTTTCTGTAAGGGGTTAGTTTGAGCAGTGTCTGTCTCAACCCTGCAACTTTGCCTTTACAGCAAAAGTGTCCTGAGACAGTTACATAAACAGCTGGTCATGGTTATGTTACAATAACACTTCATTTACAAAAACTGGGTGCTTGCAGATTTGCCCTGTGGGCTGTGATTTTTTGACCCCCGAATGCAATTGCAGTATATAGAGAGTTCACTCCCTCCTACAATACAAACACTTGAATTTGGGTTCTGTGTTCTGGTGAGGTATCTGAGTTATCTGAAATTGCATTCAGGTCATAATCTTCAGGTTAGTGAGGTATAGACACTCATACTTATGGGAAATCCAGAAAGATAAGACACATTTTAGTGACAGAACTTGGGAAATGATATTCACTTTCTCTTTCCAGTAACATTGTTTCCTCTTTAAAAAGTTTGAAAGGGGCCGGGCGCGGTGGCTCAAGCCTGTAATGCCAGCACTTTGGGAGGCCGAGACGGGCGGATCACGAGGTCAGAAGATCGAGACCATCCTGGTTAACACGGTGAAACCTCGTCTCTACTAAAAAAAATACAAAAAACTAGCCGGGGGAGGTGGCGGGCGCCTGTAGTCCCAGCTACTCGGGAGGCTGAGGCAGGAGAATGGCGTAAACCCGGGAGGCGGAGCTTGCAGTGAGCTGAGATCCGGCCACTGCACTCCAGCCTGGGCGACAGAGCGAGACTCCGTCTCAAAAAAAAAAAAAAAAAAAAAAGTTTGAAAGGTTTTATCATTTTTTTTTAAGCAATTGGTGGGTTTCTTTGTAAAACTTAGACTATTGGCCTTGTAGTAGTAGTTAAAAGAACTAAAAATAGTATTTTTTTTAAAAAAGGAGATCTATGAGGCTAGGAGCAATGAGATTTCAGTTCCTTACACTTGGAGGAGCAAGAAATAAATAAATAAGTAAATAAATAAATAAATAAATAAATAAAAAGTTGGGGTGGGATGGTAAGACGCTGACACCTTGTAACAGATAGTGATGTGTTCCTGTATTCCGAATTTGTTAATTTGCCTGAATCCTCTTTCAACTATTTATATTCTCAGGCTCTAGAGAAAATGGAGGTGTACCTATGCTACCTACTAGGTTAAATGGTACTTACTTTTATTTCTTATAATCTGACCTTTATCAAGATTGACGCGGGGCGTTCAATTTGTTTCAACGAATCTTCTAATGCCAACACTGTGATCAGTCTCTTGAGTCCGCTTGTGACATGCTAGGCTATAATCATCCACTCTCCAAGCCATCATCATTCTAGTTAAAGGTCTAATCCTCTTGCGACTAATCCCAGACTTCAGGAACTCTCAAGAAATTTTCCATCTAAACTGAGAACGAAGCGACATTGTTCTGGAATGGAAAGACACAACAACTTAGAGTGCTATGAAATTTTCATTCCTTTGGGGCTTTCTGCTGCAGAAAGTGAGATTAGTAGGTCACCTCATCATTAAGGAGAGAAACACATTTATCAAAGCACCAGACATAATATTAAGTCTTAGTGAAAAAGTGGCGAACAAAAGAAACATTATTACGCTTTCTTACATCTTGAGGGCTGGGGGATGGGGGTGGGGGAATTCAGCATACTTACTTTGCTAAAGATGAATCTTAATCATGTCTGCTGCCTTATATTTTAACTTTAACCTTTTTTCTTTTTTCTTTTTTCATTGAGTGATGCAGCCTGTCAGGAAGAGTTTCCTGAAGGATATTTAATCCGAGAGCTGATAGGTGAATGGGGATCACCAGGCAAGGGGAGAGCAAAGCCTATTCTAGTCAAAGGCAATAGCGTGGGTCACCTTCCTGAGATGTGGGAGGTGGAGCTAGGTAGAGACATAAAGACATAGAGGAAGAAAAAAAATTGGGCGAGAGAGAGATGCGTTGGAGGGAATGAGAAGTACAACTGAAGCAGGGGATTTCCCTGACTCCTTCGCGGGACCTGTGACAGAGGTGCCTCGTTTCTTCAGCCCCTTGCTCTCAACTCTTCACGGAAAGGAGCAGGTGAGTGAACGAGGGGGGAATTGGAGTGCATGAGCGCTGGAACTGGCCAGCCGCTTTGCAGAAGGAGAGACCTCCATGCGGGCCCTGCGTCAATGTCCAGTTGGGGTGCCTGCAACCCCCGAGGCCCCAGAGGGCTTGTTACAGTGCTCTTTTAGCTCTGCCGTTCCTGGACAGCTTAAATGTTAATAGCTCAGTGGGCCATTTGCTTTGTCGCGTGGGGCGGCTGCCCTCTGCCAGCGAGGGCGAAGGGTCAGTGTGACAGCATTTTATATATGCGCTTGTGGCTCCGGAGCTTTTGTCCAGCGTCCAGGAAAAATGAGGTTACACAAACGAAGAATGGTAAACGCAGGGCATTTTATTGCCGATGAAAGTGGCTCTCAGCCGGAAGGGGAGCTGCAAATGGGATGGGGGGTGTAGGTAATCGTCCCCTGAAGTCCGGCTGTTTCCAGCCAGACTTCTCTGAAGTTACCTCGTCAAACTGTCCCTCTAAAGTCAAGCCACTTCTCTCCGATGTCCGGTCGTAGTCCTGAATCTGGGGTTTCTACAGGCACAGGATGCGGCAGAGTGGGACCATGGGTGATTTAGGAAAAGACAACATTTAAGCAAGGAAATGGGGATATAAGTCCTCACTTTGGGCCGTAGTTTCAGGCATTTTGGCTTGAGGGTGGGGTTTTCGCTGGAGACTGACCCTTTTCTGCCTAGAATTTCTCTGCCTCCTGTCGCGATCACAATGAAGGCAGATGAGAAAGAGTCACAAGGAGGATCTTGAAGATGAATATGCAGAGGTAGGAAGGTGCAGAATATTCATTTATTATAAAAGCTAAAAGCATACCATTGAAGAAGTCTGAGAAGAATGATGTAACCAGAATAGCTTTTATGAAAAACAAATCTGACTGTTGTTTAGATTTTAAAAAATGGAAAAAGCATGGGGAAAAAAAAAAAGCAAATTGAAAGCAAGAAGATCAGCTTGAAGGCTACCGCAGCATTGCTGTAAAATAGGAGGCCTAATCTACTCTAAATCGTTTGGCGATGGTGGGAGAAAGCAGATGCGTATTTCAGGGCTTTTGGCAATGAGTTGTTATTGGAAAAGCTGAACATTGATAACATTTTTACTCTTGTACCAAGGTGATTCTTATCCATGAAAGCATCTTTCTTTCCTACTCCCTCCTGAGACTGGAGAACTTGAGGGCAATGTCATAATTTGGAGAATGAAAGATTTTTATGTCACTGTATGAGTCTGTTCTCACGTTGCTAATAAAGACATACCTGAGACTGGGTCATTTGTAAAGGAAAGAGGTTTCATAGATTCACAGTTCCACAGGGCTGGGGAGGCCTCACAATCATGGTGGAAGGTCAGTGAGAAACAAAGGCACGTCTTACATAGCGGAAGGCAAAAGAGATTGTGTGCAGGTGAACTCCCCTTTATAAAACCATCAGATCTCGTGAGATTTGTTCATTTCACGAGAACAGCATGGGAAAGACCCACCCCAGTGATTCAATTACCTCCCACCAGGTCTCTCCCACAACACATGGAAATTATGAGAGCTACAATTCAAGATGAGATTT
Source organism: Macaca fascicularis (assembly GCF_037993035.2). Taxonomy (NCBI): domain Eukaryota; kingdom Metazoa; phylum Chordata; class Mammalia; order Primates; family Cercopithecidae; genus Macaca; species Macaca fascicularis. The sequence goes on from NC_088394.1 coordinate 56,697,697, forward strand.
GGGTGGGGACACAGCCAAACCACATCAGTCACTTCCACGCCATCTGTCAATTAAGAATTTCTGTATATAACAGCCTCCATTAGGATGAAATATATTTGCTAGTAAAAGGTATAGAAGTAGAACAGGTTTCTCAAACTTGACTCCACAGTAGATCATGTGGGGACCTGAAGAACCTGATGCCTGGGAGATTCTGATTGAATTGTTTTGGGTTTGTATCCTGGAGAATAGGCTTTTTAACAATCTTCCCAGGTTATTTTTATGGTCAAAGTTTGAGAATGTCTAGAGTGGAGTACAAGAGGAAAACCACTACTCTGTTATTAAACTTCATTCTTTCCTTGAGTTGAGTCACTCATTCTCACACTTGATCTTAGCCAAAAGGCTGAGCAGTAATGAGTCACTCATTCTCTGTTCATTCTCTCCATGAGTCTCTCATTGTCTCCATGAGTTGTTTTCGTGAGTAACTTCCCCAATCCATAAGGCTATGACAAATTCCTATTATTAACCAACTTCCAAATGATTAATTTTTGACTGTTTTTCTCTAAGCTTAAGGCTTGAGTTCTTCCATTTTTATTAGCTTTTTAAAATTCTGGTAAAATACACATAACATAAAAGTTGTCATTTTAATCATTTTTAACCTGTAAGATCAAGTTGCATTTAGTATGTGAACAATTTTTTTGTATCCATCACCATCATCTTTTTTTTTTTTGATAGAGTCTCACTCTATCGCCCATGCTGGAGTGCAGTGGCATGACCTCAGCTCACTGCAACCTCCACCTCTCAGGTTCAAGAGATTCTCCTGCCTCAGCCTCCAAAGTAGCTGGGACTACAGGCATGTGCCACCATGCCCAGCTAATTTTTTTGTATTTTTAGTAGAGACAGGGTTTTGCCATGTTGGCCAGGGTGCTCTCATACTCCTGACCGCAGGTGATCCACCCGCCTCGGCCTCCCAAAGTATGGGGATTACAGGCATGAGCCACCACGCCTGGCCCAACCACCATCATTTTTAAAGGGCCTTTTTGAAGCAGGGCAGCTGAAGACAGACTTTGGAATAGCAAACCACAACAGTCAAACAGCGTCAGTGAACATAGGTGGACCATTCCTTTTACACCGTCCCTGACCTTTTCCAGCTCGAACAAAATGAACCAAAATATGCATGTCTGCTCGCAATTTTCATAGGTATTAGTGCTACCATAAACATGCTTATAAAGGTATTATAAATTGGAAGTATCTGTGCATCATACGTAGAAATGTACTTGGAAAAGTCCATTCTGTCTCTAACAAATGCCTATAACTTTTTTTTTTCTTTTCTTTTTTTTTTAATTTTTTTTTTAAAATTTATTTATTATTATTATACTTTAAGTTCTAGGGTACATGTGCATAACGTGCAGGTTTGTTACATATGTATACTTGTGCCATGTTGGTGTGCTGCACCCATCAACTCGTCAGCACCCATCAACTCGTCATTTACATCAGGTATAACTCCCAATGCAATCCCTCCCCCCTCCCCCCTCCCCATGATAGGCCCCAGTGTGTGATGTTCCCCTTCCCGAGTCCAAGTGATCTCATTGTTCAGTTCCCACCTATGAGTGAGAACATGCGGTGTTTGGTTTTCTGTTCTTGTGATAGTTTGCTAAGAATGATGGTTTCCAGCTGCATCCATGTCCCTACAAAGGACACAAACTCATCCTTTTTTATGGCTGCATAGTATTCCATGGTGTATATGTGCCACATTTTCTTAATCCAATCTATATTAAAATTCCAACACCATAGGTTGGTTTCTCCAGAAACAGATAATGATATGGAGATCTGTGTGGAAGATGCATACTAGGAATCAAAACACATAAAGGAGGCAGAAAGAAGCAGGAATAGGCAAATCAAGAAATCAAAATGTGACTCTTGCTTGGCAAAATCTTTGCCAATGCTAATGGGGGGGCTCTGAAGCCTGCATTGGAGTAGGTCCATCATAATTGACAACTGTTGGACAAAAATGACTGGTCATTTCTGATGTTTTTACAGAAAGCGTTGCCTTATCCTATGAGAAACTTCTTTCTTCTTCTTACTGAGACACTCTACAGGTTTTGAAGGTGAGTGACTGTTTTCTAGGCATCTTATTCTTCCTCATGGTATGAATCACAGGCAAACCCACTCTTCTCCTCCTTGATCCTGTGTCACTTCCATAGATCACTAAAGTGATTCTTTTGAGCTGTCTCATAGCTCGGTTCAGATTTTCAGATGAGCAACCCTAGGCCATCTTAAGTGCATGCAGATTAAGAAGCAATTGTCTTCTCTTGCAAATAGAAATGCTCAAACATGGTTTATTTGTCCATTCACTCCAGCATATCTTTCATCCTCAAATAATGGTACTCTAAGCTTTTCCAAACCTAATTAATGAGGTCCTTTATAGAAGAAACTGGGGTTTTTCTGTCTTCGGATCCCTGATACCTATCCGTGGTGGGAACTAGCTAGGTTTTAATAATATATGTTGAATGAGGCCACCTGTAGTTGTAATAAGTCTATGTTTCCTGGCACTGCTTGTTTTCAGGCACTTTATCTCATTTATGCCTCACAATAATCCCACAAGGTATTATTAACACAATAATCCCATAAGGTAGTTGGATCTATTTGCTGATTACAGAGAAAAATACCCCTTTCCAGATGTGCAAGTCATAAACTAATGAAATATGTCAGAAAACAAGACTATTGGCTTCAAGGGTTGTACTTCTTGTCACTCTTGAATAGTGTTTAATTGGTATAAGGTGGTTAGAAGGAAAGACAGGAAAGGCAGAAAGGAGAGAAAAAGATCAACAAAATAGAGTGAGAGCACTCATCTGCGTATTTCAGTCATATTGAAATTTAGGATAAAACCCGAAAAGTTGGATAAATGATTTTGGCAGCTTTGGAAAGGATATAGAATATGTGTTACTGCAAAAGGCCGCAAAAGGTGCCATGGAATGTCAGAAAAGCAAAGGGCAGCCAATTGGGGTTTTGACTGAATCCAAAAAATAAGAAGTAGGTAAACAAGGCAGAGATCTGAGAATAGGAGTGAAGTGGGTCTGAGATTTGAAATAAGGCACTGTTGTTTGAACTTGATACATTCTAGGAAAGCAGTGAGGGCACCTTAAAAGAAAAGCAGCACCGTGGTCAATGGGATGAGAGAGAAGTCGGCATTTGATAAAGCAAATTCTGAAATTGCTTCGACTAATGTTATCATTCACTGCTGAGGACTTTGGTCTTATCTCTTCTAAAACATAAAAGAAGGCTAATTTGTTTTAAAAGAAGTGTTCTATTTGTCCCTCTGCAGTCCACTCAAGGAGCTAATGTATTTAGAGAGCTTTTATCATGGAGCCAGCTTGATTTCTCCCTTCCTCATACTAAGTAAATTTCAGTGAATTAAATGACAAAAAGCCATCTGCTTTCTATAAATAAGCTCTTCTAATACCTGGCAAATCTTAAAAGTCAAGCTGACAACGAATCTCTGTATGATCAATGATCCAAATTGTATAATTCATCTTCTGCTGAGGAATACTGGTCTTATTGTGGTTAATAGGAAGAAGATGCATCCATGTTTCTAACTTGGAGGTCAACATTTTAGAGAAAATTCAATTTTATTTTGATGATCATTGTACATGCTATTTCTGCTGTCAGGATTAGGTATGTATCTCTTGCTACAGTGCTGGTACAGTACCTATTCATTTTTCAAATAGTCATCTCAAATGCATCCTCCTATGACATCTGCTGTAACTCACTGATAGATAATGTATTATTTACATGAAAATGAAAATAATAAATATATTAATGAAAAGTTATGATTATCATTTAATTATTAAGAAGTTAATATGTGCTAGCCACTTGTGAGCATGATTTCCATTTATTCTTCACAACAACCCTTGGGGATAAATACCAACATTGCCTTCATAACGATGTGAGGAAAATGAAACTGTACAATATAGTATTTTTCTAAGACCATGTAACTATAAAATGATGAAGCAAAGTTTGGGATCAGAGCAACTTGAAACCCAGAGTGTCTGTGTTAAAGAATCATGCTATGAACATGTAAATACAATACTTATCTCTCTTATATATTTATGCGTATATTCAGCTACTCCAATAAACTAGGAATGCCATGAGATGAGAGACCATATATCACCATTTTTGTTTTGGTAGCTTTAAAGTAATGACTGGATCACAGCAGTTATTTAACTGAACTTTTCTGAGACTCCTTCATGTTTTGCAGAGAGGGTACTGCTAATAAAAGGAACATTATAATTTGTTAAGAGGATTCTATGAATAATTACGTACTAAGATTTTTAGAGTCATGCCTGGCACATAGGAACTGTGTGATAGATATTAACTCCATGAAGGAGGTTGGAAACAAGTGGCAGAAGTATGTGATGTCTTTCTGATAAGATGATGACTTTGGGGTAGGTAGCCCACTTCTAAGAATAGTTATCGGCAAGGTGTAATGAGAAGAGACAGAATCTTCTGTTCACATTCAGTTATATAGTGATGAAGGGAAAGGGAATTTCAAGGTAATTTTCTCTCTGATGATGTGTGCTTGAGATATTTTGGGGCAAGGTAATAGAAGTCTGGTGCTTTGCTTACTTGGTCCTCAGAAATCTTGTGTTTCTGTTGTTCTCTGCTTTACAGGCTTCACTAGGTTAAGCATTGTTTCTGTGGCTATGGCCCCTCCTTTCTTCCCTTCTCTTTAGGAAATGTTTATTGAGTTCCTAGTGCCAGGACCTCTGCTAGTCACTAGTTACAGTGGGATGGAAAATAGGAATAGTTCAGCCCTCATAAAGATTACATGAGCTTTTAGCCTTTCATGGACTGTCTCTTGTGTTTTATGTGTTACTATGTTTTTGTCCTTAGTAAGAATGTGAAATATATACACACACACATATATAATGTGTGTGTACATATAGATATATGTATACACATGTATCATACATTCTAGGCCAACTTGTTATAGAAATTACAAATCCCAAATCCCACATTTGGAGGGAAAGGTTTTAATTTCCCATCCTCAGTCATTGATCATATCACTCATAAGAATGTTCTAGAAATTCCAATACCCTTGTATCCTTTTACATACGGAAACAGAAGAATCTGTGATTCTCCTGATATGGGATTTGTGAAACATGGTCTGTTTTTGGAATGGGTCAGTTTTAAAGTCTATAAAAGAGATGAAACTTGAAGAGAGGTGAATGGGGTCAGTTAAGTGTTATTCTGTAATCAATACTTGATTGTAGTTGGCAGGATTTGGGAATATACAGAAGACCAAAATCACATATAACGAGAGATACTGGTAGATTATTTTCAGATATAAAATACCAGATAGGGAGCTCAACTCTTATGTGTGACTAAGGGAGACTCAATACCTGAGTCACTCAGTGCAGAATGTACCACTGATATACTGTTTCTGAGTTTTCATGTATAATTCACTTCCACAGTGCTTGGAAAATGGCCGTGTATTAAGAAGGTCAATCAATAAAAGAAAAAAAAAGGAGGACCAAGACGGAGAGCAGGGGTGCAGAAGACCAGTGAAACAGAGGCTTATGCTCAACAGGGAAAAAATAGCCTGTTAATTTTAATGTCATCTTTTCAAAAGACATTATGAATTTAGGTCAATATAATACATTGAGTCAGATCCTTATTTCCTACCACATGCTACACACACACACACACACACACACACACACACACACACACATACACACAGCGTCTATAGGACCTGGCCTAGTTCTTTGATTAATGTACGCAGAATGGATGGGGAAAAAAAATGACGTTATTGTCCCAAGAAAAGAAATAAATCTTACTAAACCTACATATTTTGTTTTCCCTTAACATTTTTAAGAAATCCTTAGGAACCTGGAACCCAATGATATCAGAGAGGGAGTCTGAAAGAAATTCAATTTGAGTTAAAAAAATATATTCTTAGTGGAACAATTTTAACAAAGGGAAAAAAGAGGACTCAGGAGATAGCATAATGAGAAATAGTAATAACCCTTCCAGCAATCATGGCTTGATGGGTGAACATAATCTGAGATTAGAAGACCCACCAGGGAGCTGCAAAGTTATAGGACTGCTTGATGAAATAATTTAATACCTACTGGCTCCGATAAACAGGATGTACAAAGAATGCTCGGTGACCTGGCAGTCCTGCTAACCCGCAGCATGAGGAAACCGACTTCAGGCAGTGATAGGTCTCATATTTCCCAAAGATTTTCTGTGAGCCCCTATTTATTCATTTGACTATTTGTTTCAGCTTTACTCTGTGCTTAGAGAGTGAATCAGTCCCTGATACCACTGTCTGTAATCTCAGAATCAGGTGTATTTGAGAAATAAACACAATAATATAAAAAATTAAAAATAAGCTAGATGTGATTATAATTATTAGCACCTTTAATTTGCATGACATTTCATAGTTTTTGCATCTTTTTATGTCATTTGATCTTCTATACAAGTCTAGGAGGCAGTTTTGCAAGATAGGTGTTGATAATATAATAACTACTATTACTCTACTACCACTTTTTAAATAGGAATGTTAACAAGATGATCAGCATTTATTATTTGTTTACACTATGCCAGGCTCTTTCCTGTGCTCATTATCTATTTTAATCTCACAAGAGTCATATAAGGGGACTAAGGAATTGAGGCTTTGGGGGGATTAACTACACTCCCAAAACAGAATTATTTCTTGGTGGAATCAGTATTTAAACCCAAGCTGTCTGTTTTATATATCTACTGTCTTACCTTGCACACAGTATAATGGTTAGTATTTGTCCTTAACTCACACATCTATTGGACTCAAGTTTCTCTTCCCACTATACCAATCTTAAATGCTAATAATCAGTTTAGCATGAACACAAACTGGGCCATAGGAAAGTAGGCAGCCATGTTGACCTTCCCAGAATCCCTCTAGCCCAGAGAAAGTTCTTTATCCATGGAGCTTGGGGCCCTCTAACATCACCATTTCATTTGTAAAGGCTTCCTTCCTGGCAAATGGGACAAGGCACACTGTCTACAAATTAATAAGCCAGATCTCCAGGACCCTATAGGGCAAAAGCTTGAGCTGCCAGAATGAATTTTTGATTTATTTACATCAAAGCCCAAGATAGGCCCAGATAAACGTCACACCTGTCATGCCCATCACAGGAAAGCAACCAAGTACAGAGAGGGGATGTAATTCCAATTTTCAATTGTTGGATGCCTCCTTGAAATACCAGCAATTGGGCCAATTAGCTTCAGTCGTTCGGATGGTATTAGATCCCTATCTCGTAACCATCAGAGTGAAACCAATAATTCATTTCACATAGGCACTGCAGTGCCATCAGATAGTAATGCCTTTTAGTTACTGCCAACTTGGGGCATTTTTGAAATAGTGACCTCAAGATTTAAGCTGCAAGAATTCCATTATCTATTCTCAAGCCGGCCAGAGCTGAATTTTTGAAATATCCTATTAAGTTTTCTGCTCTGATAAAAATTCAGAGGCCCTTTTCATATTAATCTCCCCATGGCAAATGAAATTTGCTGAGTGGTAGATTTAATTTGCTTCTATTTATGCATTACTGTATTTTGGGAAAAAATGATAATAATTGCTCTCAATATCACTTTTTCAGCATTAAGAAAAAAATCATAAAGACTTAAGTTCTTTCCCCATTTATTTCATTGTTCAGACTCCACACAGTAAATAGCTTATTCTTCACCTTTGGATCACTTTGGCATTTTAATTAAAATATAATTACCATTCAAAGTGTATTAATGCACAAGTTTAGGAAATTGTCTATGTCAGGTCATTAGGTATACTTCTAAAAGGAAGCTTAAAGTAATCTAAAATATTCAGTAAAAATATACTGTCTACATATTTACCTAAGAGGTGGTATATCCTAGCATATTTTATTATTCCCCCAAGGCAACTTTCCTGTTTTAATTATGTAATGAAATTGAGAAGGTGTATGAAAGAGAGAGGAAGAGTTCCCAGGGGAATTTGTAATAATGAAATATAAATGTTTTCATTGCTGTGGATTTGTAGAAAATCTATAGGATCTTGAAATAAAAGAAAATTGATGGCTCATATTTCTTTCAAAACTGAACAAGGGAAAACAAATGTCTTTTAATAATAGAAGAGGGACCAATGTTTCAAGCACACATCTTCTGCCCACCAAGCCCTTCCCACACCAAATATTTTTCATGAGTTGAGGCCTATTCCTATGCTATCACTTGGTTTCGGTGGCTAATGCTGAAACTTACAATAATTTTATTTTTCTGTATTGTTTTCCTGGTTGAAATCAGTTAAGATACTTACGAAGCAGATTTCTAAGGCATGGTAAAACAACATACCATACCCCAATATTAGTATCTTCCAGCAACAAAGGGTTATTTCTTTTCATTCTACAGTCCATTGTGGGTTGGTTTGCACTCAGCTTCACAGCTTCTCAAGCTGGAAATCACGCGGACCAAGCAGCCCCACTTCAAACATTACAGTTGCCTTAGTGGGGATTAGTATACTAACAATTAAAACCTCTAGCCCAGCAGTGAGTAATGATGTGTCTTCCACAATGTATTGCACAAAACCATTCACATGGTTCCCATCACTTCTAAGGGGAATGGGAAGTGACATCCTGATACATGTCCAAAGGCAGAGCTGGACATATTTGGTGAACATCACTAATACCTACCCGAAACACATTATTATGATAATGCAGTGATTAGCTGTACCATTAGATTGACTCATTTAAGACATGCGATCAGAACCTTTATAGATGCAGTGATCAAGATGGCCTTAATGATCTCCTCCACTTGACTCCATCTTAGTCAGTTTTCTTCCTAATTATCTTCCTTTTCTTCCTTATCTTCCTTTTCTTAGAGCCCTTACTTTAGAAAACCTTCTATTGTAAATTATTTTCCTGCCCCTTTGAGATGTAAAATCTTTTAGCTTTTTGCCAGTTTTCAAACCCAGAGATACCTTTCTTAAGAATCCAAGAACCATCTTTGAAATGTATTATCCAGGAAGATAGTACCCCCGTCTTCTAGTTTCTGTAGGAGGGTAGGAGCCTACCTTCAGTAAGTGCCAACTGGCAAACAAAGATGGCCTCAGCACATTGACCAACCTGTCTCCCTAATGGCGTCCAGTTTTTCCACTAGCTCATTCCAGTGCTTAAAAATTCTCCTGTCTTTTGTTTGAGCGAAATTGAGTTCAGTCTCTTTTCCCTTTGCAAGACTCTTTTTCTGAAGAAAAAAAGTTGTACATATGTAAGATGTACACCGTGGTGTTTTGATATACATATGCATAGTGAAATGATTATTACAGTAAGGGAAATGATCCAACACTTTCCTGAATTACCTTTTTTTCGTTTTCTTTTCTCCGTTTTTGTGATAATAACACCTGACATCTACGCTTCGCAAATTTTTAATGTACCAATAAAGTCTTTCTTCACTGTTTAACTCTTTCCATTGCAATTTGTCTTTGACCTTATCACACCTTTATTCAGCATCTAGGATGTGTATGAAAGACCCCTTACTAACTTCGGGAATTAATAGTAACAATAATTAATGATAATAATTTTTAGATAATTCTTAATTGCCTAGTTTAGCAAACGGTAGGTATGTTATGTATTTCTCAGTTAATTCTCAGAAAAACCCTATGAGGTATTTGCAACTAATCTTTGTTGTTATAAATTTGGAAACTGAGGCACACATAAGTTTAGTTAAGAAATTGCCTGGAGTCACAAAATTCGGAGGTGGCATAGTCAGAAGTTTCATTTGAATGTAACAAAGTAGAGATTACTCTTACCTTCATAGTTTATAGGGAGTGATGAAAAATATAAGAGATCACTGAAATATATGAAGGGCTTTTAAGAAGACGTGTGTGTTCATGATTCTCTGTAAAGACCCAGTGAAGTCTCACTTAGGGTGTGGAGAAGGAAAAAGAAGGCTAGGAAAAGATACTCCACACAGAAGATACTATATTTCAATCTTGAACATAGCCTATGATGCCTTTCCATAGCTGATCTGAAGGAGTAGTTTATTCAAAGACAAGGAGGCATAAAAAACCACAGTGATTTTGGAAAACAAGTATTTTAAACAGCCAGATGCAGAGTGAAAGAGAAAGAGGAAACTGAAAATTATATCTGTTGCATTTTTGGTTACTATGCCATCTATTGAATGACTTCTGTGACTGGCACATTCATGTCTTAAAGTTAATATTATTTAAAGTGGAAACAATATTGTAATCTATATATGCGTTAGACCATATATACTCTGAAGATATAGCAGAAACCAAGCAGATATTGCTTTTTGCATTCTTGTACTTATAAATAAAAAATATAAGAATTAATAAAAAAATAGAAAGCAAGATAACTGCAGGTAAGTGTAATATAAGTAGACAAAGGGGTAGCAATGATATAAGTAGGTAAAGAAACGGAATGTAACAGATGAAAGGTATTTTGTTTTGTAAAGGGTAGTCAGAGGAAAGAGGAAATGTCAAAGCAGAGAGAGCAACCTGTGTGAAGGGGCGCTAGTGGAAACGAGCACCATTTGGCTTTTGGAAGCACTGCAAGCCACACTGGATGCAGGGAAATAAGAAGGCCACGATCAAAGATAAAATCAGAGAAGTGGGAAGAGGCAGACCATTTTAGAAATGTAAGCTAGTATAAATGAAATAAATTTAATTTTAAATGGAATATAAAAGCATTGGAAGGTTTTAAACAGGGTGATGACATGATTTGAATTCACTGAAATAGTGACAGCTCTGATTGTTCAGTGGAAGAGCCACTGTGTCTGGTGTCAAGAGCTGACATAGGGACACATACTGGGAAGCTGTGTCAGTGGACGAGGTAGGAGATGTTAGTGGCTTTAATAGGGCACAGAGCTGGGGAAGAATAGTCAGATTTGGAATATGAATATTTATATGTTGTTTCCAAAACTTAAACAATTTTTTTTTAAACACACAGAGAGTTGGATACAAATGCCTGATAACCATGTCAGGGAAGATTACTTCTTAACCATCACTGGGGACGATTACTTCCCCATTGCTTCCAATTGACCATTTCTTCCTCTCTACAGAGGTCTGTTCTCAAAGTCTTACAAAGTAAGAGAAAATGTGTCTGCTCCTTTACTTCCATGTTTGTTGGGATAAGAGTGATTTGATGACAGTAATTTTGTACCCAAATTTTTCGTAACTATTTGGTGATTATTAAGGTTTTGCAGTGACTGGTTTTCCCATTGGAGTATTACAACCAAGCATTTCTCCTAATTTGGTTGTGGCAAGTTCATTCACGTTAAATACATAGTCATTATTAATCCTTTTCTTCTCCACCAACAAAGCTGCTAAGGCATCTTTCTGCACATCAGAAGATAATACATCATAACACTGAGAGGCACCGTGATTGAGAAGCTGACATGTATTTTCTAACTGCTGCCAAGTGCTATTTCTAAGTAGTTCTCTTCTTTGCTCAAGAGGTATTTGCAAATTATCTGATAACATTCCACAAAAGTATAAGGAGTCCTATTAAAAATTCTAAATGATATATCCTTTATCTGGAACTAGAATGTTCTCCTCACATTTACAAAGCAGGTAACAGCCTTCTTCAAAGTCATTTAGTGTGTTTCCTGGAAGGAAGATGAACTCCTCTGAAAAAAAATCACATAGGTAGAAAAAGCAACTGTAGACATCCTCTTTGCTGAAGCCAGATGTCATGTGCACTGTTATAGCTACTAAAGAAGGATGGACAAAAGTGTTGAGCCACGGGTTCCTATAAGTCAAGCAATGAGGATAGTGACACACTGGAAAATAACTCCATCAGCCACTTTTGAGTCTCCAGAGTCCACTTTCAGAATCACCCGTTCTTTGACAAAGCTGGTGAGGTCGGAATGCAGAAGTATGTTGGACTGGACACGTCTTTGGCAGGTTTATTACTGGGTCAAATGAGAAACCATCTGAACACCTGGGGTGAGCCTTTCAGCCATAAAATCTTTTCCGCCAGAGCATGAGTGTCCATGGATGGCTGGTTCTGAAGTGGAAGAGAAACTATTAGGCCCAGGGTCTCAGAACCAGGCTTTCAATTTGCAGAAGCTGCATTTTGCAGGCAGCGTCAGTAACAAAGGCACGCACGCCCTCAGATTGCTTCTGAAGAATGTATCTTAGAGCCAGGTTCTATGGGCTCTGATTCATCTTCCCAGCTGCCAGAGATCAAAGTGACATAGTGTCTCCAAAGTGTGCATGAAAGTTTCAAAAATTTCAGAGAGAATCTTTCTGGCTTTCAACAATCCAATTGTAGATTGTTTTGACTTAGCAACCTGTAGAAATATATATATATATATATATATATATATATATAATCTATATATATATAAATATACATATATAAAGAATTTCTTCTAATAACTTAGCATAACTATTACTAATTGGGATAAGGCAGGTCTCAAAAACTTTTTAAAAAAATGACTTCATAACAGTATTCAGAAGACTAAACCTAAGAGTCAGTATCTTGGCAGAGAAGTTTCTTTTCTCTTCTAGGAAAAATTTAGCAGACACATAACCGTTTCCTAAAATAGTTTGCACATACTCAGAGAATACAGCCCAGTGAAGTTTATTGCCACCACAATAGCACCACGTGAAAAAGGCACCTGCCATTCTCAGCAGCTCACCAACTGGTTTCATTTTCAGGAAGTCCATTCCTGCTGCTATAACTGGCACAGACGAATCATACTTGTATGGAAGAAAAGGCAACACCAGAAAGTCAACGTAACTTTGATGACTAAGCAGAAGAACAAGATGCTCCTGGTTGGCTTGTTATAGTTTCTGAACACACTTCATTTACACACACCTTTGAGAAAATTTGGTTAAATATTTTGCTCAAGGAAAGGACAAAAAACTGAATGGCTCCCAGATGCAGTCTGTGACTCATTTAATCCAAGATCACACTAACTTCCTTTGGAATTCCTTAGAAAGTTGTTTAATGACTGTCTTCGTGCCTTAGTGTTGCTATAAAGGAATACCTGAGGCTGGGTAATTTATAAAGAAAAGAATTTTGTTTGACTTAGGGTTCTTCAAGCTGTACAGAAGCATGGTCCCAGCATCTGCTTCTGGTGAGGCCTCAGGAAGCCTCCATCCATGGCATAAGGGGATGAGGAGCTGTCCTGTCACATGGTGAGATAGGAAACAGAAGAGACAGGGAAGGAAAGTGCCAGGCTCTTTTCAACAATCAGGATAAAATTCATTCATTACCAGGAGGACAGCACCAAGCAGTATTGAGGGCTTTGCTGCCATTACTCAAACACCTCCCACTAGACACCACCTCCAACATTTGGGAACAAATTTTAACAGGAAATTTTAAGTGGAGAAACATCCAACCTATAGCAATGACATCATAACTCTCTTCATCATTGAGAACATTATATTTAATATTACTTGGCTTACATGGAATAATCCCCTTATAAACAGGAGGTGTGTAGCATTTCATTGCAAATTTCAACTCACTGACATGCCTCTTCTTCTCTACAATGTTTTCAAATTCATGCCACTTTTTGAGCTTCTTTGAGTAGAAGAGCACAGTGGTGTTGGGGCTGGTGGAACCAATGGATAAATGAGAGTAGATGAGTTGGAAGAGTCTCTGATATGGCTGCTGACTTGGGCAGAGCCTGGGACTCTTATACTAAGTGGCTGTGGTGCTGCCACTGGGGGAGTCTCTTTCACATAAGGTGGGGACACCATTTGTGATTGGTCCACACGACCCTGGTTGCCTTCACCTTAACCCTGGAGTACATTTTAAAGACAAAACTAACAGGATTTACAGACAGATTATATATTGTGTGACATTAAAAGAGATGACTTGATACAGTTTTATTTTGCCTAAACATTATCTATTTACTGACATGCTAATAATCCAAGGGTGAGCAATAAGATATGGTAGAAATTATAAGTCTTGAGTATTTAGTCTGGAGATTAAAAGAGTTACCAGTATAGTATTGTCGTTTGAAGCTGGGAGACGAAATGAGGGAATTTAAAAGGCTAAAATACATGGAGAAGAACACAGAGTTTGTTTTTGGCCCTATTTTCTATTTTATTTAAAAGTGTTATTCAAAGTACTTTGAAATAGCGATTAAATGAAATAATCAATGTGTACTTAATCATCACAAAACTATAGATGATAAATGTTATCTTTTGTATTATACAAAGAAAAAATTATGACAGCAATTTAAGCAAATTGAACAAGATTGCACAACCATTGAAGAGGGTTGAAATACAAAACCATATTGGACACTCCTCAAAGCCTGCTGTACACTGTGCTACTCAAAGAATCTTCAGTCTCCAGTAATAGCATCAGCTTGAGCTTCCTTGAATGTTAGGCCAAATGGGAAACCCTCTGAACACCTGGAGTGAGCCTTTCAGCCATAAAGTCTTTTCCACCAGAACATGAGAGTTCATGGACGGCTGGTTCTGGAGCAGAAGATCAACTATTAGTCCCTTCATACCACAGCTTGTGGGGGATTTTACAACAAATTCAAGGTGATACTTTAGTATTTCCATTTGCCATCTTCTTGAGTTCTTCAGATCCCAGGATCTTCTTTCATAACTTTCATTACAGCTTGCCCTTCAGTTTGTAAATATTAACTTATTTGAGTTGTCTCTTAGATTGTAATTTCCACACAATTTTTATTATAATCTAAACATCTAGCACAGTTTCTGGTTGACATCAGCCCTTGCTGAGTAAATGAATGAATTTTTTTAATGCCAATCTCTCTCTCAGTTTAATAAGTTAAAACCTCTGCTTTCCTCTCCCTTTTTCATTTTTAAGATTTTGGGGCAGAAAATTAACATTGACTGCCCTTAGTAGGCCAGCTCATCATCTGGAATTTGACTTTCATTAAGCACATTTGACTCAAAGGAAGGAAACTATACCTCTCTCTCTGAGGCATGGTCTCTCAAAGAAAAGATAGCCTAATTAACTGGCTAGCTACTTAAAATATATACTCCAGGACTCCAATCCAAAAGATTTAGAATGATGAAGTCTTTAAGGAGCACTCAGGCAATCATTTAGCACTTCAGGGTTGAAAATCTATACCCTATCCTAAGGGATTTTCTCTAATGTATCTGATCATTCCCCCTCTGTATTGATTGGGAGATCTTTGTCCTTAGCCACTTCTCTAAAACACAGACTTGGAGTTGATAGTGTTGGACTTAAACATCAGTTGCTATTCTTATAGGGGGCAAAACCTTTCTGTGAATTTTTTTAACCTTTCTGGTATTACTTTTAATTCTTTTCAAATACATTACCTTTTATTCCCTCAACTTGAAGATACTTTCATTATTTTGTCTTTTTAAAATGTGAAGTGATGTACTTAACATGTAGGACACACAATAAATGGTAGAAGTTGTCATAGATTTTGTTTATTGTTAGTAGTAATAGCTTGCATGGTGTCTAGGGGGCTGACCAGTTAGGCAGGGATGTGATATTTGTAAAGGTGTCCAGTACTATTCATGTTGTGAAGAAGATTCTCTTTTTTAGGTCAATAATACAACATTGCTAAGGGATAAATAGAAAATAGATGCAAGTAGCATACTAAAATGTAAGAAAGAATCTGGCTTTTAGTTATATAATTAAAGAATTGCTTGGCTGCTTGCATATGGGGCAGACAGTTTGGCCCCATACTGTTTCTATAACAACCATGACTATATCCAGGTAGACTAGAAGATGCTGGTTCTTCACAGTATTTCTCTAGTACAACCTGAATAACTAGAATTAAATTCTGGGTCACGTGATTGTAATTACATCTGTTGGAATTTTGTGTAGAGTTTGGAATATTTGTCCAAAATGACAAAACAGGCTGAGTGCTTCTGAAATGGTGAGCAAATCTTTCTTTCTCCTCTTTACACCCTGAATGGAGTGGCAAATCCTGTCATTCTTACTCCTCTCTGGGATAATCCCCATGGCTTACTTCTCATTGAATTCTAGGGGTGATGGAAAGGCAGCACTCATGTATGCATTTTATTTACTAGTAAGTAAGAGCCTTTCTTCTTGTTCAAGAGTGAATTCCTTTAGAGAACCAGAATCTGCAAAAATCTTTGTCTTTGGAACTGGAAATTAACAATTTAACTTAAAAAAAAATCATTGGGACAGTTTAACCGGGGTGGTGGTGGTGTTGGGGGGGTTCTAATTATTTTTTCAAATGATAGTAAAAATGGTGTACAGAAGTTAAGCCAAGTATTAGATTCGGAGAGAAGGATAAAATAAAATACAATTTATTTTTATTTTATGGCAAAATAAAAATAAGAGAATAGGGGACACAGCATGTTAAACAATATAGGTTAGTAAAAGTTGCTTAAGACTGAAGCTGTTAGAAGATTACAGAAACCTGCAACATGTGCTTAGAGCTAAAAATAATAATTCACTTTTTTGAGTATTGTCCACTAAGCACTATTTTATGTATTTTACATATAAGGTCTCATTTAATTTTCAAACTATTTGAGATGTTGTAAGAAATAGAGGTACCAAGAGTCAAAGTCAATGGTTTATAGTTCCAAGTCTACCTTTAGTGCAGCACTGTTCAGTACAACTATCTGTGACTATGTAAATGTTTTAAATCTGTTCTGTCCAATTGGCAGTCACAAGACCCATGTAACTAATGAGTACATGAATGTGGTTACTGTAACTGAGAAAATGCCACATTTAGCTGGTGGCTTCCAGATTGGACAACCTAGCTCTAAAGCTGGAGCATATAACCGTAATGCCATACCACCAACTTTTGCCAGATAGCCTTGTAGTACTAGGTAGTGCAATCTCCATATTTGTAATAACATCTGAAAGCTAAAAAAGGAGATAGCCATTAAAAGATGCCAGAAAACAACACTTTGGGCCTAGAAAACAGAAGATATAGATGAAAAAATTAGACATATATTTTTAGCGTTCTCTTGGAATTTAGTGGCCTTGAGGAAAGATTGAAATGGGATGAAGCTGGAGAGGTTAGCAAAAAATTGTGCACCCAGAAGTTTAGCTATCTGGAAAGTGCAGAGAATGCCTGCTTCCCCTAAGTGTACGTTTTACTAATGACAACTTTTGACTACTTATTTATTTATTTTAATTTATGCATTATTTACGATAACACTGGCTACAGTAACAAATGCCTCAGAAGGATACACCTGTTCAAACATAACAGAAGTCTATTTTTGCTCACCTGGAATAAAGATCAATGGGCAACTCAACTCCAAGTGGTAAATTGAGGAATCTAGGCCCCTTGTTTCTTGCGGCTTGGCCACTTTCCATGAGACCATTGTATTATCTTTTATCCTACTCAGGAAAGGACTAAAGGACATCAGTATTCATGAAACTTTCTGTGAACCATTCCCAGTTGCAGCGAGCATCAGTTCTAATCACTACAGGAGCAGAATATTACATGAGCTACTTACATGATCACCAGAGTAGCCGGTAAATGTGGGTTAGCTGTAGACCTAGGAAGAAGATGAAATGGGTTTTTTTGCACAGCTCTACTCTCAGCCATGTCATAGGTGTTACTTAAACCTATGATGAAATAACATTAGGACAAGCAGTTTGAAATACACAACTGAAATATCATATTTCAAACCAAAACATACAACCGAAGATAATCAACACATAACAGGTGTTTTACGTCATCACTCAATTCTTAAATTTTCAGGTCCCCAGTTTACTCCTTTTGATATTAATACTGGCATTTGGTACTTCTAGGCCAAGGCATTCAAGACACAAGGGTAAGAGAAGAAGTATGCATTTGGCAGTCAGGAGTTTGGACCAAACTGGGGTCTGGCAGTCATGTAGAGCATGATGGAAGATAAGAATGAAAGAGTATTTTGGAAATAATCACAGAGAACCTGGACTAGTCATATTTTATTCTTGCTTTGCTCACCATCATGTACTTGGGACATCTTAGTCCCCATTGGGTTAATTTGGATTTTGGAAAGTAGACAATTTCTAATGCTTGTTTAGTGCTTCCCAATTGACAAAAGTGTTTCTTCTAACGGGAGTTTAGAATGCTCTTAAATTCCTTAAAATGCTCTTGGGCAATGGAGAAAAGACCCAGAAATAAAAATAAAATGACATATATAAAACAGAGAGTCACAGATGCTCATAGTTGAAAGACAGTGGGAATCTTCTATTTAAATACACATGTACATATAGGCATATGTACATAACCATACAAATACATAGAATAATATGGTTGTTATGAGCAGAGGTTTTGCAGACAGAATTTAGTTTCACATTTTGTACAATTACTAATGTATAGCTTTGGAAAAGTTACTTATTATTACTGTGTCTCAGTTTTGTCATCTGTAAAAGAGGAGTGCGAAATTCACCACCTTCTGTTATTTTGAGGATTAAAAGAGCTAATATATGTAAAGCACTAAGAAGTGGATTATTTGGTTTTGATTTGCATTTCTCTGATGGCGAGTGATGATGAGCATTTTTTCATGTGTCTGTTGGCTATATGAATGTCTTCTTTTGAGAAATGCCTGTTCATATCCTTTGCCCACTTTTTGATGGGGTTGTTTTTTTCTTGTAAATTTGTTTGAGTTCTTTGTAAGTTCTGGATATGAGATACCCAGTCAGAATGGCAATAATTAAAAAGTCTGGAAACAACAGGTACTGGACAGGATGTGGAGAAATAGGAACACTTTTACACTGTTGGTGGGACTGTAAACTAGTTCAACCATTGTGGAAAACAGTGTGGCGATTCCTCAAGGATCTAGAACTAGAAATAACATTTGACCCAGCCATCTCATTACTGGGCATATACCCAAAGTATTATAAATCATGATGCTATAAAGGCACATGCACACGTATGTTTATTGCAGCACTATTCACAATAGCAAAGACTTGGAACCAACCCAAATGTCCATCAGTGACAGACTGGATTAAGAAAATGTGGCACATATACACCATGGAATACTATGCAGCCATAGAAAAGGATGAGTTTGTGTCCTTTGTAGGGACATGGATGCAGCTAGAAACCATCATTCTCAGCAAACTGTTGCAAGAACAGAAAACCAAACACCGCATGTTCTCACTCATAGGTGGGAATTGAACAATGAGATCACTTGGACACAGAAAGGGGAACATCACACACCAGGGCCTATTGTGGGGAGTGGGGTGGGGGAAGGAATAGCATTAGGAGATATACCTAATGTAAATAACGTGTTAATGGGTGCAGCACACCAACATGGCACATGTATACATATGTAACAAACCTGCACGTTGGCACATGTACCCTAGAACTTAAAGTATGATTTAAGAAAAGAAAAAAAAAAAAGAAGTGGATTATTGAATGCACTATACACATTAGTTATTATCTTTAATACTTTCAAATTATAAGTGAGGGACATCGAATCTCAAGTGTTTCAATGAATGATCATGTTCAAACAGCATAACGTTTCCAAGTTTCATTGTCCTGAAGCCCAGATCCTCTTGGTATATAAAAAATTAGTAGCACTGTCTCTAGAGTTAGAATTTTTGAATTTGAATACTAGCTCTTACCTGTTAACTGTGTACTGGAATTTTTCTAACATCTTCAAAACTCAGTTTTCTCATGCATAAGTAAAATAATAGTTAATTCTTAAGATTATTTTGAGGTTGGAATAATTTTTTAGAGCATTATTCTCAATGCCAAGCACAAAGTCAGCACTCAACAAATGGTTTCAGTGATGATGGTAATGATGATTAGATGATGATGAATCTGCTAGTTTATTCTCGTGTAAATGTTGTTTTTGTGAAAAGAATAATTAAAAATTCTTTGAATAAACAATTCCATTTCTTAATAGGGAGGAACACTGTAGTATAACTTTTTTACTGTATTGCTAATGTTTTGGACTACCTGTAATTGTCATAGATAAATTTTTTCCAATCTAATTATATACCCCTAAAAGGAAAAGAGAAATTAAATCAGCATCAATACATGTTTTCAACAATAAAACATCCAGAAAGTTATTTCAGAATACGTTGAGTTTCAATAATTAATAACTCATTGATAGAAATAGTGGTTAATATATTACAGTTGAGTCCTAGCTCATATTTCAGACACATAACTAATATTTAAATATAATATATTATACTCTTGACATTTGTGCAGACAACTCATGAGCTAGAGCCCATGATTTATTCACATCTGTTATAACACATTCTGATAATTTATTTGGAAGAAAGCAATCTGCATTAATCATTTATTAATTATTAATAAAATATAAGTGCTGCATTAAAGAACTGCTGTTCAAAAATAACCTTTTCTTGAAGCCAAGGACTTATTTATTTTCACCCTGCAATTTGTAAAGATTAATCACCTTTTAAGGCATTGTCCTCCAGTTTGACCCTGTGAGCCTTTGGGGGAATACTTCTTATATTCAGATACGAGTGCATCTGTTAGGGACTGAATTGTTTCTCCTAAAGATATATGTTGAAACCAAATTCCTGCTGGCTCAGAATGTGGTCATATTTGTAAATAAAGTGAGGCAGATGTGTTTAGTTGAAGTCATGCAGCAGTAGGGTAGGCCCCTATTCCAATATGTCTGGTGCCCTTAAAAAAATTTGTGAAGACACAGAGATATGGGGAGAACACCATGTGAAGATGGAGGCAGACATTAGAGTGCATTAGAGTGATGCATTTATAATCCAAGAAATGCCAAGGATTGCTGGCCATCACCAGAAGTTAGGAGAGAGCAACAGAGCAGAGTCTTGATGCCGGTCGCCGTGGCTCATGCCTGTAATCCCAGCACTTTGGGAGGCCAAGGGAGGTGGATCACCTGAAATTAGGAGTTTGAGGCCAACCTGGCTAAGATGATGAAACCCCATCTCTACTACAAAATACAAAAATTAGTCAGTGTGGTGGCACTTGCCTGTAATCCCAGCTACTTGGAAGGCTGAGGCATGAGAATCTCTTGAACCCGGGAGGCGGAGGTTGCAGTGAGCCGAGATCACGCCACTTCACTCCAGCCTGGGTGACAGAATGAGACTCTGTCTCACGAAACAGAACAAAACAAAACAAAACAAAAGGACAGAGTCCTGAGTCCTGGGGAAAAAAAACTAAGCCTACCAACACCTTGATTTTAGACTTCTACTCTCTAGAATTGCGAAACAATAATTTTTATCGTCATTTAAGTCACTCAATTGTGGACCTTTTTTTTAAAATTTCAAATAAAATAATTGAATTTTATTTTATTTATTTGTTTCATATTATTTCTTTTATTTATTATTATACTTTAAGTTCTAGGGTACATGTGAACAATGTGCAGGTTTGTTACATATGTATACATGTGCCATGTTGGTGTGCTGCACCCATTAACTCATCGTTTACATTAGGTATACCTCCTAATGCTATCCCTCCCCACTCCCCCCACCCCACGACAGGCCAGGTCCCTGTGTGTGATGTTCCCCACCCTGTAATCCAAGAGATCTCATTGTTCAGTTCTCACCTATGAGTGAGAACATGTGGTGTTTGGTTTTCTGTCCTTGTGATGGTTTGCTGAGAAAGATGGTTTCCAGCTGCACCCATGTCCCTACAAAGGACATTAACTCATCCTTTTTCACGGCTGCATAGTATTCCATGGTGTATATGTGCCACATTTTCTTAATCCAGTCTATCATTGGTGGACATTTGGGTTGGTTCCAAGTCTTTGCTATTGTGAATAGTGCCACAATAATCATACGAGTGCATGTGTCTTTATAGCAGCATGATTTATAATCCTTTGGGTATATGCCCAGTAATGGGATGACTGGGTCAAATGTTATTTTTAGTTCTAGATCCTTGAGGAATCGCCACACTGTTTTCCACAATGGTTGAACTAGTTTACAGTCCCACCAACAGTGTAAAAGTGTTCCTATTTCTCCACATCCTCTCCAGCACCTGTTGTTTCCTGACTTTTTAATGATCGCCATTCTAACTGGCGTGAGATGGTATCTCATTGTGGTTTTGATTTGCATTTCTCTGATGGCCAATGATGAGCATTTTTTCATGTGTCTGTTGGCTGCATAAATGTCTTCTTTTGAGAAATGTCTGTTCATATCCTTTGCCCACTTTTGATGGGGTTGATTTTTTCTTGTAAATTTGTTTAAGTTCTTTGTAGATTCTGGATATTAGCCCTTTGTCAGATGGGTAGATTGTAAAAATTTTCTCCCATTCTGTAGGTTGCCTGTTCACCCTGATGATAGTTTATTTTGCTGTGCAGAAGCTCTTTAGTTTAATTAGATCCCATCTGTCAAATTTGGCTTTTGCTGCCATTGCTTTTGGTGTTTTAGTCATGAAGTTCTTGCCCATGCCTATGTCCTGAATGGTATTGCCTAGGTTTTCTT
This sequence comes from Macaca fascicularis, assembly GCF_037993035.2. Taxonomy (NCBI): domain Eukaryota; kingdom Metazoa; phylum Chordata; class Mammalia; order Primates; family Cercopithecidae; genus Macaca; species Macaca fascicularis. The sequence continues at coordinate 56,720,010 of NC_088394.1, forward strand.
CTAGGGTTTTTATGGTTTAGGCTTAACTTTTAAGTCTTTAATCCATCTTGAATTAATTTTTGTATAAAGTGTAAGGAAGGGATCCAGTTTCAGCTTTCTACATATGGCTAGCCAGTTTTCCCAGCACCATTTATTAAATATGGAATCCTTTCCCCATTTCTTGTTTTTGTAAGGTTTGTCAAAGGTCAGATGCTTGTAGATGTGTAGTGTTATTTCTGAGGGATCTGTTCTCTTCCATTGGTCTATATCTCTGTTTTGGTACTAGTACCATGCTGTTTTGGTTACTGCAGCATTGTAGTATAGTTTGAAGTCAGGTAGTGTGATGCCCCCCCTTTGTTCTTTTGGCTTAGGATTGTCTTGTCAATGTGAGCTCTTTTTTGGTTCCATATGAACTTTAAAATAGTTTTTTCCAATTCTGTGAAGAAAGTCATTGGGAGCTTGATGGGGATGGCATTAAATCTAAAAATTACCTTGGGCAGTATGGCCATTTTCACAATATTGATTCTTCCTATCCATGAGCATGGAATGTTTTCCATTTGTTTGTGTCCCCTTTTATGTCATTGAGCAGTAGTTTGTAGTTCTCCTTGAAGAGGTCCTTCACATCCCTTGTAAGTTGGATTCCTAGGTATGTTATTCTCTTTGAAGCAATTGTGAATGGGAGTTCACTCATGATTTGGCTCTCTGTTTTGTCTGTTATTGGTGTATAGGAATGCTTGTGATTTTTGCACATTGTTTTGTATCCTGAGACTTTGCTGAAGTTGTTTATCAGTTTAAGGAGATTTTGGGCTGAGATGATGGGGTTTTCTAAATATACAATCGTGTCATCTGCAAACGGGGACAATTTGACTTCCTCTTTTCCTAATTGAATACCCTTTATTTGTTTCTCTTGCCTGATTGCCCTGGTCAGATCTTCCAGCAGTATGTTGAATAGGTATGATGAGAAAGGGAATCCCTGTCTTGTGCCGGTTTTCAAAGGGATTGCTTCCAGTTTTTGCCCAATCAGTATGATATGGGCTGTGAGTTTGTCATAAATAGCTCTTATTATTTTGAGATACATCCCGTAAATACCTAGTTTATTGAGAGATTTTAGCATGACGTGCTGCTGAATTTTGTCAAAGGCCTTTTCTGCATCTATTTAGATAATCATGTGGTTTTTGTCTTTGATTCTGTTTACATGATGGATTATGTCTATTGATTTGCATATTTTGAACCAGCCTTGCATCACAGGGATGAAGCCCACTTGAACGTGGTGGATAAGTGTTTTGATGTGCTGCTGGATTCGGTTTGCCAGTATTTTATGGAGGATTTTTACATTGATGTTCATCAGGGATATTGGTCTAAAATTCCCTTTTTTTGTTGTGTCTGTGCCAGGCTTTGGTATCAGGATGACGCTGGCCTCATAAAATGAATTAGGGAGGATTTCCTCTTTTTCTATTGATTGGAATAGTTTCATAAGGAATGGACTAGCTCCTCTCTGTACCTCTGGTAGAATTTGACTGTGAATCCATCTGCTCCTGGGCTTTTTTTGATTGGTAGGCTATTAATTATAACCTCAATTTCAGAGCCTGTTATTGGTCTATTCAGGGACTCAACTTCTTCCTTGTTTAGTCTTGGGAGGGTGTATCTGTCCAGGAATTTATCAGTTTCTTTTAGCTTTTCTAGTTTATTTGAGTAGAAGTGTTTATAGTATTCTCTGATGGTAGTTTGTATTTCTGAGGGATCAGTGGTGATATTGCCTTTATCATTTTTTATTGCATCTATTTGATTCTTCTCTCTTTTCTTCTTTATTAGTCTTGCTAGCAGTCTATCAATTTTGTTGATCTTTTCAAAAACACCAACTCCTGGATGCCTTGATTTTTTGAAGGGTTTTTTGTGTTTCTGTCTCCTTCAGCTCTGTTCTGATCTTAGTTATTTCTTGCCTTCTGCTGGCTTTTGAATGTGTTTGCTTTTGCTTCTCTAGTTCCTTTAATTGTGATGTTAGGGTGTCAATTTTAGATCTTTCCTGCTTTCTCTTGTGGGCATTTAGTGCTATAAATTTCCCTCTACACACTGCTTTAAATGTGTCCCAGAGGTTCTGGTGTGTTGTGTCTTTGTTCTGATTGCTTTCAAAGAACATCTTTATTTCTGCCTTCATTTCATTATGTAACCAGTAGTCATTCAGGAGCAGGCTGTTCAGTTCCATGTAGTTGAGAGGTTTTGAGTGAGTTTCTTAATCCTAAGTTCTTGTTTGATTGCACTGTGGTGGGAGGCAGTTTGTTATAATTTCTGTTCTTTTACATTTGCTGAGGAGTGCTTTACTTCCAATTATGTGGTCAATTTTGGAATAAGTGTGATGTGGTGCTGAGACGAATGTATATTCTGTTGATTTGGGGTAGAGAGTTCTGTAGATGTCTATTAAGTCCACTTGGTGCAGAGCTGAGTTCAATTCTTGGATATCTTTGTTAACTTTCTGTCTCGTTGATCTGTCTAATGTTGACAGTAGGGAGTTAAAGTCTCTCATTATTATTATGTGGGAGTCTAAGTCTCTTTGTAGGTCTCTAAGGATTTGCTTTACAAATCTGGGTGCTCCTGTATTGGGTGCATGTATATTTAGGACAGTTAGCTCTTCTTGTTGAATTGATCCCTTTGCCATTATGTAATGGTCTTCTTTGTCTCCTTTGATCTTTGTTGGTTTAAAGTCTGCTTTATCAGAGACTAGGATTGCAACCCCTGCTTTTCTTTTGTTTTCCATTTGTTAGGTAGATCTTCCTCCATCCCTTTATTTTGAGCCTGTGTATGTCTCTGCATGTGAGATAGGTCTCCTGAACACAGCACACTGATGGTTCTTGAGTCTTTATCCAATTTACCAGTCTGTGTCTTTTAATTGGAACATTTAGCCTATTTACATTTAACGTTAATATTGTTATGTGTGAATTTGATCCTGTCATTATGATGTTAGCTGGCTATTTTGCTCATTAGTTGATGCAGTTTTCTCCTAGCTTTGATGTTCTTTACAATTTGGCATGTTTTTGCAGTGGCAAGTACCGGTTGTTCCTTTCCATGTTTAGTGCTTCCTTCAGGAGCTCCTGTAAGGCAGGCCTGGTGGTGACAAAATCTCTCAGCGTTTGTTTGTAAAGGATTTTTTTTTTTTTTTTTTTTTTTTTGAGATGGAGTCTCGCTCTGTCGCCGGGGCTGGAGCGCAGTGGCCGGATCTCAGCTCACTGCAAGCTCCGCCTCCCGGGTTTACGCCATTCTCCTGCCTCAGCCTCCTGTGTAGCTGGGACTACAGGCGCCCGCCACCTCGCCCGGCTAGTTTTTTGTATTTTTTTTAGTAGAGACGGGGTTTCACCGTGTTCGCCAGGATGGTCTCGATCTCCTGACCTCATGATCTGCCCGTCTCGGCCTCCCAAAGTGCTGGGATTACAGGCTTGAGCCACCGCGCCCGGCCTGTAAAGGATTTTATTTCTCCTTCACTTATGAAGCTTAGTTTGGCTGGATATGAAATTCTGGGTTGAAAATTCCTTTCTTTAAGAATGTTGAATATTGGCCCCACTGTCTTCTGGCTTGTAGAGTTGCTGCTGAGAGATCCGTTGTTATTCCAATGGGCTTCCCTTTGTGGGTAACCTGACCTTTCTCTCTGTCTGCCCCTAACATTTTCTCCTTCAATTCAACTTTGGTGAATCTGACAATTACGTGTCTTAGGGTTGCTCTTCTTAAGGAGTATTTTTGTGATGTTCTCTGTATTTCCTGAATTTGATGTTGGCCTGCCCCCCTAGGTTGGGGAAGTTCTCCTGGATAATATCCTGAAGAGTGTTTTCCAACTTGGTTCCATTCTCTGTGTCACTTTCAGGTATACCAGTCAGATGTAGATTTGGTCTTTTCACATAGTCCCATATTTCTTGGAGGCTTTGTTTGTTTCTTTTTACTCTTTTTTCTCTAAACTTCTCTTCTCACTTCATTTCATTCATTTGATCTTCAATCACTGATACCCTTTCTTCCACTTGATCGAATCAGCTACTGAAGCTTGTGTATGTGTCACATAGTTCCTGTGCCATATTTTTCAGCTCCATCAGGTAATTTAAAGTCTTCTCTACACTGTTTATTCTAGTTAGCCATTTGTCTGATCTTTTTTTCAAGGTTTTTAGCTTCTTTGTGATGGGTTCAGACATCCTTCTTTAGCTCGAGAAGTTTGTTATTACCGATCATCCGAAGCCTCCTTCTCTCAACTCACCAAAGTCATTCTCTGTCCAGCTTTGTTCCGTTGCTGGTGAGCAGCTGCGTTCCTTTGGAGGAGAAGAGGCACTCTGACTTTTAGAATTTTCAGCTTTTCTGCTCTGGTTTCTCACCATCTTTGTGGTTTTATCTACCTTTGGTCTTTGATGATGGTGATGTACAGATGGGGTTTTGGTGTGGAAGTCCTTTCTGTTTGTTAGTTTTCCTTCTAACAGTCAGGACCCTCAGCTTCAGGTCTGTTGGAGTTTGCTGGAGGTCCACTTCAGACCCTATTTGCCTGGGTATCACCAGCAGAGGCTGCAGAAGAGCAAATATTGCAGAGAGGCCAATGTTGTTGCCTGATCCTTCCTCTGGAAGCTTCATCTCAGAGGGGCACCCGGCTGTATGAGGTGTCAGTTGGCCCCTACTGGGAGGTGTCTCCCAGTTAGGCTACTCGGGGGTCAGGGACCCACTTGAGGAGGCAGTCTGTCCTTTCTCAGATCTCAAACTCCATGCTGGGAGAACCAGTACTCTCTTCAAAGCTATCAAACAGGGATATTTAAGTCTGTAGAAGTTTCTGCTGCCTTTTGTTCAGCTATGCCCTGCCCCCAGAGGGGGAGTCTACAGAGGCAGGTTGGCCTCCTTGAACTGTGGTGTGCTCCACCCAGTTCGAGCTTCCCGGCTGTTTTGTTTACCTACTCAAGCCTCAGCAATGGCTGACTCCTCTCCCCTATCCTCGCTGCCGCCTTGCAGTTCGATCTCAGACTGCTGTGCTAGCAGTGAGCAAGGATCCACGGGCGTGGGACCCTCTGAGACAGGCACAGGATATAATCTCCTGGTGTGCCGTTTACTAAGGCTGTTGGAAAAGCACAGTATTAGGGTGGGAGTGACCCAATTTTCCAGGTACTGTCTGTCAGGGTTTCCCTTGTCTAGGAAAGGGAATTCCTTGACCCCTTGTGCTTCCCAGGTGAGGCAATGCCCCACCCTGCTCCATGGGCTGCACCCACTGTCTGACAAGCCCCAGTGAGATGAACCCAGTACCTCAGTTGGAAATGCAGAAATCACCTGTCTTCCGTGTCGCTCACACTGGGAGCTGCAGACTGGAGCTGTTCCTGTTTGTCCATCTTGGAACCTCCTCTCTGTGGACCTTTTTAACAGGAGCTCTAGGAAACTAATAGAGTGTCCTTTTACCACCTTTCCCAGCATGCCCACAAAGGTCTCCTAAAGCTTCTCTGAAGAAAACAAACACTCAAAAAGCTTATATGATGTTATTAGAGAACTCTGAGCAAAAACCCCAATGCCTATCTTTTACGAGATTAGTAAATTGAAGACTTAGCAATGGAAGTGATTTAAAAGGACCAAGAACAGAATAATAATCACAAAAAAAGAGCAGAGCAGCAGTGAGCCATAGAACAACCTCAAGTGGTTTCTATATGTGCAATTAGAATTCCGAAAGCAAAGGGAAGAAGAACATAAATAATATTGCAGAAATAATTGGAGAACAATTTTTGCATTTTATATAAACCATAAAGCCACAGATTAAGGAAGCTTAATGAACAATGAAACATGAAGAATGGCACACCAACACAAATGGCAAACACATTGCTTAAAACCAGTGTAAAAAGAAAACCTTAAAATAACCAGAGAAGAAAAGATATAACACATAGAGAAGAACAAAGATAAGAATAACAGAATAGGCTGGGCACAGTGGCCTGTTATCCCAACACTTTGGGAGGTCAAGGCAGGTGGATTGCTTGAGCCCAGGAGTTGGAAACAACCTGGGCCACATAGTGAAAACCAATCTCTACAAAAGATACAGAAATTAGCTGGGGTCAGTGGTGCATGTCTGTGGTCCCAGCTACTGAGAAGGCTGAGGTGGGAGAATCACCTGATCCTGGAAGGTGGAGGTTGCAATGAACTCACATCATGCCAGTGCACTCCAGCCTGGGCAACAGAGTGAAACTCTGCCTCAAAAAAAAAAAAAAAAAAAAAAGTTTTTTTTTGGCCAGAAAACAATGTGAATAATAAAAAAAAATTTTTTTAAAAAGGAGCAATGTGCAGAAAGAGGAGCACACACACACAAAACAACAACCTAAAATTCTATGGCTAGCGACAATATTTTCAAAAATAAAGGTAAAGTAAAACAGTGTAGACCTTTAAAGATTAAAATAATTATCACCAGTAGTTTTGCAGTGCAAGAAGAAATTTAAGTAGAAAGACAAAATACATGGAAATCTGAATATACACAAATAAGAGAACATTGGAAATGATTACCGCATGGGTAAATGCTAAGATAGTTTCTTATTTAAATCTCTGAAAGAGATAATTGGGTCTTTAAAGCAAAATTAATAAATATCTTTAGATGTTTATAATATTTGCTGACCTAACATGTACAATAGTACAAAACTTGGACAAAGGAATAAATGGATATACTCCTTTAAGGTCCTTATACTATATATGAAGTGATATACTTTTAATAAAAGATAGACTCTGATAACTTACATATTTATGTGTGTATATACATGTGTTATATATATGCACACACACATATATGTATACCAAACACTAAATATAAACATGCCTAAATCAAACTCTAAAATAAAACCTAAAGGAGATATAGCTAATAAGCCCAATAAGCCAACAAAGGAGATAAAATGGGAATTTGTATCATCTCAATTGATGCAGAAAATACATTTGACAAAATCTTACATCAATTCCTGATAAAACATCTAAATAAACTAGAAATAATAAGGAATCTTCTCAACCAGATAAAGCACATCCTCAAACATATCTGCCAGTAACATACTTTAATAGTGAAAATTGAATGCTTTGTTCCAAAGCAATATTAAACACTCTCATTGCTTGAATTCAACATTGTACTCAGATTCTCTAGTCAGTGTAATAGATGTGAAAAGGAAATCAAAGTTGTCATACTTGAAAGTAAAAAACAGAACTTTATTTGTAGTCAACATAATTTACATTGTAAGAAAATCATAAGGAATCTACAAAAAAAATGTTAGGAGTAACAAGTGAATTTAGCAACATTGTAGTATATAATGCAAATAAACAAAATCCAATTATATTTCCAGATAGTGATATAGAAATATCAGAAACTGAAAATAAAAACTTATCTTTATGTCAGATATATTAAATACATATTCAGGGATAAGTCTGACAAACTATATGTGATTCCAGTACACTGAAACCTACACGATATTTCTGAGAGAAATAACAAATACATTAATGGAGAAGTATTTTCATTTTCCTGGATCAGAAGACTCAAATTGATAATTTATCAGTTCTCCCTAAATTAATTATAGATGCAACACAATCTCAATCAAAATGCCAACAGAACATTATTTGGTTTTAGAAAATGACAAGCTGGACCAAAACTCCATATAGAATTGCAAAGAACCTAGATTACTGAAGACAAAATTGAATAAGAACAACCAGTTAGTGAGGCTTACACTGTCTCTGTTCAAGACATGTTACAAGGTTACAATAATTAAGAAAAATGTAATATTGGTGTCAATAGATAGAGAGATCAATGGTACATACTAAGGCCGAGATACAGACCAGATATATTTAGTGGCATAATCTTCAACAAAGCTGCAAAAATAAGTTAGTGGAGAAAAATGTCCTTTCAACAAATGGTGCAAAAACACTTGGGAAATTGAGATATATATATATATGTGTATATAAGTATATGTGTATATAAGTATATGCCAAAAATAAAAAATAAAAAGAACTTCCTTTTATTGTATTGTAGAAAAAGTTAACTCAAAATCAATCATGGACTTAAATATAAAGCCTATAACTATAAAAATTTCTATAGAAAAACATAGAATAAATCTTCATAACTTCTAGTTAGGCAAAGCTATTTAAAGTTATGACACAAAAGCACAATTCATAAAAGAAACAAAATGATAAATTGGACTTGAAAATGTCTGCTTTTTGAAAGATCCTATTATGAAACTAAGCAGGTAAAGCACAAAATTAAGAAAAAATAATTGCCAAAACCATAAAGGGATTGGGTCCAGAATGCATAAAAGACTCAAAACTCAACAAACAAGCAACCCAATTAAAAAATGTACAAAAATGTAAACATCCCCCTTATCGAAGAAGATATACAAATGGCAAATAAGCATGTGGAAAGAAACTCAGCACCATCAAATCCTTAGGAACATGTAAATTTCAACTTGAAAGAGATAGTACAACATACGTCTAAATTGGCTAAAATTAAAATTTATGAACATTCTGAGAGTTGCTGAGGATTTAGAAGAATCAGAACTCTCAGATACTCCTGGTGGAAATAATAAACCATAGACCTCTTTGGGGAGCAGTTTGCCCTTCTAGATACTTAACAAAGAGATATAAAAGCATAAATCCATAAATCCATAAAGATATTTGCACATAAATGCTCATAGCAGCTTTATTTGCCACATTCAAAACTTAGAAAGAACTTAAATATTCATCAATAACAATGAAAATGTGCAAACTATTGTAGGCATCTTGGAATCATAGTGGTGAGAAAGAGCAAGACAAGGAGTACATTGTATGTTATTTCATTTACATATGTAATTCCAGGAAATAGTAAATAACATAGTGACAGATGTAGATCAGTCAATGCTTGGGTACCAGGGAGAGTACATGGCAAGGAGGGATTATAAATGGGCATGAAGACTTAGAATGTTATTGGATACATTCATTATCTTATCTGTGGTGATGGTTTTATATATACATATGTATATAACCACATACATATACATACATCTGCAGTTTGTTGCAGACAAATTATACCTAAATAAAGCTGTTAAAAGTCACATAGGTTTACTTCTTGGGAGGTGGCTCCTTCCTAGGATGGTAAGAGTGTGACAGAATAGGCTTATTAGTCTTAAGGTTATAGAGATCCCCATACTTGAATACACAAAAGAATTGAAAAAGAATGCCTTTCCATCTAGCACATTTTGTTACCTGTTTCTTCTGGTCCTCACCTCCCCTTTTATTTGAACCATCTTTCTCCTTTTCCCCTGAAGTCCATACCTTTGTTCTATTTCCAGTAGTTTCTCCTCATTACAAGCCTCTGATTTTTGCTGGTTTTTCTATATATCCCTGAGAATTCAAGCCATTCCAGGCAATCAGACCTTCCCACACGATCCTTATACCTTATGTAACAATATAAAAGAGAGCCCTAGAGCCCTTTGAACTTACCCATGTACTGGAACATCTGAAGCCCACTCTCAAAATTTACTGTAGTACTCAGAAACCCAGTTGTGGCCGCCACTGTCAGTAGGGAGCCCTTCTTTAGATAATGAGTGCTTGTTAACCATTTTTCTATTCCACAGCTTTTAGGATGATCAGAAGTTTCCTTTGTCATACCTCAGCTTGCTCCCGCATGGCAGTCTTAACCCACATACCTCTTGTGACTCTTGGTGGTTGGCCTCACCTGTTTTTATCTATCCTTTGCAAGAATACTTTCTCCCCTAGTTTTTATTATTTTTGTTTTAGTTGTTTTAAGATGTTGGTTTAAAAATTTTTTTTTTTTTTTATTTTTTGGGGGGTGTGTGGGGGCTAGTTCTCCTAGTTGCTTTCTGTATTGGGAGATTTGAAAATATTAAGACCGATGCTATTGGTGCCGTACTGCTCTGTCACTAATCCTTCTAACTACATTTTACAAATAATCTTTTTATCTCAGAACACTTTCAGATCTTCAGAAGAGTTTTGAACATAATACAGAGTTGTCTCACACCCAGTCTCCCCTATTACAATCTTATATTAGTTAGATAGACTTGTCACAATGAGCATTCATACTTAATTCAGTTTCCCTTAGTTTTAGCCTGATGCCCTTTTTCTGTCCCAGATGCCATTTAAGATCTATTACATCTAATCATCATTCCTCCTTTAGGTTCTTCTTGGCTGTGACAGTTTCTCAGACGTATCTTGATTTTGCTGTTGTTATTGTTGTTAGTACTTATCAACTCTTTTTATCTTTTCAGTAGACTGTTTAATTCATGGGAAGAATTTTCATGTTTGCCCACTTCACTGTTGTATCCTCATTACATTGGGCTCATACGTATTGTTGAATAAATAAAAGATGAAAAATAAATAAATGTACTAGCTAAATGTGGTTAGTCTGATTTTTCTTATGGACAAAAAGCTAAAATTGGTATTATATATGCCTTTAAAGAAAACATGAAAAATTAATAAATTATTAGTATATATAAATATTATTTGGTAGGCAATGTTTTACCACATGCATGCTCAACGAGAGAAAGTGTTTTGTAAAACAATTACTTTGTATTAAAATACTTGCAGGTCACTGATGTCATCCATCATTTATACTTTATGAAAATTAAATTAAGTTCAAAATAAGGCAAGCTTCCAGGATGATAAACTGACTTACAAATTGAATATATAACTTATAAATTATTTATGATGAAGATCAAGTTCAATTTTATTATTGTTTATCCGTATTTAAAAAATACTTTAAAATAGTTCATTGCCATTCAGTTTGCCTGAATTCTCTAAAATTGTATTAAATACATATGTATATGCCCTTTAACACATTTAAACAGCAGTACAATCACAAATGTGGCTCCAAATATGGGTTTGTCCTTCACTTCAAAAGAATTCCACCGTTTTCTTTTTGATGTGTAGTTTGACGTCCAGGTGGAGCACTTTGTAGTTTCCAAATGACCATCTGAGGAAACTACACATTTTTCAGCCATTCTTTCCTCTTAAAAGTAATGAACAATTTCTGGGGGGCAAGTGAATAAGCTGTCTGTGGTGTATTGATACAAAACTTCTATTTTCCCCCACAGTAAGAGTGGGAGTCCTGTAGATAACAAATTATTGCAGTGAGGAACAGCAAGTATCTCAGGAACCTGGAGACAAGATGACTTTAATAAATCCTGCAATGCCTATTCGCAGTGAAAGTTTAGAAACATCAAACTTGTTACCAAAACAATGCCCTTTCTCCCTTTCACTGAAGGGAAAGAACAGTTAGATACTTTTCCTAAAATAATATCAGTGTATCAGATTAGCTATTTATAAAATGATCATTTGTGCCTATGGTCAAATTCATATAAAAGTATACATGGAAAACGCCCTCTAGATCTGTGTATCAAACTTTGAGAGGGATATAGGTTAATGAGAGCAAACTAGAAGCTATTGTAAGTGGTAGGGAAGAAAAGTTTCACTACCTGCTACATATTGTTTACCTGCAACTTATATGTATTACTCCTTATAGATAAAACATGAGGTATTCAATATATTTTTACTAAACATATTTTATAGAAGAAAAAAGTGGAGTTAAATTTTCCAAGAACATATTATAAGCAAATGGAGTAGCTGGGTTTCCAGTCCACATCTGCCTGACTAAAGAAGCAAGAGTCTATTTGTGGTACTATGCCTGGCTGCCATAAGAAAAACAAAAAACAAAAAACAAAAAACGTACTTGATGGCTTAAGTAACATAAATTTATTCCTCACAGTTCTGAAGGCTGGATGTCCAAGATGAAGGTGTCGGCAGATTTGGCTTGTTTTGAAGCCTCTCTCCTTGGCTGGCAGATGACTGCCTTCTCACTGTGTCCTCACATAATCTGTTCATGTGATGTCTGGTGTCTCTTCCTCTTTAAGGATGCCAGTCCTGTTGGATTATGGCCCCACATTTATAAACTCATTTAACCTTGATTACCTCTTTCAAGACCATCTCTCCAAATACAGTCACATTGAGGATTCAGGTATCAATATATGAATTTGGGAAGGCAGACACAATGCAGTCCATAAGACTACTAGATTAGAGTCTAGCATAAAACTAGAGAAATGCTTGATGAAAAGGAGACTCCTTGGGCTGGAGAATAAAATATTAGATTGAGAAACTTATTTAGATGGCTGTGATGCCAAAGAAGGATTTGACTTTCTCCATGTGGTTTCAGAGGATTAACCTAAAACTAATTTGAAGAAAGTACAAGAAGGTACATTTGGGCCTTCAAAACCAAAAGGATCTCTACAGGTGCCCAACCATAAAAAAAATGTTGTCTACATGGTGACCTCCCTGTCTTCAAAGGAGCTGATATTCGGGATAGAGTCAAAACCTGCACTCTTCGATGTGGCAGCACTAGCCACATGTCACTATGAAAATTAAAATGAATTAATTTGCATTTCTCTAATGATTGCAAAGCCTAGCATTTTTTCTTGCATTTGTTGGTCACTTGTACGTCTTCTTTTGAGAAGTGTCTGTTCATGTCCTTTGCCAATATTTTAATGGAGTTATTTGTTTTTTCCTTGTTAAATTAAGTCCCTTACAGATTCTGGATATTAGATCTTTGTCAAATGCATAGTTTGCACATATTTTCTACCATTCTGTAGGGTGTCTGTTTACTCTTTAGATAGTTTCTTTTGCTGTGTAGAAGCTCTTTAGTTTAATTAGGTACCTCTTGTCAATTTTTGTTTTTATTGCAATTGCTTTTGGGGACTCAGTCATAAATTATTTGCTAAGGCCAATGTCCAGAATGGTATTTCCTAGGTTTTCCTCTAAAATTTTTATAGTATTAGGTCATAGACTTAAATCTTTAATTCATCTTCAGTTGATTTTTGTATATGGTTAAAAGTAGAGGTCCATTTTAATTCTTCTGCACATGGCTAGCTAATTATCCCAGCACCATTTATTGCATAGGGCATAAGGGAATAAGGGGAAGGAAGGGAGTCCTTTCTCCTTTGCTTGTTACTGTTGACTTTAAGATCAGATAGTTGTCAGTAGGTGGCTTTATTCCTGGGTTCTTCATCCTATTGCTTTGGTCTGTGTCTCCACTTTTGTACCAACACCATACTGTTTCGGTTACTTTAGCCTTGTAGTATAGTTTGAAGTAGGATAATGTGATATCTCCGGCTTTGTTCTTTTGTTTAGAATTGCTTTGGCAAATCAGCCGCTTTTTTTTTTCTTTTTGGTTCCACATGAATTTTAGATTAGTTAAAAAAGAAATATTCAGAGAGAGAAAAATATTTTTTAAGGCAAAGCCCACAGTGAGCTGTCCTTTAATGCTGCAGAACCCCCACTTGAAAGAACAGAACAGCAATTACTTGGATGGTTTGAGCTGATGCCCTCAGCTGAGGGTTCTCATAGAAGCAGCATAGCTGGCCATGGGCTTAGCCCTCAGATGTGTATATATATTACTATTTCCTATTTTACTGGTGTTCAGATTTAGTACTTGGAAATAAACAGACACAGTAAGGAGAAATTACACATATTTTTTCTTAAAAAACTGGGTTTTTTTTTGTTCTAATTCTGTGAAAAATGATGTTGTAATTCGATAGAAGTAGTGTCGAATCTATACACTGTTTTGGGCAGTATGGCCATTTTAACAATATTGATTCTTCTGTTCCATGAGCATGGGATGTTTTTTCATTTGTTTGTATTATTAATGATTTCTTTCAGGAGTGTTTTTGAGATACCATCTCGTGCCTGTCAGAATGGCTATTATTTTAAAAAGACAAAAAATAATAGATGTTGGTGAGATTTTGGAGAAAAGGGAATGCTTCCGCATTATTGGGGAGAGTATAAATTAGTTCAGCCACTGTGGAAAGCAGTTTGGAGATTTCTCGTAGAACTTAAAACAGAACTGCTATTTAACCCTGCAATCCCACTACTGGGTATATCTCCAAAGGAAAATAAATCATTCTATCAAAAAGACACATGCACTCGTATATTCATCAAAACACTCTTTGTGACAGCAAAAACGTGGAATCATTCTAGATGCCCATCAACAGTGGACAGGATAAAGAAAATGTCGTACATTAAAAAGGACAAATTCATGCCCTTTGCAGCAACATGGGTGCAGCTGGAGGCCATTTCCTAAGTTAACAGAAACAAAAACAGAAAACCAATTGCTGTATATTCTCCCTTATTCTCACAACTGGGAGCTGAACCTGGAGTATGCATGGAGATAAAGATGGAAACAATAGACACTGGGCACTGCGGACTACTGTAGGGTGGAGAGCAAGGGTTGAAAAACTACTTTTGGGGTAATGTGTTCGCTACCTGGATGGATCATTCAAACATACACCAAACCTTAGCAACATGCAGTTTGCCCGTGTAATAAACTTTCACATATACCACCTGAACCTAAAATAAAAGTTGAAAAAAACAAATAAAAATGAATAAACTAATTAAAATTAAATAATATTAAATATTTATTTCTTCAGTTTCCCTAGTGAAATTTCAAAATATTAACTAAAAAAGTCATCACTGAGATCTACAAATATAGATTCATGTTTTCTTCTCTATTTCTTCTCTTTTTAATCTTAGCAATGTTTATATCTCCAGAATATAGATGTTTTCACACTTGTGACATGGTAGATGCAATTTTTTGAGGCTATTCTTTTTTATTTTAATTTGTTTACATTTCTTTTGTAACAGGGTCTTACTCTGTTGCCTAGGTTGAGTGCAGTGGTGTGTAGGGCATTTTTTTTTTTTTTAATCAGCACTTCCCTTTTACCCTTTTTGGGTCTTTCCTACCTGATAAAAATTTAAAGGCAAAGTCATCATTGACATGCAAGAACTTCTCAGTCTCTTTCCTGAATCATCAAGGATAAAACATCTAGGGAGGGGAGGTTTCGTCATTGACTTGAATTACATAGTTACATAGAATCAAAAGTTAGTAAACTTTTTCTTTTTTTCTCATTCATGGAAGTGATAGAGAAGATTGTTTGCTTCAGTTATGTCTAATAAAAAGTACAAATACAGAGGAGGAAATTGAGATGCAGAAAGAGAAAACAACCAGTAAATGTATGTCAGATTTCAAACTAGGATCCATGTTTCCCAATTCAATCACATTGCTTTGTTTTCAAAAGCTATCTCATTCTTCCATCGGTCCTTTAAAAAATAAATCTATATAGTTAAGTCACTGTCCCTTTCCCCTTCTCTGATAATTATTGACAAACAATGAGTATGTTATAATTTCCAGAGTCAGATATTCAAAGAAATATTTTAAAAGATATACTGATGCCATGAAAAAAGTATCATCAAATATCATTGAGCATCAATTACATTTAAAAGACAAAGTTCTAACACTACTATTTTAAGAAAATATTATGAAGTTATTCAACATGTTTTTGTATTAAAATGAATGTAAAATTCCAAGATAATATAAAACCATGCATTTGTTGGACTGATTATATAGATATACCTATATTTGTATCTTTATATATATATCTATAAGGATATATGTTGATCTATATCTATATCTCTATATAGGTAACATTATTAATATGCATATAGAAATAAAGATATGTATATAAATAGAGGTAGACTTTGATGTCTTCCTCTATTAACATTATTAAAGAAACATTATTAAATTATAATTATAAAATTATAAAATTATATTGTATGAAAAGTCACTGTTCTGACTGGTCTAAAGGCTCTAGAAACTATCCTGGCCTTCTAGGAACTTACCTTCTAAAAAAAAGTCCAACATTTCAGTTTCTCTTTTGTTATAGGACACTGTAAGTGCTATTATAGAAATATACACAAAGGCTAGTTTATTAAAGAAAAAAAGGCTATTTCAAACAGAAAGAATTCATAAGAGAGCTGACAATTCTTTTCTGACTTCAAAGCAGAGTAGGATTTCAAAGGGAAATTTTTTGAAAGGTGAATGCATGCATTTTTGTAAGATAATCTTGGCCTCACTATATATGGTACCCAGGGCAGTACTCTTAACCTTGACTTCCCATTTAAATAACCTAGGAAACTTTTAAAACACACATGCCACGGTCCCTGCCCCTAAGATTATGATTTGATTGATCTCAGGAGAAACCTGCTTATAGGGATTTTTAGGAGCTCTCTGGAAGATTTTCATGAGCAGTCAAGGTTGAGAACCATTGCCTTACATGATAGTCAAGAGATTGTGTGAGGGGAAAATTGGCTGTTTTACAAGGCTGTTGTAGAAATCTACTATTTATAAAATGATGCTACTCAAGAGGCTTCATAATAATTTAATAAAATTCATTGTTTTGTAGATAAAGGGGAAACAAAAACATTTACTGTCTTATGTAAGATAAAATGAAGTGCCCATTCCAGTGCATAGCACATAAAGGATGAGGGAAATAAACTAATATTTTACTCAATAGCTCATGTAAGTTTAGGACTGGGATAGATATGATCACAGAAATAATCTTAATTTATCCTCATATAAACTGCTTTATGTTGACTTGCCTATTTCCTACCTAATAATTTTATGTATGTATATACGCATGCATACGTAGACACCAAAGTATAGAACTCTTAAATGCCAACATTATACTAACAAGCACTTTGTTTCCAGCCAAATGTTATGAAACACTTTGCTTTTTAAGTGTCAACAGCACTATTGATGCCACAACCTGACACAGCCTGGGTTAAAACAAAGGCCAGATCTTCAAATGTCACTGTAGATTATCACCACATTGCAAGGTAACATGCTTACCACCAAATCACAGCATTCACATTGGTGGACTGCCTGGCGCAATGCGTTCAGACAACACTTGCTCCAGGAGTAATATTTCCTTAATTAGCAACGAGCAGAACATAAAGAGGGAAAACTTAAGCTCCCAAGGAAATTCTTTTAAGTTTTATCTGAACAAACAGTGACAGACACCTACGAGACTCTTTCAGCTCTGGCCCCTGTTCATTCTTCAACTTAATTTTCTGCCACCATCTTCCCTGACTGGCTCAGAACACACTGGGCTCCTTCACCACGCTTGTCATCTTCACACACTATGAAGATAATCACACTCTTTTTACCTCCAGGCGCTTTCATGAGCTGTTCTCTCTTGCATGTTATCATCTTGGACAGGTTGTACCCAACCACTTTAATTTTAAACAGACTCCTCTTGTTTTCTGTTGGTGTCTCTATTTTATTTTTCAGAGAATATATTGCAAATTTTAATTATGCTTTCCAAATATAAGCCCCATGAGAGTAAGGAGCTAATTTACTCTGTTCATTACAGTGTACCAAGCACCTAACACCAATTTCATTTTAGTAGTCACAAATAGTTTTTTAATGAATAAAATAAATTAATAAAGAAATACAGCTCCAGCAGATATGTAATATAGAAAAAAATCTAGCAATTGAAGTACAGCTTCTATGAGTAGACCTTTGCCCAAACTGTTTATGGATTATAGGAGGGTACAATGCAATGTGCAGTTTCTCTTTCAGCTATCACAAAAATTCAATTAAAATAAATTATTTAAAGGACAGAAGGCAATTAAAAGACCTTTGGCCCAAAATAGTTAATATCAAATTATTTTATCAAACATGGAAAATTACAGGTTCTGTTATTAGAGGATAATGGAATTCTTGTAAATTATTCAAAAGGAACAAGATAGCAACATGTGAAATTAGATATGAAAGTAGAAAGTGACTAGTTTTTTTTAAATGGTGATATTATTTGTTTTAAAATAAATACCAAGCATGGTGGATAAATTAATTTGATTTATGGACATAAAAAGCATGCCTGGTTCTTAAACAAAAATATAATGAAATTGAGTTGTGACCTTCATGGTAGACTACCATGAATAGGCATTTCTACAACCCTGCCTCATACCTCTGCATTTGTGATATGAATAATTTGAACTGTAAAAGTGAGATAATGGAAAACTGTTGAGCAGTGATACATCTGTTATAAAATAAGAATGTCACACATCATGAGGGCAGATCAAGAGACATTATCCTCATGATATGGAGAAAGACATTAACTGTGGCAATGATGTTAATTACTTTCTAAATGTCATTCATTCATTATATTCATGCTATATTAGCAAAAGAAATCTCTATTATCTCTTAATGGTTACTGGGCCAAATAAATACCGTATCACTGAAATAATTAAATCATTTTAATAAGAGCATGTTTGATTTTGTTAAATTTATTTTTAGATATTAAAAGTTTAAATGGGTTAAAGTTTCAGAGATCTGAGTAAAAAGGTCAATGTTAATTTGTGCTTATTAGAGTGTGTCTCACTTCAGTTATATAAATAATACAAATGATAGATACATGCAGAAAAGAAGTCAGAATGAATATGCATTAAGAGCCAATATGCAATCAGCATTTTTAGAATGGTGATTTGGTTAATAGAACTGAGCACGTTCTTGGTTTTCACGGATTACCATTCACAATTCTAATTTGTGAGACAAGTGTTTTATGACTTATTACCATGAGTATTTTCTGATATATTTATTTAAATCACATAACTTTTGTGAGATTACTGTGCAGTATCTGTAATGCCAGGAGAAGAATCTCAGCTCGCCTTGACTTGGCAGTCTTCCACCCTTACTTGTGTATGAGAAACACCAGACACTTTAAATTCAGGGATATGAGAAACTACGTCAGGTCTATTAGAAACTACACGAACAGAGGCCAGACTCGGGTTCTGACAAGATGGCCGGGCTGCCCCACAGGATCATCAAGGAAACCCAGCGTTTGCTGGCAGAACCAGTTCCTGGCATCAAAACAGAACCAGATGAGAGCAACGCCCGTTATTTTCATGTGGTCACTGCTGACCCTCAAGGTTCCCCCTCTGAGGGAGGGACTTTTAAACTTGAACTATTCCTTCCTGAAGAATACCCAATGGCAGCCCCTAAAGTATGTTTCATGACCAAAATTTATCATCCGAATGTAGACAAGTTGGGAAGAATATGTTTAGATATTTTGAAAGATAAGTGTTACCCAGCACTGCAGATCCGCACAGTTCTGCTATCGATTCAGGCCTTGTTAAGTGCTCCCAATCCAGATGATCCATTAGCAAATGATGTAGTGGAGCAATGAAAGACCAACGAAGCCCAAGCCATAGAAACAGCTAGAGCATGGACTAGGCTATATGCCATGAATAATCTTTAAACTGATCCGATCATCAAGTGTGTATCACTTCTCCTGTTCTGCCAAGACGTCCTCCTTTTTGTTTGCATTTAATGGACACAGTCTTAGAAACATTACAGAATAAAAAAGCCCAGACATCTTCAGTCCTTTGGTGATTAAATGCACATTAGCAAATCTATGTCTTGTCCTGATTCACTGTCATAAAGCATGAGCAGAGGCTAGAAGTATCATCTGGATTGCTGTGAAACGTTTAAAAGCAGTGGCTCCTCCCTGCTTTTATTCATTTCCCCCATCCTGGTTTAAGTACAAAGCACTGTGAATGAAGGTAGCTGTCAGGTTAGCTGCAGGGGTGTGGGTGTTTTTCCTTATTTTATTTTATTTTTTTGAGGGGGGAGGTAGTTTTATTTTAATTTTATGGGCTCCTTGCCCCCTTTTTTTGGTAATCTAACTGCATTGGTTAAAAGCAGCTAACCAGGTCTTTAGAATATGCTCTCTAGCCAAATCTAACTTTATTTAGACGCTGTAGATGGACAAGCTTGATTGTTTGAACTAAAATGGGAACATTAAACAAACATCATAGCCCTCACTAATAACATTGCTGTCAAGTGTAGATTCCCCCCTTCAAAAAAAACTTGTGACCGTTTTGTATGGCTTGTCTGGAAACTTCTGTAAATCTTATGTTTCAGTAAAATATTTTTTGTTATTCTAAAAAAAAAAAAAAAGAAACTGCATGAACAGAGGGAGACAATAGTACATTTCTTAAGAATGTTGTGTATCCTGGATTATTTTAGTATTTTTTTTTAAATTCTGATTTTACAACAAATTAATCATAATTAGTAATTAGATTTGGGTAAACCCAGAAAAGTATTTACTTAACTCTTATTAGGTGTAAGGATGTTTGCTGGATCCTAAGGCAGGGAATAAATGTAATGAGCATAAGGATGTGTCTATTAAGTTGATGTATACATTTACATTTGTATATGGCAAAGTAAATTTTATTACCATAAGTATAACACATTAGTAAGGCTTAAAAACAATGTTGGCATTTATGAAATGTTACCTTAAACGTTTTCTGAAGTGTTTCCCATGGAATACTAATTCTGAAAATGCCTTGACACATGTTAAATTAATACATGTTTTTAATTATATTATGGCGGAATGTTCTAAGAAAAAATGACCCATCATCAATGTATATTAAAATCTCATTTTTAGCTGGACATGGTGATTCATGCCTGTAATCCCAGGCATCTACTTTGGAAGGCCAAGGTGAGCAGATTGCTTGAACCCAGGAATTCAAGACTAACCTGGGCAACATGGCGAAACCCTGTCACTACAAAATAATATAAAAATATTAGCAGGGAGTGGTGGTGTGTGCCTGCAGTTCCAGCTACTTGGGAGGCTTAGATGGGAGGATTGCATGAGCTGGGGAGACGGAGATTGCAATGAGCCAAGATGACACCATTGTACTCCAGCCTAGGTGATAGAGTGAGACTCAGTCTCAAAAAAAAAAAAATTACCCATTTTAGTAATTCACAATGCATATTATTTTGGGACTTCCAACAGTCTTTGACAAAATAAAATCTATTCAAAGATATTAATCACATTTCCTCAACTTTTTAGGAATATAATAAGCACACACACACACAAAGACACACACACACACACACACACACACAGAGTACCTAAAATGTTATATAATAATTGGATGTATATATCTCTTCAATTATTTTGGGACAAATAAACAATAAACAGGTGTTTTATACAACTCACTTTGGAAAAATACTGCTAGAATCTTTTTTTTTTTTTTTTTTTTTTTTTTTTTGAGAGGGAGTCTCGCTCTGTCGCCCAGGCTGGAGTGCAGTGGCGCCATCTCGGCTCACTGCAAGCTCCGCCTCCCGGGTTTACGCCATTCTCCTGCCTCAGCCTCCCGAGTAGCTGGGACTACGGGAGCCCGCCACCGCGCCTGGCTAATTTTTTGTATTTTTAGTAGAGATGGGGTTTCACCGTGTTAGCCAGGATGGTCTCGATCTCCTGACCTTGTAATCCGCCCGCATCGGCCTCCCAAAGTGCTGGGATTACAGGCGTGAGCCACCGTGCCCGGCTAGAATTTTTGAATTTTTATTTTTAGCACTTTTGCCATAAAAATTCTGACATAGACATTATTAACAGGAGTAGTCATTCAAATATTTTAATTTTTTAATGAGCACTAAAAGCTCTAAAGAAGGAAATGTCTTTGTTAAACAAATTATATAAACAAGTAATAGATAATTTACTACTGGTTCTCTACTATGATCAATCGCTTTTATATTGGATTTGTGGAGACACTCATTTAATTCAACATTTACCCAAGACATATTTATGTATCTCTACTCATGTGCTTAAAGTATAATAACAAATGAGAAGGCACCTGCACTCACGTGGCTCCCAGACTTATGAAGGAGATTGAAACTAATATTAACATTCTATAGTAAGTGAGAAGATAGAGGTGAGCAGAGCGTTCTAATAGGACGTTCACCTTAGAGACATTGGGCATGAGAAGGGTGAAGGAGTACTTGTTGCAGAAGGAGAACTTAAGCTGGCTTTTGGAGAACCAGTGAAAATACCTACGCTGAACTTATGAGAGGAGGTGTAAAGGTACCCCCGGGGAAGGATAGCATATTGTAAAACCACGCTGTGAGAAGCAGGAGAAGAGACAGAAAAGAGTAGAGCATTAGCGGTTGGTATCACAATGAATTGGGTTTATCTGAAACTTATGGACGTTAATAGAGTGGAGAAATAATGGGGTACCTGAAAGGAGAAACCGGAAGAAGCCACATCAATGAGTATCTTGTACTCCATGCTAAGATGTCTGAAGTTCATAATGAAGACAATGGTGAATCAATGAAAAGCTGAAAAGCCAGTGAGTGGTGTGACTATAAAGAAGGAATTGATTCCCAGTGTTTCCTATCCTCAATGCCTAGACCCCCAAATTGGACAAATTCTAGAAGATAAGGCAAGGTGGAAATCTTCTGCAGTGGATATTTATTAGTAAACTAATTTGGGAAAAAAAGCGCTCAGTGAAAATATGGAAATGTGGAGAATGTTAAAAAATTATTCCCATAGTCAATGATACATTGGTAGAGCCATATGCTGGAATGTGGGAACAGAAATAAAAGTGACTTTTATTAAGCCCCTGGAGTGTATGTCACACAATGCTAGGTATTGTTTCAAAAATAAAGATTAGCAAGAATTTAATTTATCCTTTACAGTTTTGACCACATAAGATGGCTGCAAGTATGTTGAGTGAGATAGTTTTTGAGTGCTCCTAAAACCTGTTTCTCGCATAGTAACACTGATAGTTTACTACACTTTTGTAGTTACTTCTTTACTCTGCTATATGTACATTGGAATACCATTTTTTTTTTTTTTTTTTTTTGAGACAGAGTCTGGCTCTCTCGCCTGGGCTGGAGTGCAGTGGCGCGATCTCGGCTCACTGCAAGCTCCGCCTCCCGGGTTCACGCCATTCTCCTGCCTCAGCCTCCCGAGTAGCTGGGACTACAGGCGCCCGCCACCACGCCCGGCTAATTTTTTTGTACTTTTTTAGTAGAGACAGGGTTTCACCGTGTTAGCCAGGATGGTCTCGATCTCCTGACCTCGTGATCCGCCCGCCTCAGCCTCCCAAAGTCCTGGGATTACAGGCTTGAGCCACCACGCTCGGCACATTGGAATACTTTTAAGCCTGCAAACAGCTGTCGTTTGCCTCTCTTCACTCAATACATACGCTGATAACTGACACATAATATGCAAAAAAAGAATACATGCTTAAGCAATTCATACAATCGAGTATCTAGGCTGATAGCTATCAAATGGCTTTCAATAAAAACATAGTGTTAAATAGATAGGATAACTTCATTATTTATATTCCAAGTATTTAGTTTCTTCATTTGTTCAATTTACCTCTATCTCTAAACTTTTTTTTTCTCCTCACTTTTAACTTAAAGTTGTCCATATCTGCCTCACAAAAAATCAGGGGCATAATTTGAAGATCTGGGGAAAGTAGAAAGGACCTTCTATTTCCCGATAATTTCTTCAACTTATCCTGAAGACATCCTATAGAGTTCCCCTTATGGAGTTTAGAGGTTAAGAAAGAAAGTAGGCATCAATCCCTAAGTTGCAAGGAGGAATACAAGGTAAAAGTAACCCTTTAATATAGGAACTAAACTAGTTTTAGTAGCAAAAACTTCTTATTGAAAGGATTGTGGGAGAAAGAGTCAGGCTTGCCTGTCATTTCTAATTCTATGTATTGTAAAATTTTACCATCTTCACCCATTGTTTGATTTTTACTTTAATTAAATAAGGTTATCATCTTAACAAAGATGTAGCTCTTTTAAATATATTTTGACATTTAAGCCCAAAATACGATTTTTACATCTTAAAAATGTGATATCTGTTGGTTTTACTGTAATAATCATTAAAAATCTCATTACACAATTGCATGTTTAGGTTACTTGCATTTTTTGTAATGACTAATGGGATAAAGAGTCTTAAGTGTTTGAGTTTCCAAAAAGCAGACAAGACAGAATTAGACATACAAGAAAGAGACACTGGGGAAAGCAAAGGTGGGGAGACTCTTTGGAATAAAATGCAGGTCTGGCTTCCACTGAAGGAGGGACAGAAGGTAGTGGTGTAATGATGTTAGGAAGATTCAGACTGAAGCACAGTTCCAAGAAAGTTTCAGCCAGACCACTGGGGAGTCCTCAAGCTAAGACCATTTATTGAAGGAGCTCTTCATCTCACTAGATAACCCCCAAGTAGCCCCATCATGCTCCGTGATTGGCTTGGAGAACCACCCCCCGCCGACGCCGAAGCTTAGCTTGATGCAAACTGTGGAAAATCCGGAAGTGTAGCAGCAGTGTCTTCGTATCTGCAGCAGGAGATAGGAGGAACAGGTTTTCGTGACTTACATTACACACAGATCTTTGTTCTCTTTTTGTTCTTATGTGTCCATATCCATAATGTTATTTTATAATTCTATAAAAAAGGATGTAAATATTTTAAAGATACAGCATACATATTTCCAAATTGTGCAACATTATTAGGGGGCAAAGTATAATACGATCATAAATACAAGGCTTAAATGCATGCTATTTTACACTTGTCATAATGGCATGGTAATGTTATTATTCATTTTAAACTGCATGAGTTTGAAAATCATAAAATTATATTCAGATTTGATGCCAAACACGTTTTGTTTTTCCTTGTGGGGGACTATTTTGACGTTATCTGGTGCATAGTAGAACCAGAAACTCAGTTCTTAGCATTTGGGCCCACAATATTTATTCCTTTATGGTACAGCGTTTGCCTTTCTTATTGCCTGACTAGGCTTAATGCCAGCCCTCTTTTGAAATTCCACTGGTCCCAGCCCCTCCCACTTGCTTGTTCACTCATTCAGCTTTGTGCTGGGGTAGGGGTAGGTGAACATATGGAGGATCCCGCCTTTAGAGGATTAGAAACAACAGCAGCAGCAGGCCTGCTGGTGGGAAGCAGCATCTTTGTTAAAGTCAACCCTCTTCCCACTAAAGCGGCCCCAGGCAGAGGGGCCATGCAGCCAAAAATGTCAGAAAACATGGAGTGTCCCAGACCTTCACCCAGATTGGCATTTCAGGCAGCAAGACAGCCTTTGCCTAGGGAATGTCACTGCCGAGTTTGATGATTCTTGGTAATTAATCAACAGCTTCAGTGAAGGTATCCGGCTGTATCCGGAAGAGTGAACACAGATAATGCTTCACACGAGTACAGAAGAAATTTAGAATGATTCTCAGCAAAGATGATAGCACACCGTCATCTTCTCTCCAGAGGAGCAAGGCCCTGCATCTACAAAGAAAATCAATATTCCTGCCATTGCTCTGTCACCAATTTTACATATAACCTTGGGCATAGGTGGGTCTCAGATGCCTCCTCTGTAAAATGAAGCAGGGGAAATGAGATCCCTAAGAATCCTTCCAGATTTAACATTCTGTGTGACCCTATTAACATCTCCCATCTCCAGGAGACTGAGGCAGCTTGCTTTCTTACTCACCTGAACTTGGGGTCATTTGAATTAATTTCTCTGTCTCTCTTCAGCTACATCTCTTCACTCAGCTTTGCTAGGGTTATGATTATTAAGGAGCTATCTGAAGCAACATCCGGGGTAAGTGTGTTTCACTCACTCCTCAGACACCATGCTTCTTTATGCCTTTTATCTTCAGGATGTGCCAATTGTCTGTCCAAAATGCTTTCCCCGAAACTCCTTTTTCCTCTGACTTGTAGATTCCCACTTTCCTTTTGAGGTAATCAAACAAAACTCCTGGAAACATTTCTTTTAAATCCATTTCCATTTAGTGCCTCTCACACTCCTCCTCTGTGTTCTTACTTCAGTGTGTATTTATTTTATACTAATACTTATTCTCCTCTTTTGGAGGCTACTGTATTCTTTTCCTTTCTCTTCTCTTATTTATTTCAATTTAATTTTCTGACAGTTGAGATAAAACAATTCACTCAACTTATTCTGGTATATACGAAGTAGTGATTTTTGTTGTTTTTGGATGAATAAGCTTGGCTCTCATGACAAGAGAGAGTGTCAACTAGTTAATGTAAATGAATTAAGCTGAGCAGTTTTTTTGTGTGTATGCAAATCAACTCTCAAAATAATTCCCTATGACTAATGCCTGCATTTCTATATCTGGGTTTTCAGGTGTAGCCAATAATAGAAGTCTGGATGACATAAAGTAGTAAAGATTTTAGTTCATTTCGCTAGTGCTTTTTTGGTCTATTAAACAATTAAGGTTGAGCATTCCTTTTCTGTTTTTAAAATGAGAATTATTTCTTTCTATCTATTGTTTTTCTTTAATAGTTACAGATATATTCAGACCTTCTTTTTCTTGTAGAGTGAGTAATCATAGAAGTGAATAAAATATTTCTACAAAAACTATATGTCCTTAAAATTTTGGGCAAAAAGTAGTTTTTAGAAATTTCCTATGATTAACAAAATTCCTCCCCATATTTAGGGTCCCTTTTGGTTCCTAATGCTAAACTCTGCTCTTTCTGTCTTTTGTAAATTATTTTTGCAGAAACTTTTCTATTTCTTAGTCTTTTGAAAAAAAAACAATTTAGTTTAGTTGATTGTCTCCATTGTTTGTTTTCTATTTAATTTAATTTTATCTTTATTATTTCCTTTATTTCTACATACTCTGGATGCACTCATTGGTTATTTATTTACTTTTTCTTTTTTTTTCTTTCTTCTTCTCTCTTTTTTTTTTTTTTTTTTTTTTTGAGACAGAGTACCATTCTGTCTCTCAGGCTGGAGTGTGATGATGCAAACTCAGCTCACTGCAACCTCCACTTCCCGGATTCAAGTGACTCTGGTGCCTCAGCCTCCAGAGCAGCTGAGATTACAGGCATGTGCCACCATGCCCAGCTAATTTTTTGTATTTTTAGTAGAGGTGGGGTTTCGCCACATTGCCCAGGCTGGTCTCAAACTCCTGAGCTCAGGCACCAATCGCCCGCCTCGGCCTCCGAAAGTGCTAGGATTCCAGGCGTGAGTCATTACGTCCAGCCTATTTCTTTAGTTAAGAGAATTTTGAGCCCATGTCCTAGGCCTGTCATTGCTTTTTATCACTTTCCCAAGCCCCACCCCATCCCATATGAGACATGGGAGAATCTGGGGGTAGGCATGGGTGGTAAATAAGAAGAAACAGGGTTTTGTGAAGATAGTGTTGTTATAGCACTCTATGAAGCTCTTAGAGAGGGAGGGCAAGTTATCATTCATTTACCACCAAGATTTTGTAGGCGTTTATACTGGATTTGGAGGAGAAAGGATATTTGCATAATACCAATTTCACAGATGGAAAAATTGAGTTTTAGAAGACTGAAGAGATATTTATGAGTTCACAAGACTAGTAATTAATGGTGCTGTGGTTCAAGCAATATAAAAATGAAAATATGCTAAAAATGAAAAAAAATGGAAGCTAGATATGAGACAATGTTTGTAAAAGAACAGAAGACAAGAAATAAGTCCAGAGATGGAGAAATACAGAGACTATGTCCCAAGAAATGGGTGAAGCTAGAGGGTCTAGGATAATTGTCTTAAACAATTGGCTGTAATGTATAAAGCTCTATGAGATGAGTAGATGGGTCAGTGCTAGGTTAGGGTCTCGGGATATTGCTTGGTCACTGTGACACTGAATTACTAAATTGTTTTTCTTTACCAAAATTGACAGTTCACCAAATTGTCTTTGTAAGCTGGCTTTGACTTCAACAATTTTTAAATGCCGGAGAGTTTGAAAAACAAACACAAGCAAATATGTACTCATAAGATTCTAATGTTCAGGCTAAATGTGAGGTTAAGGGATGAGTTTTTCAATGGTGATACTAAAACAGGTTCTCTGAATGATGTCATCCTAGAGCAGCAGAAATAACTTCCTCAGAACTTTCTGTGGTTCTAAACATATGAGTCATATATAACAACTAGAACAGATAGGTTTCTATATTCCACACACTGTATGAATGCACATACACTCATGCAAAAACACATACACATTTTTTTATCTGATTCAGAAATTTATTCCCCATATGCTCCATTCTTTGACTTCCTAATGGTTCATTTTATGATATGATAGTTTCACACATGAATGAATTGAAGACATAAGAAGCAATCTGCCTGCTGTGAATTCACTCCTAAAACCCTTCTCATTTCTTAATGTCCATGCATTTGAGCCCCTACAACCAAGTGCCAAAAAGAATTCTTTTCTCTGCTTTGTATTTATACCCTGTCTGCATTTGTACTTATCCTACCCTCAAAGAAAACATTAGGATTTCATTCAGAGTTCTGAAAGAATATTTGCATTGTAGATTTCCTTTTAACACTTGTGGCAAAATTGAAATACAACTCTTTCCCTAATGCTCCCATTACAGAACATTTGTAAAAAATTAATTAGAAAAAAATTAATATTTTATATGATCTACTTGTAGACCCAGATTCTTTTTGCAATTGATGTGATGTCATGTAAATGTGAAAAAAGTCATGAATTTTCAGAATATAAGCAGAATGACACAAATATTCATTTGTTTATATTTATTTGTATTAATAAAAGGGCTTTCTCTCTCCTGCTTATAGGTCTCCATGTTTTCCCTTATCAAAGCATTTAGTAATAGTATGCATTTATAAATAAATAAAATACATACACTTCATTATAGGAATTCATTGATGGACAATCATACGTGGTCTCTGTCCTCATAGAGCTTACAGTCTAATGTGAGATATATTGACTAGGTAACTGTAGGTAAGAATATAAAAAATATGCTATTTCACTATATAAACTGCAGCTTTAAGTAGTCTATGGCATCATTGAGGATTTCTAGAGAAAATGATCTCAAAACAGAGACTTCACCATAAATCAGATTCTTCCTAGCCTCCTTAAGAGAGGGAGTAAGGACAACTTTAATTGTCTGCCTTTTAGGCAAGCACATTACCTACACATCACTTCCAATAAACAGTACAATTTGTAAGAAAAAGGAAAAGGGGCTGTGTCTCATGATTTCCCTAATCCAGTACAATGAGAAAGCTGAGACCTACAGATTTTAAGATGACACTTCTAAACTGTGGATTTTCTTTTTTCATTAAACATAATTGTAAGAACAAGTTGCAATATTTTAGTATTCAGGAGAAGGATGAAATAAAGTGATTGTGGGAATGTAAGATAAGTCAGTGGGAACATTATTACTTACCTGTTACATGTACTGATCAATGGTTTCAAATAAAGAAACAATTAAAGTGTTACCAAAATTTTATTCCAGTACAAATGCATGATAAACAGGCATATTCCAGAATTTGAGGGCAGGTTCAAAGAAGCATGGAAATGTATATGGCAGGAATGAGGGAGGCAACTAGCCAGGAAGAGTGCAGCAGGTATTGCCTTATAGGTGTTGAAAAAGCTTTACTTGCTGGCCTGTTTGTTATTAAACTTCCTTAACTTATCTTCAACAAATTCCATTGCCATCATGTTGCTTTGGAAAAAGGGTTTCCTTAGATGTCTAGATGATGCTTTTACAAATCTCTAAGTAACCATGTAGAATGGATAGAAGGTAATGAACTTAGAGATGGACATTCCAAGTTAGAGAAAGGTCCATTTCGCAACAAATAAACTATTGAGATTACTATAAAATTGTATAATTTGTATTAGTATTCATTAACAGGGCATTAGCAGAATGAATGCCAAAAAGAATGATTGCAAGTAACTAGTATCCGACTGGACCAAGTTGAAAACATAATAAAATTTATAGGCTACTGTATCTAGGGAGAAGCTGGGAAATTTCATAGAATCAGAGGAAAAGCTGAAGAAATGGGATCACCAGGAGCTGAAGTGAAACACATGGTAGGAAAAGAATACCGCCATCTTAATGAGATGCCTCCACGTTAAAGTATCAAGTTTCAAATTCTCAGAACTGTCCACTGCCACATGACCAAACCACAAATGTCAGCCCCACTTATATCTTCAACAGAGCACAAAGACCCTAACTGCAACAAAGCTTATCGCAGTCCCCAGCAGTCCCAACAAGCCAGCACTCCCTTAACCCCTTCCTGATAGGAACATTTCTCAGAGCACACTTCCCTCACCAGGCCCCTTTTAAAAGCCTCAGGCTATAAGAGAAGTTTGATCCTCACCCTGCTGGCCAGAAGCCTTTCTCAGGTATATTCTCAATAAACCTGTTTCAACTGTAGAGTCACCTTCTCGTGTCTTCTTTCCTTAATCTTTCTATCTCAACAGCAAACATCTCAAAGATCTTTGTCTCCATCAATCTCTTATCATTGTCTATTCCTAGGTTCATTCTCCAAGAATAGCTCTCTCTCTGTGCCAAAGAAGATGTTATCAGCTAGAGAGTTCTATCCTACCAGTTTAATAGTGCCAGCAAAAACGGAAAACAGTTTTTCCCAATCATGTAAATACTAGAGAAAGACCTAGATTGTGCCTACTGGGCCACATACCTACTTGTCAGCCCTATCACAAGTCCTAAGAAACAGGGTAAAATCCACTGGTCAGATGAAGTTGAAAGGTAAGGTTCAAAAGCATTCAAAGGAAGACCTTTTAGGAAAAAAAAAAAATAAAACCTACCATGGTGCATTATAACAGGCATTATGAGGTACCTGCAATTAACTGATTTTTAATTTTTTTCCTCTTGTCTAACCAGGTTCATATGTTCTTGAAGGGTGAATGTGCAATTTATCCTGCAGGGGGAGCTCAAATAATCCTCTGACTCCTCTGATGTGTGTCAAGGATAGTAGGGGCAGAGTGAATCTGGAAGGCGGGAGGAGATAAAGTTTTGGAAAGTTTGGAAGAACAAGCAAAGATTTTAAAAAGCTATGTTCACAGTAGAGTGCTTTGTCTTTTGAGAATTCCTCTCTTATTTTTTAGCTTTGTCCTTTGCTTTTGATCTTTTATTTTCTCTTGAAAAATCAGTGCAAATGGTGGCAGATGGAATCTAGTTTCACTTATGAGATTGAATGAAAACCAATATGAGGTCTGAGACAAAACAGTTATAAGGGAGACTAAGTCTGACTTTATTCTAGACCAAGAGAATGTTCGTAGTATATACAGAATCCAGACAAGTCCATCAGGATAGGTGGTCCGATAGCAATGTGAGAATCAAATACCATTCAATGACAAGATTATTTTGCCCATGGCCCCCTCTCTGGACACATATATCCTTCCAAAATATAATAGACATGGATAATTGTTCATTTGTTCATATATTTTAGCTTCTTCTTTATCATTTCTGTTTGCATTATTAATATTACTTTTAAAACGGGGACTTATTAATATTTGTATTTACAGAAAATTTTCTAAATGTGGGCTAAGATTGAAGGCACCAACGTGTAACAATTATTTCTCCTCATGGAAACTGATGAGACTACTAAGTGGTATATATGAATTTGGGGGATCAGAATATCCGTTTGGAAGAGGCCAAGGACCCCTAAAGTAAACTTAGTAACAATCGAATAACTCCTATTTAGTCCTAATTTTTATTTTAGACCTACCTGCTTGCTCTGTGGAATGTATATCACTAGACAGAATAGAGAAGAATGTCTCTCTCTCTCTCTCTCTGTCTTTTTAAAAACAGCTTTATGGACATACAATTCACATATGATAAATTCATCCACCTAGCGTGTATAATTCAGTGTTTTGTGGCATATTCACAGATATGAGCAACTGTCACCAGAATCAATTTTAGAACTTTTTTATCACTGCAAAATGAAATCTTATTTCCTTTGTTATTTTTTTCCTGAAGAAAATATTTTATTTCTCTTTTACACAGTTGAGGGGAAACATGAAAAAGTCACTCTCAGTGAATATTATGCTTTCATATGATTTCATGTTAGTAATTAGCACCTTTTCATTTCAGGTTGAAGAACTCTGTTTACAATTTCTTGCCAAGCAGGTCTAGTGGTGATTAACTCCTGCTTTCATTTGTCTGGGAAAACACCATTCTTTTATTTCTAAAGAACAACTTTGCAGGTAGAGTTTGCTTTGTTGGTGGTTTTTCTTTTTCTTCTTCTTTTAGCATTTAAATATGTCATTCCACACTCCCCTGACCTGTAAGTATTCTGCCTAGAAATCTGCTGAAAACCTTACAGATATTCCCTGGTATAAGACACATTTTTTTTTTCTTGCTGCTTTCAAAAGTCTCTTTTTGTCTTCGATTCTTAATAGAGTTATTATAATGTGTCTAAGTTAAGTTCTATTTGGGTTTAATCTTCATGGGAACATGAGTATTATGTACTGTGGTGTACCCACGGAGCTGAGACTTCGAGCATGGTTGTGCATGGAGTGACAGTGGCTCTGGGGTCAGAAGCACTGACTAGGCTGTAGTGGTGGTGGCTCCAGTTTCTGAGACAGGGTACATGCAGAACAGTTGTAGAGCCATGTCTGTAGCATGGGCATAAACGAGCAGCTTTGGAGCTGGAGTCTGAAGTGGAGACATACTCAGAACCAAATCTGCTCTGGGGTTCGGGGCATGTGTGTGGTGCGAGTGGCAGCTCTGGTCCCGGTATACCACAACAGCACCTCTTTGGAGGGGAGCAACAGTAGCTCTCTCTGGAGGGGTCCATGGCAGCTATGGCTGTCCATTAATTACCTCACTGGCGAATGCTGCTAGTATCTTCTGTGAAATAAGCCATTAGAGTGGGAGCTGACAAACACATGGGATCCTCCACTTTAAAAGCTGTGGGAAAATCATGATGTCATGGATGCTTTTGAGGTCCTCAGAAGCAAAGTTTGCCAGGGTTGTCCACAGAGCAGGTCCCTGGGAGCTGTGACGGCACCTACCACATGGCTGACACAGATCACCACCACCATTTTTCTTTGTTCATAGCCATCTCCAGATCTCTCCACTAAGCAAATTTCCTGAGCAATCTTTCTATGTCTGACCATTCTCCCTTTTTTATTGCTCTCTTTCTTACTGTAGGTCCTTGATTGGACTCTTCAACCCTCCTAGAGATATTTTCATTTGTGGACAGCTGTCTAATTGTTGATTTTTCTTGTCAGATGATGGTTGGTAACTTCTACTCTGCTACCTTTTAACTTCACATTGGAAATCTCATTTCCTTTAGCTATCACCCATTGTTCCCCATTCACCCATGTCATAAGCAACCACTAATCTATTTTCCGTCTCTATAGATCTGTCTATTCTGTACATTCATATCAATGGAATTATACAATATGTCATCTTTTACGAATGACTTCTTCCACTTGGTGTAATGTTTTCAAAGTTCATCCACATTGTGGCATGTTTCAGGACTTGTCTTAATTTGTTTTCTGTTGTTTATAACAGAATACCTAAAACCAGGTAATTTATTGAAAAAAGGAGTTTATTTCCTACAGATATGGAGGCTGAGAAGTCCAAGTTCCAGGGGCCAAATATGGTGAGAGCCTTCTTGCTGATGTGGACTCTATGCAAAGTACTGAAGCAGTGCAAGGTGCCATATGGCCAGTGGCCTGAATGTGCTAACATACTAGCTCAGATCTCTCCTCTTTTTATAAGGCTACCACTTCCACTCTCTTGATAACCCATTAATCCATAAATGAATTAACTCATTCATGTGGGCTCTACCTCTCATTTCTTACAGATGCCACCTTTTAATACTGCCACATTGGGGATTAAATTTCAACATGAGTTTCGAAGAAGAAAAATTTTCAAACCATATCAGTACTTCATTCTTTTCCTTTTGATGGCTAAAAAATACACCATTATATGACTAAAGCAGATTTTGTTTATCCATTGATCTTTTGATGAACATTTGGGTTGTTTCTCTACATATAAAGCTGACAACATCAGGTTACTACACATTCCAAATTACATACAGTGTAAGAGTGACTGGATTACAAAGGCAATGATGGAGGCTTGTGCCAGCAAGTGTAAAACTGGCAGTTTCTTTTCTCTTACAAAAATATGTGGTAAAAAAAAAAATTTTAAGAAAAAATGGGGAAAAAAGTAGCTTTTACTTTTGGAATCTGAAAATTGTAGATGCATTGTTATCTACTCCAAATAGGAGTGTTTGAGCTCTGGAGAATTAAAGGATAATCTTTGTCTTTTCATTATTTTAATTTATTTTTTAAAGAAATGCCTAACATCTTCCCAGTTGACTGCATCTACTTGAAAGATGTGCTCCTGGAATAAGCTAGAATGTGTTCTAATTCCAGGTCTCCTCTTTTTTTATTATTTATTATACTTTATGTTCTAGGGGACATGTGCACAACGTGCAGGTTTGTTACATATGTATACATGTGCCATGTTGGTGTGCTGCACCCATTAACTCATCATTTACATTAGGTATGTCTCCTAATGCTATCCCTCCCACCTCTCCCCACCCCTGACTATAGGCCCGGGTGTGTGATGTTCCCCTTCCTGTGATCTCATTGTTCAATTCCTATCTATGAGTGAGAACATGCAGTGTTTGATTTTCTGTTCTTGCGATAGTTTGCTGAGAATGATGGTTTCCAGCTGCATCCATGTCCCTACAAAGGACATAAAATCATCCTTTTTTATGGTTGCATAGTATTCCATGGTTTATATGTGCCACATTTTCTTAATCTAGTCTGTCATCTGTCACTGATGGACATTTGGGTTGATTCCAAGTCTTTGCTATTGTGAATAGTGCCGCAATAAACATACGTGTGCATGTGTCTTTATAGCAGTATGATTTATAATCCTTTGGGTATATACCCAGTAATGGGATGGCTGGGTCAAATGGTATTTCTAGTTCTAGATCCTTGAGGAATCGCCACACTGTCTTCCATAATGGTTGAACTAGTTTACAGTCCCACCAACAGTGTAAAAGTGTTCCTACTTCTCCACATCCTCTCCAGCACCTGTTGTTTCCTGTCCAGGTCTCCTCTTACCCAAGGAATATTAATTCTTAAGTAACTCATGTTCTATTTAAAAGAAAAAAGGTATCTTCCGTTGTAAAGGAAGAATATGGATACTAGACTCAACAATAGTTTTTGAAGATTATATAAGACAATTTATACAATATACATATCATTTATACCTGCCATGACACTGATAAAATATTAGTTTGAGGTTCAACACATTCATCTAGCAAACTTCTCTATCTTTCCAAAGTTCTTGGCTCCTTCTTCCATTTGTGAGAGACTAAGAATATTCTCTGACTGTCACAGCACTTGTGATTGAGTCCAAAAGTCTTATTTAATTAAAATAGAGAATGTTTGCAAAGCTATGTGTATAGTCCCACGTGTATAAGAGTGGATGGTAAGGGGTGTGGTTGGTATTGAGGAAAGGACACAAAGAAACAGGGATACATAAAGTTTTCACCATGCTTTACAAGTTGAATAAATAGAGCAAAGAAGTTTGACTGCTAAACTGATGAAGCTCTGACCTTTCACAACTGGTAGTATAATTCAAATACAACATGGTACC